>NC_092508.1:106203318-106828318 GCF_047511675.1 Marmota flaviventris | reverse complement strand
TAATAACCCAAAAGTGCAATTTTGTAGTTTAATAAGGATGTTAGGCTATAAATCAGGTAGGTTATCGTGAAGATTGATAAGGTAAATAATTCACCTGTGGCTTAGTTTTTATACTATCAAATGGAAAGTAGAAAACTCAAACTAACAGTTTCACTCGAGTTTTATCTATATTATATTCAACTAGATGTACTGTATGCCTATTTGACCATGGTCAGTACTGCCATTCTTTCTATAAATCAAGTGAACATATTAATTGCATTATTTTCCTTAACAAAGAGATAAAAAGTGAATAGGCTCAGAATACACCCTTAACATAGAGAAGTGTAAGGATATTCCTCGACAGTAAGGAGAGTGAAAACTCAAACATCAACGATACAGGTTCAATATTATTTCCACTTCCCCACAATCTCATAATGTAAGGAGATATGTACATAAAAATGTTTTCTTTAGTGAGAAATATAGAAACAGTACAAAATGTATTGTCATTCCTTTATTCAAGAATGATTCATGAACTGGGAGTGTAGCTCATTGTTAGAGGGATGCTTAGTACACAGAAATCCCTGGGATTGATCTTCAGCACGAAAAAAAATATTAATTAATTAAACTATTAATTCTTTTAACCAGTTATTATTCTATATATTCTCATATATTATTCTATATATACTCATATGTCCTACCCTATGGCAGGACACAAGATACATAAATTCAAAAAGCAAAATACCTTCACTTAAGTGGGTCATTTTCCATCATAGCAACTGTACAAGTAAATGAATGAACTAATCAATTCCAAAAAAAGTAAAGCTTAGATAACTAAGTACTATATATCAGGCTACGTAAAATGCATTTACTTATACACTGTTAATAATTCTAATATACATATTATGTTCATTTTTTAATTCCTCAGGGTAAATTAATAAATATTAAATCATTAGCTCAAGCTTACAGATTTTTTAAGAGTTCTTATACTTCTTAAAAAAAAAAGAAAGTAAGATTTTACAAGTTAAAAGCCCTACCGACACACGTCAAAACATCCAGTATAGCTACGCCTGGTTGTTGAAGAAGAGACTGACATGCCTTCTCTTCCACCCTTCTTAAAGATGGAATCCAGGTGCTCAGATAACGCCAGCTCTTCCAAAACCATTCCTGTGAGTATGTCTCAACAAGGCCTTTTCGGAGAACTAGAATTCTCTCAGCTCAATTATAAGAACTTCCAGTTATGAGAATGAGAGAAACAGGGGGTGATGCTCACCCAGAGGAAGGAGCGTAGCCACAGGAATATATTCCACTTTTAGAGGCCTCGATGACTGACCTAAACTATAGTCTTTCCCCAGTGTTCTCCTATTATAAAGTGAGTCCTCAATCACATAGTTTTATTATGTGTGGAAGATAAAGAGTATAAATGGTTTCTTGAGAGAGAGAGTGGATTTGGGGTGGAAAATTGTGCTGTCAGTTCACCACTGAGTGAAAAATATACTGAGAACCCTGGTATGTTCTAGAAGCTTTGGTACCTAGCAGTTTGTCTTTTCCCTTATAGTCCCCTCCCTTGCCTGACTGCATCCTCAAATTATAAAAATTAATAATGACATATCTTTCAGAAACATTGATTAAATAGAAAAATTAAGCATTCATCTATTATTTCCTGTTACGGCTTTAATTTTTCATTGAGTTTGATCAGAAATTTAAAGCTACTGATAATAAAACATAATAAAATAATAAATAATAAAGCATACTTTCCCCAACTTACTTTTTATTTTGAAAGACTCAGGATTATACTTGAGCTGATTTGGGAGAAATGTGAGATGTTCCTGTGTCATTTTGTGAATTAAAGCCAGATAGAGTGTTTACATTGTGACCACCTTTACAGATCAGCACAAATTAAAAGAAAGTAGAATGACTGAAGGAATCACTGTGAGCTGAACATGTCGGGCAAACTTTACGTTTTGAAAAGGAAAAAATAAATAAATAAATGAAAATGATTTGACGCTATTTATTTTCTACCCAGTTGGCTTTTTCATTATAATTTTTTGAATCATGGCAAGATCTGTCCCTTCTGCCCATGTTTTCACTTATACCCATGCAGGAAATCCCTGCTGTTGAACCACCTTCCAGAAGGGCCTTTCTAAAGATGGAGGAATTGTCAATCAGATTTTGAAATCACAGGTTATTAGCTTAATGTCCAGTGACTGGGACAGTCAGGTTCCAGATGTGGTGAATCCTTTTCTATCTATGGTCTCCTCTTCACTAAGAGCACCTTAGCTTACCCATCTGTGTTCTGCCTCTTACACTTCTACCCCCATGGATAAAGAGCCACTAATCCCCTAGTAGTAGGGTCACACAATGTGTTCTTCTGTTCCTCATGTCTATCTCAGCTTCAGTAGACATCAAGCCAGAGGCATGGGCACAGGCCGGGTATCTTGGGTTTAAGGGAGAAGAAGTAAGGTGTGTGAGGATGCTCTCCACCTTGGGACCAAGCTGCTTTCTATAATCCATTGGTAACAGAAGCTCTACATTTGGCATCGATGTGTATATCTATAATTAATGTTGTATTTTATTTCTTATGTTAATTAAAATAAAATTCAACTGGAAATAAACCAGAATACAACAAAAAGTGGATAAAAAAGATTTCTTGGTTAGTGGTATTTTTAATTTTTATTATTGTTGTTGTTGTTGTTGTGATGACGATAACATAAGACTAATGCTAGAACTAGGCAGCCCAAGGCAGAGGAGGATGCTCAATGACCATGCCAGGAATACAGGAGTAACCAAGCACTGATCCAGTACTACAAAGCAGCAGCTCACTCAGGGATCTAGTATGACTTGTGTAACAGAAGCAACCACAATAGTAAATGCTTACTGAGAACATGACTTTTACCAGGATGTTACTAAATCTTCCATACATAAAATGCATTGATGTTAATAACTCTAAGAAGGAAGCATTACCAGAACGATGCTCATTTTTATGTGAGAAAATTACTCCTAAGCAGAAGTTTCAAAGTCGGCCATAGATATTAATATGGTAGAGGGGTATGAGAAAAGTAGCGGCATCATGCATAATCTCTTACACAGTCAAGAGACATAAACATAATAATGCATGATCAGGGTCCAAAGTAGAAATCAGAGAAAAACAGTGGGCAAGCCAGAACCGCACAATGTAGTCTGAAGCAGAGTCCCTACAGAGAAGTCACTGTGAGCCAATGGAAGGCATTAGCCTCCTGCTGTCTGAGAAACTGCCTGCACTGACACATATAGGGGGGTCAGTTTACAGGAGTTTCCTCCCACAGTGTGAAAGGTACCTGGGTAGGAAAGTGGGGTGGGGGAGATGATGACAGTGGCATATTTCCTGAGTGCATGCCCTACAGGGCTGAAATTAAGGGCAAGTGTGCAAACTCATGTGACACAGACTTTCATGGAATAAGACTATTTGTCCACTTTGCCCACATTGAGACTTTTATGGGATGCAAAGGACAGAGTGAAATGGCAACCCATGGACCTCCAGATCATATGGAGTTAATAGCCAGGCAACATTAAAATAAATTCCTATAACTCAGTAACAAAAATGTTTTAAAAAAATGGACAAAAGACTTGAAGGATATTTCTCCAAGGAAGACATACAAGTAACAAATGGGCACATCTAATAAGCTGCTAATCAAAGCCACAATGAGATACCACCTTACAACCTGTTAGGATGTTTATAATTTTATACACACACACACACACACACACACACACACATATATCCAACAATGGATGCTTGGGTTACTTCCCCAAGTATACTTTGGCTGTTATGAATAATGATACTATGTATATGGATATACATTTACCTTTTTGAGAACCCAATTTTAATTATATATATATTTAATTATAATTATATATATTTAATTTATATGTGTAGTTTAATTATAATTATATATTTAATTATAATTTTAATTTTATACATATAATTAAAATTGGGTTCTCAAAGAGGTAATTGTATATCCATATCCATAGTATCATTATTCATAACAGCCAAAGTATACTTGGGGAAGTAACCCAAGCATCCATAGTTAGATAAGCAAATTGTACACTATACATGCAAAGAAATATTATACCACCTTAAAAAGAAAGGCAATTTTAACACCTGATACATGGGTGAAATTTGGGAATATATTAAACTAAGTCTATCTCAAGAAGACAAATATAATATGATTCCACTTATATGTGGCACTTAGAGTAGCTATATTAATAGATATAGAATAGAATTAGGTAGATAGAGTCTGGGAAGGGGTGGGAATTGGGATTTGTTTCAAAAGTATAAAATTTCAGTTTTGCAAGAAAAAAGTATTCGGAAGAATGGTTACATAAAATGTGAAAATAATTAATGCTACTAAATTACTCACTTAAAAATTGTTAAGATGCTTTTAAAAAAAAGATGATCTGCAATGCCAAGGAAACTGGACTTCTTCCTGTAGCAAATGTACAGTTAATTACTATAGTTATTTAATAATAGATTTATAATTTATTTATAACCTTTTACTAACATGTGGAGGATGAATATGGAGTAAGTAAGACTGGAAGTAAGTAAGAATTTGTACAATGCAAACAAACCTTGGAAATGCTATGCCAAGTGAGATAAGCCAGTCATAAAAGACATGTGTTGTGTGAGCCCATCTATATACAATGTCCAGAGTAGCATGATCTAAAGAGACCGATTTTATTTTCCTAGGGTTGGGGGAATGGATGGGCATAGGGGAAACAGTTAAAGAGTATGAGTTTTCTTTAAGAGGTGTTGAAAATAGTCTAAAATTGATTGTGCAGTAAATTGTACAACTCTCTGAATGTACTTAAAAACCACTAAGTTGGACGTCTTAAATTGGTGTATTATATTTTATTTGAATTATGCATCAATAAAGCTGTTAGTAATTGTAGGTTATATGAATTACATGTCAATAAGAGCTGTTAGTAATAATTGAGCTCTAAAAATTATTTCATAGGGTTCAATTTATTCAACACTGCAGGGATCTAATTGGGAAGGTCTTATAGTAAAGCTCCTGCCAGGAAGTGTCCATGAGCCTATGATAAGAGGATAAGAGACAAGCTTGGGTTCACTTTTATCTTATCTCATTTTAACTGGGGTGTTTCACATTTGCAAACTTTGTCTAGTTCTGTTTTTTCAGATTGTACAGAGGTCAAACAATCAGAGGGTTGTTTGAAGGCTGGGTTCTATAGACAAAAGTTTTGGGGTAGAACATGGGAAAATTGGCACTACTTGCTCTTGGAAAGTTGTGTTATTACCAAGAATGAAGGACCATTAGGTGAGAACAGGCTGGAGAGAGATTCCCTCAATCTCCCCCTGTGGAGAGCAGGCTGTGCCCTGCTCTGAGTGACTCCAGGTCAAATAGAACATAATTTTCAGGCTCTGCCTAACCCTGGGTTACTCTATTTTGTAAAGCAGTATTTTGCCACCAGTTACTCCATTTTGAGAGCAAGTGCCAAGGTAGAATGACTATATACCTTATTTGTACAAGTGAACAACCACCATCTGCCCAGCACAACCTAAGCCACAAATTGATAAATAGCTTATTCATGCCAATTCAAACTAAATCAGGAGTACCTGAACACAAGAGCGTCCCAAACCACATCAGCAACACCAGATGTAGAAGTTTATCAATCTTACCTCAACCTCACCAGGTATAAACCCCTTCACCTAAGCCTCAAAAGGAGAAGCCTTCCCCCAACCCTCAACTCCCCAAATGAACACAGCAGCCCTCACTCTATTGCTTGGTCATTTCTTATGAACCTTGCCCAGGAAACTTGCCATAGCAACAAACCTCCAATTCTGTCGCTAGGCTTTATCCAAGCACAGTTTCTCTTGCCTGTGAACACAACATAAGGCCCACTCCAAGTTGACACTCTGAAACTGTCATCCATGCAGACCCTCACGACTTTGCCTTAATTTTAACCACTTCATGGAACTTCTTCCTTAAAACTGATCACCTAGAGCAAATCTTTACATTTGTGTCTGTTCTGCTTGGCAGGGCCTCCTGAATGCCAGTGGCTAACTCTCTTCAACAGTCTTTTTTTAACCTTTACGTATCATTGTGCGAAGTATGACTTGAGAGTTCAAGACATTAGAAATTAAGATTGGAATGAAATAAAAGAACTTGTGATTGTCTGACTGTTGACCATCAGGTGACTTGCAATTGCTGAAAGTGCTGTAGTTTGTGAACTCATTGTTAGTCAATAAATTTGGACACTGTGAAAAGACACAAACATGCTTGGTCTATGTTAGGAGTATAGCAAGCTCAAAAATGCATTCTTACCTCCCACTTCCCATGCTGTGGGAAAGCAAGGCTGGGGAGCACAGAGAAAAGAAAGAAGGAATGCAGAAAGGAAAAAAAAGGATTGTAGGGCACTGAAGCAATTTGTATGCAATGAAAATTTATGGGCAGGAATGATCTTTAATAAAAAAGGATATCTACGCATCCTCTTATAGCAGAAGTCAAGGAAGATAAACCAGCATTGATCCTGCAGACCTGAACTAGGGAAAACCTCAACAGTATCTGCAGTAGGATCTGGGCAGAATCCCTTTCATATTTGAGGTATCTTCTAGAGGTACACTTGGGAGAGATCAGGGTTTAGAATCAGAAAACTTTCTTGATTCTTTAACCTCTCATTTGCATCCTGATCTCATAGTTGTCACAAATCCTTTTGTAAAAATGTGCATCTACCAAATGCCTGATACTTGGTGAAGACAGTAAGAAGAATAGTTAAACCCTGCTGTTATTAGATCATTCTGGGGAGCGGGCAGGCGGTGGGGATCATAGCTGACAGAAAAGGAGGGGATTGCTCTTCATGAATTAATGAAGGAAAAATTTAATTCTTTGGCCTTCTCTAAGTTAATAATTCAGTTTGCAAGAGTAAGCCAGAAGGGGCTTGGCAATAGAATTTTGCTCTCAGAATTCATCACCATCCCTTCAAATCAGAATTGAAGTCTCAGGGGAAAGCTGGTGAGAAAGATGTGAAACATTTAAGGTTGGTTTGTCGTTTGCTTCGGAAGAAAAAAAAAATATAGCTACTATTACAGATTTAACATTTTCTCTATAGCACAACAAAACAATGATTTATAACGAGGCATTTCTGGAAAGTGTGCCATTTCTCTCCACACTCATCTAGGTTCTTTTCTATCAAGACCAGCTCAAGGCCCATTTGCTCAAGGCTCATTTGACCTTCATTTTCTCCAAACACCTCAATGTTTGCACTAAATACCAGCAGTTGATTTATATCCTTTTCTAATGATGCCCTCTCCAAATATTTTGTTTTCTATTGAAATAGTATTTCTCTTTTGCTTTTAGATCTCATGCACCTGCAGCAGTAACAGAGCACTAGAATCCAATGACAAGAAAATGGGCACACAGATTAGTGTGTGGAGAAAATCTCTGAGACACAATGACAGTTGTGGATTCCCAGTCTTATTCTGTGAACTCTCATGGACAGAATTTTTCCTGAACATCTTACTTCATTCTGATTTTTCTTGGCTACCACCTAACCTACCAGAGCAGGGTCCCTAAGTGCCAGTGTGAAGATTGGGGTAACTGTTTGAATTACATGCCAAAGAACCCTTACCTACTCTAGCAGGGCTCTTCTTCTGTTATGTGTGAAAGCTTGTGCTGCCAGTCATAGTTTGGGGCCTATTAAAGTAATTTTAAAATATTTTTTTTGTTTAGTGAATGATTAAAATTCAGTGAAGCCTACATAGAAAACAGTTTTGTTTACTAGTCTCCAAAAGTAGGTTTAATGGATTTTTGTTGTTCTGCTGAATTTGACTGACTTGATCAATGGCCCTCTCCTGTGTAGACATAACCTAAATGAACCCTCATAGTTAATGGATCATTGCCATGGAAAAGTCTGCTTTGACTCTTTAAAATACGCAAAGAACAAGGAAGTAACAATAGAACAATTTCATCTCATCTACTGGTGTAATTACAGGCTGTCATAACTGCTGCTACTTTTTTTCAAGCCTTTGAAAAACTATATAAAAAAATAAGCATTTCTTCAAACTTAACGTGTGCAGTGGAGCAAGGTCTCCCTTCACCGATGGTTATCTATTTTTTATTTTCTTTTGATACTTTCTAGCAAGCATTTTGTATTTCTTTGAGGTAGCTATTGTCCTTGTTTGTTTTCCCGCTTACAGCCTCTATAATAAAACAGGTGCCCAGGCAGGTATCCTAGCAACCCAGTGGCTTTTTTACTAGTCTCTGGTGCTAATTTATTGGGTGCTCTGGAGCCTTTTTTCAAGCTATTAAGGGACACATATGGCGAATCCAGAGCAACACACTTCATCTTGGTCTAACTTCCTGGAAGTCAATATTCATTATTGTGGATTATTCACCTCGAAAAGGGGCATTCTTGGCCCTGAAAGATGTCAGGAGACTGGGAATAACTCCAAAATGGCATTCGAGTAGATGTTCTGAGGAAATATGGCCACAGATTGGAAAAGGGAACAGAGGAGAGATGTCTCATTCTCCCACAGGGGCTTTGGGACTCCTCCATCCAGCTACAGGCTGCGTGCCTTGACTAGGATGCAGGTGCTATTGGACTCACAGGCGCCCCCGCTCTGCTACTGAGTTGTATGGCTTTCAACAGGTCACTAAAGCTCAGGTTTATCCATGGTTGAATCCAAAAAGAAGGCAGCTTGAGTGATATGGGAGCCTGGTACTCTGTTTCTCCAGACCAAAAGCGCTAATGGCTGAGGACACTCATGTTCAGGAAAAGGCAAAATCAGAATCTGAAGATCATAGTCTCATGTGGGGAAAAGGCTTGGGGAAGGAGGTTCCAGAAAAGCAGAGAACTCAAACCCAGAATGGTTTGGTCATAGGACAAGAGAAAAGCAGAAGAAAAGAGACAATCCTAATTTCCAGGAAGGGAATGAGGTGAGGTTGGCTATAACTGGCATGGGAGTGACAATTATTAGATTTTCAGGAATTGTGAGAGCTGATTTTTAAATCTGCCATTATTAAAAATTAAACTATATAATCATAATAAAAATGTTACAGAGATAAAATACTCGGAATCATCACTCCCTTATTACTCGATCATCTTTCAATAGTAACTATCAATTGGAATTATTTATACTATAGGAATTGGCAGATGCTACAAATCATCGCATTTTGAAGGAATTAAGAGTGGAGGAGTAGTTCTATTGGTTTTAATAGCTCATTTCACATATCTAGCCAGGCAGTCAATGTAATCACCATTTTCATCTTATCACAAATGAAAAAAAAAATAAAATAAAGCGACTTGCTTGAGTCAGAGAGTAAACGGCTACACAGAGATAGGATCCCAAATCTCTTGATCCCTAGCCTGAAAATACAATTTTCCCATGTCACACCCTATTTATTTTTCTTTTCATGAGTCCACAAAGGAAATCTTTGGTGATTTCTTGTAGCCTGAGGAGCTTGCTTGGCAGAACATTGTGTTATATGTGAGACACACCTAATTCCCTATTACTCTGAGCCATGCATACCATTTTCCTCAGGGGTAATAATACCTCCCCTGCTAACTTTGCAGGCTTATGATGAGAAAAGTGAGAAATGGGTGGAGAGTATTTTGAAATCAACACAGAGCTAATACAATTTTATGGACTTTTTTTTGAATTAAATACTCTATTTTTTATTATCTTCACCAATGATAATAACAAGGAATTCATATAAGGGCTCATATTGTGCTTGTTTTGGGGAGTTAAAAAAGGGGCACTTATGGGACATGGGCTTTTCCCTCTCTTCACTCAGATGTTTAGATTCACCTCATAGGTGTTGTGAACGTAAAGTCAGTGTCCAATGCAAAGAAAAAAATAATGGATCTAGTACTTTTTGTTACATTTGCATTAGCAATTTAGTAATTTCTTAAGTTGTGATAATAGAAGACTAAAGAAGGAAATTAAGCTGTAGCCAATAGACAAGGCAAAGGTTTTGGCAATATAAAATGTTAATTTTGGTAGGAAAGTCCAAAAATATATGATATTATTAAGTTTTCTTGGATTTGTAAAATTCAACACTGATCTCCACTGATATAGGATTCAGCATGAAGGAGGTGCTGCATGTCCCTAGAAGACAGAATTACACAAGGGTTCTGGTTACTAGGCAGTGCTATTACAGACAAAAGTTGAATTGTGTAAATTTAGGCAGAAATTAATCCTTAAGTATGACAATCTTCATAAAATCACATTTGAAATTGTAGATGGAAATATCTCTTGATTTTTCCAGTATAAAAGGAACATTTTTATGAATCCCTATTAAGTTTTAATTTTTATTTGTCTCCCTTTTATGGTACTTTTTTTAAAAAAAAATAGTGTTTTATTTTATTTATATCCCAAAGATACTAGATACCAACAAAAATTTGGAACTCATGAATAATTTACAATGTCATACATGAAGCAAAAGAAATAATTAAGGAGATAATTGAGTGGTAAGGGCTATAACTCAGTGGTAGGGCTCTTGTCTAGCATGCATGAGGTCCAGGCCCATCCCTAGCACAATTCCCTCAAAAAGGTATAATGTCCAAGAATTTTCCAAAGTTTTAACACAAATCAATAAAATGTATACCCATGAAGCTTTACGTGTGAATTAGTATGATTACAAAAGTATATTTTTAAAATATATCCAAATAAAACATAGAAAATAGATTTCTAATGCTTTTACCACAAAGAAATGATAAATATTTGTGGAGATAGATATGTTTACCCAGAATTGAACATTATATTGTATGCACATGTATTGAATATGACATGGTACTCAATGATTTTTATGTCAATTTATAAAATTCACACATAAACCTACAAAAATTAATAGCCAATTGTATAAAAACAGAGATAAAAAGAAAATCTTCAGTGTAGCTATGGGTGGAAACAAAGAAAAAAATATGTATAGAACAAAACTAAGATTTGCAGGAGCCTTCTTGTCAAAAGCAAATGTCAGAAGAAAATTGAATGATGTCTTTATATTCTGAGAGGGGAAAAAAACTGTCAATGCAGCCTTCTAAACTGATCAAAAGTACTTTTCATAAATGAAGATGAAACAATGACTTTTTCATATAAACAAAAGTGGAGATAAGTTATTCCTATCAGAATATTCCATATGCAGAGGAGCATTGTGATGCTGTATGTAAATTAAGCTATACATGATGAAAGAAAAAGCACCAGTAGACAGGTTAATACAAAATTTTATTTTTTTCTATTATTATTTTAATGTTTTTAAAGACTATCCAAAGCAAATATAGTAACAAGGCAATAGGAGTTTCTAATACAGTTTTTATTACAATGTATAAGAAAAAGGGAAAGAAAGAAATAGAACTATGTTGTTCTAAGATGTTTTCATTATACAAAAAAAAAAGATTTAATCTATATAGTAAGAAAAAGCTAGAGTAGGATAATGGAAGATTTATATCATAAAGCATGGAGCAACCCCTAAAAATAATTACAAAATAAGTTCAACTCACATGCCAATAATGGAGTCAAAATGAAAGTAATAACACTTTCTCAATAAAGAAGAAAGCCATAAAACAGAGAAAAAAACAAAGCACAGAGGAAACAAGATTATTACAGTATACTTGAGTCTAAATAACTACAAAAATAGAAATGATCTAAATAGTCTAAACAAAATTAAATATAGTCAGATTTGATGAAGAAAACAAGAACACATTACTAGCTTCTTATAAAAAAACTCGTTTTAAAAATAAAGACTGGTTAAAGTAAAGAATGGAAACACCATACCCAGTAAACCCTATTTAAAATAAGGCACTACTGGTCACCAAACTTAACTGACTTCAAAACAAGAAAAATAACTAAAGTTAACGAGGGAGCTAACATACTGAGAAGAGGATCAGTTAAACTAGACCTAACAATCTTAAAGATGGGTAAACTAAACAATTTAGCTTTAAAATATAAGCTAAACAGGAAATGATTAATAGAAAGGAGAAATACATAAGTCTACACATCACTGAAGACTTCAACTTTTTTCTTTCAGTAAACAATAGAACATATAGACAGCAACTTAGTAAAAACATGTAGATCTGCAACTGAGATGGAAGACAGGTAAAGAACACTATACCTAAAATATATATGGAAATAGAAGGACCTAGAAACCCTAACAATTTTTTTTTTGTCATAAGATTAGACATAAATGGAGGAACAGAAAAGAAAATCAAGAAATAGGCTCACCTTGCACCACATTAAAAAAAAATGAACTCCAGGTAGATCTTAGTCTTATGAAAATATATATGTATCTCTATAGACTGTCTAGAAGAAAATAGATAAAGAAAATTTGTGACTTTGGTTGAGGCATAGGTTTCTTAGGGCAGAAAATATGAACAATGGGAGTTTATATTTGATAAATTGTGATTTGTCCATGTTAAAAATGCCTGCAGCTGAAAACATTGTTAAAAATCATATTTAAAAAAACATTACTTGAGGAATGTTTTGCAAAATATATAGTTTACAAAGGACAGGTATTCTAAATATATTACAAACATTCCCAAGCCAATAATTTTAAAACAACAATTAGATATTTTGGCAAAGTTTTGAATATGCACTACAGAAAGGAGATAGAGATGGCAAATACGTTCAACATCAATAGTCATTAGAGAAACGAGAATTTAAAAAAAAAAGTAACAATAAATTACCACTACATACCTATTAGAATGGCAAAAATAGGAAAATGAAGTCAAAACAAAAAATAACAAGGAAATACAAGGTACTGTGGAGAATACATAACAACTGGAATTTCTACATATTGCTGATGAGAAGAAATTGGCCTCTGAAAACAGGGTATTAATATCTCATAAAATCAAGCACACCCTCATCTTACAACTCACTGAACCCACTGGTACATACATAACCAAGAGATATGACATCCTCTGCCACACAAAGACCCAGAGGAAAATTTTTAGCATTTTTATTCCTAACAGTGTCAAACAGGAAATATCCAAAATATCCATCAACTGAGGAATGGATAAACGAATTGTGGCATATTAAGGGGTACATTCTTCCATAAAAAGGGAAAAACTAATGTTACATGCAACAGCATGGATGAATTTTAACATCATTATTCTAAGTAAAAGAAGTAAAAGAAGGCAGAATATAAAAGATTATATATTATACGATTTTATTTTTATGATATTCTGGGAATGGCAAAAGTGTGGGGAAAGGAATCAGATCAGTGGTTGCTAGGGGCTGAGAGGGAAGTCGGGCATTGGCTACAAAGGGAGGAGGGGAACATGGGGGTGATCTGAGTTATAGTTGTAGCTACATTAAAGACATTTATGAAAACCCATCAAAGTATGCACTCTTGAAGGATGGATTTTATTCTTTTGTAATTATGTCTCAATGAAACTGTATTAAAGAAGGCCATAGAAGAGGAACAGAAATATGCCTGATATTAAAAAAATCCTGACTTTATACACTCTTCCAGGGGCTACAAAACAGCCTCATAACTACACTTTTGAGTGGCCTGAAAATTCTTCTAGGATGCTGGTTTCCAACCATGGCTACATGTCAGAATCACCTGGGGAACTTTTCTAAATTGACGTTGCCTAGTTCCAACCTAGACCAATTAAATCGTCTCTGTGGGTGACACCAGCACTCTTTAAAAGCTTCCACAGAGGTTTTGATGGGAAGCTGGGTTTGGAGCTATTGAAGAAGCTGTTGTGTCCTAGTCCCAGCAGGACTGTAGGAAACCTGGTGCTGCTGATTCAGGACCACATCTTGAGAACCACTGAAGTCACCAACTTGTATCCACAGAGGGTTTTGTACGTTCAAAGTAGCTGTATGAGGACTAGGATTTATGTCTAAAGTCAAAAAAGACAAAAATCATAGTAAATTCGGTTTTAAGATCTTGTTGGCTTTATTTCAACTCATGAAACAGAGCAACATTTCATTCTCCTAGGGGAGAAAAGAGCACGGGGAATTAAAACATGATAGAACAGTGGGTTTGTAAGGTGTGAAAAAGGAAATGAAATAATAGAAAAAGAGCAGATGACATCAGATTACTTCAGGTTAATTTCTTTTAAGGCTTAAAGCAGAACTTTCTTATTATGGTGTCTCAGGTTGATTGGGCTTTTTTTTTTTTTTTTTAATTTGTGGCTATGAAACTTACATTTCCTCACAAGCTGATCTGTTTAGGGATCCACCTATTTCCTTGAAGTTTCAGTTTGATTATGGGGCATTTAGTCTGAGTGACTCCACTTTGGTTTGTTCTGATTTGTTGGGGCCTAGTTAAAGAGCTCAGTCCCAAACTATTGCCTTCTATAATTTTGTTTTACACTAGTGAACTTTAAAAAAAAAAAACTTAATAAATATGAACTTATTTTAAAGATAGTCATTGAGATCTGTGTCTATGCTAAATTCTGACAACTGATTTGCAAACGTGCTATATCCTTTATACAAGTCTCTCATTTCGTAAGAACATCAGCAATCTTAGAATGAGAATCTATGGGATTTACATTATTGGTAAAGCTATCTTAGTTACAGAAAACAAATGAAACAGCAGCATATCTAAACACATATCCTTTACTGAGAGTTTCTTAAAATCATTCTAGTGACTCAGTGATGTAAAAGAAAATAGACATTGGGATATTGACAAATATTGTGATGCTCAGTTGTCTGTCAACCACCATAATCATTGTGATAATTTTGTTTCATGGTACATAAATGAGCCATTTGTTTTTATAAAATAAAATGGGCTTGATTCTTCTCAAAAAGAATTATGGTAAACCCAACTTAGGCAAAGTAATGTTCAGTTTAAAAAAATACTTGTAATTAAATGAAAAGACTTAACAATTAAATGAAAATTTACATGATCTACATTTAGGAACCAATTTAAAGATGACAATATACGCAGTGCAATTAGATGCCAAGCATGCAACATACTATATACTGTCAGAGTTCACAGAAGGGAGAGAACAAAATGAGCTGGAATCATTAGGAAAGTTAAATTAACAGGGGCCATCAAACAGGGCTCAATTGATAAAGAAGATGCACAGGAGCCAAAATGACAATGCTTACCCATACACATTTTTGCTAGGACATTATACATTATTGTCACTGAAGTAGGAGTATGCATCACAGACAAAAATCTCACAGACATGGTAGGGGAGGCCAGGATGCACTCCACCAATCTTCCTCTCTAAAGGTCATACAAGACAGTTTCTCTCTGCATAAGGAGTTATCAATATTTGTGGAATCTAGGAAATGCAAAATAAGGTCTTGATTCAGGTTTCTTGTACCCTTGCAGGTCACGCTGGAACATTCTAGCTTTGTAACAAGCCCCAAAGAAACTGCCTTGGGAGTTGTCTCACCAAGATCAGGTGCAAAATATCAATCTCATTGTCATTGATATACAAATCTGACAAAATGATATAAACTGCTTGGAAAATCCTCTGAGATGCCATTACAAAGCATCACTACTAATTATGTTTCCTGCTTGGATGAAGCAGGTATTTGATCAAACCATACCAGGCCAATTCCAGGCTTGTGAGAATCACCCTCACAGCTCAGTGGTCACAAGAGAGGCGGGTCTTCCTAAAGCCCTCAAAGAACTGGTGGAATATGGCTCAAGAGAAAACAAAGTTATTTCGTAGCTCATGTCAATAGTCATTATCTAATCCATGGGTTCTCAAAATATGATCTGAAGATATCTGGTTGTGCCCAAGAACCTTTCAGGAATTTGTGCGGTCAATACCATGAACAAGGTAAGAAGTCTATTTTTTCATATTTATCCTCTCCTGTTTGCTACAGATGCTTTTCCAAAGGTCATCTGTGTGAAATCACATTTGCTGGATATAACAAATATATACACACACACACACACACACACATATATAAAACAATGTTTATTAAATGTCTAAATACTTTAAAATAAATGTCACACCTTATGCTAATTCTTTAAAGTCATCTTGTATGAAAGTATTTTAGTAATGATGTATTATTATAATGATACAATAGCAAATATTAGTAAATATTTATATCTATTGAATACAGTAAATATTGAAAAAAAATATAACCCACATGAACAGAAAATCCTTGGAGTTCCCAGTAAACTTTTAAGAATGTAAAGGAGTTCTGAGGCAAAAGAAGCAAGAAATTTTTTAAAAAAATTAATTAGATTAAAAAGAAAGCAGATGTATTTCCTCTGTATTTTTTTTAATATGTTGTCCATAAGAGAGTAAACCAAAAACATTTTTATAACCCTGAGATCTATTATAAGCAGGATTGTAAAGAGAAAAGATATTGATGGTGAATTTTATTAAGTTCTTTTAATTCATTCATGATAAAAGGTTACACATTCAGCTTTTAATAACGTAGCCAAGTGGAAATTGAAGTAACCTATTTATACATATAAACTTGTATATTTTTGGACAAGATATTGATGAATGCTGTTCAAGAAGAAAACACACAGATTCCCTAAGTCAGCACATGTGCACAGACATAACAGTACTAATATAGTCCTTTAAATTAGGATTATGCAGTCATCACTGGACTGTATTCATCAGAGAACTGTAGCCCTTAAAATCAGATATCTATTGCCCAGAGAACATCCAATCCACAGGAGGTTTCCAATGTAGAGTTGCTGTCTCCAGTTCTTCTTTGACCTGAGTGTCCTGTTTTATATCTATGTTCTGAGTTGATATGCTGAATGGGAAAGGGCACAAAACTAGGACCAAGTATGGAACACTGAGGAGACTTGAGTAGAAAGGACCAGAAGGTTGGAGATGAGTAGCAGAAGCAAATAGAGTAGGGTGGGTAAAGTGTACTGTGTTCGCCAGATTTGTTATCACTGTAATAAATACCTAAATTAATCAACTTGTGATTGGTTGTTCTGATTGCTTCAGGTGAGGCAGCCCATCATGGAGGGGTTGTGAATGGCAGATGAAATCTGCTCATCTTCTTCTTTTCTATTTTTTTATTATTTACTTATATATTTATTTATTTTGTGTGTGTGTGTGTGCACGGTGCTGGGGATTGAACCGAGGGCCTTGTGTATGTGAGGCAAGAACTCTACCAACTGAGCTATATCTCCAGCCACAAAACTGCTCATCTTATGTCCAGGAAGTAAAAGAAAGAAGTCTGGGCCATCCTACTGTCCCCTTCAAGGGCATATCCCCAGTGACCTGAAAACATACCATAAGGATCCATCTCTTAAAGTTTCTACTATCTTCCAAAAGTTCCATAGTCTGGGGACCAATTCTTTGTCACTTGGACCTTTGGGGAACACCTATGATCCAAACTCTAACATGCATACAGTTATGGATGGCTAGTTACAACAAATACTCTCTATCCTAAAATGCACTTCCAATAGAAGGCAATGAGGAGATGCCAAATGCAAAGTTTAATTTGGTAATGAAACAGATGAAAATCAGAGGCTATTTTAGAGATAGTGATTCCATGAAAACAAATCATCTAGCTTGTTTAGTCATTAATGTATCACACCAGTCTATGAAAATGAAATCAGCACTATTTTAAATTCCATAAATATACAATTAATACAACACAGACCTTGTCATTGAGCTTGGGGAATTACATTACTACACTCATATTGTTTATCAGAATAAATTAAAATAAAGGATATTATTAAATTTAAATTAAGGTGCAAATAAGATTTAAAAAAAAAGATATTCCCATCAGCTGTCTAGCTTGACATTGTTGAAACACTTATTCTATTGAATTCTGTAATAGATTTAGACATTGGCATCTGATTCTTTTTTTTCCCCAGCAGACCTTCAAAGAAATCTCTCTGACTTCAAATAAAATTAACAGAAGTAGCATATAGAATAACTGTTGCCCCAAGTCTGATTTTCTCCACAAAAATGAAAAACTGTGTCCCTATTCCTATTTCCCTGCCTCCACCTGCCCTGTCACGAGTCAGAATAAAATATCTGACTAGAAGTCAAATTATATTTTTTTATTGATATGCTACAAATGTAAAACATTTCCTCACAAATATGGTAATAAAATACATTCTTTAAAACACGTGGAAAAATACTTCTTTCCCACTGGATTGAGCCACCTGCCAGAAATTTTCAATTAAAAAGTCAGATTCAATATTTAAGATGAAAACTAGCACCAGGGAACTAAAGTTAGCAAGTGAAGATGATGTAAAATAAGCTGTTGTATGCATAGTGGGGAAATCAAACCCTCACAAACAAGGGGTCCAACAACTGGGCTTTGTTTTGATCCTGGCTATATGTTTCCCTCAAATCTTCAAGTGAAGAATAACAATAAAACGTTTGAAGTGAAAAATGGTGCAAAAAATAGGTGCATAAAAAGGTGCACACATTTACATGAGCACATACACATACACACACACACAAACACATATATACACACTCCAATATGTATAGGTAAACAAGCTTGAGCATATATCCCTGGCAGTATAGGGCAGACAAATTATCAAGAAACTTCTTACCAAACACAATGAGTATGCAAATGCAGAATCTCATTTATCCACAAGCAGGAAAATCTCACAAAAAGTATGGAGAAATTTAAATTTAGTACTATTATTTCTCAGCACCCATTCACATTTTCACCCATTTTCTACTACCCTAAACTTCCTTTCTTAGGTGCCTCTCAGATAAACAACAGCACCTTCAACACCTCCTTTCTAATTGTGTCCTGTACTAAGGGACCTCTTCCACTCCTCCCTAATGTATTAGAACTTGTAACATCATATATATTAACCAGTGAAGACAATTAATATATCATTGTAAGTGACAGATACTATATCTCCGAATGTCTGTGGTTAAAAAGGAGATTCTTAAAATTCTAAGTAATTAATATGCTTTTGTTTGAGCTGAAATTCACATGAAAAGTTTTAATATGACCCAAAGCATATTATTAAAGGCAGAAGTATTTAGTACATTCACAATGATGTGGTACCATCATCTCTATCTAGTTTCAAATATTTTCATGGTTTCAAAAGGAAACCCCATTCCTATTAAGTAATTGCTTTGTATTTCCCCTCCCAGCACTTATCAATCACCAATCTACTTTCTGGCTCTGTGGATTTATCTACCATTAGTATTTCATATGAGTGGAGTCCTATAATGCTTAAGTCTTTCTGTGTCTAACTTCATTCACTTGGCATGTTTGTGAGATTCATCCACTCATCCAAAATGAGATTCATCCATTCATCCAAAATGTAACATGTATCAATATCTCACTTATTCCATTACATCTAACTACCAAAATTTATCCATTTGTCCACTGAGAGATATTTGGATCATAACTATCTTGTGAATTAATGACTCTTGTGAATTAATGTTGCTATAAAAATGTGTAAGTTTATTTTTGTAAATTCCAGTTTTCAATTTTGGGGGGTATTCCCTGAAGAGTACAATTCCCAGATCATATAGGAATTCTATTTCTAGCTTTTAATGAATCATCAAACTGTTATTCTAAAAAGATAAACTGTTTGACATCTCTACCAGCAAAGTGTCAGGGTTCCATTTCCCCCACGTCTTTACCAACACTTGTTATTTTTCTTATTTATTTATACCAGGAATTGAACCCATGGGTGCTCAGCCACTCACGGACTGAACTATATTCCAAGCCTTTTCTCATATATATATATATATATATATATATATATATATATATATATATATATATATATATATCACTAAATTGTTTAGAGCCTCCTTAAATTGCTAAGCTGGCTTTGAACTCACTATCCTCCTGCTTCAGCTTTCTGACCACTAGGATTTCAGGCCCATACCACTGGACCTGGCTCTTTTTAAAAATTATAGCCCTCCCCCCGCCCCAGTGGTGTAGAGTACTCTCTCGTTGTGGTATCTAACCAATAATAATTTTAATTTGATGAATCAATGCAAGAATGAGCGTATAAATGCCAGTTAGAAATGGGAGTTCATAACCCACTTGAATCTAATGTATGAAATATGATATGTCAAGAGCTTTGTAATGTTTTGAACAACCAATAAAAAAAAATAAAAAATAAAAAAAATGCCAGTTAGTTCTAAATCCTCTAAGGAATAAATCAGTTTTCCTTGTAAGTTTTCAATTTATGTATTTATTTTTTCTTTTCTTTGATAAGGATTTTGATCTTTGCCTGAGGGTATGGTACAAAATCTATTGCCTGCAGATACCTGGTATCTGTGAATCTCTAATAAGTCCTGCACAATAGCTTAATAGCTTCCATTCACCTTTCCATAGGCACTTTATATATGTCTTATTAAATTCTCACCACAACCCTGCTGGACACATATTAAAACCTCTATCCATGTCAGGTGCTGTGGTATACACCTGTAATCCCAAATGGCTCAGGAGACTAAGGTAGGAGAATCTCAAGTTAAAAGCCACCCTCAAAAACCTAGTGAGGTACTAGGTAACTTAGTGAAATTATGTTTCTAAATAAAATATAAAAAGGGCTAGGGAATTGGCTCAGTGGGAGTAACCCTGGTTCAATCCCTGATACAAAAAAAAAAGAAAAAAAAATCCTTCCATCTGAAGATGAAGATTTAAATTTATAGGTTATGTCTGCTACACAAAGTGAGTATAACTAGAAAATTTTGGTACCAGCATTAACATACCATGGGTGACACTCTAAAACCACTACTTCTTTCAGTCTTTCAATTTTTCCTTTCATAAAATTACATTAGTCATATTTGTGTTCATAAATAAAATCTGACTTTGATGGAAAAGATGGTTATATCAAATATCTGGTCCTTTTGACTACAAACAAAATAGCTGGATGTTCTTAAAACACATTTAATTATATGCATATAAGTGGCAGTTTGCCTCAAATCAACAGATTTCAATCTAGGATACCCTGAGAAATTGATAAATGGTAACAGGATAATGCAGAAAATAAAAATTCTCTGTAATATTTAAATATATAATGTTATTTAGAAATTACTTCATGACACTAAACTACTTTAAACTATATTACATCAGAACATCCAATATAAGCTATTTAGAAATTTGTATTTTAAAATAATTTTGAAATAATTTTGAAATAAAATAAAATTGAGGGTTACCTTCAGGATCACTCCTACAGTTCCTGACAGTGAATGCGGTGGGGCCAGGTTTTTAACATAGAGTCTGATCACTCCCTGAAGGATCTAAGGGTATAGGAGCTAAATGTTTATTTTTACCAATCTGCCTACACTAAGTCTGTTCAAAACTACTTTGTGAAAATGATAAAATTATTCAATTTCTTATATTCTTTCTGTTTGCCTATGTGCTTATCTGTGGGCAAAAAGTCAATCTTGCCTTCACTGCTACAGACAAAAATTGAGTTTGTATTATTTTTAAACATGAAAATATTTATCATTAGATTTGCACACAAATCATTTAGATTATTATTTTTTCAGTGGTATTTTGTGTGTTTGGATGTACGTGTGTGTGTGTGTGTTTATTTCAAGAGTTCTGCCTACCTGTGCATATATATTTGAGGGAATGTACCAAAAAGGGGATATTCAAATGAGTTCAAATTAATTGAGTTCAGATGATTCAACTAGAAAGCAGTGCTTTTATGAAATACTTGGATGAAGTCTGAAAGATGACTTTTGTTTTAGTTTACCTCATACGTAGATTTTTTTCAATAATCAAGAAACATTTTCAACAGGTTTTTTTTTGTAGTTTATAGAATAAGTAGTTTCTCAGAATTAGCTATTTGTGGTAAAGTGAGACTAGCCTTCATATCAGCAGGAGCTAGTGGGCTTCCAAAAGTATGTTCTCACAAGCTGGGTGCAGTGGCACACACCTGGAATCCTAGTGGCTCAAGAGGCTATGACAGGAAAATGAAAAATTCAAAGCCAGCCTCTACAACCTAGCAAAGCCTTAAGCAACTTAGTGAGACCCATCTCAAATGTAGGTGACGATGTAGCTGAGGATGTAGCTCCATGGAAAATTGCCCTGGGTTAGATTCTGGGAAACATCCACCTCCATCACCACCACCACCAAAAAAAAAAAGTTATCATAGAGGGTGGAATTAAATGGTAATACAAAGTAAAAGTTGATAGCAGGTAAAAAAACCAAAAAATAGTAGACTAGTCCATAGCATTATGTAACCTTTTTACAAAGATTGCTTTTAATTTGGGGAAACTAGTTATGTGGATCATTGAGGTTAAAACAATGCTTACCATCACCACTGTAAGTAAGATAAGATCTGGGTAGATTTGCACATGGAACTAGTGGGACAGTCAACTCAGAAGAGGATTCAAGGAGTCCTGGGTCAAGTTCACAAAAAAAAAGGACTTTTAATTGGCAATAGTTTATTTATACCATTAAAGTAGTGTTATAGGACCTGACCTTGGACCTTCATGGAGGAATGCTCATCTTAGTCATTGTGCAGCAGGGAAGTCCTAATAGAGAAGCCTATGTTTTGGCACAGAGTGATGACAGAACACTGGCAAGTGCCATTTCCTTGCTCCTTTGACAAGGAGCTATTCCCCCTGTTGGTACAGGGTGGAGCTACATGGAAATTTCTGAACTCTTGGTGTCTGAACTCCCGTAATATGATATGCTGTTTATCACCTCTGGCCTATCATGACTGTTACATGTAAATTGGCACATACCCACTATAAAAGCTATTTTTGCTGCACAATAAAGTAGATGCAGTTTTCTGAAATCATCTCCAGAGGGTTTCTCTGCACCCTCAACTCCTCACAGTAGATGCTAGAAAGGCAGGCCTCTCAGCAAAAGGAGTAGTACCTAATCATTGTAAATCGTTTGCTAAGTTATATTTCTTAGTAAGATGTCCTAGATACCTTACCAAGCTAACATACAATTTTAGGATTCCTGCAGAAAGTTTTGGAAAACTATACCTTAAAGAGTCCTCCAATTAGTGTTGGCAGATGAACACACAGGAACTTTCAAACTTAGGCATTAAATTTCCTTTCATTCTAATTGGCTCTTACACTCTTGACAAGTTCACAGTTTTGTAAAATTAAAAGACAGTTTTTTTCTCTCTTTCAATGTTTCTAAATAGTGAATTACATGGTTCCATTTGTTACTTAATAATCATAACCAAAACAAACAACCTTACCCATATAAAGTGCCAACCAACACAAGTCTATGAAATTTTTACATGTGCCTTTTCATTATTCACACAACAGCCCAAATGCTAGATACTGTGATGAATTTCGTCATTTTATATAGGAAGGAAAAATTCAAGAGAGTTTTTGCTTTTATTGGGCAGTACATGCCCAATAGATCAAAGCAGTTTTAAGATCCTAAGCGGTTCCTAAGTTCTGCTCTGTCGAAAATAGAGGGGTTCTCTCTAGACCCTCAAGATTTGTTTCCCCAAATATTGAAAGTATGGTCAGCAGACAACCTTCAGCTGGGAGCTTCTTCAGATCCTGTATCAGGGGAACTGCTATTTTGCCCAAGGAGAGTTTTACCCCAGAGCTGCCCATATCAAATGACTAAAGCATTTTTCAGACATCAAGGTTAGTTGCCAAGGCTAACCTGGAACCTGCAATCCTCTTTGTCTCAGCTTCCTGCTGAGGAGGCTGGGATTACAGGCAGCTACCAGCACACAAGGTTTGCATGTACACTTTAAAAAATTGTTTATCTAAACTGAGGTGTAGTCAGTTTCAGTTTCAGAAAGGGGCTTATATTTGGCCTTCCTGGTGACAGTTGCACTGAATTCACTCTTACCTTACCTTGTGCCATTCAGGATTCTTGAGTAACAGAACTACTAGAAGATCATATGATATCCACACATGTGTGCATACACAGACACACAGGAAGTCTATTTGTTTTATTCCTATGAAGAGTCTAAATTTACTGAGTTCAAAAACCATTTTCATGGGCTGAGGATGTGGCTCAAGTGGTAGCACGCTCGCCTGGCATGCATGCGGCCCGGGTTCGATCCTCAGCACCACATACACACAAAGATGTTGTGTCCGCCGAAAACTAGAAAATAAATATTGAAAAATTCTCTCTCTCTCCCACTCTCTCTTAAAAACAAACAAACAAACAAAAAAACATTTTCATTTTGATGTTACCTAGAATGAGGAGAAAAACTGAATGGTTTTAATTTTTTTAATTGTATTTTTTTTTGAGAGAGAGAAAGAGGGAGAGAATTTTTTAATATTTATTTTTTAGTTTTCGGCAGACACAACATCTTTGTTTGTATGTGGTGCTGAGGATCGAACCTGAGCCGCACACATGCCAGGAGAGCACACTACCGCTTGAGCCACATCCCCAACCCCTTAAAATGTATTTTTAATACCAACTCATATCATATCTGCATATTGATTTATTTTAGTAGTTTTTATTTTTATTTAATACCATGTCCTTAATGTGGCATTAAAAAACATCCTCTATTGTTAACAATAAGAGGCGATTTTACTACTAGAATTTGGAATGCTCATAATTGATATAGTAAATGTTTTTTAAATTTTATTTTTATTCTAATTTGTAATATATGACAGCAGAATGTATTACAATTCATATCACACATATAGAGCACATTTTTTCCTATCTCTGGTTGTATACAAAGTATATTCCACCATTCGTGTCTTCATACATGTACTTAGGGTGATGGTGTCCATCTCATTCCACCATCTTCTTTACACTCCTTGCCCCCTCCCTTCCCTCCCTCCCCTTTGCCCTATCTAGAGTTTGTCTAATCTTCCCATGCTCCCCCTCCCAACCCCACTATGTTCAACATCTCTAGCTATAACAGAAATACAAATCAAAACTACTCTAAGATTTCATCTCACTCCAGTCAGAATGGCAGTTATCAAGAATACAAACAACAATAAGTGATGGCAAGGAGGTGGGGGGAAAGGCACACTCATACATTGCTGGAGGGACTGCAAATTGGTGTCACCAATCTGGAAAGCAGTATGGAGATCCCTTAAAAATTCTATTTTGAAGAGGTGTCACCACCAGGTGTCATTTTACATAGAAATGTGCCATGTGTTTTTACCTAATGGCAATTAGACACAAAGATTACTGTGTTGAGTGAAGTACAACAAACTGCAACTCTTGGATCACAATTAGTATTGAAGCCTAATATTTGGGATTCATTGGAAACATTAGCACCTGCATCTATGTGTCCCCATTCTCAGGTACCTGGACATGAATGTGGGCTTTACCTCATCCACCCTCTTGACTCTCAATGCCTGACTTATCTTATTTTCATACCAAGAGGATATGCTTGAATTGTTGAACAGAGAAATTGGTCTTTTGAAAGCCATAGATAACAAATCAATTAGCCTAAACAAGTCATGTAAAGCTTTCAAACCATGCAAGTCAACAACAAGCACCTTATAGGTTTAGGAACTGGGGTTTTGGGAGAGGTATGAGATACAAACTTTGCATCCCTATACTGTCTGGCAGATTTAGAAGCAGCCCTGAAAGTTGTTTTACTCACTTAAAAAAAAAATCTTGTCTTCTAATAAAGTGACAAGGTCTATGTGAAAGGTTCTGATATATTATCTTATATTCTGTGGCTGCCTTGAGTGTCTTAATTTACAATTGTTCAACTACAAGACCTCATAATCAGTCCTTCCAAATATACTACACAGCCTAGAGACCTCCTCTGGCTTGGTTCCATGCTGCTAATTATTTGACTTCTAGAAGTAACACGAAACTACCTCAAAAATGAGGCTGATGCCTGAGGAGGGGACATTTGAAGATATTACTTACACAGTGGGAACCACAGTCCAATTGTTATTCTCACACTGATCTGGGAGATGAAGAAAAGCTGCCAAAGATTACATTCAAATATTTTCTTATTTCTAAAAAGTACTTGCTCGGGGCCCAAAAATGTCTCCGAACACAGGCACCACCACGTGCTGGATTCATGGAAGAAGATGTGATTGGCAGGTCATCCTGATTTCTGTGATCTTTGTCTTAATCTGCAGTTGAGCATGAGCTATGGTTTTCCTCTTCCATATTTTCTATAATTCTCTACAGTTATCTTCTTTTGCAAGGTGACAAAACACTTAGTGTACATTCTTTTGTTTAGTCACATACTGCTTATTTACCCACCCCCTTGACTTTCCTCTGTGGTGACTGTTCAATTGTTACCTTTTTTTGTTGTGTTTCAGATATATTAGATGCATGGGGTCTATATGCAAGATATTCAGGAATAGGAATTTTAATTTTTCATATATATTTTCAGTATAGGTTTTTGTCAATAGCATCATGGGCATTAGTGTCTAAAAGACTTCAGATTTCACTTCTAATTCTGCCATTGACTAAAAAGTACCATTTTAGTGACTCAATAACCCACCTGTGTTTGATTTTTTTAATTATAAGTTGCTGTCGTCCATGGAAAGCAATAAGTACATAAAATGAAACAGGTATCATTCTTATTTTCAAAGGGTACATAGCACAGTGAAGGAGAAAGACACAGAAATAGATTATTTCAGTAAAATAAGATTCTAAGATATATATAGGTATTAAGATCTCTTAGGGCTGGGGTTGTGGCTTAGCAGTAGAGTGTTTGCCTAGCATGTGTGAGGCTCTGGGTTCAATCCTCAGAGCCACATAAAGATAAATAAATAAACAAAACAAAGGTTTTTAAAAAAAGATATCTTACAAGCATGGAGAATGAGAAAAAAAAAACTCCTTCATTTAAAGTAAGATACTTTTATATAAGGAAAGTTCTTTTATTTGTTCTTTTTAATTAAACATAGTAGTAGTAGAATGTATTTTGACATATTTTACATACATGAAGTACAGTTTCCCATTCTTCTGGTTGTATGTGGTGTGAAATTACATTGGTCATGTATTCATATGTGATCATAGGAAGTAATGTCTGATTCATTCTGCTATCTTTCCTATTACCATTCCCCCTCCCCTCCCTTCATTTTCCTTTGTCTAATCTATATGACTTCTGTTCTTCCCTACCCCTCCCACTTATTAGTTAGCATCTGCATATCAGAGAGAACATTTCTTTTTAAGTATTTTTTAATTGATGCATAAGAATTATACATATTTATGAGGTACCATGTGATTTTTCATTATATAACATTATAAAATCAGGGTAAACATAGCTATATCTTCAGATATTTTTCATTTCTTTGCGTGAAACATTCAAAATCCTTTATTCTAACTTTCATGAAATATACAGTGGATTATCATCATCTATTGACCTTTCTGTGAAATACAACACCAGCATGTGTTTTCTTTGCTAGCTCTAACACAGTCCCAGTTGATCAAGCTCTCCTATTCCTCCCTCCCCTACAGTCTTCTAGTCTCTTGTAACCACTAATTTATTTTATTTTATTTTTTTTTTTGGTGTTGGGGATTGTTCCCAGGGCCTTGTGCATGCGAGGCCGGCACTCTACCCACTGAGCCATATCTCTAGCCCTTGTAACCACTATTCTACACCCAACTTCTATACATAACTGCAGTGCTTAGTTCATGTAATAATAAAGAACTATCCATGATTTCTCTAAATATACTTTTTTCAACAACATATGCACTGGACTTCTCAAGATTAGAATGTTAGTTTTTTTTTTTTTTTTTTTTGCTTTAAAATGAAGATGCACTTCAACCTGCACTATAAATTCTACTGGGCTTCTTCTTCTATCTGCATCTTCCAAAGCCCTTCATACCATGCCTGAAGTGGCTCACATTTTATCTCTTATTCCTATGGTGGGTTTGAATTTATTTTAACTGCTTCATCTGTCTTTTCTCCATCAGTGAGATTCAGCATTTCTAGAAAGTATAAATACATGTGGACTCATTTTATCTCCTTCCACTGTGCCACACATAAGTCGCCTAGAAAATGTCCAATAGAGGGTAGAAACACTTTAATGGGATGCCTTCCAACTCTTATGGTCCTGTTTATGAGAGCAATACTACAGGCACCCAGTGAATGTTTCTGATTCAATTACTTATTCCTCTATTTCCTTGAGGGCTTCTTTCACTAGTAATATCTGAGTGAACTTTAGCAAAACTGTATATTTAAAACTTATATGTATCTCAGTTCTTATGTCCACATTAAATAGTAACAGGAATATAAAAGCACAGACCTTATAAAAATTATATTCTTCCTTACTACAGAGTAAAGGATATGATTAAGGACAACCAGAAAAATGTTCTGGTAGACTTCTTATATTGTAATTACTGACAGAAAGTTAAGTAGTTATAAAATATAAAATTACTAAGTCTTTTCTTTTGGAGAGGAAGTATGAAATGTAAAAAGCTTGTTTTTATCCAAGAGTGGCCCAGAATTTCTCCTAAAACTAAAACATTACTATTCAATAGTTACAAGAGAGATGTACTCTCTCTGAAAGTATCCTCTTTTTCTTTATTTTTATTTTTGTCTTTTTGGCATAAAAGACCCATTCCTATAAAATATTGTGTTAGAAATACTTCCAAGATAATTTGTTTTATACAGGATTTGATTTTTGGTATATAAAACCTATTTTAAAAAATAAAAGACAAAGAGTCGTAGCATGCTGGACACTTGGTGGAGGCATAGTAGGGGTTAGGTAGAGGTAGTACCTGGGTTTTGTTTCTTTCTTTTTTTTTTTTTTTTTTTTTAGGTTCCAGGGGTTGAATCCAAGGGTGATTAACCACTGAGCTACATTTTCCAAGCCCCTTTTTAGGGAAAAAAACTTTATTTTGAGACAAGGTCTAAGTTGCTTAGGGTCTTGCTAAGTTGCAGAGACTGGCGTTGAATATTTCAATCCTCCTGCCTCAGTCTCCTCAGCCACTGAGATTACAGGCATGCACCACTATGCCTGGCTAGGACTTTGATTTCCTCCTTGCTAAATGGGCATGAATTTTACCAATTCAGTTAGAAATAATGTGGACAAACCTTTTGGGGCATGATGAATAAAGACCTTACATTGATGAGTATTCACTATTGTTGAAACTCTGTCAGATTCCCTATACTCATTAACTCTTTACTGGAAGAGGCAATGTTTTATTACTAGACTCTTATTCTAGTTGTTTCCTGCTGGGTAACAACTGTTCCCCTTTAATGTCATAAGGAAACTACAGTTTTTCATACTCATGCTGTGGCTAAGAAGTTTGGACAGTGGATATAATTTGTCTTTATGCCCACTGCTTAGCTGGGAGGACACTACTGTCAACTGAGGAAAACTTCATTCAGACATTTAGAACATGTACAGAATGTTAAAGATCTGAGCAAAAGAAAGAAAAGAAAAGAAAGAAAGAAGGTAAACTTTCTCTGTTTGCAGATGACATCATCTTATACACATGGAGCCCTAAACGAATATAAATAATAATATAACATTGTTAGAATACCAAAAACAAGAGTAATAAAAGAAAAAAAGCTACATACATTGAACTCTGTGAAAATTAAGAGTTTGGGGCCATCGCAAGACATTATCAACAAGGAGAATATAAACCTACAAAATGAGAAAAAAATATGTGTAATGCACACAGAAGGGTCTTGTATTCAGAATATATAAAGAACCCTTACAACATAGCCATAAGAAGACAAACAACCCAACTTAAAAATTGTTAAAAAGAACAAATAAATAAAATTTTTTAAATGGGTAGAAGACTTGAAAAGATATTTCTTCAAAGAATATATACAAATGGGCAACAGGCACTTGAAACAATGCTTGACATCATTAGTCATTAATAAGAAACAAGTCAAAACCACAGTGAGGTTCTACCATTTTATACTTAATAGGATGACTATAATTAAGAAAAGGAAAAAAAGAAAATAAGTGTTGGTAAGGATTTAGAGAAACTGGAACACTCGCCTATTGGTACATGGAATTTAAAAATATTCAGCCACTTGGAAAGATAATTTGGTGATTCCTCAGAAAGCTAAACACAAAATCACCATATAAATCCACAATTTCAATCCTGGGTATATACCTGAAAGAACTGAAAACAAGGACTAACGTACATGTATACTCAAGTTTGTAGCACCATAATTCACAGAAATCAAAAGATGGAAATACTGGAAATGCCCATCAGTGGATGAATGGTTAAACAAAATGTGATCCATGCATGCAATGGTGTATTGTTCAGTCAAAAAAAGGGAATGGAATACTGATATATGCTATGAGATACAACTGAATCTTGAAATTGCTATACTAAGTGAATGAAGTCAGATGCAAAATACTGTGTATTCTATGATTTCACTTATTTGAAATATCCAAAACAGACAAATCCATAGGGACACAAAGCATATTGATAATTGACAAGGCCTGAGGAGAGAGATAAATGAAGGGCAGCCAGTTGTAGATACTTTTGGGGTGATGAAAGTATTTTGGAACCAAATTGAGATGGTAGTTGCACAATATTATTAGCATACTAAAAGCAATGGAATTATTTAAAGTAATTAACTATGTGAATTTCACCTCAAAAAAAAATAATAAGGACAAAAAGTCTAAGGGGAATAACCCATAGACTAAGATACTCTTAACCTATATAGAGATCCAGATTATAGACTTTAGTGCTTATTGTATTATCAGGTTTGAATCACTATAACTAAGGACCTGACACAAGATATCTATAAAATAAAGTGAAGTTTATTTTAGATTATATATCTAAAGGGTCAAGTCCAAGATGAGGTGTCCCCATTGGTTTGGCCTCTGGTAAGGGAAGCACATCTTTGGCAAGATTGTGTGTCAGAATGAGTGGTCATATCTCAATGCAGGAGGCAAAAAGTGTAAGTATATGTAGGATTTCCAAATTCCTTTTGAGGGTACATCCCCAGTGACCAAAGAACCTTCCATTAGGACCCACCTGCTTAAGGTTTTACTATGTCCAAGTAGTGCCACCCTGGGAACCAATTTAACCCACAGTCCTGTTAGGAACATTCAAAATGCAAACCATAGAACCCATATATTCCACTTATTTCAGATTAGCCAATGAAGATCAAAAGTTTACTAGAATATATTTAATATGTAATATATGATCACTCATTGAATCTAGCAATTTGTGGGGAAAAATTGACATGCCGTTATTTACCTTTTATAAAGTATCTCTCTCGTATCTGTGTGTACTCTTTAACCCTTTCTTTATTGCATTAACACATTAAATTATCATGTTAAAAATTTGGTAAAAAATGAAAACTTCATAAGGGAATATTATTGCTTAGTGTTTGCAGATGTTGTTTATTACTTAGACTATGAATGGTGTCAGAATGCTATTTCCCTTTATATTTTGATTGCAGAGCCATAACAAAAAGGGTAGCTGGTTGAAATTCACCAGTAAGTTTATTTTCTGATATATGCTGTGCTAAGATTGCATGCCCCTTTTGAGTTAGTACAATCTCCAGCACTTGCAGGATGCAGAGAAAGCATTACAATGAAAAATAAGAAATGCTATTTTCAATATCCATAAGTCTAGAGAAACAATAGACATTATATTTCCCATCGGTGTTAGTCAGCACATAAATATGTGGATGTGTTTTCTTACCAGAAGAGTTCAAAAGCTGTGGACATATAAATGGATATAGTGATATTGCTCAGAAAATAAAGATTCTATGAAATCATATTAGAATATGCCTAATCTCTTTCATAAAACTAATCATTCATCAGTCCACTCAATTGTTTTGTCTTGGGTTCTTAAAATGAATTTACTTTTTAATTGAGAAAAATAAACTGTATATATGTTGTACAATAGTATGTTATATATATATATATATTGGTGATTGACTAAATTAAGCTAATTAGCATGTGTTACCCTGTGTATGCCTTTTTGTTGGGAAGGACATTTAAAGTCTTCTCTTACCAATTTTCAAGTATATAATATGCTGTTATTAATTATAGTCATGCTGTACACTATATCTGATATCATTCCTATTCTAAATTTTGTGTCCTTTGACCCGCATCTCCCCAATTGTTCCACTCTCTGTCTTTGGTTATCACTTTATTCTCTGTCTCTATGCATTTAAATCTTTCAAATGCAATCCAGGTTGGATAGCTTCTCTTTTCTCCTAAGAAATGAATTAGGACACAAATAGGTGTTTTCAGATTAAATACAATCACTTCAAAACTAAAAGGAATTACAAATTGTTAGTTTTAAAATTGCAACTCAAATTTAAATATCATTATTTTGGATTTCTAGAATTAAAAGGGGTCTTATGTTCACTATATTTAATATATATTTGCTACAAAACCTAAGATTAAGGTAGTAACTTTTTTCAAAGAATTGAAAAATCACTTAATAATAATTGTTACAATTGTATAAACTAAGACAGGATACTTTAGTGATAGGAACAGGGTTATTCAATTTACTGAGAAATATTTATACCAAGACATAGATCTTCAGATTACAATTATATATTTTATTCTTTCTGATCTGCTGTTATTCATAGATATTTTAAATCTAAAGAGGTCATCAAATAAGACATTTAGTATGCTACTGAAATTATGATAAATAGCACTGGTCTTTCAATTGTTGAAAAAGTAGACATAAATGTAACTCACTGGTAGAGTACATGATTAGTATGAGTAAGGACCTATATTTGATCCCTAAACACACACACACACACACACACACACACACACACACACTCAAAACCTTAGTTAAAGAAGAAATTATTGCAAAAATAAGAATTGTAAGGGGAGTTTTTTTCTAATGATATGAGATGAAAATGTTTCCACATTCAACTGGGGAGATGAAGGGCATTTGTGGAGTTTGATGAGCCCTAAAATATGAGTAATTTCCCTTTATCTATAAAGAGTACTGCCGAAGTCCCAACATTAGTCGTTTCCATTTGGTCCTGCTGTCAATTTGATTAACGAAAGTCTTTAGGTAGTTATTATGAGGTCTAATAAGGAGTGTGGGAATAAAATTTACAGCCTTTTAGAATAACACTTCTGCTTACTGAGCTTTGAACACAACATTAGGAGGCAAGGGACACAGACTGCCTCTGAAAGACAATGCATTTTTCCAGAAGATCACAATTTACTGCTCGGACCCAGTAAGGCACTGCCTTTCATATGTGTGAATTTTCTACTAGATCAGAAATATGCATGAACAGTTGAAATCTCAAAAGCTCCTATGTCCACACGGACTATTAAAATCCTCCAAATCCTACATTGGTGCCTCCAGAAACTAATTTCCAAAGTCTGTTTTGTATCTTGCTGAGTTTGTACCCCTGACAGTAGTGGATTTAGCAAGATATAATTGAGGCTTTGGGAATTAGTTTCTATAATTATTGAAAATAATTGAAAAATAGCTAGTGCTGTAGTTTGGATCTACAGCGTCCTCCAAAAGCTCATGTGTTGAAGACCTGGTCCTCAATGCAACCATATCCAGAGATGAGGCTTTTGGAAAGAAAGTGAAGTACTCTAACCTCATTAGTGGATTAACCCATTTGTTGGATTAATAATTTGAGTGGACTACTGGTAGGAGATGGAAACTCTAGGTAGTTGGGGGTCTAGTTGGAGGAAGTAGGTCATGGGGCATGCACATGCAAACTAAATCCTCCTCCTAGCCCTTTTCTTTCTCTGTTTCCTTCCTGCCATGAGCTGATCAGTGTTCCTGCCCTTCCATGCTCTTCCACCATGATATTCTACCTCACTCAGGTCCAGCGGAGCGGAGCCAACTGACCATTGACTGAACCTTAGAAACTGAGCAAAAAATAAACCTTTATTTCTCTATGCTGTTTGTGTCAGGTACTCGGGTCACAGTAACAAAAAAGCTGACTAACAGCTAGGAACTAATGAAAAATCAAAACTTCAGTTTGGTCAAATATATCTTCTTTGAAAATAATTAAATATCAATTTACCATCTTTTAAGATTTTTAAAACTACTTTAGCTAAAACTAATAATTTCATTTGTTTGTTTCAAAAAGAAGTATGAAGATATATACCTTACAAATTATAACATTAGGTTACATTAGACATCAGTGTTTCAATTCCCCTCAAAAATAAAGTATTAAACTTAGATTGATTTTTTGAATCCAATAGTCCTTTAATTTTAGCCTGCCGCTTTCACTGATCTTAGTGGTTTCCATTCCTATGTCCTGTATCATTCAAGTCAAGGAAATCATTAGTTTTGAAAAACGTATTTAACAGTCCCCCATAACAAATTCGATATCCAAAAAAAAAAAAAAAAAATCAACAAAAAGGAAAAAAAGTTAAGTTTTTTATTTTGATGGCCAGCCCAGTTTGTAACCTGTCATTTAATCACACTAAATGTCATATTTATACTTAATTTTATTGGTTGACATCAATGTTTCTTTGCTCTGTTGACATACATAAATAATAGAGTTCTGCAGTATCAAGAAGTAGTACAAAGTTTAACATTTTAGAGTCAGACTTTTTTTTTTTTTTTTTTTTTTTTGTGGAAAGGAGCCTTGGGTAATTTGTCTTCTATAAGCCTCCTTTTTCTCTTCTTTAAAATGGGAATTGAGAATGAATATTAAATATAATAGAAAGACTAGATGATAGTCAGTACTTAAATGATAATTCCCTGTCTCCTTTTGATTAGTGGCTAACTATAACAATGTAAAATCAAATTTAAGAAATGATATACTGGTGGCCAAGCAGAATTTGCAAGTGGAATTTTATCATCAATAATTTTTTTTAAATAAAAAGAGTAATGAGTAGATTTATCTTAATTTCCTTGTAAACACATTGCTCTTGCCTTTAGAGCAATGTTTTTTATGTTTAGGGAGATATTTGTACTATAGGTAATCCAGGCAGATACCTTTTTTCCATAATAAAAAGGCTTTAAAAGGAAACACTATAAAGCATCTACAAACTTTGAAGATTCTAAAATTTGCTGTATAAATGGAAGAGAGTATGTATAGTGGCTTATTATTACTCTGCCTCCCAAAATATTGTGACATTACAGGTTATGAAAGAACAATGGCAAAATATTTTGTTAGTGTGTGTGTATGTGCAAATACATATACATAACAACAAATCCCACCATTATGTTCAATTATAATGCACCAATAAAAATATGGAAAAACAAAAACAAAAAAAAGTTTAAAAATTTAAAAACCTTGAAAGAAAAAAAAATACTATGGGAGAAGCATGTTTAGCAACAAATGAGTAAAGAATCTTTCATGACCCTTTTGTTCTCAGAATTCTTTCCTCTCCCAGTCTTATCTAGGGCATTAATCATCCAGACAATGAGACACACACTGCTGCCTGAATATCTTGTGCAGGCCTGGAATTCTCTTAATCGGTGTTGACTTGTGGCATTAGCCCAGTGAAATTCAGGGTGGCTGCAGTGTATGTGAAGGTGCAGAAGATTGCTCCATTTGCTTGACCCTCTGGGGAATCGTTTCTTGGAAACCTGGAACAAACTGAGCTTTTCAGTTATGGAAGTGGCATTTGAGCCACCAAGCTAAGCTCAGTTAGCATAATATTTGCTTGCCAAGGAAAAACTCCCTGCTTCAAATTCTAGGTCTCCCTCTTATACTTAAATTTCACATCTGGTAGCAGACTGGAAGCTTTTCAATCCCTCCACAATTTTCACTTTTTCTGGAAAAGGGGACTATTAACCACCTAATTCAAACTAATATTATCACTTTTTACAGAATTAATGAGATGCTATAATTGCTGACACTGTTTACCTGCTACTCTGGGAGTGTATTTCAAAGGCACATGAATCAGCCATCGCCAGCTTTATAATTAGCGTGTGACAACTTTAATTCCAAAGGCATGTTTAATCAACAGCAACAGATGGAAGTGCGCCTGGTGGTAAGTCACCCCTTCACAGCTCCTGATAGCAGTTTGTCCCGCTGGCTCTGAGTTCTAAGCTATTTAGCATAGCAACTGCTAAATTACTGGTAATATTCTCTGTCTTTTTTTTTTTTTTTGGACAATAAGAGCTGCACTATCCCCAAAATCAGTTTCACTGACATATATTGAGTGCTTACCACATACTAAATATTATTCCTGTTTGAACTTCTGCCTCTAAACAAATTCTCAAATTATCTAATATTAAAATTCCCACGTTACAGGTGAGAGGGTTGAACCTAGAGAACTGTATTGACATGCATAGGGTTCTGCAGCTTATAAGCAGAAGGGATGTAAGTTCTTTGGCTCCTGGTACCCACATTGTTAGCCAGTATTTCATGCTATAATAAAAGCCATTTGGTGGTCTATAGTTGTACATGGCTGTTTGTTGTAGTGATTTTGGATTCTGCCTATGAAATTATTCGTTTTTAGATCTCATCATTATGGGACTGTTTTCGGATTTCTTTCTCAAGGACTCAGTCGTAGGCAAAGGAGACAGAGGCCTTAATCTGCTTGGTCCCTTCCTTTATTCAGCAAACATGCTAACACAGCCAGTCACTATACAAAGATTAGAATAAACATTATCTCTCTCCAATAATAGCTCTCTCTCTCTCTCAAGAGTTCTCTCAGTGATGTGGCTTCTCCTTCACTGGGTGCACCTTGGCCCCGTCTCCATAAACACAGCATCTTGGGATTTCATCTCTAATGTCTATAAGCATCCTTTTCAGGGTTTGGCCACAGCAGGGTACATTTGACATAGCAGGCTCAGATCTCCATTTATAAAATTTACAGACTTAAGGTACCAAACCATGCACAGGGAAGTGATGACCAAATTCAGAAGTTTGGAGCACTAGATCTGTCCTTGTGAAAGCACATCTTCTCCTACTCTTTACCTCTATGAACAACATACATTGGACACATGTACATCCAGAAACAAAGGTTTTCAAAATTGCCTTAAATATGGAGATTATTTGGGGAACTTAAACAACATGTAACTTCAGAATTCTCTCCAAATCCCTATCAGTTCTTCAATATCTCTGGAAGTGAGACCTGTAGATTTGTCATTGCTAAGACCTCCATGTAATTTTCAATGACAGCCAAGAGCAAGGGGTGAGACGGATAGCTTTAGACTCTCAAATACAGGAGCTCCATTAATGACTTTTCAAAGAAAACAGATTTTTTTCTCTTAAATCTAAAACTGATTGGTAAATTGTGGGCAACCATCATTTCTTAGGCACAAAATGTTTACTTTGATAAGGTTGTGGCCCAGCAATAATTCTGAGGAATTTTGTCCCCTCTAATTTGTATTGTATTATTGTTAGAGAAATGATAACCATGATGTGAATGGATACCACTTTCATTTCTTTGTAATTAACCCCAGGGAAGACCTTTATTCATTCTGGAAATACAAAAATATCTTGCTGCTAGATGTAGTCTAATAGCCCTAGAATTAGGAAAGCATAAAGAGATTTAAAAAAAAAAATATTCCTCAAATATTGTTGCTGTTCTCTCTACTTGTTAATATACAGCAATTCTAACAGCCTCAGGTTCACTGCCTAGTCTTTTCTTCCTTGGTTAAATTCTTTAAAATGTACATGAGTATGTATGTGCCCAAGTGTGTATAGCAGGAACGCATGTGTGCATACACACACAGAGGGACTTCAGAGGCCCTTGATTTACAAATAAGAAAAAAATAGCTTGATTCACTTACAGCCATATACATGTTAATTTTACAGACTTAAATAATTTAATTGAGTCCCTGACACTTTTGTCAATGTTATTGATACAACCCAAATGTAATTTTTAATGTACCATGCAGTCTCCCTGACTTTGAATAATGAAAATATTCTTTTCATTACTAGCTGGTTTGTATACTAAATTAAGACTACAAACTAAGACTGTAAAATAATTCATCTTAAATAAACAAATTCAAATGCATTGTTAAATTCCCATTGGGTACTATTTAATAACTAATTAGAAATAAGATATAACAACTAATTCTACTTGTTTGTGTGAAATAGTGTTGCCTGTACATTACCTTGCCACAGGACACTAAAACGTTGATGAAGCTTGAGGGGAAAACATCATGTAAGCAATAATAATCTGAGTAACATCGTTCCTATAGTTTGTTATCATTGCCACATTTTTTTAAGAGGATGCCTTGATATGAATTCTTTGGCTTTGCTCCACTCTCCCCAGGACCACCTTTCTGTTGTTCATCTGCACAGGGTTGTGTACTTAGCAGGAACCACCCTTGATTTAATGCTTTACTATCACAGTCTGCAATTCTTCACAATTATGAATGAGGGACCAACATTTTCATCTCTCAGTAGGTGCTGCAAATTGTCTAGCCAAATCCAACCCCTCCTGCGGTGTACTGCTGTTAACTAGCTCATTTATGCCCCTAACTCATGTGTGAAGCTAGGTGGCAGTTCATGACCCTCAGCCCTCTCAAGACAAGTTGGTCTTTGTTCTTTTCTGCTTTGTGTGGGAGGGCATCATATTAGGGGACATACAGATAAGGATGGTAGGAACATGAGATTAATAGAGTAATTCTATAAAATGGGCCCAATGTGCTGAACCCCCACATGCTTTCTTTCCCAAAAAGTGATTTGCCTTGCAGCCCTGCCTGGCCTAAGTGGACAGGGTATGTCGCATTCCTCAGCCAACTACCTGCTATCTACAAGGAAATGCACCCAGGGAATAATACTGATAAGAGGAACCCAAGTTATTTTGAAGGGAGAGACTTTGTGATCTTTTTCAAAGACCAGATCCCAGAAGATAAGGATAATTCCTCCTAACTAAAAAACCTGTAAAAATGATTAAGAATCCAATTAGAATCAGTCAGCATGGGCCTAGGTGACATGGAATGGTCATGGCAATAGGGACTTGAAAGTCTGTCACTCTGCTGTCAGTCAGAAGTGAAGAGGTAGATGTGGATGGGACTCTCTGGGATTCCCAATAAAACTGGAGTGCAGAAGAGGCACTCTGTCCCTCTCCTCTCTGAGGGGATACACACTCTCCCTTGAGAGTGTCCCCTTTCCCTTTTCCTATTCCTTCAATAAACTCATTCCTATTGTTTAAAATCTTTCTGACTTGGTTGCAAGAATCAGGGTTTGAAAGGGGATCCTCCCATTGCCTCAGTTTCTCGGAAGGCCCCAGCTTTGTAACATCTCCTGGCGGTCTCTGCATCATCAACTTCAGGAAGGCTGAGGATGTCCTCCAACATCATGGCTTCAAGTTCTGATGCCCAGCGGCTCTGCTCACCATCCTCTCCTCTCCCATCTAGCAATTAACAAGCACCAACATGTTGATTTAAAATTTGAAAATCATTTTGCCCACCCAGAACATCCTATTTCTTATAAAGCATACAAAGTAAAATGACATATTTATATGTTGTATTCCCATCTTCCTTTTGCATGCTTTTATATTGTAACATTATATCTTTGCTTGAGTCTTTAGTTAGCATTCTTGTTTCTTTGACAATGGACTAAGAGGTCCATGCCAGAGAATGGCTACTGTTATACCTCTTACAATTATTAGTCTCAGTCTCAGAAAATGATAAGTTCTTGCTATTTCCTTGAATTCTAGTTAGGTACTCTATTTCCAACCTTGTGATTTTCTGATTGAACGCATATGCAAAATGACTATTATTGGTTAAAGTAGATTTTTGCTACATAAAGTCATATTTTCTATTGGTAAAAAGTAATTTCTTAAAAATAAACCAGCTCATTGAATTTGGCTGATTGAAGTATCTTTGTCCTTGTCAGAAGGACTTAATCAACACACACACACACACACACACACACACACACACACACTCTGAGAATTCCCCAACTGGGAAATTAATGGTGCCTACATCAAAATGTTTAGTATCTTCATCTGTGCTGGCAAATTAAGCTATTTGGGAAAAGATTCACAAATAAGAAAACCACACCCTAGTCATTTTATTAATATAAAACAGTAGTTCAATATGTGAAATGTCCTGCATTCAAAAAAAGTTTGTGAATATTTTCTCAAGGAATAACTTAAGTCCCACAGAAATACATATAAAAATAAGAGCAAATTTGTGTAAGAACAAATGGCAAGAGATATAGGAGTTCCAAAATCACACCCAGACTGTTGATGTGTTTCTATATTATGGATGCTAAATTCAAAATAAAGTTTACGAACCCCCAAATGACTAGAATTTATTCTTTCTTGAACTTTTTAACTTATCAAACTGTATTTGTAATAATTATCTAAAACATGTTTTCCTAGGATTATTAAAATTTTAAAAAATAATTTATGTGGGTAATTGAGTCTCAATTTATAATTTTGTTGTCTGAAGAGATTTCTGACATAAAAATACTGAAATTACACATTTTTTTAGAACTTCTATTCATGTGTTTGTGTGTTTCCTGAGTACGAATGTAGTCACACACCCAGCAATGATACATTATGAAGAAATTCATTACTGAAATGACCTGTTTAAATGATTCAGATAACTCAAAGTCAATTTAAAGATAGCCCCTGAGCACTGCACATTGGTTTCATCAGGACACAGGACAATTTGCTAGGAAAAGACACTTATTTATTCCTATGTTTTGGTCATTGTTTTCTTCTCTCCAGTTCACAGTTACTGACCAGACTCTGATTAGAAGAACAGCAAATAACATGACTCCAAGTATTATTTTAATAGCAAACTCAGATTATTCTTGATTGCTATTTCTTGTACATGGGCATGCATTCAAAGCAGAAGTTACTCTGGCTACCTTACTTAGATGCCTTTTAACAAATTGGGCATAAGCTACATGTGCACAGTGAAACTTCAGTATTGCGATGGCTTAATGAGCCATAGAAAATGAGGAGTGAAAGAGTATAATATAAACGATAGTTAAATATATGTATTTTTAATTTATGAACCATTGTGTTGATAGATCAGTATGTATTTATTTACACTTACAGACCTCTGTGGGGACAAGTTCAGCTTAAGCATGTGACTTAGCTTTTCCTTTACCTGAATTTAGGGAAGCAAAAACAAACAAACAAACAAAAAATTTAAGAAAGATCAAAATTATTGACAGTATCTCACTAAATAACTGCCTTTCCAGTCTACCTTAGATTCTATAAAAATACTATCCTTTCCAAGATCTCATCTTTGCTTACTAAGGACTATTTTCGTACAAAGAATAGAGCTATTACTAAGACCAGTGGGTTTCCAAATGACATCATTTGTGACATTGATATATGCTTCTTGTTAAGAAAAACAATGTAATACCTAGAATTTCCCTAATAAAGATTAACCACTTTTAACTTGGAGTTCTAGAAATATGAATGCATACTTCATTAAAATCAAATCACTGGGATGGGTTCTAGCTCGGTGGGAAGGTGCTGGTCTAGCATGCATGAGGCCCTAGGCTCAACTCCAAGTACCTCCATAAATAAATAAATACATAAAGGAAGAAAGAGAAAAAAAAATCAAAAGTCAAATTATCAATAGAAAACAATACATCTGCCACCTTTGTTAATTTTGTTGCGATTTGTTAGGCTTTCTTAGGTGGTACTATATTTTCATTCTTTCATGAAGAACTTGAACTGAAGAAATAGTTTAAATTTGTATTGTAGTATAATCAATAAGAAAATGGTCAAACAATGAAATTCCATTCGTGTAATATATATTTTTATATATCTGTACACATTTATATACATTTATATGCATATATATGTATACATCCATATATGCATGCACACACGTGTATGTTTACATTTATGCATGTGTGTCTATATGTATGGACATATACATATGCAAGTACACATGTGTATGCACATATATGTATGTGTGTATGTTCACATTCATGTACACACATGTGTAGATATGTAGCATATCCTCTGCACTTATTTTTATTTTGTAATTTTAGTCACTGTCTCTTATACATTTCCAAAAGCAAAACAAAATAACAGAAAAAAATAATAGGGTGTCAGAATACCATTAGGCAGGTTCTATTTATTCTAAATGTTCAACTACAACATGCATTCACAGAGGATGGAAAGAATTACCTTGGAGTAATTCCTGGACTTGTTTGTTTACCATGCACCATGCTTGGTTTTATTGTTATTCTCATAACATGTAATAAAATAATCCAGCATGTGCCACATTATGTTAGTGAATAATTATAAGGCAGCATGACAACTCTATAATTTCTTGGTAATGAAGAATAAAAACAATGAAAACAGCAGGAAAACAGAGCCAGAAGAAATTTTAAAACAGTCTGTTTCTGTTAAAACATACGCATTTCACAATTTTGTACTTTATATTCATGGCATTTCTATCAGTTCCAGGAACTGTGGATATTTAAAGTTGAATATCTGTATTGAGCATACAATGAAGTAATTGGTGTTAAATAATTTAAAATTAGATGCATAATTGGCATTATAAGTACAATATAAACCTCCCAGCTATAGGGACCTTGGAGAATGACTACCAGAGATTTCCTGGAAAGCAATGTTTCAGTTTTTCTTGCATGGAAAATGGGACAAAATACATTAGGGATGCATGGGTGTCAATAACTAATGATGGAACTATTCACTATGGATCCTTCCAGCTAGATGCTAAGATCTCTGACTCAGGGTATATATTAGTTCTGTTTTTTCAGTGCCTGACATAGAATAAAAGTTTAATGGTATCTGGAAAATGGAGATATGTAATATAACCTGGATTATGTAGGTGTCAAAACTCAAGGTAGAGAGGTGGTAAGGAGATTTTTTTTTTTCTGGAAATAGTGCATTTAGTCAAAGTTCTGTTCATTTGTGAAAAAGAAAGTGTATAGTTTTGGGGGAATACATATTGACTTATATGTAATTCCAAGATTTGAGGTTGATGTTACTATTATGATTAACAGGGGAATCAGGAAAAAAGTTTTTCAAGAGTCCATAGGAGAAAGTATGAAGTTTAGCACCCTTTGAATTCTAGCACATCACACATGACAAACTGATAGCTTTATAGTTGAAAATGCAGGGCTGGATGTCAGAAGAAATAGCTAAGCCGAAATCTACAGGTTTCTACAACTCCATGTACAAAGAGAATACAGGTTTAGATATATTTATTAGGTAGACAACTGAAGGTGGATTAGTCAACTTTCTATTACTATAACAAATGCCTGAGATAACCAAATATACAAAGATTTACCTTTGTTCAGTGTGTTGGAGGTTCTAGTGTATATTTGGTCAGGCCTATTCTTTTTAGGTCTCTGATACAGGGTCAGAAAATCACAATGGAAGCATGAGCATGTAATGGAGCAAAACTACTAACCTTATGGCCAGGATGTATTTAGAGAAAAATAAGAAAGGGTTAGGGTCCCACTATCCCCTTCAAGGACATGCCCTCCATGACCTAAAGACCGACCACTAGATCCTATATCCTAAAGTGTCCACCACCTCCCAATAGCATCATGGGCTAGAGACCAAGTCCTTAACACACAGGACTTTGGGGAACATTCAAAATCCAAACTACAGCAGAAGACATGGTAAAATTTCTAAATTATAGAAGTTATCTAGAATAAAATTTAAAATAAATTAAAAATTAGGATACATTTCTAAATTATTGATACATGTATTAATTTTAATAATATTTCAATGTCTCAGTAAAAATATTTTTAAAATAAATATATCATAATTTTGTAAAAGTAAGCACATTTTGCCTATTTTTTGAACTGTTTTTTCCTGCTCACATCTAGACCAAAAAGCTAATGAGAAGGAAAAAAAGTCAGAAACTAATTTTCTCCTAACAATAGCAGCTGTTATTTTAAATAACCAGTCACTTGATGTATTGATTCAGCTTCATTCAAATTGTTTTGGGCTTTTCATGTGGGCAAAGAATGTGAGGTTTTAATTACTTTTATTCCTCTTCATTCAGTAAGTAGTCTTATCTAAAGAACTCTTACACAAGGAATATTCCATCAAATCAAAGAACAACACATCTTTCAACCATAAGTGCATAAACAGCATTAGAATGTCAGCTTGGGGCACAAAAGAAAAACTTTATGAAATAGTGAATATTCTCTTTTTCTAGATTAGAATATTTAGGACATAAAATTGGATTCACACCAAATTAATCTCTGGATGAAATTCAACTAAAATAAAATTCCTAGAAGTGTTGTCTTATTTTTAATAAGTAATCAAATTAGTTTAAAGTCTTGTTCAGTACAAATGTTAAATCCTCAGGTTCAAAAATGGTGTAGAGAGACCATTGCCCTATCATTTGGAGGGCATGCACCTACAAAACGCTGGTTAAATGAAAGAATGAGTGAAACTAGAAGCTTGGAGACTTGCAGAAGAGGGGAAAGAGAACCTGCTTAGACACAATGCAACAGGTAGAACAGATATGGATTAAAATTCTCTGGAAACAGCTTCCACAATGTGTATGAATTAACATTTTAGAATCTTAAAATTGGTTTTGCCCTAAGAGTAGCCATAGTTACAGCAAATCTCATCCTCGAATCCACTCCCCAGTCCCCATATAAAAGGCAAAGCAGAAAGAAATTCATGCTCATATTCAGGAAAAAAAAATTATTTACCATACTCATTAACTGTCCCATACAAGAGACCTAGCTTAGTTTAATTCTGTGTGGCTCCTGGGGATTGAACTCTGGTCCTCATGCCTGTTGAACAAGTGTTCTACCACTGAGCTACATCCCCACCCCAAGTGGTCTAGATATAAGAATAAAGATCATAAGAGAGATAAGAAGACCAAAAGGAAAAAAAAATACTGCCAAGAGAAAAAAAAAATCAACTAAACAAAATTCAAGTATTACACAGATATTGAGTCTATTTCCCAAAAAATTGAAAATAAACATGATCAATAATTTAAAGTAGACATCAGACAAGTTCAGAAGGCAAATTTTACAAGATATCTCAGAACAATGAAAAGATCAAATGAAAATGTAAAAAAAAAATACAGTAATGTAGGTAAAGAATGCTTTCAATGGGTTTCTCAATGGTGAAATTCAGATAAGGAAAGAATAAATCAACTTATAGAAATGTCTACAGAAACTAGCCATATAGAAACATATAGAATATAGAAGATGAAAGAGCTTTCGTGAGCTAGAGTATATTAAATAGTCTAATCTTTTCTTAACTGGAATATCAGACATGAAAAGGGAGAAGTTTACAGAATTTTTTCTAAAATGAAAGAGGGGGAATCATCTAAAAATAAAGTCACACACCAAAACACAGATTCAAGAAGCTTAGAAATCTCCAAACTAACCATTCTATGAATTTTGTAAGTTTTCATGACTTTGACAGACAATATCCCAGTAACAAACCTTTGTTTTTGATCCCCACAACTGATTTCTTTTTCCTTTAATGGTGAGGCTAAGAATATTCAGACACTATTTGACAGATGGCTTCAGGAAAGCTCTGCCAGCAAGAGGCACTGGTGGGAGATCAGATGGTATGAGAATGGAAGAAGCCTCCTCCTCCTCCTCCTCCTCCTCCCCCTCCTCCCCCTCCTCCCCCTCCTCCTCCTCCATCTTTCCTTCCTTCCTTCCTTCTTTCCTTCTTTCTTTCTTTCTTTCTTTCTTTCTTTCTTTCTTTCTTTCTTTCTTTCTTTCTTTCTTTCTTTCTGCATCTGGCAGCATTTTAAAATGTGCACATCTGTTAAAAAATATCTTGCTTTAACCACAGGGTTCAACTTTCTTTGTTTCAACAAAGTGAACCTAATATCCACGCTGACTCTCCTTAGTCTTAGAAGGCTCTGACACCTCCTCTCTTCAATTCTTTCTGCTAGGTAAGAGGGGCAGGTGGCTGCTGTTTACTGCAGACATTAATGGTTTGCATTAATTCACTGTCCTTTTTTCTTCCTCAGCACTTTCAGTACGTGCAACCAGTTTTCACTAGACTGGCTGAAATTCTCCTGACAGATCATTGACTAATAAAACATAGTGCACAAGGGAAATTAATAGATCTCTTCTCTTGTTGGTTGCATCCTATGTCGGTTAGACTTCAGTCAGATGTATGTGGGTACCCCCCCCCCCCACACACACACACACCTTAGAACAAGAGGCAAATCATGAATTATATCATAAGCTGTAATGTAAGGGTGTTTGTATTTTCAAAGAAATACTAGATATTAGATGAAATAGCACACTGCATCCAGTTATCAATATGTACCTGGAGAAAAGCCCTCTCTCTATATGCCTTTCTAAAAAGTTCCCCTAAACTGACCAGTAGAAAATGCTCTGTGGTAAGCCTGTAGGGAAAGATTCACAGTAGTGGAAACTTAAATTGAAATCAAATTTCTGATTGAGCCCCTTACATTTTCTAGAGTTAGCATGCATATTTAACTCTACACAACACATATCTATACATATCTATGTTTATATCTATATTTTTATATCTATATTTTTATATCTATCTATCTATCTAATACATATTCTAAACTTCTTTTTTAAGAGACCAGGAGAGATTAAGTGGCTTTATTCAACCACTTAATGGCTCCAAATGCTGCTTCCAATTTACAACTGATTTTTGTAACTCTTGACTTTAGATGAACCATTTTCCAAAGTACTATTGGAAGATTGCATAAAGCACATACATTATAAGATCTACACAGCTTTGTTTCTATGGTAAACACCAGCTATGTGTGGCTATTTAGATTTTAATTAGAGTTAGATAAAATTAAAAATTTAGGTCCTGATTAACACTAGCTACATTTTAAATATTCAATAGCCATATATAGCTAATGGCTACCATATCGTTTATCATAGAGTATCACTACCATTGTAGAAAATGCTATTGAGCAACACTGATTTAGAATATAAGATATTCACAAAGGGAAAGTAAACACATTCTTTTTGCTCTCTAAAATCAATTCTATCATTTCCAATTTTTCTCTTTAATACATTTCAAGGGCATGTCACAGAATTTCTGAAATTAGTTTCCAAATGATAAAGTAACAAGTATGAGATCTTCAGGCCAGATGCCTACAAAACTTAAAATGAAACAATGCATCAAGATTTCTTGAGCATATTGACAAATCAATAAATGGAATAGTCAGAATTCAGGTACCATTTCTCAAAATGGAAATACAATGAATAAAATCCAGAAAAATATTAACACATATAGTAAATTATTGTCTAGAATTTGTAAAATACAGAAAAGCAATAATTAGTTTGAATAAAACAGGAATGAGTCATTAATATCATTTTAATGAATTGTAGGAAAACCAAAAGAATGCTAAAACTCATCTCCATACATAGTACTTCAACAACATGCCTAAGAAAAAGAAAGGAATTGAATGATGATCATTCTTGATGTTAAGATTATTCTTAACATCAAGAAAACAAACATGACACCACACTCTAGCAATAAGTAACAATATATGCAAGCAATTTTTTAAAAAGTCATGGAAAAATTACTGGTCACATTCAAGTGAATGATGGTGGCACCAAGGACAGCAAGAATGACTGTAGTCATTCATGTAGTCACTCACACAAGTCCAGCAAGTGATCCCCTGTGTTTTTGTCAAGTTTTGTTTGTTTATTTATTTGTTTTTGTTTTGTTTTGTTTCTGTGACTAAAAGATCTGATGATAGAACAAATTTAGGAGGAAAAATTTATTTGGGGGCACACAGTTTCAGAGGTCTCAACCCACAGATAGCAGACTCCATTCTTCAGGTATCAAGGTGAGGCTGAACATCTTGGCAGAAGAGTGTGTCAGAGGGAAGCAGCTCACATGATGATCAGAAAACAGTGAGAGATAACCACTCTCCAGATGCAAAATATATACCCGTGGACACCACACCTGCCTCCAGTTACCACTCCTTTAATCCCATCAGGGATTAACTCACTGTTTGGTTCCAGGGTATAACCCAGTCATTTCTCCTACAAACCTTCTTGCATTGTCTCACACATGAGCTTTGGGGGACACACACGACATCTAAACCGTAACACCCTGTGACCAACCCCAGGGGAAGAGTCCTACTAGGAGAAGCTGAAGAACAAAGAGCTTAACAATGCCCACCACCAGGAGCAGCAGTCCCTGATTTCAACTCACTGCATAGTTTGCAGATATGGGAGTCACTGAAGCCAGATTTAAAGTTAGGTAGTCAGTGTAGTTAGATAAATCGGGTCTAATGCCGAGTGAAATCTAAAATGGAGGCCATGCTGGCAATGATTCCGGGAAGCTCAGGACAGCTCACGGAATGTTAATGAAGTCCTGAAAAGGCCCTAGGCCAAAGACCACCTCAAAGAAATGTTAATGAACAGCCCCCAGCAAAAAGGTGCTGACTCAGAAGTCCTTCCTGACCAGATTACTTCTTTGGCCCACCTGTGTCCCACCCCTGGGGCCTTCCCACCTACATTCCATCACTGAAAGAACTATAAAAAGGGGAGACAACATCCCTTCCACGGATTCCACCTCTTGGGTCCCTTTCTTCCTCCGGGAGAAGTCTTTTCTGCTGTCCTTTAATAAACTTCTAATTTCTACTCTGACCTTGCCTCGGCGTGCTTCTTTGGTGTTATTCTTCAACAATGGGGAAGCAAGGACTCGTCACCGGTCAACAGCGGTAACATCACCAAGAAAAACAAGTCTCTCAGAGGCACTAGAGAGCCCCTCATTTTACTCAGAGCAAAGACAGAGCAAGAGATGCTTCAATGAGTATCCCCTTGTAACAGTGGTTCACTTGTTCTGAGGCTTATTTTTAAAAGGACAGAGTTTTTTTTCTCTCCTCTCCCCTCTTCCCCTCCCTAACAAGATTAGGGAGACAATGTTATCTTTTCTTCCCCTAGTTAATTGTCCTTGAACACACCCACCAGAGGAAGGAGATATGTGCCACAGGATGTAAATCTAAATTTCAACACACTTTCTGGGCACACCTGGGACCCCTTGTCAGAAAACACCTGGAATGTAGCCTTTGAATAGCTTCTTCAAAAGCCCTCTGTTTTCTCTGATGGTCAGAATCATAGCCTCTGGGACAAGAGTCCCCTGTGCTTCTCCTTTGCTAGCAAAGCGGTAAGTAAACCTTCTTTTTCCTTTTTCTCAAAACCCTGTCCTCATTATTAAAATGGCATGAATTGGTATCAGGGACAAGGACTGAGCTTTTGATAACACCCTGGGACCAGCAGTTCTTATCTTTCAACTCATGCAGAGATCCTCTACACATATACTTCTTGCTGCAGGTGAAAGATCTTTTCTCTCCTTTCCTGGAACCAGGAAACACCAGTGGGCTTGGCCAGGTGTCATGTGATGCACATGCTGAAGTTTAACAAAGAATGCATCAAACCCGGAACAGGGAAAGATATTTCCAACCAAGACTTTATGCCCAGTGTAGGCTGTGAGGGCTCTGTATCTACAGGCAAGGGACTCTTCCAGGCCTGAGGTACACTCTAATGCAACCAGGGAAGGGTTATCAGGCTGCATGTGAGGGCCTTTCCCAGCACCCAGTCTCATAAATTCTTTCCTTTTATACTTTTTGAGTTTCCTCGTAGGTGTTACAGAATGATAATGCTGAGGGTTTATTTTATTTTCTTTTCTGTTTTTCCTTTTAAAATAGTTCAGAGGATCATTGGGAGAACAAATGAAATACTGGCTACAACCAAACGTAAATTTTTCAAAGCAGGTGCTACTAAAATATAAGCTGTTGTTACATAATCCAAAATACGAATTTGTCAATTTCTTGTTAAGAACATAAATGTAAAGAAAGTAAAGTTGCAGAATTAGACCTAGTCATCGTTGACTAATGTGTTTGCTTTCCTGATTTTATCACAGCCCCAGGGACCTCAATCCCAATAGCTAGTTATGTAATGAAATAGCTAAAATGCCGATTGTGTCTATTATAAGCACAGTCATTTGGAGAAAATGTAGGCAGATTCCCATGAGAAACATGGGGATTCGGGGAAAAATAGTATCTCTCTTGCATCTTGCCTCCATAGGTAGAAAACTAGCAAGGTATTTCACAGGCTACAAAATAAAGGTCTAATTCCTTCCAAGGTATTACTAGCTTGAGGCCAGTGGCCTTCAATAAACTTCTCTAGAACTTTTGCTCAGCTCTGGAGACATTAATTAATTATAGTACAACTAATAATAAACATTAGCTATCATTTATAAAGTACTCCTAGGTTGTCAAATGTCACTTATGTTCTTTCATGCTAATCTCTCAAGGCTGGTATCACTCCATCATAAAGGAAATCATGATTTTAAAAAGTGAGATGATTTATGTTAGAGTCACAACATAAACAAACGGTGGACTATAAAACATCCTTATGTCCCACTCCAAATGTCAAGCTTTTTCCAAAGCAGTGCTGCATCAGTAAAATTGAATAAAGAAAGTAGACTTGAGTATTCATAACTACTTCTCTAGTTACTGTGCATTTGATCCTTATCATAATTTTCTTCTGCAAAACAAACAAACAACAACAACAAAATATGAAGGTAAATCCTAGTTAACTTGTTTCTTTAAGAGAAGCCAACATCAAAATCCAGATAAAATCTTCATGGAAAAAAAATAAGCAATACAAATAGATGAGTAATAACATTTTTTAAAAATACAGTAAATCTAAATTAATAGTTGCAGTTCGCAGAAGGCAATTTTAAATAACATAAATAAAACTTACTACATTTTACAACCACAGAAATGCACAAAATGCAAAGTATGCATTGCTGAGTCATATTAGCAATGAACTTATAGGCAACAGAACTTTGGAAAACAATAAAAGAAGGCACTTTTGACTTGTATTTTGAGAATCTATAAAATGAAATTGAAAAGGGGGTTTCAGGCTACAAACACCACCTCCCTTTTATAATGTTCACTGTGATTTCTCTTGGAGGCAAAATAACCCAGATTCTTTTACATAAATTGGAGTTACAGTCATAGCACCCAGTGGTTCCAAAACAACAACAAAAAACGAGTGTATTAGTATATTGCTTTTCATGGTTACAGGGTAAGATGGCTTCCTATTAAATGTTGGCATTTCTACACATAAAGCTTATCTACTAAAGAGAATGTCCTTTTTGTTTTGATAAGTTAAAGCAAAATAAATATTCTGTGCAATAAGCTGAAAATGAAATAAAATATTTTGGAATCCGGAGACTTGGTTTTTAACTTTTGAAAACAAAACCACAAAACACACACACGCACACACACACACAAAAAAAAATACATGGAACACAGCTAAAGTAGTGCTTAGAGGGGAGCTTATGACTGGAAATGCATACATTTGAGAACAGAAAGATCTCAAATCAGTAGCCTAACCTTCCATATTAAGAAACTAGGAATGAAAAGCAAACTTCAACCAAAGCAAGCTGAAGTAACAAAATACAGATCTTGATTATTGACTACCCACGCGTTTGTCCCAGTTTCTCAATCCCGAATGTTGACAATGATAAGAACAATTATATATATTGACAATGAATTGCACTTTACCAAATTTTTCTTTCTTTCTTTCTTTCTTTTTTTCCCTGTGTACCATGCAGTCTTGACAAAAACCACTGAGATATTGCTGTTAAATTCTGTAGGACAAAGGTTTTCACCACACCCAATTACAGAGTTTGTTAAGGTGGTTTCAGATGTTCCTGTGCCTTTAGTCAACACTTGCTTCTGGATTGGAGTGCTCCATCCATTTGTATTTAATGTAATTAAGGCATGCTTAATTTGTCATTTTGCCAATTGTTTTTTAGAGGTTTCAGGTTGCATTTGCTGTTTTTCCTTTGTATTTCCATGATTACCTACTTTTGTGCTGAATGGGTATTTTCCGTTGTGCAATTTAAATTTCTCTGTCCTTGCTATAATTTCGAGTTACTTTCTTAATGGTTGTCCTGGGGATTACAGATAATAATCAAGTTCAGTTAATTTCCAATTTATTTCAAAAGAATACAGCTGTAACTTCTACAGAGCTCTGATTCCTCCTTCTTCCTTGTGCTATTATTGTCATATAAAATATATTTATAAATTATAATTCTATTAACACAGTTTTATGATTATTGCTTACTATTATTGTTTTATGTACTGTTTTAAATCATATGGAGAACAAAAGAACAGCAAAAATGCGTCTGTAATGCTTTTTATGTTTACCTGTGGAGTTACTTTTGCTAGTGCTCTTTATTTATTCATGTGGACTTGAGTTATTGCCCACTATTTTTATTTTAGCCTGAAGGAGTCCTATGAGTATTTCTTGCTAGGCAGGCCTCTGAACAACACTGTCTCCCTGGTTTTGTTTATCTAGGAATGTCTTGTTTCTGCCTTAATTATTAAAGAGTAGTTTTGTTGGATATCGGCTTCTTGGTCATAGTCTTCATTCTGTCAGGTCTTACAACATGTCATGCCTTTACCTTCTTCCATTATTTCTTATGAGAAGTCAGCTGGTAACCTGTAGTGAACATCTCTCTTGATGATTCTTTGTCTTTTGATCAATTGTGATTATATTACAATGTGATTAGACACGAATCTTGTTACTTTTATTATAACTGAAGCCCATGATGCTGATTGAATGTGTGATGTTTTTCACCAAATTTGCAGATTCCGTCAATATTTCTAATTCCAACCTGCCCACTTTTTCTCACTGATCCCCTTTCTCCCAGTATGTATGTGTCAGCACATTTAATGTCATCCCACAGGTCTCTGGGGTTCTCTTCATTTTTCTTTATAATTTTTCATTCCAGGACTCAGACAGAATAATTTCAATTAATTCACCTTTGATCTTACTGTATCTTTCTTGACAGTATAAATTTGCTAATGTACCCTTTCAGTGAAATTTTCATTTCAGTTATATAGTCCAAGTTCAGAATTTTTAATCTAGTTTATCTTTATATCTGTCTTTCTTGATCCTTTCAATTTTAATTTTTATTGGTTTATATTAATTATGCACAATGGTGAGATTCATTCTGGTATATTGATATATAGATATAATATTATTTGATCATTTTCACTCCTCAATATCTCCCCTTTCCCTCTCCTCTTTTCTCCCCTAGATCATCTTTTTCTGCCCTGTTGGTCTCTGTTATTATTTAGATTAGGTGTTCCTCAAAAGCTGGGTGCAGTGGCACATGCTTGTAATCCTAGTTACTCGGGCGGTTGAGGCAAGAGGATCACAAGTTTGAGGCCAGCCTCAGCAACTCCAAAAGAAAGATGAATACAGTACTGGAATCACCATTGATAAATAAATAGTGGTTACTTGTGCTAGATATGAAAGGGATATATAAAGTTAATTTGGGGGTTTGTAGAATGCTTTCAGATATCATCAATAGAGGGGTCATCTTACCTTGTTAAATCATGAATTTAACAGCATAGTGTTTCCCAAGTATTATTTAGATTCCAGGAAAACTATGTTTCCTTTGATTGCACTTTGATTGAGCTCTCAGCATCCAGTTGAAAAATACCAAGGTAGTCTACCATTTTAAAATTGAGAATGCTCTTTTCCATTCCCTTGGTTTACAAACTGATCCCTATTTCCACTCCTTCTTTTCTACTCTTCTTGAGAGTTTCTTCAATGACTTCCTCATAAAAGATAGCAATAATGTCCCAACAGGTGAAAGAGCATCAGGTGAAATTGGGAAGTGAGTGGGAGAATCGAAGATTAATTAAGGTCCACAGAGGGTTTTGCAGACCATGCTTTGTATTTATTGCATATGTGCTATGATAATGAATTGATAAAATTGTAAGATTTATGAGACTATAATTCATAACTACATTAAACATAGAGACTAGTTTTTATATTCAATTAATTGAATTAGGTTATCATGCATTTTTAAAAAATCAAATTAGTATGTTCTTCTAAAGAACTAGAAACAGAGACAATTCATAGGTTCTTTTGCACAGTGGAATATTTTATGAGCTAACAAAATTTATCTATGAACAAACAATCTCTAAAAGTTGATGTATTAATTTATTTACAAAATAAAATTGTATTTCCTGAAGTGAAATGCCTAAAATAGAGTTCTCTGAAAAATTCTGACATATAGCTTTCTAAAATTATATATGATAACAACATTACTAAAATTTGTGACTGTATGCTATTTCCTTTATAAGCAATACAATTCAATATCCACTCTGATGTTAGTGGAAGACTTGCACAAAGGTAGCAGAACTTTTGTCCCAGTGAAAATACTAAAACATAGAGTACTCCTCAGCACTCATCATGAGTGAGTTCAAAATTATTTTCTCAGGAGGAAGCAATGTATGACCTGAGGGATTTATGAGATTGGGAAGACTAAAATGACTGGAACACATTTGAGAACTTTCACACTGCACCCTAAATCATCACATGTGTTTAGGAGTTCACAACCTCTTTCCAAGTGTCCTGGTTAACACCCAGCCATCTTCACATTAAGAAGAAATAGGATGTTGGCATGACAACTCAGTAAAATGTATAGAAAGCAAAGTTGACTGAACAAAATAGACTTAGCATTAGTCTGACCAACAGTTTTCTCTAAATGATTTTTCCCATGGCATTTTCTTTCCATATTAAACTTTTTTTTCTTTAATGGGTTGTGGGTTAATGTTTCTCAGTATGGGTTGATTTCAAGGGCATTTCTTGACATTTTAAAATTATGTTTATGTCAAGTAATTAGATAATTTAAGTGAGTCTTATTACATATGCAATAAATACTGATAAAAATTATTACCACTTTTAGAGCATACAAGTCAAAAACAGTCTGAATTACAAGAAGTGGCCAGGGTAGAAAAAAAATGTAATATAAACAGAAATGAATCACCTGACTTGACTAGGAAAAGAGTAGATATCTACCTGTGTAGAATGATTGGAGAGTTGATATATAGCCTTCTACAACCCTCACCAGTTCACCAAGCAATTTAAAAATGCTAAGCATTTATAGAATCATGGACTCCCAGAATTGTTTATTTTCCAAGCAATGTTAGAAATCTACCTTCTTAACATTATCAGTGAATGGAAATGGAAACCTAGAGAAGTTAGCTGGATTTTCATACATTATGTAGCCAATCTGTAGTACAATTCCATCCATGCATTATTATCAACTCATGTGATATATTCTATAGGAATGTGACAACCCCAAAGAAGCTATTTGCTAAATTAAGGTCCATTATACTTATTTTCCCTTAGTCAATATTACTAACTCTATTCTCTACTCCTGGTTTGCCATTCCTGTGTTCCAATTCAATTCTTTGTATTTCCTACTTTTTCCTTAAGTTCTAACTCAAATTCAACCTGGCTGATTAGGCAATCTATACCTGCCCTCTCTGGTACTCTCTTTCTTATGATATGTATGTGTGTTTAGTGATTTTTTATTTGCCATATATCACACACTGACAGACTTCAGCTGCCACCTTATTTTTTTTAACTGCTCTTATAAATTAGCCTATAGTCCCAAGAAAGTTCCAAGATCATAGGAATCAGTCTGAGTTTATTACTTCTTTGTGGTCATAAGCTTAGCACAAGAAAAAGGAAGCCTGGCGATATGAAATTACTCTGGCTTCAGTGTTGATATTGGATTGGAAAAGATCAAAAGTAGACGTAGGAAAAAATCAAGTAGAGGATTTAAGTTTTCTACTTGTCAATACACTTTATATCAACAGGTGATAAATCTAACACAAGTCAATAAAATTCTGGGTTGATTAAGGACTTAAATGCAAATGAAATTTTAAGAAGCATAAATAAAAGTGTAGTCATGCTAGGAAGGTCTTCATAAATTTAAGTGAACAGGGATACAACATAATAGTGAGTTTGAGCACTTTAAAAAACATATGCTTTAAATATTACCATGAGTAACTTAAATGGGATCAATATTTAACATTTAAAATATAAAATTGTTAATGTTCTGATCAAAAGAAAATCCCCCAAAGCCTGCAATTCAAAACTTTAGATTGTGAGAGAAAAATGGGTAAAGATTATGAATGAATTATAAGTAATACAACAATTAAAAGTTGTTAATGATTATAGGTGTCACATAAACTCTACATGGAGAATTAATGTGTAAAAACATGCAGTTTCTTATGTATTTTGAAAATAATATGAGTGTATCAATTTCTAACTGATAGGAAACAATTTTTACTAATTCTACGGAAAGTCAATATCAAATGGTATTCAGATGTTTATGCTTTTCCTGGCAATAACTGTACTTCTTTGAATTTCTCTTAAGGAAATAATCAAAGATGTGAGCAATGATTTAGGGACAGAAATATTCATGTCACTATTTTTAATCATATATGAAAACAATCTAAATATCTACTAGCAGAAATACAACTGAATAAGTATGTTCATATAATGAAATATTAAATATCATTACAATCACAATTTTGAAGAAAACATTTAGTAACAGACAAAAAGAATGATAAAAAGTTGAGTGAATATGGCTGGGATTGTAGCTCAGTGACAGAGTGCTTGCCTAGCATGTGTAAGGCACTGGGTTCGATCCTCAGCACCACATAAAAATAAGCAAAATAAAATAAAGGTATGCTGTCCATCTACAACTACAAAAAAATGGTTTTTAAAGTTTAGTGAAAAATATTGATACATAAATTATAGAGAACATCAACTCAATTGAGTTTGTGTACATACATCATGAAGGACTATAGTTTTACATGAGTCTAAATACTTCTCCATATTTCTTAAGGCCATTAAAATGAAAGTGTTAGTTGGATTAAGAGAAATAATTATCATAAAAATGTTAATAAAGGGGAATAAATTTTATTATTTAAAAATTATATATTTTAAAGTTTAAACATCATGTTGGTTTGAATCTAAACTAATTTTGTATTGAGGGAGTATATTAAGAAAAAATACTGTTGGATAGAGTCTTTCATTCTCCTTTGATTTTCAGTTACTAGACCCATCAAAACCATTCTGACCTGAAAAAATTCTCATTTAGGCAATAAAACAATTCATTTTGTCACAAGTTTCTTTAGCTTTTTTCCATATATTTTAGTGATCTGGATTAAAATTACTATTTACCATGTCCTTATCAATTATTCATTTGCAAGCCATTTCTTAAATTGATCTACTTTCCTGGAAAATTGATAGCACTATATGTTGTTGAATTTTTGCTAGGTTGTTCCCCAAATAGTATAAAAATAAATAAAATAAGAGAAGTTTGAAAATTAGGTACTAATTCTCATTTCCCTCCCTAACCCATTAGTTAATCCTCCACCTGGAAAAAAGTACCGAGTCTCCTGGATATTGTCAAATTCATTAAGCACTTGGAAATGGCTCTGTAGAATACTAAAGTTGAATCTCACCTCACCTCTGAACAGCAGTATATATTAGACAATATGCAAGGAATTTAAATTACATATTTCCTTTACCTGTCATCTATGTAATCCTAAGTAATTTAATTACACTCTCTAAGTTTCACTTGCAGCAATGACACATACCCCCCTTGTAGTGTTATTACAAAGGCCAAAACACATAAAAACTATAAAATGACCAATAGTTATTTGCTGCACCACCACTTCGTCATTTTCAAGTCTTAAACCAGCCATACTATGTACTTGGAATTTCAGAATAATTACAACCTGTGTGAGTAGCTGAAAGCTTGTTTTGGGAGTATTTGAGAACTTGATGTTTAAAGATGCCTGAACACCATTTTACACTTTGTATTAGCTTGATTTGCTCATTGCTTATAAAAGGTTTCATCGTTTGTTTTTTGGGGAAAGAAAACAGTGAGCATTGAAAAATGTGTGCTGAAGGCAGCCAGATATTAGATTCCCATATCTCCTGAGCAACTTCCACAAAACGATGTCAGATTCTGACAGGGAAAGCAGCTTCCCTGCAGCCTACAATGTGTGTCAGACAGGCCGGGTTGCTGCTGTCTTGGTACCTTTTTTTTTGTTTAACCCCTCCATGCCATTTTTAATCATATGAAAACCACCACAATATTGAGTTATACTCTTGATCACAAAGCACAAAATAGAACATATAAAATACAGACAACCCAGAAAAAAGCAGAGCCAAAGTCCTCAACAGTGAGATTTGTCTTTTTTATAGATTTCTGGAAAGCACACTGTAAATTTTTCCAGTAACTAGCCACTGGGGTCATATTTCCAAGCAGCATTTACAGAGTGAAAGGTAATGCAAGGCAGTTAGAATATACATGAAGGATAACTATTCTTTTATCTCCACACACTAGAGCGTTTCCAGGACGAGAATAATCAAAATGATATTACATTTAAGGGTAACGATGAGCAAGAACATTAGGACATCAGACAGAATATCAGTGAAGCCATAATGTTTTGCAGTGGAGGAATTGCGGTGGAGAAGAGCACACTGGAAGCTAATTTGCTATGACAATGGGAACTGCCCGTGGTGGAAGGGGGATGACTTAAGGTGAGATCAACAAAGGCGGCTTTGTCTTCTAGCATCATTTTGCCATACTAAAGAAATTTTATCTCTACCAAGTTCGAGATGCATAAGTTACATTTCAGAGCCAGACACACACACACACACACACACACACACACACACACACACACACAAAGCTGCTTGCATAAAATTTTTGCATTTAAGAAAAATACTCAAATATGTCTTATTATATGACAGAAGACATTTCCTGTTTGAAAATATAGTTAGTGAAAAGATCTATCCAAAAAAAAACCAGTCTCTTGTAAGTTCAGTAATCTATTAAATTACTAGTTTTGTGTTATAAGCAGAAACACGTTGATAAGGCCAACTGAGCATTAATTATAATTTTTTTGCAGTGGAGTCTTGGGCAGCTCTTCTGCTTATTTAACTTCACGGTATAACTTGCCATCTCCTTGCCTTTTTTCTGCATTGGTCCACCCCTTGATAAATATTAGTCATTCTTCCATGCTCTGTCCAAGAACCATGTCCTTTCTGAAGGCTTCTATCGACACTGGGAAAATGAATTAGTCACCTCCCTTGTGCTTCTGAAATTTACCCATAGCTGTCTTTATTTTATCTCCCAACATATTGTAAGTCTTCAAGGAACGGAATAACTACAGACATCAATGTCTGTAGGGGTATATATCAATGCATATACCCCATGCTGACATGCTACCTGCCAAATAATGTGCTAATGACAATTATTATAAGTTCTAAGTAAACTATCAAATGATGAAGTGGGTAGACTTTTTCGAAATTTGAGTCAGAAATGAATGGACTCCTCTAAAATCTGCTCAAGTTGTAGGTGTCACAGTGACCCATGCTATCTGGCTGTCTCAGGGGGAAATTCTGGCTCCAGGCTGGCTCCAGCCCCATGTCATTGTGGGGAGCTATAATTGAAGTTGAGCATATCAGAATGCACAGAGGACAGGAGGAAAGGATAGCCTGGGAAAAAAGAAGCAAGACAAATGGTTAGGAGGAGAAATGTGGTAGGGAAGGCAGACATTTTAGATGATAACTAAGACCTGTAATATAGATTTGAATAAAAGAGTCAAATCATATTAAAAAGTTAGAATGTACCTTAGAGGAGACAATAACAACAACAACAAAATGTACATTAGAGGACACAAGCAAAACAGTTGCTATTTTTTTAAATAGGTTGATAGGGTATGTATCAACATAATCTTTGATGCTTGTACTTTTTCTTTTCATGTGGAAGAACCAGAGAGTGATAGTATCTGAGCTTTGGTGTCAACTGAGAATTTTTAGCCCCAGAAATTTGCCCATGCTCTCTGATCCACACTTAGAACATCTTCATATTGGCAATAATATCTTGCTTCTGGAACTGTCATGAGGATTTAATGAGGTGTTACGTGACATGACCTAGCACAATGACAAACTGTGTCCAGGAATAAATGTCTTCTTCCCTCCTCACTGCATCCTGTCCTTCTCTTCTTTCTTCTTCTTCATTTCACCTACTGAAGTGTCTTTGTTTAACATTGCTATCAACCTAAATAGATGTGCAAAATCTTAAAGCTTCCAAAATAAAATTGTTCTTATGCCAACAAATTTGTTGGTACATGAAATTGGGCCTAAAGAAGGCTGTCACTTAATATGGGTTGATTGATAGATATGGCTCGGTTTGACTGAAACATCAGACATTGGAGACACATAAAATGTGAGTCCATCACTACTTATAATTTCTATGTTGTCAACTCCTGATGCAAGCCCTTGAAAGGCCCTTTCTTATTTCAATGTGCCTTTCATACATTTCACTTAGAAGAGCCTCAGGCCCCTTAAACATTTCCAAGACTAAATACAGAACCATCTCCTCAAACACCCTAATTCCTAGATAATTTTCTAAGCCATTCCAAATTATCCCTTTGCCCCATGTTTGACATTTTTGTGTCATCTTTAACTCTTTCCTCTCTTTTTCCTCTAATTTCTCTCTTTTATCACTTTTTTTCTAACTCCCCATTTCTTCCCCAATAAAGGAAAACTATTATTCTCAATCCTTATCACCTTTCTTTAAAAGAAAGCAGTATTTTTCAATCGCTTCTTCCTTTATATAATTTACCAAATATTTGCTGATGGCATATGACGTGACACACACTCCTCTGACTTTTAAGGGGACATCAGCAACAAAAAATAAGATAGACATAATTTTTGCTACCATGGAATTATAATGGAATGTAAGATTGTAAAGAGTTAAGGAGGACACACATAGATATTGGTACATGCTATAAAAATAGAGATTAGTAGAGTAGTGGGAAATAGTGGAACATTAGAAACAAGAAAATTCTTTGAGGAAGTGAGTTTTTAAGCTGAGATTTGAAGAGACTAAACCAGGAGAGAAATCACTAGGCCAGATGAGATTGGAGTAAAGGGATTTGTCCTTCTGGTTCCCTTTAATTGATGTAGCCTCAAGCTGGCTCCTAATCCTCCCCCCTCCCTTAATCTCTCCATGGCTAATGGTGACAGCTCTGCTACTGCTACTAGCTCCAGGTACCTGAACTATCTCTTGTGATTTCCCCATTCCTCACCCATACCTTTGTAATTAGTCACTTTGTAAATAAAATCTCCTCAAATTATCCTAATTTGAATGTGCCATCTGTTTCCTGTGGATTCCCTGACGGATATAGTAATTTATACTGAAATGGCTTCAGAAAAGAGGCCCTCCGTATTGGATTCTGCTGTCATGTTAGTCATATATTGGAGTACTGCAGGGTAGCCTCCTTGCTGGGAGACAGAGGAGAGGAATGTGACACAGGAGGGGCACGGGTAATCTATGGTATGTGATGGCATCATGATTACTCAAATGAACACTGGGGACAGCATGAGATGAAAGGCAGATGGAGAACAGAGCATGAGGGGATCAAAGATCTGAGTTACTTAGCTGATAACACAACTAGAGTGATTAAGGGATTACCTGGCTTCTCCTATTAAACTTTAATAAGGTATGTGAGGGAAAATAGAATTACGGATACAAATTAAGTGCATATGTGGAGAAGCACAAGGTTACCGAGGCAGCTTCAAATCATCTTCCTTAATTGCAGAACAAATAAGACTGAGGTCCAGGTCTGTGTCTGTTTGGAAAATGTACAAAATTTTGCACTGCTTTAGTTCTTTACCATACCATGTTTCTCGTGGCAAAGCAAAAGGGCCTATTGGTAAGGAATGGTATCTTCATCATTGTGTAAGATCATTTTAATGTATGTGGGCATATCAACGTATAAGGGTGGAAAACTTACATGTCAAAATATCTTCTATGTATGAAAGCTTCAAATAACAGGAGGAACTGCTGATTCTTCTTTTTAGCTCCACTCATTTGTGTACAGGCACATATGAAATAGAAGCCTACTTTTGAGCAGATAGTTTATAATCCAAAGTGTTTAAAAGGCTTGCTGATCAGTTTAGGCAGGTGGGGAAGGTGGATTCTATGATTATTATAACAGAAAACAGAAAATATAAAACTCAAGGGAGCAAAATTCATCTATATTGATATGTGTCCTTGACCTATATTTGAAAAATAGGTAGGCTTGAGGACCTGAGTGTGGCACTAGCTTGGATAATCTAACCTGGACCCACTCTGACCCACAGTTAATGGTGTCAATATGCTGAAACTTATATGAAACTTATATGGCATACTATACAGAAAAGATTTCAGAGTTAAGGAGAATGAGATTGTGGGAATGGACTTATTATGTGAAAGGCTCAAAAGTAAAAAGCAAAACAAAACAAAACAACAGTCTTTGCACCATGAAGACGTGATTGTATGGTGATTGGTGAGGGAGCCACCAGTGTTCTTGAAGATGGTGGTGGTAGGGGAGAGTGATGCAAATAGGTTTCCTGATTTCAATGGGCGTAATAGGACCCCAGAATAGTATAATTCTTAGCTTTTAGATAGGGTAGGTCAATTATCAAAATATACCAGAAGAATGGAATTGTATGAGGAATATTTTAAATCATAGGTATTTTTTTCATAATGTCATTTATCAGGAGGTCCCTAGAAATGAACAGATGGGCAAACTTGTAAAGTGTTTAATGTTACATATGAAGGAGCAGAAGAGAATCGTGGTCATCTTTGAAAAAGCCTCCCTTGAATTGCTTGGGTGGAGATTTATATAGTCTTTTACCCATATTTGGAACTAAGCTAATTTGCAGTTCTGTAATCCCTTTAATAGTGGGAGGGTCATGGCCCTTAGAGGAAGTGCTATAAATGTCATAAGATGGATCATGAATTTTCCCAAGACTATTACTCTCTTGCCCCAGAGCTTTATCATCTCTCTTATACCTTGTTATAAGATAGAGGAATTTTTTTCACCCACGTATCCCACAAAATGGCATGTGGATCCATACACTGATCATATGATACCAACTGAAACAGTTTCACAGGAAGCAATGAGCACCTTTGATCCCTTGGTGAGACATTGCATGTTAAAGAATGGGAAGAAAACCCTATGAAATCTCACAGAAATACTATACCAAGAAGTGTCTGGGAATTCAGAAACTTGAAATATAACTTCTATAGAGAGATATGTCTCTGTACCTTGTACTTTCTATTGCTAAGAAAGAGATAGTGACTTGGTAGTTCTTTTTGCATGGGGAGGCTTTGAGTGGAACAGATTGGGTCTTATAGCTGAGCAGGCCTAGTGATCCTGGAAGTGTCTATTGCAGAGAGAAATGTTGGCGAACCCATGGAACAGGAAAACCTCAGCACTAATCCTTAGGATTTTCTTTAAGATTATTCCCTTTCCTGAAAACAACAATTGGAAAGGTTGTTCCTGGCTTGCTTCTGACCTTTTAGAAACTGAAAAACTGACCACAGAATGTCAAGTGTCTATACAGCACAAATTTAACATCACTAACTGGGTCATGTAGAATATCATAAAATTATATGTGCATGATAACATTTCATTACAGAATAGAAGAAACATGTGCATAAGTCGGGCCCAGGAATGTCCAAGCCACAAGCATCAGTGGAATAGTTTCCCTCCTGAGATTCTGAAGAAGAAAACATCTAATCCTTCTCTCCTAGCTTCTGGTGGTTTCCATCAGTCCTTGGCTTTCTTTGGCTGGTAGACACATCATTCTACTCTCTCTATCCATCATCCCATTGATTTCTTTGTGTCTCCGGGTGCCCTATTTTCTTTTAAAAGGATGTTTTCACTAGATTTAGAACCTACCCTAACTCAGTATTCTCATCTTGACCCTTACATAATCACAGACACAAAAACCCCTACTGCCAAATTAGGTCACATTCAGATGTTCCAGGTGTATCTGAATTCTGAAGGAACATGATTTGAACCACCACATCATCTAAACAGAATGTATGTTATGGCAAATAAAGTACATCAAAGACCCCAATTATACAGAATTCACTGATCTTCCACATTTCCCATCATTCAGGAACATCTGGCTTGATAAAGTGATAGGATGCCCTAGTAAACGATATTAAAGTGATTCCCTAGATTATTTGGTACTTGTTACTGCTCATATATCTAGGACAAATAGGTCTGGTAAACAACCCTATTCATATTGATATAGTAACCCAATAGAGGAGTCCTTGATAAGTGTGTTTGTGGTCTTGGGCTAAGTATATTTGGAGTCCTTATAACTTAAGTTACCTGGGGTCAGAGAAATTGTTCCAATGAATTTCAACTCAAGACTGCTGTATGGTCTTTGTGAACACTTTATTCTTTTGCATCAATTAGTAGAGAAGGGACACCTGGAACATCTCCCATATTCCCATATATAACAGTCCAAAACAATAGAAAATATAGCCCATTCAACCAAAAGAAAAATCAAGGAGACCAGATCATGTTGGAATGAAGGTTTTGGTCACCTGGTGTGTTGGCATAAGCCGGGAAAACTTTCATGGTGGGAAAAGACCACTATGAATTTCAATTTAAATGAGCAACTATAGAGAAAGGAGTGCAGTGGTTTCATATGACCATGATGTGTCTTTCTCCATCTTCTTTTCCTCTGTGATGTCATCAGAACACAAGATGTGACAAACATTTTATATTTCACCTGAGAATATAACTAAATTGATGTTACCACACAGTGATGGGGCTTCAAAGTACTCCCTGTGTTTAAATCAAAACTTTTATCCTGATAAAGGGCAGAAATAGGGGTCAAAGTATAAAATCTGCAGACTGGCGAGACATCTCCCTTTGTTCTCCTAGATCTGCTCTCTGGGCTGGGGATGTGGCTCAAGCGGTAACGCACTCGCCTGGCATGCGCAGGGCGCTGGGTTCGATCCTCAGCACCACATAAAAATAAAATAAAGATGTTATGTCCACCGAAAACTAAAAAATAAGTATTAAAAAAGTTCTCTCTCTCTCTTTCTCTCTAAAAAAAAAAACTAGATCTGCTCTCTGTCCTTGTCGGTCTCTGCATTGCCCTCCAAGGCTGCCCCTGGTAGACCACTACAATGGCCTCCTGTGCAGTCTGACTTCTGTTGTACTTGGCCAAAGTGGACCCAGACAGAGGATCTTAGGGAGGAGTGTGAGCTCAAGATGCTTTATCTTCCACTATGGTGTTACTTTAAAGTAGTTGTGTTTATTAAATTGACTGCATATTCTCAAGGTAGATACTGTGTATATTTCTCGCTCCTTGTCTCTAGTAATGTCTCCTTTCCTGACTTCCCTCTACTCAGCAATTTGGGCCTAGGGCCAGTGACAGCTCTGCTGCTGTTTCAAGGCCCGTGGTTCCTCCAATTCCCCTGCACTTTCCCTAGTGGTCTATGCACACATTTATAATTAATCCCTTTTAAATAAACTTTCCAGATATGTTAATTTGATGGTGTCCTCTGTTTCTTATTAAGACCCTGCCTAACAGAATTATGTTGCAAATTAGCCACATTGAGACTGAGACTAATGATAAGGCTAATGGGCTGGGAGTTCTGCTTTCTTCGAGGTAGTTTCTAGTTTCCAACAGCTTTACCTGCTCATTTAATAGAGTGTCATTGACAACAAACAAGGTCTTGGAAATCCTTGCAGCTAAATCTTATGATTAAATTCTTTATCTCATAGGAGATAAATAAAGTCCCTCCAATTAAAAATAAATAGGAATGAAAAAAGGCAGCGGATAATAAAGGTAACAGAGAAAGAAACATAGAAACTGGAGTTGGACTCACAAAGGTTAAACAGGGTAATAAAATGGTAAGAGTAATAAAGTGGTGGAATAGAGAATTAGCTATAAATGGTGGTTATTGGGGCCAAAAAATATGAGTCATACTGCAGGCTTGCTTGTCATGCGTTAACAAAGAGGAGTGTGAATAAAGTGATGCCCTATGCAATTACTATTGTCAAGTTCCCCCTCTGTCTTGGGGCTTCAGGTTAGTTGGTATGGCATGAATATTCATATAACTATTCTGCATCATAATTATTGAAATAAGCAGAGGTATTCATTCTTTCTATAGTCATCACACAGAGATTATCTAACATTAAATAATCCAAAATACAACAAAAGTTCAATTGCTCCAAGCAATGATTAACTTGTGTCAGACTATCCTTGCATCTTAAAACAAACTGATTCAGATAAAATAATAAAATAATAAAAAATCTAGTTGAAGGCAGTGAAGAGCTTCCAAGGCATCAAGAACTTCTGAAACTGAGACCCAAGATTTCAGATGAATAAGCTTGGCATCTGGGGCCACTCATCCCTACAGGCATTTACCAAATAAAAAGGAAGTGGCCAAAAGATTGGAATCTCTGCAGAGCTTCCAGCTAAAGCCCAGCCCTGGTTCCTGGTTGAGGAAGAATGGCCCTAGGAAACACATTGCATAGAGACCCCAAAGAATGGATTGCAGGAGTGGGCTGAAGGAGAAATTGACACACACTTGAAAGAATTGATACCCAGTTTTCAAAGCCTTTGATTCCTGACTGGATTAATATCATCACAACACAGAACAGAGGATGTAGAGTCATATATATATATATATATATATATATATATATATATATATATATACACACACACACACACACACACACATACATATATGTGTATATATATAATATATATTATATATAATTATAAGATAATTGGAGCTCTCATGTGCTGCGCATCTCCCTCTCTCTCTCTCTCCATATATATACATGAATATATCTGCCTATATATATATATATTATATATATAATGAATATCTCTGCCTATTTCTCTCTCTATATATATATAGATATAGATATAGATATATAGCTAGCTAGCTAGATATAGATATATATGGTCTATGCATACATTTATAATTAATCTCTTTTAAATAAATTTTCCAGATATGTTAATTACAGATATGTTAGTTATATATGTATATATAGAGAGATCAACAGCACAAGAGAGCTCTAATTCTCATATAATTATATATAATAAATATTTATATGTAATTATATATATATATATATATATATATATATATATATAGAGAGAGAGAGAGAGAGAGAGAGAGAGAGAGAGAGAGATGGAAACATAGCATAGGGAAACAGTGGACCAAGTATGAACTTTCTGGACAAAGTATGAACTGTTTAATCCATGATGACAGAGTCATTGAATGTACAGATGAGAAAAAAAAAAGACTTCTAACCATATGCAAAAAATAATTCCAGACAGAGTGTTGATCTAAATAATAAAAATGAAATAATAAAATTCCTTGAAAAAAAGTTTGGGAAAATTATCTTTACAATCTTGGATGAGGAAAAGATGGATTAAAAAATACAATAAAATAGCACTAATTAGAAATGAAAAGATTGGCAAATAGGACTGCATTCAAATAAAGAAGTCCTAGTTGTTCAGAAACACTATTAAGAGTGAAAAGTAAGATAAAAGGTACTTGGAAGACCTGCGAAAAATAGATTACTTGCATTATCTAATAAGGACTACTAAAAATCAGCAAGAAAATTGAAAAAGACAACTCAATAGGAAAAAGACAAGAAGTATTATCATGCATATCTAAATATCAGTAAAATTTATGATAAAGAGTTCAATCTTACTAATAATCCAGAGAGATGAAAACTAAAAATTTAATACCACTATTTACCCACCCACATGTCTAAAATAAAGTAAGATGACAAATTCCAAATTAGGGAAATTATAAGAGAATTAGAGCTCTCAAGTGCTGTTGAGAGAGCTGTAAATTGGCACCAACACCTGGCAGTAACTTCTAGAGCTAGATAGACACATATACTTTGATCCAGCAATTGTACTGTTCGGTATATATAAATACATCCATGTGTGCACCAAGTGATGTGCCTGAGAATGTTCATAGAAGTTTATTTGGAATACCCTACTACAGGTAGAACCGAGCTCCTCAAAAAGGTATGTTGAAGTTCTAACCCACAGAATATGACCTCATTAGGAAGTAGGATGCTGAAGCTATAGTTAATTATGATGAGACCATACTGGAGTAGGAGGGGTTCTTAATTCAATAAGGCTGTTGTCCTTGTGAAAAGAAGGGATACACATGGGAAAGATGGTCTGTGACTATGTGAACACAAATTGGAATAACACATTTACAGGTCAAGAAATATGGTGAATTGCCAGAAAACACAGAAACTAGAGGAAGCAAGGAAGGCTTCTCTACAGGTGTCAGAGGAAGAACAGCCCTGCCATTACCTTGACCTCACACTTCTATTACCCAGAACTACAGGCAATAACTTTCCATTGCTTTACACCACCCCCTTTAAGCTTCTTTGTTACAGAAGATTTAGGATGCAGTCTAAGTTCTAAAGTGGTTAAAAAAATTATATATATATATATATATATATATATATATATATATATATATATATATATTAAATACATCATGACATATTCACAAAATTAAATAATATACAATAAACATAAATTAAATGCTACAACATGCCAAGGCAACAATAAATTTTAGTGAAAGAAACCAGATACAAGAGAATATATAAAATAGATTCCATTATTTAAAGTTCAAAAAGAACCAATACAAATATATGGTGTGCAGTGTCCAGATAGTATTGTATCAGTATATGGAAAAGAATACAATGATTAATAAAAAACACAAGAATGGCTTCTGATTTTCCATCTCCTAACCTGGATAAAAGTTTTTATTCATGTGTTCATTTTATGGAAATTCATTACTCACTTTTTTTTACACTTTTGTATAATTCAGTAATAGGTTATAAATAAATTCAATAGTATGATTGAAATTTCATTCAATAAAGAGATAAAAATAACTTCACAAGAAGGAGGGTAAATATATTTACTTATTTCATTCCCAAGAGACTTCCCCTTGTGGTTTTGCAACCAATAATAAAAAGTCATAGCGTGGAAACAATAGAGGGTGGTAGGGGTATTTGGATCAGAAATGAAGCATTTCATCTATTGATCAGCCCATCCCCAGAACATACTTCTCACAATTCCTGCTCTTCATTGTGAGTGAAGTACTGCAGTCTTCCATTCAGAGGCTGTGGTCTTCTTGAAGTGTGGTTTATTACCTGAACCTAAATTCTGGCCCATTACCCTTCAAAGAAAAGCAAAGGTGGTAGTAGTTGGAACTATTGAAATCACAAGTTGTGTAAAAAATTCTCCAGTTAAATCACGTAAGCTACAATTTAAACAGTTTTGTGAGGATTCAGAGGTCTTCTTAAAGATCATGAGCAATTCTAAGCATGTTGAAGGAATCAGTAAAGGATTGTGGTAAAGATCAGAGTCCCCTTTCCCTGAGTTCAGATTTCTGCTTCATCACCCAATTGCTCTGTGAATTTAGACAAGCTACTTAATACTTGATTGCTTATGAACTGAAAATTCATATGCAAGATGTAATTTTATTCAATATGGAGAAAGGTGAACATGTGGGCTAAAGAGAAGGCAAAAATCTAAGCTAAAGTGAAAGGAGGAAATTGAGGCAAATTATGTAATGCCAATTAGGTCACACAGCAGATCCTGTTGACACAGTTGAGACTTCTGAGATTTAATTTCAGAGCAATTTGAATTTGAAATGTGACCTTTCCATATTGTCGTACTAGAGGCAGCCTACTTACTAACTCTGAAGATATGCTTTTCTTTGTTTACCAAAATTTAAACTTCCTAAATTTTCTGCAGATCCCTGTTAAAGTAATCATCCACACTACTTTGTAATTGATCTGTGGCCCTGGGTTATGGATACCACAGATCAACATTAACATTCCTCTGTGAACCCCTCCCCCAAACCAAGAGAACCTTCAGGTTACAGATACCCCCAGACTCCAGCATTGGGTATGCACAAAAGTAAATGATCAAAAAAGATGAAAAAACTGAATACAGCTGGATGAAAATTATCAGACATTTAGAAATCTGAACATACATTCTATGAATCTAAAATGTATTCAACTTATTATTATCCATGCTTCTAGAGGGTCAATATATTCGTCCCTCATATTAGCTTAGTTGGTATAGTGCTTGTACAAGGCCCTACGTTCAATCCCCAGCACCACCACCAAAAAAAAAGAAAGAAAGAAAAAAAAAAGAGTAAAAATATGTTACAATTTGATTATAACACTTTCTGTTTCAGACCAAGTATTTATTGGAAGAAATGTTTGGCCCATGTTGTCACAAATTCCAGCATTAAATAATTTGTGCAAGAGTCTCTGATAAATTTCCATATTTTAAGAAAGAGTATCTTTGAAGCATGGGAAAGATGAAATGTATGATTTTTAGTAGGTTGTAGAAAAGAGTATGGCTTCTAAACTAACTGTTCACAAAGTAATCCAAGGTAACTTTTTGATGCCACACATGTTGGAACTATAATAGTCCTTTCAAATGCATAATGAAAACATATTAAAGAGATGACACTGGAACACCGTATATGTGCACGTCTGTGCATTTTTACTGGTTCCTAGTCAATGCATTTGTTTTGCATTTAAAGCTATTCATTGGTTTCTTTAAACCAAACTTTAATATTCAGAATGATGACAACAATTTTGATGATGACTTCTACCTTTCAGTTTTTCTAATTACAAGGGAAAACATTCAATATTCTTTTTATAACCGTTTATGTGAGGTAGTAATTCAATTGTCATCAAAACTACCCTAAAAGTTGGAAGTATTCTTTAGTTCCCCTCTAAGATGGATTTTCTTCTCAGAGTGTTATATTGGCTAAATAACTTAAATAGTTTCATTCAAGCCCTGAACCAGAAATGTAGATTCTACAAAAGCATCATGATAGCATCAATGACCTATTACACCCTCCTTTTAGTTTATTTTTAAATTGTTTTTGGATTCATCAGCTAGTATCTGAAATGAATCATATGCATTATAAAGATGAATAAGTAAAAAAAATCAAGGGAACTATGGCCATGTTCTAAATTTATACTATAGAATATTATATAACAAAATCCATTCTAGGGAAAGTGTTCTAAATTTATCACTTTTAGATTCTTTGCTTGGAATTGATTGGTAATTGTAAACCATAGAGGCAAATCAAAGCAATTAAAGGATTTCACTCAATTGGATGAATTGGCCTGGAAATTTTCCAATGTTTCTGAATATTTATTTTACTGTTGCTAAGAATTTGGATCCACAAAGATATATCAAAGCCAACTGAATTGATTGATAAGATATTTGGAAAATGCCTAGATATTTTAACCATTTGCGTGACTGTATATGTGTATATTTGGAATCAATCTAATGCCTGTCATTGAGGCATAATAATTACAAGGAATAAAGCAAAACAGAATTGTTGGGTTACTTTCAGAGTTGACTTAATAGAGAGGGCTTCCAAGAATATATCAATTGATCACTCAAAAATGAAAGAAATATTAAATACAAAAATTTTAAGATCACCTTGGGTATTACCATAAAATTCAGTAAGTACAAACGTTCCCTTATAGCATAGAAGTATTGGTCTTAGTTCCAGTTGAATATGCTGTTAATATTTAATACCTAATAATAATAAAAGACATAGCAAGCAGGAAATTCATTACTTTCAGTTTAATTAAGAAAAAGTTACTAGACTCACTACTTTAATTAAGAAATCCAGATGGCCCCAAATTTCAGGCATGAAACGTGCTGCCACCTTGAGAGGTGTTGTCTTGGACAAGTTTCCTATTTTAAAATTATCACAGGTGTTCTCCACCAGAGGAAAACAACTAAGCAGTGACTTACAGAAAACTCAATTTCTGAAGAGATATTCTGTTAAGTTCCAGAGACTTTTTTCAACATTATTTGGCATGTGATTTAATTGTTCAAAAATAAGGATTTCTGATCACCCAAACATTTCAGCTTATTGACCTGTTCTTTTTAAAATGTATTTTAACACTGCAGTATTTTCCTTTTGAAGCAATAAAGATACACCTATAAGGACAATAATCTATTTCTTCCTCCCAGTGTTATGGCATATGCAAGTTGTTGATCATATTTTCCAGAATTTGTTAGGTGTTGCAAAAAAAAAAAAAAAAAAAAAAAAGAAACTTTCAATTTTTCATTGTTTCAGAGTGAAATCTGAAGAACCTAATTCCTATACTGAGGCCCACAGCCTACAAACCAAGGGATATAACACAAAGAGGAACCCAGACAAAATGATCTCCAGCTTTCTAGCTGCTTGTCATTGTTCTTGCTATCAGGGTCTTGATACTTTTGTTTCGTCTTTGCTATACTGTGGCTGTTAATTCTGAGATCCAGAAGTGTCACCATTAATATAATATTTCAAAACCAAAAATGTCTGCATTTGATTTTACTCTAAGATTTTCAAATATATTGGATTTATCATTTCCTTTGCCTCTGCATTTATCCCTTAGACAGGAAGGCAGAGTTCAGTTATCTAGCCTTCTTTCCAGCTCTCTCAAAGATATCCTCTGTGCCCTTCCCAGGTGTTTCTGTTTGCAAGATGCATCATGTGCAGCTGCTGAGACCCCACACCAGCATTGGCCAGCACAGCCTACATGATACCCTTTCCTGGGGATTGGATAGGTAGGATCAGCCCTCAGAAGGTATTCTGATGAACTTTTCCTTTTCCCCAATCTTATGAACTCTTTACTATTTTTTCTCATTACAAAACTGAGCTGTTTTTCTGATATGTCTAATTTTTCTACATTGAAATTATGACAGCTTTATTTGCAAAACGTGACTGTATTTTTAATAGCATCTTCTATAAATGTGAAACAATATTTCAATAAAAAAAATTCCATGAAAATAGCTAGGTATGCTGTCAAGCACCTGTAATCTCAGCAACTTGGAAGGCTGAGGTAAGAAGATAACAAGCTAAAGGTCAGGCTGGGCAATTCAGTGAGACCCTGCCTCAAAATAAAAAAAAATAAATAAAATAAAAAAGGACAAGGGATGTAGCTCAATGGTAAAGGGCCCCTGGGTTTAATTCCTAGTATTAAAAAAAAAACTAAAACAAAAATATTTCATAGAAGAATATTTAAATCTATCATGTCATTTTCAATGATTTGAGAAGAAACAGAAATATGAGCAAGAAATATGGCAGTCAGTGATAATGGACCTAAACTGTAGATAAGAGAAGATTTTAGAGAGAATAGAATGCTTAAGTCCTACTGAACCCAGTCTTGAAAATCAGGACTGGGTCCTCTTTCTCCCAGCGTTGAGGATTAAACACCCAAGAAAGCCAAGGCAAGCTCAGAAGGTAAATTTTATTTAAGAAAGAGAGACGAGAGAGAGAGGGAGAGAGAGAGAGAGAGAGAGAGACACTCCTCTGGAGAGGAGGGGGTCCAGAGCTGGTGCCCGAAGGAGTTGAGGGTGTCCTGCCCCTTTTATAAATTTCAGTTTTCTTTGCTTCTCATGCCTCCTCCTCCCACCCTGCCTATGTGACCACAAGTAACTAAAACAGCAGGAAGAGAGTAGTCCAGGGGCTGATGGCTTGTGTTGTAAAGTGTGATCCTTCTCCTCCCCCAGAGGCTGTTAGCAACCCAGTGATGGTGAGTGCATCTATCCACTTCCTTTTCTTTGATAATCAGCTACCTGTCCTTTGCTCTGATCTCACTAGTCCTTCCTTTTCTTCTACATAGCTACAGAATGGTGAACTAATTATTTAAGCCTCCATGGACATTATTTTTGTTCATTTGTAACATGAGGAATTGAAGTGAATCATTTCTAAAGTTCCTTTTTTTCTGGTTTAAACATTCGGTAATTCTATGAAACATTGTCTTAGTGTGGTCCCCTGATAATGGTGAGCTAATTACACTAGTCTCTAATGCAGTGGGAAGTATCCACTCTTAGTAGTAGTGACATAAATGAGACTCTTTCTAAAACTATGGAACAACTGTGGGAAGAAGCATAAAACATTCCTCAGTAAATTTATTGATATCTTAATATGTTTCCATGCTAAAAACATAAGAAATAAATTGTAGCTATAAGCTTAGGTAAAAATGAATCCAGAATATGATGAATCAAAATATACAACATTAACTTTGGAACCCCAGACCACTCCCTGTCTTTTTCTGAATTTTATATCTTTTTCCTTCATATCCCTTAGCCAACATGTTCTCTGAGAAGAAACAGAAATATGAGCAAGAAATACACCTAGGAATTTTTACTCAATTAAATCCAAAAAGACATGATAAAACCAGGCACATTACTATCGTAACATACTACCACTTTAAAAGCTTTTTGAATTTTAAAGTTGTCAAATATATCTTATGTATGATTCAGAAATTCCACTTCTGGTTATATACCCTGAAGAAATTTTTTATATATAAGCAAAATAAGTCATATATTAAAATGTTCAAGGAATCGCTGTAAAAGCCAAAAATTGGAAGCAATCTTCTTTTAAAGAAATATAAGACTAAATTGCAATTCATTCATTCAATGAAACACCAAACTGAGGTGAAATAAAGCACGTACATAAACATGGATAACTCACAAATATGATAGAGAGTAAAATAAGAAGCATTTAAAATTTTTTATAGAGCATGATACTATTCATGTGAATTTTAAAAATATATAAAATTAAGTAACAACATAGAAACTACATATTTTATTTAATAAATAATGCAGACTCTTAACCATATAATGCATATTGCCATATGTATAAGTTTAAACACAAATGATATTGTACTATGTATATGTGTGTTTACAGAGGGGAAATCTAGATTGACAGATATAACACTGTTGTGGCTTATAGGTATTTTCAAACATGTTCCCTCTTTTATGGTGAATCATAAATTCATGGTTTACTGTATTTTATCTCTTTTAATATGCATAAAATTCCTCAATATTCATACATTAATATCCAAAATACTTCTATATGCACAGTCAACTTGGTTACTTATGTTTTCATAGTACTGAGTATATAATGATAGGTCAAATACTTCCATATGAATAAAGAACATTATAAATAACTATTTTTAAAAAGCAACAATAAGTGCTGGCGAGGATGTGGGGAAAAGGGTACACTTGTACATTGCTGGTGGAACTGCATATTGGTGCGGCCAATATGGAAAGCAGTATGGAGATTCCTAGGAAAGCTGGGAATGGAACCACCATTTGACCCAGCTATCGCCCTTCTCGGTCTATTCCCTGAGGATCTTAAAAGAGCGTACTACAGGGATACTGCCACATCAATGATCATAGCAGCACAATTCACAATAGCTAGACTTTGGAATCAACCTAGATGCCCTTCAATAGATGAATGGATTAAAAAACTGTGGCATTTATACACAATGGAGTATTACGCAGCACTAAAAAATGACAAAATCATGGATTTTGCAGGGAAATGGATGGCATTAGAGCAGATTATGCTAAGTGAAGCTAGCCAATCCTTAAAAAACAAATGTCAGATGTCTTCTTTGATATAAAGAGAGCAACTAAGATCAGAACAGGGAAGAAGAGCATGAGGAAAAGATTAACATTAAACAGAGATGAGTGGGGGGAGAGAAAGGGAGAGAGAAGGGAAACTATGGAAATGGAAGGAGACCCTCATTGTTACACAAAATTACATATAAGAGTTTGTGAGGGGAAAGGGGAAAAAAAACAAGGGAGAGAATTAAACAACAGCAGATGGGGTAGAGAGGGAAGATGAGAGGGAAGGGGAGGGGGGATAGTAGGGGATAGGAAAGGTAGCAGAATACAACAGTCATTAATATGGTATTATGTAAAAATGTGGATGTGTAACTGATGTGATTCTGCAACTTGTATTTGGGGTAAAAAATGGGAGTTCATAACCCACTTGAATCAAATGTATGGAAGATGATATGTCATGAGCTTTGTAATGTTTTGAACAACCAATAAAAAAAAAAAAGAAAAAAGAAAAAAAAAACTCATTTTTAGACTGATAGGAAGATAGAATGACTGATAGTCCTCAAAATGTATTAACTGATATTTTTTTCCTACAAAGCATGTATTATTTTCAGTCAAAAAAGTACAAGGTGGCAATAAAGACATTATTAAATAAATTTGTATTTATAAGATTCAACATTACTAACCAGTATTAGTGTGCTACCAATCTTGGTTTCTCTGATTTTTCCACATATCATCATGCTAATATAACATTTTTTTTTCTTAACATTCAGAGATTTTTATTCATTCAAAATAATTTTTTATTAAACTTTAGAATTTACCTAGTCCTGAACAGTAGATTAAATATTATTGTAATTAGTCAAAGAATTTCTATATTCTTATCAACATATTTACATATGGTATTCTGAAAGTCTGTTATGAATAGAAAATGCAGCACAATTCTGTACAAATAGGGTTTTCAATAAATAATCATGGATTGATTATATATTTGTGCTTCATACTCTAATCAAATAAAATATAACAATATAAATTATATAACATCTCTTAAAATGTTATCTGTGTCAGGATGAAAGAGAACTTGAGTTTAAATAATAAATGTAAACTTCCATAACACCTCAAAAGGAAAAATTTCAGTAGATTTCCTTACAGTGAAACGATTCCAACTAACTCAGAGAGCAGGAATGAAGCACAGAGAGGTTACAATGTTTCGTCATCTTAAAATGATAAAAAAAAAAAAAGGACCTTTAGAATGAAATACAAAGGAAGGCTTTCCTTGTTATTCACACCACTTTATTTTCCTTTTGCTTCTCTTTTGAGTGTAATCACAAGAATCACAGTATGAAAATCAACAGATCTAAAAATGAGATCAACCTGTCAAATAACGCTTGCAAGAATTTTGCTTTGGCAATAGACCTTACAGAAAAGTTTTGAGGTTTTCAATTGCATAAGATCAGTCTGAAAAATAACAGCATTGCAAAATGGCTTTTCAATAGCTACAGATATACTCATCTGCCACATGGGAACTAGAGCTCTAGAACATTCACATTAATTGAACTTTTCAGTTCAGTGGCTGGTGTGATGTGTTAAAAGGAAACCTGGTAAACCAGACCATATTCACAAATCCAAAGGAGGTTACACATAAAGGCAAGGGGATCTAGTCATTAAAGGAGGGAACACAGAAAGAAAGAAAGCAAACTTACGAAAGAGCTTTTAACCAGTTTAGGAGAGATTTAGGATAATTATAACAACTATCTTCTAATACTTGCATGCCTGTCAGTGAGTTCATTCAGGTTTGCTTCACAAATAAGAACCTCAGAAGTCCTGTGAATGTAAAAGATTGGATTTACAGCATGTGGGGTAGATTCCATCTTTGCTCCACTTTTTCATTCTTCATTATATTCATATCCTTTTTTCATGGTATTTAGAAGTGCCTGTCACTAAAAGTAGAATATATTTCCCAGTTCCATTGATTTTGAGCTTAACTGGACAATGAAATTGGGGTAAATATGATAATGAGCCAGTTTAGAGCCTAGGCCTTAAATGGCATTTTATATTTGTTTAATTCCTCTTGTTATTCCACCATTGCTGTGGGAAGCTGCCCACTGAACCAAGGAGAATGCCATCTGGAGGGTTTAAGATGAAACCCTAGAACCACAACCAGGTACTCAGGCTAGTCTCCAAGATAACTGACTCTAAAATGCTATTAGACCATTTTTGCCTTCAGTGATGCTTTTTCTCAATTATTTGCAAATAGTTCCCTACCTTTCGTTTTTGCCTAAAATGAAGGAAACTGAACTTTAACATCAAATTTATAAAATATATTTATGTAAGTATTTTTTCATGTAAAAAATTACTTATCTGGAAGACTGTATGAAACAACACAAAAGAACCTGCAGGTCAAGCTTAATAAAGTAAAAACCTCATGTGAATCCCCAGCTAGTTTTTAGAACTTAACCTTCATCTTGCCCCAGGTTAAATGCTAACCCATACAACCTGATGGAATCCATTGACTAACAATAAAGGTAGTTTAATTATAAAAACAAGTGCTCATGCACATACACGCACACGGGTGTGTGCATGCTCTCATACACACAAACACACTGTACACCTTTCTTTGTAACATTTAATATAATCTTATTTTCTGGTTCATTCCCCCAAGATTTTCCTGAGAACATTTTAAAACATCTTCCCCAGACTTCCTAATAACCTGTTAATGAACTGACACACACTGTACTTATATAAATTATGGAGTTGCTGAACCTGGAGTTAAAGTTTGGTACATCTCAAGGGTATGAAATCAATCACGCTGGTATTAATAACTGTCACCTATATGCCCTTTACATTGTGTTATTTCATAGTCCCTCCACCTTGATGAGTGTCATAGGTGACTTTGAAAGTCTGCACATTTTCAGACTTAACTATTTTCTGTATGTACTGGTTTCTAACCTCAAACATTTTTTTTTTCCCCTAGGGCAGTTATTTGTGGTTTAAAACACCTGAGGGTACAGATCATTGAAATCATAAAATCAAGGCTGGAAGTGATCATAATAGGCCAGGCTTTAGCTTTTGCAAATGAAAAAGGTAGCAGAACAGCCTACCAGAGAAAAGGTGCTTCTGTTTGGATGTTAAGTAACCTCCCCAAAGTTTCATGCTTTAAAACCTTGGTATTCTGGGTGGCACCTCTGAAAGGTGGTGGATCTTTTAGGAGGTGGGGCCTAATGGGAGGTCCTTAGGTCCCTGGGGCATACCCTCAAAGGGATTGTGGGCCTTTGATCATCCTCTCTCATTGCCTCCTGGCTCCCTATGTGGGCATTCACTTCAACTCATACCTCTATCATGATGAGTTGCCTTAGCCAGAGATCCATCCTGATGGGGCCACTGAATCTTAGACATCAATCTCCAAAACTGGTGAGGTAAAAAAATTTTTTTTAGGATTTATAGAATTAATTGTCTATTGAATTTTGTTATATGTGGGAGACCAACCTCGCACATGACTGAGTTAACTCCCCTGATGGGTGATGTGGTGTCAGGCACCCATGCTGCTAGACTGCCCTGCTCTTCTAGGGTTCTAGTGACTGTGTCTTCATGCCCAGGCATGGCTTCCTACAGCCCCATGGGTGAAGCTATGCTCACCTGTTTCTTTGTAATATAACCCCTTGCCCTGTTTAGGATAGAATGTTCCATGGAAGTGCCATGTGTGAGTCCCCTTCTCTTACTGTGCCCTTGGGTGTGGCCTACCTAGATGTCAGTCAACCTGCTGATAAGTGGACAGCATGAAGATAGACTCAGCCCCCTGAAACCTGACCCCTTGCCTCATTTGAATAGCTTCTCCTCAATAAAGGGGGATTTATGTCTCTTGTGTGGTTATTTTGCGCAGCCCACTTAGCTCAGTTTACCTGGAGTGACCCCTGAGCCTTTTAGTTGGGAGAACAGAAACAGCAGTTATAGTAGCCTGAGGCTAACTAACACAAAAGGAAAGAAATAAAAAATGCTAGGGATAGAGTTGTAAAGAGGGACTAAAGTTCAAGACCTCTAATCAAAACAGTCAACCACACAACAGGTATTCCTGAGCTCCCACAACTGATGTGCTTGAGTGTTAGGGCAAATTGTATGGTACATATTTAGTCTCCTGCCCTTGGCAGTGTACAAAAGATAAAAATTAGCGTTTCTCAAAAATGTCCTTTCAGAAAATTCAAGCTAACTAAAATTAATATGAAATGCAAAGTCAAGAAATATTTGGCATTCATCAAATCATTGTAATCTTAATTGAATGAAACTATAAATTTTATTATGAAAATTTTCTTCCTTGAAAGATAAAAGAATTAGGCTACACAGCAAAGAGGAAAAAAATTCACATGGTAATATTTATTTTCCTCAGGTAGTACCTAGAAACAACTTACCAGGGAATCTCAATCAGCTGGAAGAAAACCCCAATCTAGGTTATATTACAGTCTTTATTTGCCATTATCTAGTGGATAGTCTATGAAGAGAGTCTATGGCATTCCAGAACTTGTTAAAACCCTACTTGGCTGCCTTAGACTTTAAGTTCAGCGCAGATCCAAACTTTCGTCTGTCAATTTCTCAATTTCTCTCTCTTCCCTAGTCTTTTCAAAATACCATTTATATACTTTTAAAAAAATATATTTGTTTTAATTACTTATACATGACAGTAGAATGCACTTATATACTTTGGTGTATCATACATACATGGGATATAATTTCTCATTTTTCTGATTATACATATTGTAGAATCACATTGGTCATACAGTCACATACATACATACAGTAATAATGTATGTTTCATTCTACTATCTTTCTTATCCCCACATCCCCTGCCTTCCCCTCCTTTCACTTCCCTCTACCTACTTAATCTAAGGTAACACTATCCTTTTTTGCATTAAAATTCTTAATACACATATATACCACAATTTTTATATCTCTATTTTTATATAAAATATGAATGCTTTCTAATTAATTTCTTGACTAAGCAATGAAAAACAGAGATGATGGATATTAAAAGGAAAGTTAAATATGAGAGTGAAATCTACAAAGAAATAGTAAGAGAAAAAAATGCCTTTCAAATTTTCTGATTTTTCATCAGTTAGCAGTAGGGTCACCTTTCCTAACATTCCTCCAAGTGCAACCTACCTCTATGAATCCCTGTGTTCACTCCACGTTTGCACAATGTAAACCCAACTTCACCACTGGTCCTAGAGCTAATATTAACTACTCGTCTTTACAATTCCTTTCATTCTTTTCATAGATCTGACTGAAGAACCCATGTAGAAATTTAATATGAAACTTACTAAATTGAGTGTAGCCCATCTGTCTATAAAAGTAAACAACAACAACAAAACACACTGGTAGTAAGAAGGCCCAGTGTCCACAACAGGACCCCACCATGAGAAATGTGGTATGATACATGTTACACATGCACCCACACAAAAGAAAGATGCATAGTTACAGCTTTCCAGGCCTTGGTACCCAAATTCTACCCTACACACAAGCACATGTAAAATTAGAAGTGATCAATGACTAGGGAAAATAAAGTATTTATGCAAAAGATGGCAATCAAAGTAAGAACTAATTGCCTATTGGTGGGCTATGGGAACAAGGAAACATTGATGGGAGATGTGCTGGTTTGAACAGTGACCTTTCAGATTCATGTCCACAGAACCTGTGATTGTGATCTTCGTTGAAAATAGGGACCGTGCATGTGCAACTAGGTTGTTCATTATTAAAAGGGCATAGTGGGTTAGGATGAACCTAAATCTAATCACTGGTGTCCTTATAAGAAGGAAGGGTGACACGGAGACAAAATACTTAGAAAGAGCTACATCATGTGAACATGGAGGCAGAGATGGGGAGTTATGCTGCTACAACCAAAGAACACAAGAAGCTTCCAGAAAGTAGGAGAATCCAGGAAAAAATTCACTCTGAGACTTCTGCAGGGAGTGTGGCTCTTCTGACACCTTGATTTGAGACTTCTGATTATATAAATTTCTGTTGCATTAGTCAATCAGTTTGTGACAATTTGTTTTAATAGTGTTAAGAAACTAATGTAGAAGGACTTGACAGTAAAATATACTGGAACTGTATCTTCAGGGCTTCATATAGAATTTTGTCATGTGTATGAGTGAGAAAGGACATTATAGGGAAGAAAATGAGGTAGGTAAAGTCTTGAGGTGAATGTGGCCTGTTTAAGGACCCACAGTGGCTCAACAGAGGTAAAAAAACAGAGATCCTAGATGCAAGGTAATAGAGATCTTCACGAGACTTCACAGAGAGCCAGTCTGTATGAAAATTTTCTTCAGACACAATAAAAGACCCATCAAAGGTAAGAGCTAACAGACAACTTCTTATTCACCCTCAAAGAGTGGATAACACTTTTATGCTTAACCATCCTACCCCTGGTTCTGGCTTTTTCAATTCACTGGATTCCAACTGAGGTCTTGAGTGACTAAGTTCTAAGGATGTCCTTCTCCAGTCTACTGCCTCAGCCACTACTATCCTACTATCCCCAGATACTCACCTGTATTTCAGTGATTTTTATATCCCTTATTCAAGTTCCCCAGAAGTCATGCCAGCTAAGTCGAGTTTAGCCTAGAAGGGTATCAGGCAGGTACAAAAAGGAAGTTGTACAGACCAGAAGATATATAACAGGGACATTGCTTTTCAAAATGTCAACACATAAACATTTTCATCCAGAGAATGTTTTAAGGCAAGCTAAATAACACTGAGTTTTGTAATCTAGCAAGACACCCTTCTGATAGAACTGGATTCCTGGAGGGGTTGAAGGAATGGAAGTCATGAATTCCAGTTCCATTTCCCCACCTTCTATTTCCTTTTGGGTCCTGTTCCTCTTCTCAGATAAGATTTGATGAAAAGATACTTAAGATTAGAGGAACCTTAAGAGTGAGAAGATAAACCATGGTGAATTTTAAGTATCTTGATTATGTAATCCATAGAGACATCTTTTCCATTTATGACCTGGGAAATTTTGGAAGCCCTAGAACTTATACCCTAAGAATGGACCCCACCGTGGACTATTCTGTATCTCACTGGGGACAGAGGATGAGCCTCCCAGCAGAGAGGGGCATCCATGCTGTGTCTTAGGAGACTAACCTAGGAGGAGATAAACTGATAATACCTAAGCTAATTCATGTTCAAGACAACCTGAATACAAATATTCAGGAAAGGAAAAACAACTACCAAAACAAGTCTCCAAAGCTGGCTTTATATATTCGTCCTCAAAGTCCCACCTGGCATTATTCTGACATCTTTGAAAGCTTGATAGAATTTGGAAAGCTTATACCTTCTTCAGCTGCACACATTAGAAATAAGAAAGAAAAAAAAAAAAAAACTACAGTGTCTTTGGAAGCAAAGGAAATAGCAGAAATATTTTCTCTCCAAGTGAAGTATAAAATTTCTACTGAGAATGAAACTATAGGTGGCTGGTAATTATTCTGTCACTGGAAAACTCCAGTTGATGCTTGGCCTGCTGACATTTTAAAAATTAAAACAAACCATATTGAAGATGCCTTGTCAGAGAGTTCCACAGATGTGCTTTTTTATTTTTTATTTTTGCTTTTTATTTTTAAATCACTATTTACACACTTATCCATAATATATTTTCTCTGTTGGACCTTTTGAGGAATGGCAGTTATAAAGGAATGAATTATGAAAAAAAATTATTTGAAGGCAAATTGCATCTTGATATTAGATAATAAAACCTAGAATTTTGCTCATACCAGTTAGTTTACTGTCATTACAGGTAAATGGGACATAAGTTCATCCTTTTTCAAAATAAATGTTCATACAATTTTGGGCTTGTGCTTTCTACTTCCTCTCGTATTTGGAAATAAAAATTTAGGGGGCAGTGGAGGGCTGCATTTCGATAAAGGTTAGAAGAGTCGTTCCAAAGAATTCAAATGAACTAATTAAAAAAAAAAAAAAAAACGAATTTCAGATATTCTGCAATGCCTTTATACTGCTAAGGATGGGAAGCCAGAGACACAGACTTTTAAAATTCATCTCGTTTAGGGAGTGCTATACTCCCCTTTCATTCCCTCCAAGCCTTCACTGAAGCAGACATGTGCAGCAGACCTCAGGAAGTGCTGTGTTGGGCAAGAGAGCGAGTGTTCTATCATTCACAGGAGAATATGGAAAGGGAAAAAGATTTGCAGGTCAGTAAAACGTGTTGTGAAAACACAGCAGCAGGAAACCTGAAATGGATAGGGAGCCCAAGCACATTTAGAAGTTTTTAGACATCTCTGGATGAGTAGCAGAATGAAAGTAGAATGGAAAATAGGAGACCCCTAAGTTTTAGATAATCCTAAGTGATAGAAAACTCAGAGTCAGAGTTACATATGCATAATTTAAAATAACAGAGCTTGCAAGAAAAAAAAAACTGTAAGGGAATTCATTAAAAAGATTGGTTTTTGAAGGAAAACGCATCAAATATTTAATATTCCTTCTTCTTTTCCTTGTTCAAAATAGTATAAGGTAAACAAGATTTACTTCTGTATGAGTGACTATACAAAACAAGAGGTTAGTTATATCTTTAGTGTTTCATTTCCATTGTAATGTGATAGAATTAAAGTGGAATTATGCTTTGCAATTAAAATTTCATTTAGTTGTAACTTCATTTATATAAACTCTTGAGAAAAATAAAACAGAATATTAATGCACAGAGGTCTTATCATTGAAGTGATTACCAGGTCTTCCACACTTTAGCTAGCCAAACTGAAAAGTTCCCAGTTTCCCTTTCTCTTTTGATGAGCACCTACCCTCCTGGCTGGAACAAACAGGCATGTATGGAGGAAAGTTCTTGGGGCATTCCTCCCAGATCAGCTCCCTGGAGGAGATAAACTAATACTATCTAAGCTAACTAACTATTCTGTATTTCTCTTGTTGTTTCTCAAGTGTTTTGGCATTTAAAATGATGAAATATCTGTGAGCCAGAGTTGTGATATTCACACCATCTAAGAATGGGAAACACAAGAGTAAGAATAGGGGAAGGACCACTGTAAAGATGGAAACTGAAAACCACAGAGTCACTGGAATACAGATGACAAATGAGCTCATATGAGAGATCTATAAATAAACTAAACACATTAATAAATGACACAGTGGAGGTAGAAATAAGTGTGATTGGAGGGTGTTATTACTGGGTCCTTTTTGCTGAGCTAAATCTAAGTTTACAAGCCAACCTTATTATTTTGTCAGAATCTGCAGTGAGACCTATCTCTATCCCCAACCTTCACAGAGGTAAGGTAAATCTCTAGGCATCATCTCTCTGACTGCAGACATAACCCTGAACATCTTTGCGCTATCATGGAGGGAAATTCAGGAGAACATTGAGCCTCCCAGCCCTGCCCAGCAATCAGGATATCCCTGCATTGTTTCCTAAACACAAGTGCTGTTCTTGATCTCTCTTGCAGTTCCTGAAACTGCCTTCCCAGATCTCTATGCCTGCCAGATTCTCCCTAGCTAAATTGCTTTCCCATCCTGACCTTGCTCCAACTGGGGTCTTTGGTACCTGACATTCCATCCAGACCTGTCTGGATTCTGGAATTCTGTTCTACAGGAGCGTCTCTAAGACTATTCCTGCTGAATGAGTCTTGGTAAAATCTGGAGGATGGGACAAATATTTGCATTCCTTTAGAAGATGGTGGCAAGGATGCCAAAGTACAGTACAGAAACAGAATAAAAATAAAGTGATATGAAGGAAACCAGTCAAGTTTTGGAAGGAAAAGTTCTGGCTGGCTTTCCCCCCTCCACCAAGTGAATTTAAAAATATTATAATATTATTTTTCTTAATCTACAATGCAGTAAAATTAACTGAGTCCTTTATGTTCTAAAATTTTATTTAAAAAGGCTGAGAATAAATGTATTCTAATTCCAGATAAGGAGAAGATTTAGTCATTCCTTTTTACTTGCTTGAGGGCTCACTACAGAAAGCTTAAGATGACAGGAGAAAAAAAAAATTAAATATCCATTCAGAAATTTCCATCCATATTATCAAGATACCCACTTAATTATTCAAATAAATTAACAAATAGGAACTTCAGAGCAAGGTCTGTCCAAGCTTTCAAAAAGATTTAAATTCCTCAATGCAATTTATTCTATATTTTCCCATTAGTAGTGAAATTTACAAAATGCAAATGGCGTGTGTATGTGTATTTTGGGGAAAGTAGTAAAAGGGTCAAGGGGCACAAGTGGGGGAAGAGGTGGGTAGAGAAAACCCACTTCTGTACCAGTTAGCAATTATCATGGGTTAACAGGAATCCCAAATGTAGGTGTTGGAGGCTGAAAGTTGATGACCAAGGCTGAGTCCCTGTACTCTAGGAGAGAGAGAGGGCTATAAACATGATCCAGTTCCAAACTATCCCCAAGTTTAATGCAATGCCAGAAAAGACTCAACACACACTCTCCTTGGAATGACCTTGATTATTAGCAACTCTGGGCAGTATTCTATCCTGACTTTTAGAGTTGTGCTTGATGACCAAAACTAGGGTATATTTGTTCTTGTCTTGGTCTTTATATCTCTTGATCAAATAGCTTCCTCTACTCTTCCCTTCTAGCTTAATTCTGGAAGACTTAATTTTATGACATAGGAAAAAAAAACTAAATTGTATTTTTATATTTTCATATCAGATTTTAGCCATCTTTATTTCAGAAATGACTAGGAACCCTGTGTGTATAGAGACTGTTTGTGCCATTCATTAAAGAACTGATTAGCACTAAGGATTGGCATTCTATATCTTTGCTGCATTTTAAAAAACTCGGGTAACATGTAACTAAAAATTTTATCCCTCCTACGTGCCGCAGTCCGGCTGCAGCAAAATAACCGGGGCGGGGGGGGTGGGGTGGGGGGAGTGACGAGCAACTTGTGTAGATCGATACAGCAGGAGTGGGAGCCGTTTATTGTAGGACAGGAGGGGTATTTATACATTCCACACAGCTTATCTAATTAACATAAACTCGATACAGCAGTCAACCAATAAGGAATCTCCACACTTAATGGCTCGCTCGCGTTACTTCACAAAGCACTCCCTCTGGCAAAATGCCAGGCACCATCCAGACTTGTTTACAGACTCTAACATTTGCCAGGTACCATCCTGACTTGTTTACAGACTCTAACACCTACCAAACAATAAAACATGTATTATTTCACTATTCTAGAATTGCCACATAGTTATCATTCTTTCAACCTTTTTTTTTTAAATGTGTGTGTGATCTATGAATAATACAAACTGTCTGAGGTTAAAAAAATCACATTATTCTGAACTCAGCAGTATGATTGCTAGCAAATATTTTCCAGTATCTTGTCACTGAAATCCAGCATATACGTTAGCTGTTGTGTGATGCACATGGCAGGAGAGAACCTAATGTTCACAGGTTTTGAAAATATAATTTCTAACTTCAACAAAACAGAAATGAGATACCTATTTTCGGAGTATAAATTTCATTCTAGGAAGCTGACAATGTGACAGATATTAAAGTGGGTCCTCTATTCCAAAGTGACAGTTGAAGTTAACATGAAGTCAAGACAAATCACTTGAAGATATTGCCAATTTGCCTATTTTTTTTTCATTTTGTCTTTCAACATTTTTCAAAAAAAAATTTTTAGGTGTAGTCAGACACAACACCTTTGTTTTATTTATTTATTTGTATGTGATGCTGAGGATCGAATCCAGCACCTTGCGCTTTGCACCTTGCACATGCTAGGTCAGCACTCTACCGCTAAGCCACAATAACCTCAGCCTCCTTTCAACATGCTTTACATAGAATATATCTTCTGCAGTTTTGACATGTTATAAACCCAAATAATAATAAAATAATGTTTTAAATTTATTTCATTTAAATTTTAAAATGATTTTTTTTTCCTTTCTGTTTTCAAGGAGGCAGGTTTAAAAAAAAATTAGTTACAATATGGCTACCAATTTTCACCCCATTTCTAGCTCTGTTTCACCACACCTGCAAGTGTTTCCTCTAGTTTCAATAATCAGTGAGGTAGGTCCTGATTTTACATTTTACAGATGAGAAAACTGTCCTTATAGGTATTATGTATTATTGACTGTGACCCTATAGCTAGGACATGATAGCATCAAAATTATATCTTAAATTTAATACTAAAGAACATGTGATTTTTTAACTTCTATTTTCATTGTTCTTACTAAATATTGTAACTCAACAATTAATATATGTGTATGAAGATTTATATTAGGCCCTAAATTAGATACACAAGTTAGAGAAGCCTGCATGGGAACACAACAGTTCTCATATATTGAGCATATTCAGTTACAAGTTTAAATTTTTAAATGTTTTTAATTTTAAATTTCCAAACATTAGTAACCTTCATTTGCCTCTATTCTTCAACTGAAAATTTACATATCATCTTACAATGCAAACTAACTTTAATCCAATCATTCCAGCCCATTTTTAATTTAGATAACATTTTTAAACATCAAAATGTATAAAGCCCATTATAAGTGAATAAAATTTCTCACTTATGAAGGTTATATAACTAAAAATTATTCAGATTTCCTTTCCAAAATATTATTTTTAGATAAGTATCTTCTATCACCTTGCCCAGGGGTCTGCTAATAATTACTTATGATCCTTCTATAATGATCTCATAATTAAATTACAATTTTTAAAAATTTAATTTCCAGCAAAATGACCACATATTTACAGGCATTTGGATGCTGCTCTCCATTTATTCCAGGATTTTACTAAAAAAATCACAATATATACTTTTTCAAAATATATATTTCTGGGAAATATGCATTTTGAGATATATTTGTAATTTGCATACATTTTTGTAGGTTTATATTTTTAAATTTGGAAAACTCTACCCATATTTATAAAAATATCGAAAAATATAGAGAGATGGATGGATATATATATATATATATATATATATATATATATATACACATTGTAAGATTTGAATTGGCTTCAAAGTCAATATATAAAAATCAACCCAGGGGCTAGGATTGTGGCTCAGCAGTAGAGTGCTCACCTAGCACGTGTGAGGCCTGGGTTCGATCCTCAGTGCCACATAAATATAAATAAATAAAATAAAGATATTTAAAAAAAATCAACCCAGCATCAAACCTGGATGCAATTCCACTAACAGCCAAGTACATTGGCATCAGATTGATAGGAGATCACAAAAAACTGTATTGCTAAGTATGTTGCAATTTTCCTTATCCCCCTCTTGATCAAAACAGTATATATTCAGACACTAGATTTGTGACCCTTTCTGCAATACTTTGGAAAGAATGCAAAGTAACCTTATACTAAATCCATAGCCACTCCTATAGCATTGTACATCAGGAAACAGACATGTCTCCTTTGGTTAGTATGAAAAGGATATGGAAAATTTCTCAACATCCAGAGAGAGAACACCTGCTCTATGAAGACTCAGAATCTAATTCCGTCCTGAAAAGTGTATTTTGCACAAAGATTCAGAAGAAAACATCACATAATGTCTGTGTTGCTTCCTCGGGAAAATCGAGAGGATAAAGCCTCCATGAAATTAGATAAAATAAGTTACAATAAAGAGAGACTCAAAGAAGAAATTTCACAGACACAAAAGCCATGGAGGAAAATTTTAAGAGGCACCAGCAGAGCTAATTCTGTAGAATATACAAATGGCTAACTAAAAGACAAAGTTGAAATTTTTGTGGAACACTTGAAATGACAAATAGTTCAACATATTAAGAATAGACTGTATATATCAGGGAGTAGAAGGTTATAGGCAGCCAGGGCAATATGGCCAGTGAGGAGGTCAGGGTCAGGTCCAGACCAAAGGAGCATGGAAAGGGTCTTCTCATGAGATCAACTTCCTACTCAAAAAAATGCTCATAGACTCAAGTTGGGGATCAAATCAGATACTTCTGTACTCATGCTCCTAAGCAGGGGATCCAATAGAAAAACTAAAACACACAGTGGACACAGAGGGTGCCAATCAATAATAGTGAGGAGCAGATGGACAGGGGAGGAGATAAGGAAAAAAGGAAATTATAGGGACCTTAATAAGAACAGGTCAAAATCCTTCACCAGACTCTCAACTCTGAGGCCCTTTTTCTTCAGAAAGGTCTGTCTTCATTACTTTTGCAATAAATCTGCTGCCTGCTTACTCTTTGTCCTGTTCTTCAATACTTTGCTGAACAGAGACAAGGAACCCAATACCCCTAGATGGTAACAGTATCTATTTAAGAGACTGTCAAAGTTCAAAGCAGTAGATATTAAGTGTTCTGTAGAGTTACAAAATAATAAATGCTCCCAAAGTCTTAGATCAAACTAATAAAAGGGATGCTTATCTTACCATATTATGGCAAAAAGCTTCTACATAAACAATAACTCATTAATCTGTAGAAGAAAAATAAAGTTGATCTTATCCTTGTCTGAAGATTACATAGGAATATTAATTCATAGAGAATTAAAAGGGAAATGAAATGTATCTTAAGAGTCAAGTCTCAAGTTTCAGTTATTACAAGAAGACAAATGAAAATTCGTAAGTACAAGTACTCAAATATAAACCAACTAAATACAACTTTGTGTTAAATAAAAGAAAAACAAGCATATTCAGTTAGTAAACAAATGATTAGAAATATTAAAATAGCCAAGAACTCAAGTAATACAAAAGTATATTTTTAAATAATAGTTTTATTGTCTGAATTGTAAATAATCTAGACCCTTCAAATTCCTTTATTAAAAAGGACTTTTAATAAAAGCATGCTTTAAAAAGAAAAAAAATAAATAAAAGCTTAATGGCTTTTAAAATTTTATGCTTCTAAAATTTACACCTAAATATTTACAGTGGGGGTGGGGATGTGGCAAAGGAGTTAATTATCTTGACTAGAGTCAATCACTATGCAATATATGTATATCAAAAATTATATTATTTACTTTAAATATATATGGTTTTAATTTGTCAATTCTAGCTGAATAAAGCTGAAAAAAATTAAAATTAACCAGGAAACAAGCAATTGCAGGGGCCTATAAAAGATACTACATACTTAGGCTAAGAATTAAAGCTTCCAGTTTGGAAAAGGAAAAGTATTTTTCTCTTTTTCCTGGCAAAATTCCACTAAAATCATAATAAATAGGTTTTTTAATGAAATGATTTACAGAAAATGGACCATGAGTATATAAGACCTTTCAATAAATTTATCATAGAAAGAAAGATTGCAGAAGCCTTGTGAAATTATGTGGAAATATAGCAGTGGTCTGGCAGAAAGCAATATTTTCTGCAAAATTCCAGTGCCTGGCACAGACCATACAAAGGGAAGGAGTGAGATGACAGGGTACAAGTTCATTCAGAGTTGTGTTTAGTCACTGTGGTAGTTGTTTCCCCACATTAACCTTCAACTGCTCTGCCCACCTGTCCTTGAATTCCTAAGTACATTTTTTTTCCTTGCAAAAAATTCAGAGGATTCCTTAAAAAAAAAAAAAAAAAAAAAAAAGCAGAAGTACCTACAATGAAGAAATTCTGATAGTTTGGTACACAAAAATTGGCATCACAGGTAAATATCACCAAAGTATATTTAGGTATAAATGCATGTTCATGCATAAAAAAGCATAGTATATCACTTCATAAAACAAATGTTCTTGAAATAAATTTTCAAGTCAGCACAAGATTAAAGTGTACATCAAAATTCCAAATCAAAGGATTAGTATTGTAAGTGAATGGTTGATAAACATTGAAACTTTTGAACATATTTAATTTTTAGTAGTGCCATAATAAAGTTATTTTGTTAGTCACGCATTGTTAATTATTGGGTAGAAGAGAGGGATCCAAACCTCATTGACTTAATACCAGTTTATGTCTGGATCCCAAATAGGTGAATGGCAATGATTAGTGAGTGACCTTTTATCTTGTGACTCCTTTTCCTAGTAGGTCCTCAGAATCTTCTTTTGGGCCAGTTATGTCCTGCTAGACAATGGGAAAAGACTAAGATTGACCAGGAAGATGAAGCTTTTACTGGTCATATCTGGAATCATCTACCTGTGCAAACTTCTATTCTATTAACCCAATTCACCTTTGTTAGAAAATGAAATCTACCTGTGTGTATAATGGGCAAGGGAAAAATTTAGTGAAAAATAAATTAGATTCTGCCAAAGTTAACAAAAAAATAAATAAATAAAATAAAATAGAGAAAGAAAGGAAAAGAAAAGATTAAAAATGTCATCAGTAGTTACTGATTTTTAAAATTAACAATTTGAAGTAAAAAGCTGGGCATAAAGTTGCAATATAAACCAGCATAATTTACCAAGGGGAACTAGTAAGTGATTATCATCTATATTATTAAAAAGTCTCAAAATTTCTATCTCTATTCTCAACACTGAGAGTTAGGGGGGAAATGAATTAAATGACTAACAGCAGAATTTAAAAAGAAATTTCTAAAACACTATAGGAAGAAGCCATGTAAAATCGCACAAATGAGAGATAACAATACAAACATGAGAAACAGCCCTTCATACTAAGTCCTAAAATGCATAACACAAAAAATCCAAAGAAAAACAAGTCAAATACACTGTATCAAAATTAAATTCAAAATGTGGGAAAAGGCTGTGCTATTAATCAGGACAGTGATAACACAATGGAGGGCAGTGGTTAGGGGAGCCCGGTGCTTGGAACTTCTGTTCTCCTGGGAGTACTCTATTCTTTTATTTGGATATTTGGTCATATAACTATTTGTACCTTTTTGGTGGTCACTTATTCTTATAATTCTTATAATGACAAATCACTTCCATTTGTGTGTTCTATTTCCATAAAATATTTTAAAGCCAAATATTTTTGTTACAGGAAAAAAAATCATCATTTATGAATGAATTACCACGAACATTTTCAAAACTGTTTTGAACTGAGGACTAAAACCACAAGACTTGTTAAAGAAAAAAAAAAAGAGAGAGATAGGGAGACTTGCATAACTGTGGAGACGGGTCTGGTCTGGTTATGATGATTGATTGGGTTCATCAAATCAGGATTGGATCCATATAGGGAGATATACCCCTTCCAGTTGGTGGGAGGTGAATCCCTTTGCCAGCAATTAAGGGGCAGAAAGGACATCACTACAAGTACAAAGGTTAAGAGACAGAAGCCAGAGCCTTGATTAAATCGGGCTACTGTTCTTATGCACAAATTCTTTAATAATCATTCATATTGAAACACCTCTCTCTGTAAAGAAGACCTCCTTTCTTTTCCATGAGTGCCTTCGGGAATTTTATGTTTTACCAACTCAGAAAGTCTTTAATCAATATTTCAGCCAATAATGTTCCATTCTTTCTCACATCTGTATAATCTCTAGGTTCAAAATTTCTAATATCAAGCTTTCTAGAACTGTTTTCATAACCACAGAGACTTTCCACTACAAGTCCTTCCAAACAAGAGGTCTTCTGCTGGCAGGCAAACATGTTCAACTCTCTTCATTCATTGTCACTGGTTGTCTTTCCCCACCAAGAATGGGTTCTGCTTTGAGAGTAGGGGCTGTGCCCTCCTGGAGTGGTTCCCACTTGACTTAAGGAGTGAATTAAAACTGTGTCACAAAAATGAACTGTCTCTAAAATAATGAAAAAGCACAATGATGAGGATGTTTGTTTTCACAGATATTCTCCTTGGGTTCTCTAATTCTTGGCACCCAATCAGATTACACAGAGAAGCTCAATAGTTTCAGTCAGTTTCTTTGTTTCACAAAATAATAGCTTGACTCTGAGAGTCTCTTCTCAGAAAAAAAAAAAAAAAAAAGGGTCTCCCTCTGGGCAGTTAAAAAACAATCCTTGAAGGATAATGTTTGATCATGAAACAATGGTGTTAAGTTTAAAGCCAATAATTCCCTGACACCAATATTTAAATGCAGGGTGTAAATTGTCAGGCCACTTTTGCTTTCATCCTATTCAATAGGAGTCAGCATGCAAGATGTTAGACTACTGAGGCATAAATGCAGGGCTTTAAGGGGCACAACATAATCAGGAGACATAACAAAAGAAAGTCAATCAATCCAGTGCTGAGACTACAAACAAATGATGAGGGTCATTTTTGTTTAATAAATTTAATTCACAGGGTTACAAAAAAATGCAGAATATCAGAAGAAGTTATAGGCACTAATCTAATTCTTTCACAGTTGACAGTCAAATCTGTTGTTATAAGTGGTCAACCAGTTTATGTTCAAACATCTCCATTGATGAGATAGCATTATCTCTGGAGACATGGGGTTTTCTTTTGGGGTACATCTCATTATAAGAATGTTCTTTGAAATTTATAACCAAATAAAATCATCCTAGAAGATTCAAATGTTCATCTATTCGTTATCCCTTTGAATTACAAAATGAAAAATAAAGATTCATTTATATGTTAGTGTCCCATTATAATTTTCAAAAAAATCCTGTAATGGAAGCATTATACTTATTTCATATTTACACATACTAGCCTCATAGAATATAAGAAACTTATACAAGTTCATATTTCTAGGAATTGTCCTGCAGACACACTGTGATCAGAATGATCAAAGTGGTTAGCTGAGTGTATTCTGAGATTCAAAGGATAATAAAGTAAAATGGCTTTTCTATCTCTTTGCTTATTCTATCTTGTTTATATGAGGAATATGGGTTATTTGCCAAACATGTATGCAGTGGTGGAAACCCATGCAGACTATAATTTGCAGATGAAGATATAAATACAATCAGACAGACAAACATATAAACGATAAATATATAAACTACTGTGAGAGACACTTAAGAAAAATAAGTGGTTTTGAAGGGCATGTTAACATAACATGGTTTTTATGACCAATTGGGAAAGTTTAGACCCCATGAGCGAGGTCAACCTTGTTTAAAGAATAGTAAGGCCTTACGTGTTTGAAAATGAGAGAGAAAGTTTCAGTGCTGTTCAAACTAGATGGACACATTAGGACCTCCCACATGTGGATGAAAACATTAAAACTTAGAACAGCAGGAATCCATTGAATTATTTGAATGGGGCTGGGAAAGGGGATTAGATTCACATTTTCAAAGGTTCAGTGTTGTTGGCTATTCTAATACTTTATTGTTTATTTTGTCTTGCAGATGATTTGATTTGTCCCTTTATTTTTATTTATTTATTTATTTATTTATTTATTTAGGCAGGGATGGGGGTTACTGGGGATTGAACTCAGGGGCACTCAAACACTGAGACACGTCTCCAGCCCTATTTTATATATTTTTTTTAGAGACAGGGTCTTACTGGGTTGCTTAGCACCTCCCTTTTGCTGAGGCTAACTTTGAAGTTGCAATCCACCTGCCTCAGCCTCCTGAGTCACTGGGATTACAGGCATGCACACAATGCCTGGCTGATATCTAGCTTTTTAAGAAAGTCAGAAACTCTGACTTAACTTCAAAGCCCTCATTCCTCTTCAGCCTCAACTGACTAATACTGAGTAACTGAAGCCTCTTTCAGATTGGGCAGGTATTTGCAGTTGGCATGTGTACTCAGGGCTTCGGCTTCAATCCTGTGCTTTACCTGCCTGGACCCTGAAAAAATTGTTTCTGACTTCACAATAGAGTACGTCATAATGAACACTAACTATACCAATACTGTGTCTAACCCTAACTATATCTGAAGCATTATAGGAATCACTTCACATCTCTAAAATGTAGCATTTTTTTTCTAAAACAGTGGAATGCATTACAACTCATTACATATATAGAACTCAATTTTTCATATCTCTGGTTGTATACATAGTATACTCACACCAATTCATGTCCTCACACATGTACTTTGGATAATAATGATCATCTTTATTTAAAATTTTATATATTTATCTGTAAACTGTTTTGGTTGAAATTTATGATCTCTAAAGTTCCTTTCAGCTCTAAATTTTGCACAGATTATTTTATTTCTAGCACTACATTTTAAGACTTTTTTAAAATTTTTTTGAATTTTTTAAAAATTTTATTTATTTATTTATTTTTTTTGACATATCATATTTCATACATTAGATTCAAGTGGGTTATGAACTCCCATTTTTACCCCAAATACAGATTGCAGAATCACATCGGTTACACATCCACATTTTTACATAATGCCATATTAGTAACTGTTGTATTCTGCTACATTTCCTATCCTCTACTATCCCCCCTCCCCTCCCCTCCCATCTTCTCTCTCTACCCCATCTACTGTAATTCGTTTCTCTCCTTGTTTTTTTTTTTTCCCATTTTATAACTTCTTGATTTGACCTGAGAACTTCTTATTGTTTTCTGCTCCTAGCACATTAACAAAGAACAACAGGTACTTTTCCTATGTACTACAGTTGGGAAATACAACTAAGAATTTAGAATACAAGGCATAAACTAAGTGTCTCAAACTCAAATACCTGCAGGAGTCAGGTGTGGAACATAGACAAAAGAAGCATGCCAATAGAGACGCTTCAAGTTGGAGACTCCATGGCTTGGGTGAAAGGACATTTTCTGCTCATCCAGCTGATGTAAAGCAATGCATGTCTCAAACGGCCAAATTCTCTTATTTTTAAAAATAAGCCAATAATCATGATTATGTGTTGTGATAGTTTTTCATCACTATGACAAGACCTGAGATAATGTAGAAAGAGAAAATGTTGACATGATTCATGGTTTAGGGATTGTGGTCCATAATCACTTCACTCTGTTGCACATGTGCTTGTGGCAAGACAGAACATCATGATGAGAGCATGTGGCTGTGGAAACTGCTCACCCTATAGCAGCCAGGAAGCAAAGAGTGGGGGTGGGGGACTGGGGTATCTGTTCAAAGACATACATACCCCCTACCCCTGCAATGACCTCACTTTCTTCTAAAGTGAGGCCCCCACCTCTTATAGGTTCCACCACCTCCCAGTAGCAGTATGAGCTGGTGACCAAACTTGAAACACATACAACTTTGGGGGACACCTACTCAAACCATACCAGGTATGAAATCCTATTTTTCAAGTGTTGGCAATAAATTCTTTTGAAAATATTACATGGTGACAAATTAAACAAGACTGCATATCATGTGTTCACCATGATCTTCAGAATTAAACTTCTCACCTTTAACTTCTCATCCACCCCTGGCTGCTGTTTCTAAACTTAATCTTTACTTTGTTACCAGCTGCCCCCTATTTCCCAGGTTTTGCTAACAAATGCCCAACTCTGGGGTGGTCCCATGACCAGCTGCATTAGCAACACCTGGGAATTTGTTGTAAGTGCAAATCCCTATGCTCTACCTTAGAATTGTTTAATCAGAAACTCTGGAGGTGGGGGCTCAACATCTGAATTAACCAGTCTCACTGGTATTTCTGATGCCTGCTAACATTTGAGGACTTCTGAGCAAGACCACTGCAGAGAGCATTTGGTTCTTAGTTAATGGCTGCACATTAGAATCGGGAGGGAGATTGCTGAGCTCACTTTGAAAAGCATACCACTGAAACCATTTAATTTGTCTGGGATGGCACTTGGTAATCAGTAAATTTTTAAGTTCATTTAAAGTTTCGACATGTGAAACCTGCTGGATTAGCCCATCAGGGAAATAAACTCCAGCTAAGAGAAAAAAGATTTTTCCCAGCCAGGGAAGATCAAAAATTATTAGATTGTTCTTTGGGTTCCCAAATTCCTGAAATATGGCTGACTTAGCAGAGCATAGTGACAGCTGTGGAATTGTAATTTTTTGTAGGTACTGAGAGGAGAATATTCCTAACCGCCAATGTTAGAGGAGAACTCAGCCTTTGGAGGTTTTGTGCACCAGCATACTGGGATCTGTGTAGGGTATGGAGATTAAGGAGGGGAAAAAAGGCAAGTCTAGTCACAGGCATGAACCACAGGCCAGGTCTTTTCCCTGTTCTGACACCATACACCGTGGGATGCTCATGTGTTATGTTAGGACAAGGCAGCTCCAATTCCAGGTGCAAGTACGTTGCCATAAGCCGAGAGCCTAGTTCTCTTTTCTAAATTCAAATTCTAGAAAATAAATTCTATAGTTTAATAGCTTTCTTTTATTTTCAGATTCACAGAGAATAAAGCCATTGATCATGAAGTTCTCTTTAATATTTTACAGCATGACTTAAAAATAACTACTTGCTGAATTTTAATATTTAAAGTTAATATTTAGAAATTTTTGGTTTATTCAGTTTCATCATCAAAGAAAGAAGAAATATAATATCATGATTCTAAATGTGTGCCTCTAATATAAAAATATTCTGATTTTAATTTTAGAAGAATAATGTTAAAAAGTCTAATTTAAAAAATTACATTTAGGAAATTATACCTTTAAGGGAATATGTATTTAACCTTTAGCACTGGAAAAATCAGTATATATTAAGAAAAAAAACCGAGTTAAAATGTATATCTAAATATTAAGCACAATGTCAAGTAAAATTTTTTAAATTATAAAAATAGGTATTTAATTGAGTCATTCAATATTGTAACATGCAAGTAATGGATAGTGTCTCAGGTCAGCATGGCTCCTGTAAGCTTACAATTCTGAAAAACTGCAATACAGAATAATATATAAGGAAGAAATCTAAAAATTCACTCAGCCAAGTTCAATGAAAAAAAATAAATGTTTGTGGTGAAGGAGATGCTAAATAGCCTGATATTATCATTACACAATTAAACATGCATTGAAGCATCACATATACTCTGTGAATATGTGAAATTATTATGTGTCGATTATTTAAAATATTTTTTAGTTGTCAACAGGCCTTTATTTTTTTTTTACTTATAGGCAGTGCTGAGAATCCAATCTAGCACCTCACACATGGTAGGCAAGTGCTCTACCACTGAGCCATAACCCCAGTCCTATGAGTCAATTTAAAAATAAAACAGTAGGAAAAAAGATTTAGAGCAAAAGTTTTATAAACCATAAGTATTTCATTGAACAGAGCCAAACTCACTGTCTGTATGCCTGGAAGAAGGTAAGAAACAAACAAACAAAATTCACACGCAGACAAAACCCCCCACTAACAAGCTGGAACATAGTTTAATAAGACCACCATGGACTTGAGAGTCCATAGGGTAAACAACTTACTGCCAGAGCTGTAGTCAAGCTACCTAGTGTCTCTGGGTCAGGTTCTGCCCAAGATCACAATCTCACATGGTAATAAGTGGGATATTTTTCAAAGTATCTAATAGAGCTGGAAAGAGCAAAAGGAAAGAGAAAGAGGTGGGGGGGGGGGGGAGAAAGAAGAAAGGTAGAGAGAGAGAGATTGAGGTTTACTCAAGTAGAGCCTCCATATTGAAGTATCTAAACACATATAAAAAGCCATACAGCAACATAAACTATAGGGCAAGATATCTACAGAATATTAAATTAATTGCTAGAGGAGCTAATACTATTGGGAAAAAAAGTTGAAAATGTTAGAGTTAAATGAAGACATTTACTCAAAACACTATTAAATTATTTTTGAGAAATAATAAAATGAAACAAAACAAGATCAGATAGGTATAAAACAACCAGTTAAAATATCAGAAATAAAAAAAAATATAACCATTGAAATGAAAATTTAAAAAAAACATAATCTCTAAGCTTGGCAGTATTAAAGATTACTGTGTAAATGTGATTTCTCATCCAGAACATAGCATAGAGAGACAAAGAAATTGAAAGGTAAAATATAGATTAAAAGACAAGGATTAATTCAGAGATTCCAACATTTTTATGGGATTCTGAAAAGAAGGAAATGGAGGAAAAGAAATATTTGAACCAGTAATTATTAAGAATTTTCCAGAATTGGAAAAAAGTGAATTCTGCAAAATAAGTAGAACATATAAAAATAAAAGTAAAGCTATTACACATCTTAACTAAAGACAAAGTCTCAATTCTTTTTGAGAATGGTAGACTATCTACAAAGCAGTAACTTCAAGGCCAATGATAAATTTTTATTAGCAGCATGAAAGCCTTAAGACACTGAATTAATACCTCACGAGGGCTAAGGTAACTCAGCCAGATTATCAGACAAGAATAAATGTACAGTATGATATTCATATAAATATTTATTGATTGATTGATGGAATGCTAGGGATCAAACCCAGGGTCTTATACATGATAGGCAAGCACTCTTCCTACCACTGAGCTAGCCCAAAATATAAACACTTTTAATGCAAAAAAAACTAGTACTTTATCTCAGGTCTGACTTAAAAGTATCATGAACTGTTGCACTTTAACAGAAGAAAAGTCATCTCAGAAGGAAGGAAAGAAGGAAGGGATACAAGAAACACTGAGCATAGAAACTGAAAAAAAAATATCATTGTTGAACTCTTTTTTTTGGGGGGGGCGAGAAAAAGGAACAAAGAAGAAATGGAGACTTGGGTCCCACAAGCTATATTCCTGCCCCTTAGCAGGAACAGGGGACTTTTAAAGAGCTTATTCAAAAGCAACATTCCACCTGTTCTTTGTTACAGTAGTAAGTCACTTGTTAATTTGGGAGACAGTCATTTCTCAGATCTTCTGATACCATCCCTAAAGTCTGGATTACTTCATTTCTATGGTGGGTGTGTAATCAAGGACAGATCAATCTGCCTAAAATGGGGAAGAAAGGTAATCCCATTTTCCTGAGATTAGGGAGGAGAGAGATTAGGCAAGAAGAGAGGAAGAGAAAGAAACATGTCCATTATAAAAATAAGTTGCAGAGGCAGAGAAGCAAGAGCTATATTTAAAGCATTAAGGGACCACTGTGACATTTTCTCCACTGTCACCTTCTATATTCCATTTCTATGGAAAAATGGGCAATGACATCTCCAAGCCTCTTCCTGCTGAAAGAGGACAAAACTGGGGGAAATAACCCAAAGTTCTTGTTCTCTATCAGGTGAGAGTGTGGACAGTTAAGGGTATTCAGCATCAGAGCCGTCCAGAGGTGACAGTGATAGATGGTAGATGACTGGACAAGGCATACCTAGGGCAGGCATCATGATGTGACAACAATAAACAAGACAGCAAAGCATTACTTTTTTGTAAACGATTAGCAGAAAAGCTGTTTGCATTTCAACCTGTCTTTGAAAACCATGAAGACAGTAATTCATAAACATATTGGTAAAAAACAGATTTAGTTTATCAATGTAGGAGGTTAGGAAAATTTCTAGGTCTATGAGATCAGGTTCCAGTTAACTCAAGACAAACTTGTGACACTAGAGTCCTTTGTGATCATTATTATTAGGCACTCCCACCCAAGAACCCTTTTTATAGCCTTCAGCTTTACTTATATTTGGTAGGACTGACGCGGTGTACATCTTAAGTTACATTTAGAAAATTATTATTTTTCCTTTTAAATGTCCATGTGGGACTGTGCTTAGGCTATGCTCCCCTGCCAGGTGTTTAAGACCAGGTTGGTCAAACTTTCCTTGTTTCTGTCTACTCTTAAGAATCAGCTGAGATTCTTCAGAGATCACTCTTGGGAATGTGTGCAATTCCTCTTTTTCTCCGTTAGCTTTCCTCTACCAGTGGTGCCATCTTCCAGGATGGGTGAGGGTCTGGTTGACCATATGTGACTTCTCTTGGAAGCATCAGAGGGACACTTCCCTCCCCAGTGACCCTCCTCTTTGCAGAATGTGCACTGGTTGGCTTCCTGTTCTCTAGGGTCTTCTCCAATTGTTGAGCTCTTAACCTTTAAAAGTCATAAGTAATTATGTGTTCTTTAAGAGAAAAAAAATGAAAATTCCACAGAACAATAGCAAGATGCAGAGAAGGGAGCTTTCTATGAGTAAACTTCTAGGATCTACAGCATTATTCTCCATGAGGAGAAGAGAGAATAATCAACTTACATGAACAACTTTATTACATAGGTATCTTACAAATAAGTGTAATCACAAAAGCCAAAGAAATGTAATGAATAGCCTGAAAACCAGGAGAAATAATATAGTGAGAGGATGAAGAAAAATGCCTCAATAAAACAGGAAGGACAGTATATTAGGTCAGCAGGCTTCCCTTCCCCCTCCCCTCTCATTGAAGCTGTGGGCAGGGACTTTTAACCTGACTGAGGAGACCGGAAATGACCAATCAGAAGCTGACAAGGCAAGGGACCCCAACCACTATGGGTTCCCACCTGCAGAAGGAATTGCCCCATCAATTCAAACAGCCCTGACCAATCTTTGACAATGGGATCCCCCTAAACTTGGCCATCTGTTATCTGTAGCTGCAATTTAGAGGACCTAGTCCCTCCTACCTCCAGTTCCCCTTATTAGCATTATTCTTGCCTTTCTTGCTTGCGACTTCCTCAGCTCTCACCCTTTCTTGGACTAGGATAGCCTCCCAATAAACCCTCTGTATGCCTCATTCTTGTGGTTTCTGATCTTGTGTTCCCCTTTCTGCTTTACACAGTAGAAATGGATAATGCAAAGAATGGGTGGCAAAGAATACAAAATAAATGAGTAGAGAAAACTCTATCAGTAAGCATAATAAATGTAAAAACATTATAGGACTAGGTAAAAATAATATAAGACAATTTAATGTTTCATTCCTTCCTATACTCACCTAAAAGAGAACACAGATAAACATTTATACCTGATGAAAAAAACAATTTTTTAGAAAAGTAATACCAATCACAACAAAAACTTGAGACAATAATAATATCACAAAGAATGAAAATCAAGGCAAATATCACTCATCAGAGGATCCCTCCATAACAATTAGACAACAATTTATCCAGATAATGATGTGAAAATTTCATCATGACACATGCACCCAAACAATGCGTAGTAAGAGTATTTTAAGGAGTAATTAAAAGTTCCACTCTGACATTAGGGGCTTTAATGTCTTTTTTTATGAGCTATACATGACATTACAATGATCTTGGCAATTCATACATTTGAATCATTGGGGTAGACTTTAATGTATTTTTACAATAAACATATAGGTCAAGCAACAACATTTAGAATAAACCAGGGCTGAACAAAACCAAACATGACCTTTAAGAGAAGTCTGTATATAAGAAATAAAAGTATATTATTTTCTTTTATGTTCATATAGGATTTCACTGAAATAATATATACTGAGTGCAAAGCCATTCTTCCAAATGTTTAATGACTTTCCCCTTCGTAAACTTACTTTGTTTCTGTTTTTATAGTTTTCTCGAACACATGATGAGGATCAATTTCAATTTTATCATTGGACAACAGTCAGGGTTAAATATTTAAAAAGGAAAAGGGTTCAGGACAATGACAGAGCATCTTGGTGAAGGCAATCCCCCTCCCACTGTCTTGACAAGGTCACAGTGAGGATGAATGCTGGCAAAGCCGCGCTGGTTGGTGGGAAACAGAAACCATGAGACCCTTTTTTATGTAATTGGGACTTTTCATTTTCATGCTCATGTTCCTGACAGGAGGCATGAGTATGTTAAATGCCAAACCAAATTAAATTTCAGATGGCTAGAACATAACAGGTAGTTCATGCCTTGAAGGCTGTTCTACTACCCCTCAGAATATCAAGGACAAAATAGAAAGCTGCTCTACTATCTCAGCACATTGAGGACCAAACTGATAATGGACAACAATCATTCTCCGAAAAGTCATGAGAATTTTAGGCACCACACTGATTATATCAACTAGAACCTAAGCCCATATTTCCGGCCTTTTAGGAAACCTAATCATTATGTTTATTGTACAAAACCCACCATATGTAGTTTCATTCTTGATTAACGAAAGTTATGTTATACACTTAAGAAAGTTAAGACATATAAGTTTACATTCATTTCTATAAACCCTCTTTTACTTCACATAGGGATTTATGATGAGCATACTTAATATTGGTTGACAGTGGACTGATGTTTAGAACTTACTTTTTATTGAGAAAGATTATAAAGATATAAGAACTAGTGCACCTTGACTGAGAAACAAAGAAACTCTTTGCAGCTCAACCAGTTTTATGAGAATAAATTTAGGAATTAATTAAAGTAGCTTTATAAGACATATTTTTAGAATAATGTTAGAAGTATTAGATTTAGATTCTTGGGTTTAGAATTCTTAAGTTTTTAGCTGTATGTGTTTCTGATATGTTTTAAGAATGGTTTATAAACTTTAGGATATTTTAAGTATAAGATTTAAGGGGACTTTTTTAGGTGGGAATTTTAGATTAGAAATGAAAGTGCAGGTGTACTTTAAAATTTAAAGGTTGGGCTGGGAATGTGGCTCAAGCAGTAACGCCCTCTCCTGGCATGCGCTGGGCGCTGGGTTCCATCCTCAGCACCACATACAAATAAAATAAAGATGTTGTGTCTGCTGATAACTGAAAAATAAATATTAAAAAATTCTCTCTCTCTCCTCTCTTCTCTCTCTCTCTCTTTTAAAAAAAAGGTTAATGATAGCTTAGGAGACTTAGAGTCTGGTTACGTAGTTTGGCATTAGTTAATAAGAAAATAGTACATCTTGGGAAAATCTAAAAAAAATGTAAATTAGTGATGCATTTTATTAATGATTGATAACTAAAAAGTCACATCCTGGAAAAATGTAAATTGATGTTACATTTTTCTATACTCCTAATTATGGTTAAGGAAACGTTATATCTTGGCAAAGTTTTGAAATTGTATAATCAATGACGTATTCTGAATCTACAATGATGAGAAAAATTGTAATAAAAGATGACCCAGAGAAAGCTGCATTAGAGCTCTCTCTCTGGAGATTGCTCCAACGAAATGACTCCTGTCTCATCTTTTCGCCAACGCCACTCATCCTTCAGGACTCCCTGGACCCCGCTAGGACTGGACCTCAGCAGCATCTCTCAGGAAAAACAATGCTGTGATGCCCCAGGTTTCCCCTCACATCCAAAACCAAGCTCCTTTTATTGATTTCAGTTCAGAGTCCCTAGAGGTGGTCCTGATGTTCTTTGTGTTCATTCATATTTGTAATATTGCTCAAATCTTTTCTAAGTTCTATATTGTTTTAAAAACATCATAAAAAATATGAGATATAATATATACTGATAAGGTATATAAACTCAATAAAACTTAGATATTAAAAGTCAGAGGTGCTATATAAACAAGAATTTAACTGACAAAAATTCTATGTGATATGCCCGTAATGGTATTTACAAATACACAACTGCTTGCATAAAATTGTATAATTTATTCAAAATATGTATTTTAATATCAAGTGCTGTCAGTATTTTTCAGTTTATAAATGCACACTTTATTGAAAGATCAGTAGATTTTTGTAGCATTTCCATATTTTCTACATTTAATGTTCATGCAGAATTTATTTCCTATGTGATTTTAATTTAGAGAAATGGTTTTCACATCAAGCAAATGTCTATTCCCATAAAGCCACTTTAAAATCACTTTTTGTTGACTGTTGAAAACAATATAATATTTTAAAAAATTTCTTATAAAATTGATTTATATGCCTGAAAAACATTATTCCTTTTAGCCTTTTCTTCTATGATTTAAAATATGTATGCATCCAAAACATTAATGTGGTTTCATACTTATATATGGCCAAATAAGCATACACATGTTCCTCTGTTTCCTTCCTTACGTTCTATGAGAAGACAGCAGAGGCATCATATAAGGAAAGACTCAGGATTGTGGAGAAGAGGAAGGATGACCCATAAAATATCCAAGAAGTTTTATAAGATGAAAATTGAATGGATAAATAGCAGAGAACTTGTGTTTTAGCTTTTCCATCAAGTGCCAATGGCAAGATGAATAGCTCATCTCGTTTTTCCTCCAGCCTTAGGGACACCTGAGGATTTGAGCCTTGGATAGCTTTGCCTTCAAAAACCAATGTAAGGAAAATGTAAGATAAATGATCATCCTACTGTGTTCATACCAGATCAAAATTCTGTACCTGGTTGTGGAGATTATTCTTCAAGCAAACTGTTATTGATGAGTAATGTGAAATTGATAAATAAGCTGTAATTGAAGCATAATAGGAATTGATGAGATTCAGTTTCACCAGGGAATGACAGTGTTTGTGAGGATGAGGCATAAATCAACACTACTGGTTGTGGCTTTCCCTACTCTTCTCCCCCAATGATTTGGATTTCATGGGAGAATGACTGGTTTAGAATCTTGCTTTGGGAATTCTGAGACATCTGCAAGTTGCTGTTCTGCCTGCTCTTCTCCCTGTCCAATTCTCTTTTTTAAACTAAATAAAATTTGATACTCAATGAACTTTAATGTGTTCTATAAATCTGATTGTTAATACCAACTTCTAGAGAATGAGGAGTAGAAATGGAAAGGAGTGAGAAAAAAAATCACCTGTTTTCATTAGATACCATTGAACATTACTGTATTTAGAAAAACTGTGATTACTTGGTACAGTACTAAAAGATTGACAAATTGCTACAAAATACATCCTGTAGTCCTTCCTTCTGAGATAGCCCCCCTTCAAATCTTTGGTATAATTTGATATAAATTCTTCCCCTTGTCTAAATGTAAGCACAGTTTACATCTAAAACCACTGTGGTTTATCAAGTTTAGGCAATACTGAAGGTAAAAATAAGGGAAAAGGAACAGTAAACATGTGTCACAGGCCACAACAAAGTCCCACAAATTAGAAATACACATTTTTATTTAAAGGCAGATATATAGGAAATGATTTTAAAAAGAAGACTGGGTTTGGGACATATCTCAGTGATAGAACACTTGCCTAGTATGCATGAGCCCCTGAATTAAATACACACACACACACACACACACACACACACGCACACACACACAAACACAGGCAGCAGCAACAGCAGTAGCTTGCTTAAAAAAAACTTACAAGGAACACACATCTCCAAATTTAATGAAGCTATCCCTCTAGGTCAGGAAAGTGCAGTGCAGTTGCTCCCCCTATTCTACAAAGGATTTGTTCCCAAATCTCCAGGGGATGCCTGAAACAAAGGGGAGTACCAAGACTTAAATACACTGTTTTTTTTTTTCTATACATACCCATCAGAAAGTTTAATTTATAACTTAGATATAGGGAGAAACTAACAATAACGAATAATAGTAAATAGAATGATTATTCACTTAATAAAGTTAAGTGAATGTAGTTTCTTTTTCTTTCAATGGTTGATCTGATGACATAGGCAAAAAAAATTCCAAGTGACTCATAGGCAGGTAGGTTATATGATGTGGACACACTGGACCCAGGGATGATTCATATCCCAAGTAGATGGAGCTGAATTATGGCAAGATTTCATCAAGTTATTCAGAATGGCACATGCAAAACTTCTAAACTGCTTATTTCTGGAAATTTCCATTTAATATGTCTGGAATGCAGTTGGTATAGGTAATGGAAACTGAAAAATAAAACCAGATCATGGTTGGAGGACTACTGCATTTTTCTTACCCCTATGGAAGGATAAGGCTTACTTTCTGGGAAAAATATATATTCTGTTTATATAAGAACAATGATCTAGAAAGAAATCTGAGACTGAGAGGGTCCAGAAGATCTTCCAGAATGCTAAGGGAATGAATGAGGAGGATTACCAAAGACCTGGAGACTGTATACAATCAACAATGTGCCCTAAATTCATTCCTAAGTTTTCAGAATGTGGGCTGCAAGATTGTGAATAGATTCAAGACTAAATAACAAACGTATGTTCCTTATTATTTGGAGTTTCTTCAAAAGAGTCACCACATTCACAAGAGCTGTGAACCAGTAGCTAATGAACTCTGCCCATGCATACAAGGTCTTGCCTTCTTTACATTAGAACGAACATTATTTTTCAGACACGTGAAGAATACTTTAATAAGAACAGAAACCAAGACAAACAAACAAACAAAGATTCTATTCAGTGTAATGAGAGGCAAACTGAAGAAGAGAAGTCATGGTGGTCAAGGAAAGGGGGGTGTATGCCAAAAGGAAGAGAGAGAAGAAATCTCTAGAGATAAAGGGAGAGAAATCCTCAATAAATGCTCTGCATCTGGAACAGAGGAAAACTGATACCCACTAGAGGAGGAGAAAAGAGAAATGTAAGGAGAGAAGACTGAAAGGAAAAATGTACGGATAATTTATCCATGCCCTTAGAAGTATGAAAGTGAGAATTTTAATTGAGAATTTAGGAATAAATAAGTGTTAATAAATTTAAAAAAAAATCAACATTATTTACTTGAGAAAAATTACAAAGTTAATCAAAGTACATTTCAGCTCTAATATTAATATAGTTGTGCAATGATGATCCTGAATATCGATTTTCTAGAAATGATCTGCAGTGGCAGGTCAAGAGATGGGTATTTATTATTTGAGAAAGGTTACATGGAGTTCAATGATAATTGTGTATTAGGAATTCCACAAGATAGATTTCTGAGTTTATTTGGGAGTGAAAAAATAAATAACAAGAAAACAACTAAGCAAGTTAAAAATGATTACTTCTAGAGAATGGGAATTACATATAAGAGGAAGTGAGGGGAAAGGGAAAAAAAAAACAAGGGAGAGAAATGAATTACAGTAGATGGGGTAGAGAGAGAAGATGGAAGGGGAGGGGAGGGGAGGGGGGATAGTAGAGGATAGGAAAGGCAGCAGAATACAACAGACACTAATATGGCAACATGTAAATCAATGGATGTGTAACTGATGTGATTCTGCAATCTGTATACGGGGTAAAAATGGGAGTTCATAACCCACTTGAATCAAATGTATGAAATATGATATGTCAAGAGCTATGTAATGTTTTGAACAACTAATAATAAAAAATTTTTTAAAAAGAGAGAATAGGGAGTAGAAATGCAAAGGAATGAGGAAAAGAATTGCCTCTTTTCATTAGACACTATCTAATGTACTTTATATTATGGTTTGGATGTGAGGTAACCCCCAAAAGACATATGAAACACTGCAAGAAGTTCGGGAAAGAAATGATTAGAGTGGGTTGTGAGAGTCTTAACCCAATCAGCGAATTAATCATCTGACGGGATTAAGTGAGTGGTGGCTGAAGGCAGGTGGGGCGAGGCTGGAGGAGGTGGGGCACTCAGGGCGTGGCTTTGGTGTACATATTTTTTATCTGAAGAGTAGAGTCTCTCTCTATGCTTTCCTCCACTATGCTCTTCTGGCATGATGTTCTGCCTCACCTGAGCCCCAAGGAATAGAGCCTGCTGTCTGTGGATTGAGACCTCGGAAACCGTGAGCCCCCATATAAACTTTTCTTCCCCTAAAATTGTTCTGGTTAGATCTTTTAGATACAGTGGTGGAAAAGCTGACTAAAACGCTTTGTTTCAAAAAAAATGTGATGACTTGATGTACTACTAATAAAATTTAACAATTTTCTAAAAGTACTTCCTCTAGTCCTTCCTTGGAGACAGCCCCCTTTTAACTCTTTGGTGTAAATTCTCCCCCTTGTCTGGATGTAAGTACAGTTTATTACATCTGTGTCCTTAGGACAAATTTTAAGCTTGTTATGTCTTGTTTTCCTTACATGAGCTTAACCTAAACATATCACATAAGTTGTTATGAGGCTTAAGAAGATCCTATATGTGTGTGTATACACACACATACACACACACACACACATGCACACAACTTTTTGCCTGGTGTCTAGAATGTATCAATTTTATTATTGCATAGATTATAGGAGTGTGGTGATTGTATAATTTCTTATTTGGTACATGATTTAATGTACTAGTTTGTTCTTTGCTTCTATTTAACTAAAGGTATGAGGTGTACAATTTTCCCTGCTAGTATAGATATAAATAAAGCTTTTTCAACCTTGTGGGATGCATTTTGTGTGGGATGATTTTTTGATATGGGGCTGTCCTGTGCATTTTAGGACGGCTAGCAGCACCCCCCAGCTCTTTCCACTGGACAACAGTAGCAGGACCTTCCTTCCCTCACCTGTGCCAAAAATGTCTCTAGATATTGATCAGGCCCTCGGAGGGCAAATTTGCCCCTTGTTGAGAAACACCAATATATGGCTACCTCATTTTCCCCAATGGTTACACTGTCTTCCTGAGAAGCTACCAAGATGTATTTAACTACTCACTGATAAGTAGATATTTTATCTTTTTCTTATTTTTTTTTTCTTATTAAAAAGCTGGATGAAGATCTTGTTTCAAAATTTATAGTCAAGCCAGTTGTTGTGGTGCACATCTGTCATCCCGGTGACTCCAGAGATTGAGGCAAAGGGATCCCAAGTTGCAGACCAGCCTCAGGAACTTAGCAAGACCCCATCTCAAAATTAAAAAAAAAAAAAAATTAAACGAATAGGGGATGGGCTGGGGTTGCAGCTCAGTTATAGAACACTTGCCTACCACATGTGAGGCACTAGGTTTTTTCTTCATCATCACATAAAAATAAACCCATAAAATAAAGATATTGTGTCCAACCACAACCATATATATATATATATATATATATATATATATATATATATATATATAGGATGGGGGTTGTAGCTCCTTGGATTCCATGCCCAGTACAGCAAAAATAAATAAATAAATAGATAGATGGATAAATAGGTATACTGTGAAGAAGAATATTATTATACATAAACATTTGAATATGTCTCTAATAATATCCTGGAAATAAAACAATAGGATGTTACAATGAAGATTTTTAAAAATTAAGATCAAAATTCAAATTTATATTGGTTTTATAAAATGTGTATATGTACTTCAAATAGATAGAAGTGTATATTACACAGATGCACATACACTCAGACACTCATTATCCTTAAGAGCACAAAAATTCTTAGTAGTAAAAACCTTTTCTAAATAAAAATCAAACCCTTTGCCATGACAGCACATGTCTCATAAACTTGGGAGCCAGTACTTTATTTGAGAAGACACAGCTGATTTTTAGGCATCAAAACTGAGACATGGGAATGCTCTTGAATGTATTTTCCTCCAGAAAGGGAAGCTTAGGACATGTTTCTGGAAGAATGGAAATCTGACAAGTGTCTCTCTTTTTAAAGCTAGAATTCTAACTGGACCATTGGAATATATTTATCATTTATCAGAGGTTCCTATTATTTGAAAAATACAGTCTTCAGTATGAACGCTACTATATTACACTAGGCAAATAGGTATGCTGATTTACTTTGTACAATTAAATTTTTAGATTTCTTATTTATAGGAATAGATAAAATATAAAATGTTGCTGTCAATCTGCTATTCCACATGTATGATCAACAAGCTTTTAAAACAAATTAAGAAAAAGAATAATTTAAGCAGATGGAAAAAAAGAGCCCAATGAGGAAATGTCAATGAAAGCATTAGTTTTCCGTTCCTTTGGTAAGCAGAAAGTTGATATATTTCCTTACCATTAACAGAAAGCTGTCCAGATGCAAAGTTATAAAAACGAACATAATGTGTTAATGAGATTGAGGAGACTGGTGAGATGACTCCATCTTGAATAGTGTATGCCTGTAACCATTCAGAGGGAGTCAGGATTTACCTTCATACAGCTGAGTCTTTTTCAAAGTCATGATAGAAGCAGAAAAACCTCTGACACTTGATGGCATCTTTAGCAAAGATATCATAGGCACCCTTAATGCCTTAGGGACCTATGAAGATAATATAGTTGGAGCCAGCTGTAGGTATATTGGATGAATTTTGTGTTTTGTTTTGTTTGCTATCTGTGAAATTATTTAGCACATGTCCAAATGCCCCCTTTCTATTCTCTCAAAACAATCTTCATACAGACACCCACTTTGGATGATCAAAATGATCTCCTGCTAGGTGAATGTCATCTAGGTATGATAATATTTTGTTTTGAAATAAATAATATTTTCATAACAAAGTTTGCAAAAAAATTGAGACTACAGTTCTGAGGTAGAAAGAAGATGGGGAGGGAAAGGGAAAGAGAAGAATACTTATTTCCAATCTCCAACAGAGTAGTGCTTTTCTTATGTTTGCTATGTTCTCTTACATGCTTTTTATATTTATATTTGAATACGTGCTTTTTACCACAATTAAATTATGCTGTACAAACTATTTCATAATGATTTCCACAGTTCACAACCTCCACCTTTCCATACAATATATTTTTATCTTACATTCCACTAATTTCTATACACAAATTTCCCCAAAATATCCTACAGCTATTTTGTTCTTAAGAGAATCTATTCCAAGACATATATTCCACTTAATTTTGTCTACTCTCAACTGCTTTTACCTAGAAAGTCATTGTATTGACCTATTTTTTTTTAATGAGATTTGGCCTGATATCCTAGAGAAGGTTGGCCCTTCCCTGTCTCTGTGATGGCCTTTGAGTTGTTTGCCTATTGTGGATTCTATAATCTAAAAGTTATATATAAGGAGGGTCTTAATTTTTGCCAAAATAAGCCCTAGGTATTATCAATTGCTTTGTACTCCACCTCACCAGGAAGCACACACTACCTGTTTTGTCCTACCATTAATATTGACACGATTCTTTTGACTAGACTAAGGGTAGTCTGAGCCTCCATGATATATATGCATTTCTTTCCTTGCAACTAGAAGTTACAATATGGCATAATTTAATATCAACATAAACATTCCCTGTTTTCTCATCAACCATACGACTAATAGTTTTGACATCAATTCATAATCTTGTCTGACTTGATGTTTTCATTAGGAGTTGTGTGATTTGTTTGTACCATCATTTATTAGCTGTCATTCTTATCTAAATTAGAACTTTCCCTTCTCACCGGGGTTTATTTGGTTATGCAAAATAGTTTGCAATTCAAAATTAGGATATATGCTTTATCTTTTCTTTTTAATTACTAATATTCAAAGGAGTGAATTGGTTTCATTGTCACTTTAAATGGTAACTTTTTTCCTCTTTCTGTCTTTTTGTCTCACTCTCAATATTTTGGAGTCATGGATTTTCACTGGTTTAATGTTTCAATTGACAAATTATTTTATTCTTAATTTTTTCAATTTGTTCATTGTGATATCAAGCCAATAGGCTGCTTCATGCTGGCCCCCAAATGAAATATTTAGTATAACAAAATAATGCACAAAATCCCATATGAGAAAAATATAAAATTCTGATGAAAGTAAGCAAAGAAAAACTAAATAAATGAGGATCTAGTTCAGGCTCATGAACTGGAAGAATTAATATTTTTCAAGATGTCAGTTTTTCCCAAATTGATCTATAGATTCAATGGAATATAAATTGAAAATTTCAGCAAGTTATTTTGTAAATATTGCCAAACTGATTCTAGAGTTTATATGCAGAGACAAAAAGACTCAGGATACACAATACAATATTGAAGGAGAAGAAAAAGTCAAAGGACTTATTCAACCCTACCTCAAGACCTACTATAAACCTACAATAAGTGTACTATAGTATGGATAAAACAACAGACAAATAGATCAATGGAACAGAATGGAGAGCCCAGAAATAGACATGTATAAGTAAAATGAACTGACTTTTGGCAAAGGAACAAAGGCATTACAAGGAAATAAAGATAGTTTGCTCAATAAATGGAACAACTGTGTATCCACATACAAGAAAAATAAAAATTAGACATAGACACATAGACCTTACACTATTCACCATATAAGCTGAAAATGAATCACAGACCCAAATGTAAAATTTAAAATATAAAAATCCTAATATGTAATGACTATAGTTTGGGTCCTTAAAGGTCCAGGTCTGGGAAGCCTGGTCTCCAATGTGATGGTGTCGAAGTGGTAAAAGCTCTAAGAGTAAGGGCCTAGTAGAAAGTAACTAGCTCACAGGGCTCCACTGAGATGGAGTTACGTTGGCTTTCACAGTCAGAAGTTAGTTCACACAAGAATGAGTTGTTATAAAAGAGCAAACCTGACCTCTCCTCACCTTTTGACTTCTTGTCTACCCATGTAACCTCCTTTGCATATGCTCTTACTACTGTGATGACATTCACCATATGGCCCTCACCAGAAAGGAACAGAAGTTGACACAATGCCTTTAAGACTCACAGAACTTTGAGATAAATAAACCCTTTTTCTGTATAAAGTATACAACTTTGGCTATTTTCTTATAGTGAAACAAAACAGACTAAGATACTAACATAGGAAAAACTAGTAGACGTGCAAGATAACAGCTTCACCAGGAATTGTTGCTCTGTTGCTGTTTTGTCTTTTTGGGTGCTGGAAATGGAACCCAGAATCTCAGGCATGCAAGCCAAGAGCTTTACCATGGATCCAGAAAAGCCACACTCAGCAAAAGATACCTGATGAAAGAAAAAAAAAACTGCTATATCAAATTTACAAAGAAAGCAAAAGTTTAACAATAATAAATCATTTTATAAAACCAATAGAGTCAAGATCTTAAAGATACCTTACCAAAACAGATACACAGATGAAAATATAAGTATGCAAAAAGATAAGGACTTTATAGGTCCTTAGCAAAATGCAAATTAAAACACAAATGGGGGGCTGGGGATATGCTCAGTTGGTAGAGTGCTTGCCTTGCATGCACAAGGCCCTGGGTTCAATCCCCCCAGCACCACACACATACACACACACACACACACAAAAAAAAAAAAAACCACAAATGAGATATTAATACCCATCTAATAAAATGACCAAAATCCAGAATTCTCAGAGCATCAAATACTGGTGCAAAATTGTAGCAACAGAAGCTCTCATTCATTGCTGGTGGGAATTCTGATGGTATAGCTATTTGGAAGCACCCTACAAAAATGAATACCCTCTTAACATATGACCTTGTAACCATGGGTCTTGGTATTTAACCAAAGGATTTGAAAACATGTCTGCACAAAAACCTGCACACAGATGTTTGTAGCAGTTTGTTCATAACTGAAAAAACTTGGAAGCAATCAAGATACCTTTCAATAGGTGATTGAGTATATAAACAAGTACTTGCAGGCAAGTAGTGTTATTTAACACTAAAAGGAAATGAGCTATCCAGTCATGAAAAGACATGGAGAAGTATTAAATACTTTTATTAAGTGAAAGAAACATACAGTGTTAACTTTTTATTAATCTGAAAAGGTTAACACTGTATTTTTCCATCTATATGATATTCTAGAAAAGGTATAACTATGGAGACAATAAAAAGATCAGTCGTTTTCAGGGGTTTTAGGAGAGGCAGGTGTGAATAGGCAGAGCATAGTAATTGTATGGCAGTGGAAACACTGTATGATGTTATTATGGTGGGTACACATCATTAAACATTTGTCCAAACCCATGGACTGTACACCACCAACAGTTAACCCTAATGTCAACTGTGGATTTAGGGTAATAACGATGTGTCAATATAGGTCCATCCATTGTAACAGATATATCATATGGGGAGGTGGCCAGGCTCTTCTTCCTGGCAAGGAGGGTGTAAGCCACCTAAGAAATTAAAGTCTAGAATACTTAGAAGAACAAAAGACAAAATCAGAAATATAGTTTCAAAAATGTGGAGCCTCTGCTAGGTCCAGTCCACATAGAAGCTGGAGCTAAACAATCAGAAAATGGCTCCTATGGTTTATTTAAGGGGGTGCATCAGAGGAAGGGATAAGGTTTCAGGGGGAGAGTCTTGCTTCACGATGTCTTGCAATTAGCAGGTTGATTGGCATCTTGGAAGGTCACACCCATCTCAGAGCAGCTGTGCAGCTATAGCAGGTCACCCTGTCTCTGGTGCTGTGTGGGACCAGGCAGAGAGGAATAGGACTCCCAATGTGTATGGGCGGTCAGCCAGAGGAAATGTCCACTGGAAGTTCCCAGAAACCAGATTTTCCTATCGTTAGGCTGTGATCGGTCCACACACAGCCCACTGATGGCTCTTGACAATATAATCCTGGCCAGGACTTGTTTATAGTGGAAGAGGCTATGAATGTGTGGGGACAAAGGTATTTGAGAAATCTCTGTATGTTCTTCTTAAGTTTTCTATGAACTAAAATTACTTTTAAATAGTTTTAAAAATATATATCACCACTAATGCCATCTCCCCAAAGTTCCTTCATTAGCTTTGAAAACTGCCCTGTTCCTGGCATAATTTGTCTCAGGGTCACTTTCTATTCTCAACTATGTTAAAAGTCACTTCTCGAGAAGCTTTGCTTTTTTATAATGAAGAGACCTTTTAAAGACCAAATCTGGTCACTGTGATGCTCACTGCTACCAAAGATATGTTTCTGGGTCTTTTCGAACTTGAATATAGATAGGTAGAGATACATAAAAATAGACAGAGGAAGAAATAATGATAGATATAGATAGGTAAATAGAGATTTTAAATAATCGATTGATGATTCTTTTTTTTTTTTTTTTGGTACCCAGGTTTGAACTCAGGGCACTCGGCCACCGACCCGCATTCCCCAGCCCTATTTTGTATTTTATTTAGAGACAGGGCCTCACTGAGTTGCTCAGCACCTTGCTTTTGCTGAGGTTGGCTTTGAACTTGCAGTCCTTCTGTCTCAGCCTCCTGAGCTGCTGGGATTATGGGTGTGCACCATCATGCCCAGCAATTGATGATAATTTTAATTTAACGTTAACACTACAATAATTTTTCTTATATTTTTGGCTTTTGCATTATATTGAAGAATCTTGAGTCTTAATCTCATTAGCATAATTACTTCTTTGACATATTAAGCAGTATAGAGAAAATAGTTTAAAATAACTTAACAATATTACCAAAATTTAAACTTTGAAGGGACATTTCAAATGTCTTTTTAAAACTATTATTCTTAGAACACTAGGAATTGGCTAAATGAGTCAAACATTTTTTTGTGATAAGGTCTTTGAGCACATTACTACCTGTGTATAGGTATGTTCACAGTTGGGTGAGCTTTTGGTAGCGGAAGGCCAAGGAGGAAGGACAGGTGACTTACCTCCCTGGGCTTTCTCTTCAAGACTGCTGCTACAGTTACTACTGTGAGATGGAAAATTCTTTATGCTATGAAACTATTTGTTATTTTTCTTATCTGTTTCTTTCCTTTTTTTTTTTTTTTTTAGCAACCATGTACTACTATCTTTATTCTACTTAAATATACCTTCAGTGTTTCTCATCCCTGGTGACATTCATGGCAAAGTAGAGTGTCTCCTGTGCTCTCTAAACCCCACTTTCTGATACCCCCTCTTCACTGAATCCACCTTTTAACCACTGTCCCACCATATTGTTGGTTTCCTGTTCTAACGGTTTTGGGACTTTCCCTCTAATCATGCATTCTTGGGTTTGTGTGATATTTCTCCCTCCCTGGTATCCCTGAAGATGTAAATCATGGAGCTCTGATTTATTCCTCTAGTTATTCAAGATTTGGAAGTAGAAGAAACATCTATGCTTGGGTTGTTGCCATATTCTTATGAGAATACAGAACCTTTAGTTTGCTGCTACTATTCAAAAGAGGACACATTTGTTGGATTACTCAATTTTGCTGCATTATATGAGGCCATGAGTTTACATATCCCTAATGGTGATGATCGAGTATATAAAGTGGGAAGAAAGGCCTGAGCATGGTTTGCAACTGTATCACAGACATCTAGGTCATTAGTAGGGACAGTATGAATTTTTAAGGGCCTATTTACCTGAGTGAATATTCTTCAGTACATTTAGAGGGTATTTCTTGAACACGTGTTGTTTCAAAAGAAGGATGGCAAAAGGTTATGACAGGGGGGCATAAGAAAATTTTTATTAGAAACATTTGATTCAAATAACCTTGGCAAGACTTCCCAGTGAATGAAAAGATAAGCAGGCACTATGCCCAGGATGTGTGAACAACTAGACCTCATCCGTTTTTCTCCATTATTATTACATTCTTTAAGAAAATATCAATAAATTTATTTAAGAAAATTGATTCCAGAAACAACTTGTTCATGTTAAAACCATGTAGCATCTTTGTCAATGCCATTACTGTTATCTTTCAGACTAAGACGTGCTTCTTTTGCTGAACAAGTTAGGCTCTGAATAATAAATTCAGATGATCCTACATTTATGTTTTTCAAAAAATGTCTATGTGTAATTTTCAAAACTTTTGAAGAGAATATTCCATATTTATACAGTTTTCCTTTTGTGTCCGTGAAAGATTTTGGATACCAGAATTTGTAACTGTTCAAGTCCCTTATATCAAATGATCTAATATTTGTACATGGCCTATGCATATACTTCTATATAATTAAATTGAATGTAGATTACTTTGAATACTTAGTATAGTATAAATGCTATGTAAGTAGTTGCTACACTGTAATAGTGAAAAACTAGTGATACAAAAAAAAATCTGTACCTATTCAATAGAGATACAATTTTTTGACAAGTAATTTTGGTCCATGGTTGGTTGATGTGCAGATGCAGAACTTGTGGATACCAAAGAATTATATACTATTTAATCTGATCTTTTCTCAGTATTTAAATATAATAGGAATTATCAGGAGAAATATTTAATTTATCAGTTATTATTTTTTTAAAAAGTTAATTTATAAATTTTACTACAATTCCATTTTCAAATATAGTTAAATTTTGTAAATGATACAGTACAATTTCACTTCAGAGTATTTTTAAATTTATGCCTTTTTAAACAATTTGGATTTCTTCTATCACAAATAATTAAAATACAACTATATCATATAGTGTTAAATAGAATTATTTTAAAATAGAAAAGCAAATCATACTAAAGTTTTTATTTGTTGTTGTTGTTGTTTTTTAGAAAATCATGGGCCATTTGGCATAGAGGGCAGAAATGATCATCACTAGACAATGCTTATGTAACTAGGGAACAGAATAACAGTTTGTCATTAAGGCCAGAGAGATGACATAAAGGTACAGATACATGTTCTCAAACATGCTCCCATGAAAAATGGTCAATCTACATTGTTACTACATTAAAAATATTGGTGTTCATGAGAAAAAAATATTATCATATATTTTTCAACATCAAATCCATACAAAAGCTTACTATTGAGAAAAATGCAAATAAATGTGACTGCTAACTATTGTCTGAAATATTTGTAAACCTAGCAAACAAATAACATGAGTATAAGTTGATTAAATTAGCCCTTCCACTGTTATTGATCAATTACATTGTTTCTAATTTTTTTCACCATTATTAACTGCTTTGACGAATATATTAGTAAAATTGTTTTTTTTCAGATATCTGGAAGTTCTTTTTTTTAAAAAAAATACAATTTGTAGGTGGATAGGTTATTCATTTATTTATTTGAAACAATGTCTTACTATGTTGCCTAGCTGGCTTTGATTCCTGAGATAAAGAGATTCTTTTGCTTTATACTGGAACTATAGGTGTACACCACCATGCCTGACTGAGTATTCTTTAAGATTAATTTTTATAAGTTGTGTATACGTAAATATATGTAGTATTGAAGGGTTATAGAAGTATGAACTTTTGAGACTATGAGACACTGCTGTTTGTCTACCCAAAATTGATTCTCTTTTGTAAAAGACCCCTATAAAAATATGACTCACCATGTACCCTTGCCTATAAGCTATAATGTGGTATGGCTCTAGCCAGGAAGACCTAATGGACATTAGACTCTGGAAAAGTCCTATCTTCTCCCATCTTTCTATTTTGCCTTTAGCCCTTGAATGTGACGACTGGAATATTATCACTGTGTGGAGTTCCAGTAACTGCATTGGGAACAGGAAGAACAATCTAGAAATAGCTGTATGTGCATGCATGTGGTGTGTGTGAGTGTGTGTGTGTGTGTGTGTGTGTGTGTGTAGGGGAGAATGTGTGTGATGAGGTTATGAAGCTACAGACTACCCCTGGACTTTCCATCTCTAGTTTTTTCATAATATGAGACAATAAACTGCCTTAATTAAGTCACTAGTACTTGAGCTTTTGCTGTGGATAATTTAACTCCTAATTAACAGATCAGTGCCTCCTGGAAAGGTGCATTCCCACCAGTGGACGACTCTACATAGTCCATGTCATTGTGACCTTCCTGCCACTGGATATATCATGTTATACCTCTTTTTTTTTTTCCCTAATTCAGTAGGCAACAAGTTTTACTATAAAATTTTGATTTTTGATTACTGCATTAATTAAACTTTTCAAATGATTTAAACTTTACAAGACTATTTGCCATTTGCATTTCCTCTTTTGAAAATTACTTTATATGACTTTTTTGCTTATATTGGGATTTTTTTACTTATTTATTTATAAAAGTTCTTTGTACATTGAGGCTATTAATCTTTTTTTTTTTTTTTAACCCAGGGGTGCTAAATCACTGAGCCACATCCCCAGCCCTATTTTGTATTTTATTTAGAGAAAGGATCTCACTGAGTTGTTTAGTGCCTCACTTTTGCTGAATCTGGCTTTGAACTCTTGATTCTCCTGCCTTAGCCTGGCTAGCCACTGGGATTCACAGGCAGGAGTCACCCCACCCAACTGAGGCTATTAATCTTTGATCTTCCACAGATAATGTATGATTCTTTTACTTTACAATTTCTTACTTACTGATTATGGTAACTTTTTAATCTTTAGTTTTTATTTTTATGCAAATTATGTTTTTCTATGTGGTTTCTGTCAGCACTTCCGTACAAAGAAAATCTTTGAAGTTTTTCTGAACTGCAAAACCAAATTTGACTTTTTTTTTCTGGTGGCGTTTTAATGCCATGGCATACCATTTAAACTTTCATTTTGTTAAAATCCATTTTCATATGAGTAAAACATTCAATTCAGTATTTTTGTATGGCAAGTTCTGTCTCCATATCATTTATCAAATAATAATTTATTTTCTCACCTGTCTTTAATCATAACACATGCTACTTTGTGTTTCTTAAGTAGTTAACATTGTAAATGCCTTCTATGCACCAACATTGCTGTACGTAGAGTGATAAAACAAATGCTTTGTTGAAAAATAAAAGCAGTTTGGTTGAGAAATAAGCAAAACATTTATTTTAGCATTGTGTGAAAAGGACTGACAAAAGGGATCATCTCATAGTTCTCTGCCCCCCCCCCCCTTTTTTCTATTCCCATAGAAGGACACATTATTAAAAAAAAATTTATAGACTTCACTGTCTAGAATTTTCTAGAAAATGTATGCTTCACCCTAATAGATATTGGGCAAGCTTTCTTTGGCATGTGTGATATTACTGGCTGAATTACAGTGGCATTGCCCCCTGTATCATCTGCCTTCACAGGGGCTTATTCCTCTTTTGAATGTCACCCACCTCTGCTCTGGCTCTAAGTGCCAGGGGTCCTACTACCTTCTGGAGGCCTCCTTAGAACTTATGTTTGCCCCACTAGTTCATTTCACCTGCAGAAACATCTATAATACAAATACACCTATGTTAGGAGCTGCCTTGAAAGGAATGATGTTCCCCAGAGAAAGAATTTAACTATGCCATCAAAAGGTTCTCCACAGGCTCAGATTTTCAAGCAAGATATAGAATCTGTCAAACTGTCAGAAACCCAGCGTGAAATGAGTCTGCATGGAGCCAAATCACAGTGCCGTTGGAGGGGAACTCTGCTGCTCTTATTCTTTTACTTGAAAATAAGCAAAAATAAAAGTTTTCAAGTCTATTGCCTTATTCTCTGACTCTCATAGCAATGGTTTTCCCTCTGAAGATCAAAGGAAATTAAAATTATATTGTAAAAGGCATTACTGTGTTTGGTTTTATATGACTCCTGTAACCCAAAGGGCATCACTTTGTGGGCTAAAACTTGAAGACAGAGTAATGCCACCATTGTTACCATTCACAAAACGTTATCTTAAGCAACAATCACAGGATCAGGGTAATTTGGAAAAATTTTCTATTTGGAGTCACAGAAATAAAGTCAGAACTAAAACATAAATATTGACAGTTGCGTTTCCAAAGAACTCATGTCTCTGATGGAAACGGCAATTTCTTAGACCCCTGAATCCCTAGATTCTTGTCTACAGGTATCAGGTAAGACATATTTCTCTGGGATTCCATAAGAACCTGGTGTTTGGCCCTGAACACCCAGAGGTTTACTTTTCCTTTGCAGCAACTTGGGCCACACAAAGGCCAAGAGCATTCTTTTCTGCTTTTTTTTTTTTTTTTTCCCTATTTTCCATGCAGACCTAGAGCTCCCAGTGCTGTGCTCTCTCAGGCTTAGCCCATACATATGGACCTTCAGGTTTTCAAAATCTTCAAACTCAGAAAGAGAACAGAAATGTGAAGACAAAGAGAGTGACAATGTTTTTCAATGATTTTCATCGATTTGCACTCCTGCTTCTAAAATGGAACCCCTAGGTGTCTATCAGACATATCTACTAATGTTCTACCAAAAATGTACCTATACCCCTAGCATATGAGGGGCTGTGACAGGAGACGTCTCAGGCACCTACTGTGGGTTAGTGGGATTGTGACACACATGAATCCACATTTTAAGGGCAAAGGAAGAATTTTCTTGGACTTGAGACTTAATTGAATTAATTTGAAGGGTTTTATACCCCAAATTCATATTATGTGTGCTTTACTTTTCCTGTGATCGAATAGTATTTGAATAAGAAAAAAAAAATAAGGTGACTACTTTTTACTGCTTCTTTTTTTGTGATAGTCAACTTTCTTTTGATGGAATTATAGCATGGTTAATACTTACATGTTATAATAGACACATTCCAAAAGCTTTCCGAGGTAGAAAGAATTTGGCATTTTTTTCTAAGTATGCCTGTCACAATTTATTACCACCATTTGGGAACTAATACTTATTATACAATTAATCTCAATCACAGATGTTACGTCTGTCCTTTGATGGCAGCATGATAAAGAGACTTGATTGGTGCTCTTGTGATGGGAAAGTCACTTATGTTCTTTAATTGCTTTGTTTTTGTTAATTGAGGAATTAAAATCATTGGACATATTAGCTATTAAGAGTTCTTTTGATGAACAAGAGATTTTAGGACTTCCTATTTATATGAAGTCATATGCTTATTTGGTAATTAAGCATCTAATTCTACATAAATTTCTAGTGAGAAATAGAAGTTTAAAAGAACTACTGGTACCAGAATTCAGATATACAACATTATTAGTTGTTTCCTAATCCTTGGCTATTGCCATTAGATAAGGAAATCTTTCTAGGTGCATCCTAGAGTACATCCTTAACTTTCTCTACTTGCTTCATTCATTATATTTTAAAAATATACTTGAATCTGCACAGGCCCTTCCTCCCAACCTTCCCAGCACATGCCTAGCTCACACACACCTTTTTCTGCTGTCCATATTTGCTTTGTTGTTAACATCAAGAAAAAGGTGTATTATTAAAGCAGGTTCCAGGGCTGATGGGGAAAGAGATGAGGCCAATAGTGGACATCAGAACCAGGTGGCAGCTCGGGTGAACCCTGAGGATCTCAGGCAGCATTGAATGAACACTTCTGTCCGCCTTTCTCGTTTTGACCTGGCTGTGGTCTTCAACTGCATCTGTTTCACAAGTCTCTTGCTCCACACTTTTACTGATACTGGAAGTACAAGGATGATCTCTCAATAGCAGGTAGTTTCTCTGGCTTCAGTTTCCAAGAATATAGGAACGTGCACCTCTGCTGCTTTCTGCCCTTGCAACATGCAGGTTTTCCTGTTATTGACCTCATTGGCTGTCAGCTTTTGTTCCTGGTTTGTCCAAAGATGACATGACTTCACTTTTTCTCCTAAACTCCCTGGATCCTGATTGGAAGACTTTCTGTTGTCATCTTTTTCTCTGTCAGGAATTGAATCTCCACTGCCACCTACATCATTTTGATCAGATCTTTCAGGTTTTTGGAATTTCTGTTTTTTTTTCTTTTGCTTGTGTACTTTGATATTTTTAACCATATTTCTTTCAACCCTGTCCTTATAAATTTTCATTTTCTTTCATCCCAGTTTCCCCTTTAGTTACATTCTAGATTTCTGTCTCAAGTTGTAACCCAAAGCTGGAAAGTTTGGTATGATATATGATCCTTCAACCATCTGGGGACAAACCATTTTCTGCATGATCTTCTGAAACTCCCATCTTTGTTCTCTGCTGTTTCTTGAATTTATTCCCTGGATCTCTTTTTCGTTTCAGTCTACTGACAATCCTTTCTCCTGAATTCATGTCCCAGCGTTATTCTATTTTTTTTTCTCCATGAGCCCTACTATTCTTCCTAATCTCCAACTAATATTTACTTGGTGCTTAAGAATCAGGATGCATTGTCCTAAGCACCTAATACTTGTTACCTCACTTACTCCTTCAAAGAGCAGAACAAAGTAAGTAATATTTCTAGGGTGAATGATTGAATGAATCTTCATTTTACAATAGAAGAATGTGAGTTTTGGAATACTTTGTTTCATGCATAAATGAAAAACAGCTAGTAAAACTAACAGTTAATACTCAATAAAAGTTAACTAAGTGTGAGGTGTTATTTCAAGTATTTTTATGAGGATCAGGTGTGTTTGCGTGAATACGTGTATGTTTCTTTCTTATCATCCTATGAAAGTAAAAGCAAAATGTTTTTGTTTCCTTAGAAAAATAAAATTCAGACAAATGGGCAGAAATTCAGGGTGGAAGTGTATTCATTAAAAGCAAAAACAGCTCAATTCATAATGGCTAAACTATGGAATCAAACTAGGTGTCCTTCAATAGATGGATGGATAAAGAAAATCTGGTACATACATATATTTGATGGAATATTACTTAGCTTTAAAGAAGAATGAAATTATGGCATTTGCCAGTAAATGGATGGAGCTGGAGAATATCATGCTAAGTGAAATAAGCCAATCCAAAAGACCAAAGACCAAATGTTTTCTGTGATATGTGGACACTAATTCACAAAGAGGTAGAATGGTAGTGGCACTAGGGGAGAATAGAGTTACTTTAGATTAGGTAGAGGGAAGTGAAGGGAGGTGAGGGGATATGGAGATAGGAAGGATAGTAGAACGAAACAGACATTATCACCTATGTACATATATGACTGCATCACCGATTTAATTCTACAACATGGACAATCAAAAATGAGAAATTGTACCTCATTTATGTATAATATATCGAAGTTCATAAAAGCATTCTACTATCATATATATATAACTAATTAAAACAAATATTTTTTTAAAAAAAAAAGCAAAACAGAATGAATCACATGCTAACAATATCCTGCACAAGAGATACCATCAAGCAAAGGCTCTGCAGCCATTCCCAAAGGGTGCTGGGAGGTGAATTCCAGCAAAAGGAGGGAGTTCAAAAAGTGGTATCTGTGTTAACTATAATGCTAAAGTAACTATGACAAGATACCTTTGGCAATAAAAACCTAAGCAAAAGGAGAGAGATGACTGCTTATTTGACTCTTTGATAAGTATGAAGGTAAAGTAAACATTGATGGGAGTAGAAATTCAAGGAGCAATGGAAAGATACAATGATTATTTCACAATTCATTCTTTACTGTGACCCAAAATTCTGCAATTCTAATTGCAAACTAGTTTCACAGAAAGTATTATTTCCACTCAACTTCCTTCTACATATTGTATTAGTATAAATAGAAACCCTATTCTTCTATATGGTGATGTCCTCAAGTCTTACACAATTTGACTTCTTTTATGATATAAAATGATCTTTGAACAGATGTCTTATATTCATTAAGAACTTACTGTATATTTTTGGACCCTATAATAATTTCTTAAATTAGAAATAATGACCTTCATGAAAAAGAGTGGGTTTTCTGTATTTGTGTTACAATGGGAAACAAAAGTATTATATCAAATATTTTTTCACACATTAAAATAATATGTACCAGAGTTCATGTTTCTTTTGATGGAGTGACAAAAGATCTAATTTGGTATAAATCCTTAATGCTTGCCTACTACATTTCTAGAGATAAGTCTTTTCATCCAGATCATAATTACAAAAACATCTTCTGCCTGTTTTTATCACACCTGTTCCTTAGGGCTTTGTTGGGAAAATCAATAGAACAGGATAAAACCACAGAACAAAAGGAGGCATATTAAATATTATGAATAGATGGTGTGAGACAAGACAATTAAAAATATGGGGATTTTATTATACACGGAAATTCTAGAATGGCAAGTAAGGCTGATTTTACAGATTTTGGTTGTGCACTCCAGTGTTTTACAGGTCAAGTCATAGTCTCCCCAGAGAGAAGCTACAAAGTATAATGGAAAGAATAGAGCTTTTGAAGTTAGAAAACATAGTATGTTCAAGTTCTTTCTTGCTACTGTCTACCTGGATGACCTTGAACAACTCTTTGTGTCAATCAGACTAACTTTTCTGAAAAACAAGGAAAATGGTAATATTAACTACTTCACAGGGTTATTATAAAATAAATAGAATAATGTGTGAAAAGTGCTTTATATTCATTCAAGACACATTTGCTGAAATATATTATGCACCAGTTACCATGGATATATAGATGAATAAAATGAAGCAAGAGTTTGTAAAATTTAAAGCAACATACACAGTATATAGCTTTATTCAAATAATGTCTTAACATATCACTGACTAATGAATATATGGTTTAGTCCTGATATTAACTCTCAAGTTTCAAAATAATCTTGGTTACATGATGTACTGAGAAGATTGAATGTGCTTTGAGATGCAAGTAAAAATGGACTGTATAATTGCTACCAACCCTGCCCACTCCGTCCATTTTCTCTATTAACTTTTAGTATACAAAGTTCTTTCTTGATCTTGCTTTCCTTCTGTTAAAATGCAACTGTTATGCTTCCCAAAATTGTAGTCAGAATGATGCTTTATTGTTTGCTTAATCTGGAATCACACTGCACAATGACAGATGACAAATTATCATTGTTTTGGATGTTAGAAAACAGCTAGATGTTTGCATGTCTGTGATGTCTGTAACAAATATGTGAATCAAGCAATTTAGGAGTTTTGTCTGACAAAATCATTATGACACATTTGTTGTGTGATTGTTCCTGTGTTTCTAGGTAATGTCATTCTATTGATGTTTCTAAATGGCTAAGAAATGACTTCTGAAAATATGTGATGTGGTGAACCCCAGGTATGAACTATTAGGCATCTTTCATCACTAATCATTTTCATATGGTAATTGGAGATGTCAAACTCACCCTGTGTTTCTGTTCTTAAATTCAGGGATCTCTGCATGCTGCATCTTTAGCCATTGTATTACCCAGCGATTACCTTAAGTGAAGTACTGTGCTGAGAATTTGGCTGTAAGTGCCAAAAGGATCCCTGACCAGGTTCCAGAATCTGATGACACAGAGTGTATTGCTCATATTTGCTTAGAGAAATAATTTAACCTGTTAGTTATAAGGACATATTTTTACTGTAGAGAGATTGTTTTGTACCCAGACCCTATCACTTGTCGAAGATATAATTTTACCAGTTTATTTTAATTCCTAAGCTGTAATTTCCTCAACTTAATAGTAAAATAATGCCCAAATATACCTTACAACAAATATTTAAAAACTTAGAGAATTTAAGGAAATAATTTCCATGCCTGATGTTTAGTAATTCTTCAATAAATATGAATCATTGTTTTCCATAACAGTCAAGATTAGAAGTGTCCTGTCCGACTTTGTTACCTAAGGACAACAGTTTGGGGAACACATAGAAATGTACAGGAAACCCAGAAACAAAACAAATAAATCCCCAAACTCTCAATGGTAGAACAAAAGGAAATTGAAATAAACATCTTAGTGTTCACTCTATGACAGAAATTTTATATGTGCCAACTCACTTAATTGATTCATAATACACCTTGGAAAAATAAAATCATTATAGAAGTTGTTTTTACAGATAAGAGTTGGGGAAAATATAAATTAAGTAAAATACTCAAAATTCCAGCTATTAATTGAGAAAGTTATCATCAGATCCTGTGTCTGTCTGACCTCATGTCTTTTCTTTCCCCATAAGCCAAAATTAAATATTGAACCAATTCAGATTAGCAGGTCTGCAGGTCATGACTGGATTTGTTCCCAGTGATATGTCTCTCTTACCAATAAAAATGATTTCCCAAAAGAACCCTTGGGAACTTCCTACAGAAGCAGGAATTAATCCTCGGACTTGAATGATTCAGTCTCAGATCACAGGTATGTGTGTCCAAGTGACCAGTCATCTGGGTCCGGAATCAATAGCAAATGGCCAACTGCCAGGACATTAGACTGTTCCCACATCTATGACAGTGATACAGATGGGCACTGTGAGGGTCAGCATTATGACTGGCTGAAGAGATGCCCAGATAGCTGGTAAAACATTACTTCTGGGTGCATCTGTGAGGGTGTTTTAGGAAAAGATCAGCATTTGAATCAACAGATCAAGTAAAGAAGTTCCACTCTCTCCAGTGTGTGTAGATATCATTCAATCCCTTGAGTCCTAAATAGAAAAAAAAGCAAATCCTCCTTCTTTTCTTGAGTGGGTACATCCATCTGCTCATGCTCTTGAGCATCAGAATTCCTGGGATAGGTTTTTGGCCCAGAATGAGGGTTACATCACCAGCTCTTCTGGTCCTTAGGTCTCTCACTCACACCAACTTATACTACAGACTTTACCAGTTCTCTAACTTACAGAAGCAGAATGTAGGACTTCCTGTCCTTCATTATCACATGAGCCAATTCCCATAATAAATCCCATCTTACATATCTTATTGGTTCTGCTTATTTGAAGGATTCTGGCTAATACAGGCACTACCATAATAATTAAATAGTAGTATTCACAATAGCATTGTGCTTGCTACATGTCAGACACTGTGGCTGTGACATTGTTCATATTAAAGCTATTTTTTAATGAGAATCTTGCAAGACTGATGTTAATGTGCCCATCTTATAGAACATTATTATGTATAAAACATAATACTATAAAGGATACTGTATTTTTCTAAAGTTATATGCTTAAATACTAATGTAAAATCATATTATATTAGAAATTTAGAAGGACCAGGAGGCAGAGCATATGAATCCCCTTTGTGACCTTGAGTAGATCACTTTGTCTCTCAATACACAGCAACATAATGGATGAAAGAGCACTAGACACTGACACAGGATATCTTGTCTTCAGATTTGGCTTTATAAGATATAGTCTTGGACATAACACTCAATTAAACTAGTTGACCCTCAATATCCTTAGTTGTAAAATATGTGATTAATATTTCCCCTATTTCATCATGCAGTAATAACTATAATGAAACTATGAATTGGCACAACATAAATTCAAAGATAATATGCAAATATGACATTATTTTTGCCTATCTCCCTGGAGCTGCATTTGAATAAAATGGGTTAATATATATGAAAATACTATCTATCCAATTATAATAAAAAATCAGGAACCATCAATGATAAGTATAACTATTCAAGAAGGGTACATAGCTGTTTGAATATTTACACAAAAAGTGATTGTTGTGCTTCTCTTTTTTATTAATATGATCCAAGAATTTTTTAACACACAATTAATAGGAATATACATTTGTATCATAAAGCAAACAATTTCAATGAGAACCACTTACTTGTCCAAGGCTCCACTATTCGTCAACAATGTCACTGGGACTAGAGTTGGGGTTTTGTACTTCACAAATTTATGTGTTTTTCCTACACTTCGCTGTTCCTTATACAAAAAGATGGATTTTTAAATCTTATGAAAAGATGTGCTGAAGTTAACTTATTTCCTTCCTATGAGTAGTTGCATCTTAAAAGTCACCTTTTATGCCAAAACTTTCCAAAAGACATTTAAAGCCAACCAGGTTGCCTAGTTCTTAGCTGACTCTCATGAAAAGTTTGTTGTTGTTGTTGTTGTTGTTGTGTGTGTGAGTGTGCGTGTGTTTAATCTTATTTCTAGGCTTGGGTATTTTCTCCTAAACCTTGGAGATGGCTTCCTTTTTGAACCTACTCACTTTCTTTGATCTCCCCAACATTCTTCGGATCTCAGGGCACTGTTTTCCTGGTGTTCTAGATGACAAGCCACTATTATATTCTTACCATTCTGCTGTGTGGTTCTTGAGCTGAAATTTGAGTGTGTCCCCATACGAGGAAGATAGACAGGAAAAGACGACAGGCATTTCCCTACCCCTGTGCTTTGTGGAACTTAAACTTCTTCCAAGTCTCCCTATGTACCAATATTTCACCCACCACCGTCTACCTCTTCAGATGCAAGCATTTGTTCAAATTACAAACTGCAAGATAAAGCTGGACTAAAGACTAAAAATTGTGCTGAAAGAGGGTAAATATTTCAGGAGAGTAAATTTAGCTTCTGTTTCAGATTAAACAGTCCTCTATATATCATAGTCATTTTGTTCTCTGGTTGAGGTTGGTTGTTGTGGGCCTAGGGCACACAGGATTGTTATTTTGAAATAAATCAAAGATTTATGAAGGCATATTCTATTCTTTTAACTAGAAGAGTGTTTTGCTATTCTAGTAACAAATGGCAAAGCCATGAAAATATATATATATATATATATATATATATATATATATATATGTACTTTTAATCTTATTTAGAAAATTATTATAGGATTATTAGTCTTTAAAAAACCTTACAAATACAAGTTAATCAAACACATTGAAATTGCAGATGTTTTACTATATTGTTTTTCTTTTAAATTTGGTAGCACATAAAAGCAATTATTTATGTCCAATTGAAATCACATCTCACTTGACAACCATAAAATTGTAACTTTCACTAAAAGGCAAATAATTTGATATCCACATCTCAGAAATAATGAATGCTATATATCTTATTCAGCTGACGGTTAGGTCAAACAGATTCTATTGGGTGCCTTGAAAAAGATAGCTTTAGGCTTGATGATAAACAGCATTCTCAAAGAAAAATAAATGCATCCCTAAACTTTGAATATCAGCTATTCCTCCCTGACTTACACTTTTGTCTCTGGACTCTGAAGTGCAGTGGTTAGGGGGTGGGTAGATAAGAGTAATGACATTCAAAACGGTAGATAGAGAGATGTGAAGGAATTCTGGAAATGATGCATCAAAATATGATTTTTGGTATGCTGAGTACTTGGAACAAGGACAGTAGGGGAACAATAGATTTTGAAAGAGGCTTTCTCTGAGCTTAACAAACCTGTCTAAAGATGATCCTGAAGAGGAATCTTACTGTCACAGCTCTGTCTCTCCACAAAGGTTGATATCACACCCAGAGCCTGTCACCTGTTTCTCTGAGGGCCTCATTCATTTACTTTCCCTCAAGTTCCCTAAATCTCCCTGCCCACACTCTTACAAAGAGGGTTATGAACTTCTAGATCTTTCCAGGTTTGGGAGTATTTACTTATTTTTCAGGTCGTGTCTCCATAAAGATTACAAATTTGTACAACTGTTTCATATTAATTTGCATACTATCAGTATAGATCATGATTCAATTATCAAACTCTCAGGAGACAGAGGGAAGTTTTCCCTTTCTCTCTGACAGGTAGATAGATGACAGATGATAGATACACAAACAGACAAAGAAAACAGATCCAGAGAAGACAAATATGTTATAGAGTTGTCTTTTCATAAATGGAGCTTGATTTGCTGGTCCTATAACAGTGACTTTAGAAACTTAGTAAAGGAAGGTTTCTGTATGATTGGTTGAAATGGAAAATATTCATGAAAGAATCACATATATCAGACAGAGGAAAGAAATAAAAATAGCTAGCAAATTCAATACCTATGTACTGTTATAATCACCATACATACAGTGCTTGTTCTGAATATAAGAGAAGTCATTGGTTCACTTAATCATGATCTGAGAGAGCTGTTAACTATCCACATAGTATAGATTCACTAAATTAAGTTCAGAGACTTTAGGTCCTTTGACCTATGCTACACAGAAAAAAAGGACAGGAATGAATGGCAGTATTCTGAAGCATGTTTCACTGACTCTGAGGCCTTGAAGATGAGACTGAAAACTGGAGAATTGAAAGGAGATGTAGGAATTAAAGAGGAAAAACATACACACACACACACTACGCACACACATGCGAACCAGACATAGTGAAAAAGTTTAGTTAGATATCCTCCTGTTATATATTAAGTCAAAATTTGATCTTGACTTAAAAATACACAGATGTGAATACCTGCATGAAGGTTCAGTTTTGGTTGAATAATAATTACAACAAAATAAAACACAACCTTTTTATAGATAATTCCCTAAGTAGTGGAACAGCAGGAAGAAAAGATGGCTTTTATATCTGCTCCTCCACCAGAAACCACTGGAGATTCTTCTGTATTTTTTGACAGAAAAATAAATATAAAGGTAATGATCACATGCTTTGGATAAAAATAGTCTTTTCCTAAAACATGATCCAATTAATCCCATTCTCTATATTTTACTATTCTTTCTTTCTCCATATTCCCAAAGCCATTAAAGGACATTTCCAATCCAGATTTTAAAAAGCCTGCCTCTGTGGCATTTAAAATTCCCCAATTTTTTGCCCAGCACTCATTATTTTTTTTAAATCTTGGCTTTAAATCAGCTCTCTAAATTTCTACTCAACATTTAGCTTCTCAACTAAAAAAAATTCCCTTTGGCTCTTCTTTTTAGGGTGAATTTTCAATGCTCTGAGAGATAGTTATCGAAAACACATTTTATTTTATTTAGCTTCTCATCATTTCTGATTCATGACCCAGAATGCAGCACCATGCAATGTATCTGCACCTCTCTAGGTCTGTTGGCAACTGTTGAAGATTCTCGGTTTTGATCAAGGAAAACTGATCTCTAAATCTGACATGTTTTAGACTTAGTAGTATCTGATCTGCAATGCCTTATGCTACCTCATCTATCTTTTAATTGTTTTTATTTCTTTGTAGTGTTCACATCTATTTAATTTAGCTTGGTTTAAATCATATTTTACAATGTGTAAAGTATTTGGTAAGACCACACTTTTTTTCATTTAAACTTAAAAATTCTTATTAATTGCATATTGTATAAAGAAAAAGCATAAAGCCCCACTCAAATCCTTTAGGTTTTCTCAATTTCTCCTACATTCACTAGTCTTTTCCTTATCTTAACTCAACACACTGTATTCACATCAAATCAGAGTCTTTATGATTTTTTTATTCATAATGACTCACAATAATAGCTACAACTATGCTGAGGGATTTTGGCATTGGTAAAATTGAAAACTTATGCTTTTATCAGAAACATAAAAGGTAAGTTTGGGCTACTTAGTATCGTAAATGCTTTTCAACTATGAAATATGTACATTTCCAAGAATTATACTATGATGTACTTAAAAATTGAATTGAAAACAACAAAGAGCTAATCCATGAAATATATTTAGTAGTTAAAATAAAAATTCTACTTTCTAAGTAGTTTCTTTTATAGCTTGGAACCACATTTATCTAAACGATCATACTCTGTGTCCCCAGCACACGGCACAAACAGACTAATAGCAAGCAAACTATCGACCTTACCTCATCCCAAAGATTTGGCCCTCATCTTAAAAGCAGCAATAAATCCTCACATTTCCCCACACTGCTCATCACTAGTTTGCTGAATCAGCATTCTGGGCCATGCCGACTATATTTCCAGAAATAATTCATTTCGAAAGCAATATTCCCAGCTACGCTGAATCAGCATGCTGAAGGACAAGCAAACAAAGAGATGCCTTTAAATGTTGCATCTGAGCCAGGGTTTATCAGTAGAGACGAGTATTCAATAAGTAAAGAAAGGCATACAGGTGGCAAGAGCTTTTCAACATAACACTGGCCACAGTCACCTATCTGTAGGTTTTCACTTGATTTGAGAATTTGTTAGCCTCTGTTCACAAAGAACAGAAAAACATGAATTTGTTTTCATCAATCTCCAAATCTGTAATAATACTGTGATTATATGATTTGACAAGATGATTTATGATGTTTTGATTTATTTAAATCAACATTACTCTGTAATGCTATCCTGTGGTTAAAATATATATTTTCATTTAACATACCTATTTTAGAAATATGATGGTTATTCGCTGATAAGAAAGCATTGATTAGAGACCTCTAAGAGCTGATGATACAATCTATGTTTATGATAACTAATAGCTATGAAAAAATAATCTCTAGGTTGTTATGGCTAATGGCTTTGGAATGATCTGTGATGCATCCCTATTTCAGGTTGCTGTTGTTAGAAAATGAACCAGTTCACAAGGCATTATCAACAGATGTCTCACTCTTCTGCTGGATATAATACTAATCTCAACACCAATATTCACAAAATATACTTTCTCAATAATCCATGAATAGTTCTTTTCCCACTTATTGATTAGGTTTGTTTGTTTATTTATTTATTTATTTTGAGTTCTTTGTATATTCTGGATACTAACATACTACCTGAGGAACAGGTGGCAAAGATCTTCTCCCATTCTGTAAGCTTTCTCTCCACACTTAATTAATTCCTTCTCTGTGCAGAAGCTTTTTAATTTGATGCCATCCCACTTATTGATTTTTTATTTCTTGCACTTCAGGAGTCTTATTAAGGAAGATGACTCCTATGTCAACATGTTGAAGTATTGGGCCTACTTTCTCTTCCAGCAGTTTCAGGTTTCTGGTCTAATGCCTAGGTTTATGATCCACTTTGAGATGACTTCTGTGCAGCTTGAGAGATGGTTTCTAATTTCATTTTATTACATATAGATTTCCAGTTTTCCCAACAACATTTGTGAAAAAGGCTGTCCATTCACCAATGCATGTTTATGGCACCTTTATCCAGTATGAGATAACTATATTTATGTGGGTTTGTCTCTGTGTCTTCTATTCTATTCCATTAATCTTCATGTTGTTTTTTTTTTGGTGCCGGTATCATGCTGGTTTTGTTATTATAGCTCTATAGTATAACTTTAGGTCTGATATTCTGATGCCTACTGCTAAGAATTGATTTGATTATTTGGGACTCTTATTTTTCCAAATGAATTTCACAACTATTTTTTACTAATTCTGTGAAAAACTATGATGGGGAGGTGTTGAATCTAGATAGCAAAAAACAAATAACCCAATCAAGAAATGGGCAAAAGGAACTAAACAAACACTTCTTAGATGATGAAGTAAATGGTCAACAAATATTTGAAAAAAAATGTTCAATGCTTTATCAATTAGGAAGATGCAAATAAAAACTACTCTGAGATTTTATCTCACTTCAGTCAGAATGGCAGTTATCAAAATACAAATAATAATAAATGTTGGTGAGAGTGTGAGGAAAAGGCTACACCCATACATTGTTGATGGAACTACAGATTAGTACTACCACTCTGGAAAGCAATATGGAGATTCCTCAGAAAACTTAGAATGGAACCGCCATATACCTAGATACCCCACTTCTCAGTATATATTTAAAAGCTTTAAAATCAGCATACTACAGTGATGCAGCCACTTCAATGTTTATAACAGCACAATTCACAACAGCCAAGCTATTGTGTTCTTCAACAGATGAATGGATAAAGAAAATGTGATATATATATAAATACACACACACACACACACACACACACACTATGGATTGTTACTCAGCCATAAAGAAAAATAAAACTATGGCACTTTTCAGTAAATGGATGGAACTGTAGACTATCATGCTAAGTGAAATAAGCCAGTCCCAAAAAGTCAAAGGTGGGAGCTAATCCAAAATAAGAGAGAAAGGAAAAACAAAAAGGAGTGAGAATCTCATCAAAATAAAGGTAAAATCAGTAGAGTAAATTAAGGGGATTGAGGGGGAGGAAGGACAGTGGAATGAGTCTGACCAAACTTTCATAACAACATACATGAATATAGCACAGTAAATCCCATGTCGAGTATATACACAAGACATTAATAAAAAATATATATAAATTGCAGAAGCATCTGTGGAGTAGAGGGAGGGGATAAAGGAGGGAGGGGTCTGGGAGAAGTGCTGGAGACAGAATTTGAGCAAATTATATCCCATGCTTTTATGATCATGTTAAAATGTATCCTAATGTTTTATATAACTAAAATGATTCAATATAAATAAACCAACAAAAGAAAAAATAATTCATATATAACTCAAATCTGTGAATATGGTATTTCCATTACAAGTGTTTTTTAGATACATTGATTTTTTTTTGATGGTGTTGGGGACTGAACCCCAGCCTTTGTGCTTGTGAGATAAGCACTATACCGACTGAGCTATAATTGTGGAATATATGTGTAGTAAGAATTGTAATGCATTCCGCTGTCATTTTTTTTAATCAGTAAAAAAACAAATGTTTTTTAGAATTTCTGATGTTTATGTTTGAAGACTTTCAAGAACTACAAATCATGGGAAAGTAGTGGGGAATGAAATCTACCAAATTATGCAATGTCCATGTTTGAATATACAACAATGAATCTCTCTCTCTCTCTCTCTCTCTCTCTCTCTCTCACACACACACACACACACACACACACTATGGTGCAGTAATTACAATAACAATAATAAAGGTGGATCAGTGGAGTAGAGCAAGTGGATTACAGGGAGGGAGGATGGAAGGGAAGGTAATTGGAAATGAGATTGATCAAATTCTGTTATGTGCATGTACAAATGTGGAGATGAATCCCACTATTATGTATAATTATAATCCACCAATTTAAAAAATGTTGAAAGAACAATTTAAGAAGAGAATCTGCAAATCAAAGGGCTTCCAAGGGCACTTAGCACTTTTCTGATTGTCTTGGTCAGTAAAATAAGTTTTCCTGTAGAATTAAATGAGAACATACACTAAGAGACAGATATAAATGTTGCTTGGAATTGGTGATGGTTGCTGATAAGATTGATTTATTCCAGAATGAAATAACTTGTTCTCATATATCAGTTTTATATAATTCAATCTTCCACAAAATAATTTATATATCTAATGGAATTTTTAGAGTAATTCACAAAGAGATGGAGGCATAATATAAATTCCATGAATGCAGAGGGTCTGTTATAATCACATAATCATCTTCCTTCACTAATACAATTCAGTGGTTTTTATCCTAATTGTTCAATCTTCCTGATTCCCCTTAACTCCACATATAAGCTCCTTACATTCTCATAGTGAACCTTTGACTCTGTTTCTCTTCCAATTCCACAATATGCATGATAAGAAAGCTTTCTTTCAGAGATAATGTTCTTTGTTTTTGTTTTTATTTTTTTGGTACTAGGGATTGAACCCAGGGGCACTTAACACTGTTCTACACCCCAAGTTTTGTTTGTTTGTTTTTGAGACAGGGTCTTGCTAAGTTTCTGAGGCTGGTCTTGACCCTGTGATCTTCCTGCCTCAGCCTTCTGCATCACTGACTGCTGAGGGCCATAGCTGAGTCAGAATGACACATGGCATTTTTGCCAGAATGGAGTGGTTGAGAGGTGATGCCAGCAAGCCATTGAGATGATAATGGTTATGTTAAGCTGTGTATTCAATTGTAATATTAGAACCCTGCTGTCCCCCTCTGCCTGCTACTTTGGAGTTCTGGTGGGGATTCCCAGAGAGTTCCCATTGGTTGGGGAAGTGCTGGAGGAGGGATTTCCCGTTGGTGGTTGCTGGAGGAGCCACGGGGGATTCGGGAGAGTTCCCGGGGAGCATATGTGGAGTGTGCTGGTGGAGTTCAGAAATAAAGTTTGTTCCTGCTTCAGTGGCTCGTGATTTGTGCCCAGCCAGACTGCGGCAACTGACAGAGAGAATTTTTATAATTATCCTCCCTCTGAATGTATACATAATTTTTAGAGTATTCACATTCCATCACAGCCACACATTATTTGATTCAGTTGGCTCCTTCCCATATGAATTTTTTACAAGTGAAAGTGCTGGACCAATCAAGAGAGACAGACACATTGCCATGTTAAAGGCAGGTGTCATTATTCACCTAGGAAATGCAAAATAAAACTATAGTGAGATCTTACTTCATTCCCACTAAATTGGCTACAATTAACGATACTGACAATAATAAGTCAGTACATCTGAGGAGCAACTGGAACCTTTCTAAATCGTTAGTGAGGGTCTGAATGGATGGAATTCTTTTCAAAAACTGACAATATTAGCCAGACACAGTGGTGTACACCTGTAATCCCAGTGGTTTGTGAGGCTGAGGCAGGAGAATTGGGAGTTCAAACCAGCCTCAGCAACTCAGTGAGATCCTGTCTCTAAATAAAATAAAATATATATATTTTTTATTTTGGGCATGTCAGTCAGTGGATAATTGACCCCGGGTTCAATTTCCAGTACCAAAAATCAAAATAAAACCAGCAATATTCACTGAAGTTGAACATATTCCCTACCCTATGACCTAGAAATGGCATAGTTAGGTATGTATCCAAAGGAAATAAATGTATAGATCACCAAAAATTGTGTACAAGTATGTTAAAGGTTATTAAAAATAATCCCAAGTCAAAGCAGACCCAAACATTCATCTATGGAACATGGATATATTCATTATGGTTTATTCTTATAAAGAGATAATACAAAGTAATAAAAAGAAATATTTACTCATAAATGCATTCACATGGATGAGTTTCCCACAAAAGCCTCATGAAAAATAATATAGATTGCATTATTCCATGTATGCAGAGTTTGAGAATAGGTAAAACTTACAGTGATAAAAATAACAGCCATTTTTGAAGGATGAACTGGTAAGGCACAAAAGAGAAACTCTGGGAAAATATGTATGGTTTATATCCGGGTGTTAGAGGTGGTTATTTGAGTGTATGCATGTATGAAAATTCATCGATTGGTACACCTAATATTTGTGGGCTTATTATATTATGCTATATGCATTCTAAGTTACAAATTTTCTCATCTCTGAGTTTGTCCTTTAGCAAACAACCGTGTTGATTAGCTTGGTAACAAATATGTGCCTGGAAACATTATTAATTTGATTGATAATCAGCATGATCCCAAATTAACATTTTTATTTGGTATGAAGTAGGGATCAAGGTTGATTTGATTAGCTAGGGGCTGTCTTCTGGCTGTAGTGCCAGCCGCTGGAGGAGTAAGTCTTTCAATCCCAAAGTGGGCCTTGAGCTGAATAGCTCAGAACCCCTGCAATAGGAGATAAACAGAGCATAGTTTTCCTGGACATGTCCTACAAATAAGAACTTCAAGCAGTGAAATTTCAAGCAGTGCTTGAAATTCTTATTTGTAGGACATGTCCAGGAAATACAGAATAATGTGGTTTTGAGAGTTAAACAATTTAAATCACTAAATTATATCTAAAAGTTCAAATGTGACATCAATTTCCTTTGCTGGTTATAATAACAAAATTTCAACTGGTTACAGGTCCTACCTTATTCATTCATTCATATATATATATATATATATATATATATATATATATATATATATATATATATATATAAAACACACACACACACACACACACATACATATTTACAGATAGTTTTTAAAAGCCTCAACACTCAGTCTATAAACTCAGTATTTACAAAAGAAATACTGACAGTTGTATCTAGCAAATTTGATATATTAATCCAGTTTCTGCAAAACTTTCTATTAGAATTTTTTTTAACCTTTCTGTTCTTTGTGTTCTCATTCTGCACAATGAAAACCACTCTCTGAAAGTGCCATCTCTAAAAATGCCTCAAATGGTCATGGAAAACATTTTCAGTTCTTCAGAAAAAAAAAAAAAAACCTGTATGTAAGATTTCTGAAATAATGACTTTTATCATAAATAGTGTAAGCCCATGTCTATACCACTCTTTTTAATAGTATAGCTCTTTCACCCAATATCACTTTAAGAAAATTTGACATTTATGACTAAAGTTACGAAACTAGTGCCTGGGCATTAAATCACTTTGATATTAGAGTACAGAATAATCTCTAGACATCTAAAGGGAAGGAATTCAAAAAACATTGTGATTCTAAGATTTAAAACCACTGTGTCCTGTGAAATCTAACTATAAACAAAAAGCACACCAAATGTCTGAAAGCTTCAAAATAGAGCTGGCAGAAGTCATGAGCTCCCTCTGCACCTATCTATGATACTTTCATTTTTCACAGTGGAAGGGCAGAAAGTGTTTGGATGTGAAACTCCTAACTCGAAAATAGTCAAACCTAGGAAAATTAGAAAAGGAACATGTTACCTTTGCACTGAATTTCTCCTTAACCACACTGTATCAAACATTAAGTTTTCTTCTCCCCTGACGTTTCTCTCACCTGGCATGCCTTATAATTTTATTTATATTTTTTGTTCTATAACTTTTTTTTGTTGTTGTTGTTTGTTTTGTTTTGTTTTTGATACTGGGGATTGAACCCAGGAATGTTTTACCATTGAGCTATATCTACAACACTTTCTTTTATTTCTTTTTTCTTTTTATTTTTTAATTTTAAGACAGGGTCTCACTAAGCTTTTGCTGAGGGCCTTGTTAAGTTTCTGAAATCGGCCTGGAACTTTGGATCCTTTGGCCTTCGCCTCTCGAGTTGTTGAGTTTACAGGCACGTGCTGTGGCACCCAGGTCACTTGTGCCCCTTTGGTTGTTTTAGTTTTCTAGCTCCTCCTAGGAGGATTTAAACTCATTGAGTAGTTCCCCCACACACACCTACATTTGAATCACATTGATTTCCATCTTTATTTTTCCAGGCACAAGTATATGAGATCCTTGGTGTTGATCATGCCCTTAATTTTTTTTTTCCCCTTTGAACACCGTTGGACTGAATTTCTCCACTTTAGTACTATCAACATTTGATCCTAGATAATTATTTATTGTGAGGGGCTCTCTGTGCCTTGTACGATGTTGAGATGCACCTGTGGTACTACCCACATATTCTCTCTAGTGGTAAAATACCAAATATCTCTCAGACACAATCAATGTCCTCTGGGGAGCAAAATCACCCCCACCTGACAAAGACTCCTATAGGGGATTAAATAAGAACATTCTAAAGGAGAATACTTTTAAAAGTTCTCTGTATCTGAATTCTGAAAAGTTAAAGGAGGGGGGAAAAGGCATCAGAAGATAGAGATCACATACAGATCAAATTTGGAATGTGGTTTGGATGGGCAGACAGGTGGGCTTGCTGAATGTTGGCTCCAAGGTAAAGCAGACTTGCCCACACTTTCAGGAGTAGTCCTGGGAAGCACAGGTCCTGGACCCTCAGAAGCCAACCTGCCCTGCCCTAATAATCCCATAGATTATTAAATGGCCATGAGATAGATGAGAACTCACCCACACAGGCAGGTTGGCAGATCCAAAGAGGAATTGAGAAAGGCAGACTCATGCAAGCTCAGTTGCTTTGGCTTCAAGAAGCAACAAGGAATGGGAAAGGCCAAGGGTTTACTCCATGTGCTGGCAGTCTCTTTATGCCCTGCAACTCCCCACTCCACTCCATTCACACCTGTTCCGTGCTCCAACAGCTCCTCCTCTATGAAACACATCAATTGAACTGCTCATCCCTCTAGATTGTAGTTCAGTTTACCCAGAGGGAGAAGCCAGCAGAAATAGGAAGACAAGGAAAAAAAAAAGATGGCGGTATTGATTCCTCCAGTTATTTCTCAGCTGGCTTCTATTCCTCTGAAGAGGGCCACAACTCCCATTGGGCAGCCTGCCCATCACTACAGCTGCAGTTCACTCTGGGGTCTGTAAGCAATGCTCCTTCCATCAGGACCTTGAGACCTCCAGGTGGTGTAGGTTTCCTGCTGTTCTTCACCCTGGAATGCTTCGCTATCTTTATTGGTTTCACCTAGCCATGCCAAGCCCTTCTTTAAAATCTGTTCAGATTTTTACTCATTTCCTTTCAAACCTTTTAATTTAGAAGAATTTCAAAATTACAGAAAATTTCTAAAATCGGTACAGACAAATCCTATATTCCTTCATCTAAATTAACCAATTTTAATGTGTGACATTGGCTTTACTGTTTTCTCTCTTGGTATTTATATGTGAAGACATAATAATAAAACCAAATGGTTTAAAAATCATTTTCCTGTGATAGTTTAACATCTTCCTCATAACAAATAGAATGTTTTATATAATCATAGTAAAGTCACTAAATTCAGAAAATTTGGTATTGATAAATTGATCCATAGTCCATATTAACGTTTTCTTTCTCAAGTGTTATGATAAAGTCTTTAATGGTATTTCTTTTACTCTAGGTTAGGCTTTGGTCCAGAATAATGCACTGGATTTGACTTGCTGTTTCCTGATGGGACCATGAATTTTGCACTCCATACTAAAAGATGAAAAGTGACGAATAAATAGCCCAATAATCCTGACTGGAAGGATAAACAAGAAAGTTATTAATATTTCTTTTTATAGCTGCACACTTAGTGCTATAGAAAATAGTATCCCTATTTCATTCAGTGTTCATGAACGCCTTCTGCCCCCTGCTGAGCCATATACGTAATAAGAGTGAAGAATTAAAGTTGGGAAGAGGAATATATAAAAGACATAGAAAAGAAGAAAAATACCCCTGTCCTGGGAGTTAAGTTTAACTGACATGAAGATTTTTTTTTTCTGCTTGGAAAATGAAAGACTGAATCTAGCTGGGATTTATAAATTTAAGATATCTAATGGAGATTCCTAACAAATACTCAACGAAGTCCTGTTGTTCCCCAAACTTGCTGATGGCTGACATCAAAAGTCAATGTTCGATAGATGAATGGATAAGGGAAATGTGGTATATATATTCAATGGAATATTACTCAGCTCTAAAGAAGAATGAAATTATGGCATTTGTAGGTAAATGGATGCAGTTGGAGACTATCATGCTAAGCGAAATAAGCTAATCCCAAAAAACCAAAGGCCAAATGTTTTCTCTAATATGTAGATGCTAATTCACAATAAGGGTGGGAAGGGCAATAGGGAAGAACAGCATTACCTTAGATTAGGTAGAGGGAAATGAAAGGAAGGGAGAGGAGGTGATATGAGGATAGGAAGGATAGTAGAATGAAACAGACATTATTACCTTATGTACAAATATGATCGATGTGATGCTACACCATGTACAATCAGAAAAATGAGAAATTATATCCATCTATGTATGATATATCAAAATGCACAAATGCATCCTACTTTCATCATATGTAACTAAAACAAATTAAATTTTTTTTAAAAAAAGTCAATCAATCATGGAACACTTCTACTGAGCTCAGCAACCTCTTGAGATTTCATTAACACAATAAACTAAACAGTCATTATTAATTGATCAAAGCATACATTTTTTGACCTTTTCTAGGGATAAGTGATATGTTTTAAAAATAACTTGCATAACCAAGATATGAATGAGGGAAAGACCGTCAGCTGGATCATCCTGTAGCCAATGCAAAAAAAAAAAAAAAGGAGTCACCTGCAGAACCTCTAAACAGGAGTAAATGCCTTTTATACTCAAATACCAGATTCTCCCTGTATCTTGCCTCTCATTTTGAGGAACAAGTTTACTAGTGGCAAACCCAATCGACTGTTTGTAAGAGGATTGTTTTTGTGTTTTGGCTCTGAAGTGGGATCTGAATTTAGAGCAGCTCATTTGTTAGCTTTAAAAGAACTTAATAACGAACCATTCGGAATCCCTAGACTTAACCACAGAGTGGCTCCAAGATCGCCACAGAGAGTTTTCCAAAGACCAAATCAAAGGAGAGATGTAAATAGAACAAGTATTAAGTTCCTAAGAGCATGAAAGAGGACTCTGTGCTGCTAGTTGAAACTGGTAGAGGGAAGGAGGAGAAGCAAATTTTCCCTCACAGTAGTATTCAGTGCTGGTAAAGAATCTGCATTTCCTTAAACTATCAATGAGCTTAATTTGAAAGCAAATGAAGTTTTTTGTGTGTCTATGTTGTTGGTGCTGCTGTTTCTTTTCCAACTTCTGTTAAAATTTATTTTTTAGAAATATTAGCTTTTGAAATTTTGTATCTTTTGGTGTATATGTTTTAACATATATAGATATAGCAGTATGCATTTATAATTAAATGCTTAACTTTTTTTACTTTATAATTTTTTATTTGTTTTAATCAGTTATACACAATAGAAAAAAGTATTTATGCACTTTGATACATCATACATAATTTCTCATTTTTCTGACTGTACATGGTGTAGAATCATATTGGCCATGCAGTCATATACATACATAAGGTAATAATGTTTCATTCTACTATCCTTCCTATCCCCATATCCCCAGCTGACATGAGATCTAAGGCTTTAACATTGCAGAGCAAATCAACATTGACAAACACAAAGATATCTAGGATTTCCCTACAATGTGGCATCTACTCCACAAAGGCATATATGAGTAAGCAGGAGGAGAACATTATTATAGGTTTGCCTCAGTGTACTCAAATGAAAACCACATATCAGTACTGTGATTGCATTCACAACACATAAAACAAAGGGAAAGTATGTAAAAAGCAAAACGCGGATACAACAGTTACTAATATGGCATTATGTAAAAATGTGGATGTGTAACCAATGTGATTCTGCAATCTGTATTTGGGGTAAAAATGGGAGTTCATAACCCACTTGAATCTAATGTATGAAATATGATATGTCAAGAGCTTTGCAATGTTTTGAACATCCAATTTAAAAAAAAAAAGCAAAACGCAGAGTAGTCTTGCTACATATAACTTTCTTTTCCTTAAGGCAAATCTGACAAAGTCATGCAAATTTCTCATTTATCACCCTCCCCAGCCTCTGGTAACCACTGTTTTTGCTTTCTTCTCCTTCAAGATCAGTATTTGTAGATTCCACAAATAAGCAAGATCAGGCAGTATTTGTCTTTCTGTGCCTGGTTTATTTTGCTTAACATAATGTCCTTCAGGTTCATGCATGTTGCTGCAAAAGACAGAATTGCATCTTTTATACAGCTCAATAGTATTCCATTGTGTATACATTTACTTTTTTAAAAAATCCATTCATCTATTAAGTCTGAGCATGTACTCATCCAAGAAGGAAAGCATACAGCAAGATACAAACTTTCATAATGCTGGTCATCTGTATGAGAAATATGGGGAGAAATACATGCACAACAAAACGTACTGTGATTGCCTTCACAACACATAAAACAAAGGGAAAGTATGTAAAAAGCAGAACGCGAAGCAGTTCTTGCTACATATAACTTTCATTTAGTGAAAATGAAAGTGAAAGCAGAATCTTCATAGAAAGAGAGAAGAGAGTGGTAGGTAGGTCCTGGGATTCCCAGAAATGTAAAAGTAGGAGCTATTTGAAGTAAAAATAAAAGGCAGTACCAGAAGATAATAATAGTACCAGATACAAGCTTCACCCTCCCCATAACATCAATGATCATTGTCTCTCCACTGACAAATATGATAACAACCATGCAATTCTTAGTTCTTACTTTGAGATATGAAACTTGATCTGAATGCTGCCAAGGGAGCATTCATGGTATCCCTCTTTCCTTCCAAGTTTAGCACTATGAGAAAAGTAACTCCCACGTAGAAATTGTGGGGAAAAATAAAAGTGCTTTTAAAGCTGAGCATGATGGCACATACCTATTCTAGAGACTTGGGAGGTTGAGGCAGGAGGATTTTGAGTTGGAGGACAATCTCACCAATTTAGTGAAACCTTAAGCAATTTAACAAAAGCCTGTCTCAAAATGAAAAATAAAAAGGACTGAGAATATAGCTCAATGTTAAAGCATCCCTGGGTTCAATCCCAGTAGGAAAAATAGGGGGTGGGGTTAGAGAAACAACCACAAAAATCTTAACTTGTTTTTCTCTTCTTTTTCTTTGATTTTCCTTTCTTCACCTCCTTCTCCTTCTTTGAAAGTTCATAATTTTCAAACAGGAGAGTTTAGCAAAACCTTCCTGGCATTTCAGTTCCCACTGGACTACCGCTCAGTGTTACCCACCCATGTGTCCCACAGGGGTCTATGAATATGTTTGATGCACAGAAGGTTTGTTTCTGTGTTATTATCAGTACTGTCAATATTTTTTGCTTTAGACATTTCCAATCATTTCTATACTTTGAGACACATCCTATTTTCAAGGTCATGAAGTCCTTGGATTCACAAGTAGAAGAAATCAGAAATTAGTTTCAAATATTAAAACAATCAGACACCTAGAGAACTGTGCTGAGTGAAGTAAATCAGTAAAGTTATGTTAATCTCCTGCTAACTTCAAGGCATTATATTAGATGCTTTGGGAATATAAATTTTTAAAATATCCTTTCTAATTATTTCATGGGACATTTATGAATTCATTTAGGTTCATTTCCTATTTTTTTTCAAATATCGTTTGGATGTAATTGAGTGACTAGATGTGAAAATCCATATGCATTTGGTAAAAGGAAAACTCCATCTAATTCAAATTAATGTTCTAAAAGTTGCAGTGGTGTTTTATTGAGGAAGTTGTTGCCTGTGCCTATATGTTGGCATATTGGATATATATATATATTTAATTTATATATATTTATTTATTTATATTTATTTTATTTTATTTTAGCAGTTGGAGAATTTCTGGTCTAATTCCTAGATCTTCACCACTTTCAGCTGACTTTTTTTCAGAGTGAGAGAGAGGCATAAGTTTCATTCTTGTACATTTGGAAACCAGTATCCCAGTACCATTTGTCAAAATCATTGTCTTTTCTCCAAAATATGTTTTTGGCACTATGTCAAGGATCAGATGACTGTGTGGATTTGTCTCTGTGTCTTCTATTCTATCACATTCTATTCTAAAGAGAAATGGTATGCACATGTCTGTTTCTATACCAATACCAAGCCGTTTTTGTTATGATGTTTCTGTAGAACATTTTGAGATTTGTTATTATAATGCCTTCAGCATTGCCTTTGTTGTTCAGAGTTTCTTTGGCTATTCTAGGTCACTTATTATTCCATGTGAATTTTAGGACTGTTTTTTCTAGTTTTATGATGAATGCCATCAGTATTTTGATGAGGATTCAGTGAATCTATACTTAGCCTTTGGTGACAGGGCCATTTTAACAATAATGTTTTCTCTCAAATGTGGAAGCTAGAGAGAAAATAATAAATAAAAATGGATCTTGTGACCATAGAAAGAAAAACAGTAGAGTAGAAGAGATTAAGGGGCACAGGAAGAGAGCAAAGGTGGAGGTACTGGGCAATGAAAGTGATCAAATTGACACGTGCATATAGAAATATGTCACAATGAATGACACTATTTTGTGTCATTATAATGTACCAATAAAAATAAGAATTAAAAAAAAATAAAAGAATTGTAGTGGCTATGGTTGGAGTTGGGAGGCTTATCATATGTCATTTCTTCCCATGAATGACTTCAGCAGCGCCATTAGAAACTACCAACTGCCTCTGGTAGCCCATGCTTCACCAGTCTGGCAAATGACTGAACAAGAATATGAGACTTCTTAGCAATAAAAGGGTTTGGTTTTTATGAAAATGTAAATTCTTATTCAAATAACAAACATAGTTGCCTGGTTATTAGTATTTAATATTTTTTTAAAACTGGAAAGTAATTCTCATTTTTAGTAACTTGCTGCAACTTCCCCGTCAAACAGGGGTCTTTTTCTTATTTTTTTCTTTGACTTGCAAAAAGCGGGAGAAAGATAAAAAGAATGTGAAGGCATACTTTTCACAATCCTCTTTTACTCTCCCCAGGGTTCGCCTATGTACTTTATATATTAATTTAATGTTAGCCTGGAATACGGATAAAAAAATGTGTGTTGATTACTTAAACTGATTTATTAACTGCTTTAGAAAGCTGTTGGATTTTAAATATTAAATAGTAATGGTTTTCCTAAGCTTTATTTATTTATTTTTAACCCTGGGCATTTTACCACTAAGCTACATCCCCAGTCTTTTTCATTTTATATTTTGAGAAAGGGACTCGTTAAGTTGTCAAACGTCTCACTAAAATGCTGATACTGGCCTCAAATTTCCAAATCCACCTGTTTCAGTCTTCTGAGTCGCTGGGATTACAGGCAGGTACCACCATGTTCAGTTTGATTTAAAATTATTTTATAATTTCCATTTTTTATAGTAAGTATCTTTTGGATATACATAATGTTGAGATTCACTGTAGTCTATTCGTATATGTATATTAGAAAGTTAGTTCAGATTAATTTCACTGTTTTTTCCTTTTCCTGACTTATCCCAACAGTCCTCCTACATGCTCCCTCCTTCTATTCCCCTGATTTTTTAAAAAAAATTTTGAAATCCCTGGATTAATTGATTAACCAATCTCTCTCTCTCTCTCTCTCTCTCTCTCTCTCTCTCTCTCTCTCTCTCCATCTCTTTCTCCCTCTACCCTCATTTTCAACTACCTTCTGCATATCAGAGAAAATATTTGACCTATGACTTTTCTAGGTCTGACTTATTTCACTCAGTATTATAGTCTTCTGTTCTATTCATTTACCAGCAAATACCAGAATTTCATTCTTTTTTATTTCTGAGTATTACTCCATTGTGTATGTACACTACGTTTTCTTTATTCATTCTTCTGTTGAAGGGCACATAGGTTGTTTCCATAGCTTGGCTATTGTGAATTGTGCTGCTACAAACATTGGTGTGATTGCATCCTTATAGTATACTGATTTAAAATCATTTAGAAATACACTGAGTAGTGAGATAGCAGGGTTATATGGTGATCCCATTTCTAAATTTTTGAGGAATCTCCATCACATTGCCTTTCAGAGTGTTTGCTCTAATTTGCAGTCCCACCCACAATGTCTGGGTGGACCATTTTTGCCACATCCTGGACAACGATCACTATCACTGTGTTCGTGATCACTGCTGTTCTGACTGGAATGAGATGAAAGCTTGATGTAATTTTGATTTTCATTTCCTCAATTGCTGGAGATGTTGAATATTTTTTATATATTTATTGGCCATTTGTATTTTTCATCATTTGAGAATTGTTTGCTTAGTTCTTTAGCCCATTTATTAATTGGATTATTTTCATTTTAGTGTCAAGCTTTTGAATTCTTTATATCTGGATATGAATGCCCTGAGGAGCAGGTGGCAAAGATCTCTTCCATCTGTAGCCTCTTTCCATGCCCGTAATTCTTAAGTAAGATTCTTTTTTTTTTTTTCTTAGAAGATTTAAGTCTGAAGAGGAAACAAACAGAACCAAACTAAAAAGAGTGGTACCAAACAAATTTATCATAGATCCTAAAGATTAACAAGGAGAATATCACCTAAGACTCAAGCAATGTGTCTTTTGGAATCGTTATTATCCTAGCTAAGCTAGCACATGGTGCCTAGCTCACAGCCTATTCCATGGAAGTTGATTTGAAGGTCATGGGCTACTGCTAGGCCATCATTCACTGCAGTGCTTGGGAGTGTGCATTTATAGATAAGTGGTGAGGTACAATTATGTGTCCTATTACCAAATAGCTCTCCAAATTCTAAAGCACCATTTAATCTCCAGTGTACTTATTTGAGCAGTATTCATTTCCAGAATTCTCTTCTGATGCAGAAATATCACTTGGGGATGACACATAGTTAGGAAAGTGTAACAAATGACCCAAATCAGTTTTAGTTCGCTGGTACCAAGACAAAATGATCACTTTGTACATGTTTTAAGGACTGTATTCTCAGTCTATTAGTGAATTTATAAATTATATCATTAATGTTATAAGTTTGGATCAATGAAATAATAATGATATTTAGCATTCTCCTACTTCCCTTACCTCCTTATCCTAAAAATGAAATAATTTCTTTTGTAGAACTACTAGATCTTAATCCCAGAGAGATATGAAGTAAAGGTAAAATAGTTTTGAAATTAGACCTTGGTTGTTGCTGAGCTACTATTTACTCACCCATGAAATGGGAATGATAAAACCTATCTACTTACTTTAGTCTAACAATGAAGGGTGAAAAAAAAAACATGTAAAGTCACCTGTCCAGTACTTGATACAGAGAAGAGATATATACGAGAGTTAGTAGCTGAAATTTTTATTATTATATCATAATCTTTATCACCTACTGGAGGTAATGAATACCAAATTTGTATCTTGAATAATACTCTGAAAACCATGACTATTTTGCTGGTTTTAGAAAGTTTTCACAGGAAATTAAATTTTCAATTGGTTTACTAATAAGAGTTGATGAATTTTAGCTAATGGTGTGCTAGGAGACTGGTTTCCTTAAAAGAAAAGTGCCTTTATATATATTATTTAAAGATTTCTGTGGTCTAAATACCACTAGGATAATCAATTTCAAGCTACCAGTTTCATATCATTAGGTTAAAAATTAGAAAGACATGTTCACAATCTGCTCTCATGGACTGGTGCTAGCTGGCTCCTAACTCTAGGTCAACTCAATGATATCCAATTATTGGAATTATCAGTTCAATAAATGACAAACTCCACAAATAACCAACTCATCAAGTGACACATATTTCAAATAACCAATTTACAAAATGACAAATTTTTCAAAAGCTAATTTCCAAAAAGCTAACTTGCAGAAAAATAATGTGCCATATGATCAATCCTCAAGTAATCTTAGTTACAATTACATATCAAATACTTTTAAGAGGAAGTAGAACAATCACTTCAGCCATGATCCCTCCAGAGGCAGGCATATTCAAGAGCTGAAGAAAACCTTAAAAATATGCAGAAGACAGAGAAATCTACATATATAAAAATCCATTTGAATATTAAATTGCTGACTGGAATATACAATATACATGACCCTGACATTCAGCTAGGGTGGACTAAAAACTCCAGTTAAAGTGCTAAGAGGCAATAAACACATTTTGAAAAAAAAAAATCCTAATCAATTTGGCAATTTTTTTCATTTGCTATTTTAATAAACAAATCAATTTTTCAGCAAATTGGATTTATTTGAGTTTATTCCTATCTTTTTTTTGAGTGTGTGTTTTGCATCTAAAGATTCTGAAAAACAAAGAAACTATTTAGTAACAGCACATTTAGTCACTGGGGTCTGGATATAAACTCTAGGTATGTTTAAAGGGCTATTGTCAACAATATGAATGTCAAATTATTTTAATTTTAATTTTTTTAAGAGAGAGAGAGAGAATTTTAATATTTATTCTTTTTTTTTTTTTTTTTTTTTGAGTTTTGGGTGGACACAACATCTTTGTATGTGGTGCTGAGGATCAAACCTGGGCCGCACGCATGCCAGGCAAGCGCGATACCGCTTGAGCCACATCCCCAGCCCCAAAATTATTTTAAAATATAACAATGTGCATGAGACAGAGGAAAACTACAGAAGTACAGAATCTAAATTCAAGGGTTTTGTAGTCATGCTCAGAATGATTTAGGTTAGTGCATGGTTTAGTTTAGTGAACTTACTCTAAACAAAATTACTACATAGTTTATTTATCTTGATCTCATCTCTTTTACAAATTTCCCATTCAGTGACTGTATGTAGCATTTCTGAGCACACTGTAAGCAATGCCAATAGATGCCCTTGGCCACTTGCAAGTTCACACAACCCTTCAGTAGCTCAATCTCCATACTCTCTTTCCATTTTTGCTCTGGTCTAACCCGTATCAGGTTATAGCACTTCAGAAATTCTGTTAGAAGAATAGATATTGAGATCAGAAAGGGACCTTCCTGTCTTTTACGTTTATCTTCAATTTTACTTGCAGAGAAACTAAATTCTAAACATGAGATGTGATTTCCTGAGAGTCACAGGGGGAAAAGATACCTCATTAGAATTTTACCTGGATACAATATTTATAACCACAATTTATTTGTAGCTCCTTTCAGAAAAAGATGAACTCTGTTTCTTCAACCCTTTGGGTCTTGTCTGACTTTGAGATTTGCTTTCAATAGAATATGACAGACGTCATGGTGAGTTACCTTAGAGGCTCACCAGGTAAGGAGGTCAGTTTAGTCTTCTAAGGGTGAAAGGTCATATGGAGGATGAAGGCCAGCACCAAATGCCTAGCATGAAAGTGGAGCCATCTTGGACATTCCATACTTGGCTATTCTCCAGCTGAATGAAGTAGCATGGAATGAACCCAGATAAAGAGAGGAAGCCATCCAATTAATACATAGAAGTCTGAGATTCAATTAGTCGTTATTAATGTTTAAGTCACTAGGATGTTGGATTGATATGTTACATAGCAGTTAATCAATATTTTTAAAGGCATTATAAATGTTGCATAAAAATATATGCAAATTTTAAAAAGAAAAGTAAATAAGTTAGAATGTCAAGGTGAAAGAAAAAGTGAAAATAGTACAAATAAGATGGTACAGGTGGAGAAAAAAAAATAGATTCACTTCTGGGCATATGGTTACAATGTCTAAAACACAGTCAACTATGCCTGAGAAATGCCATTCATGAAGAAGGGGCACTGTTACCCCATGGCTATTGTAATGGGTTTTTTATTATTAGAGTTTGGATCTGAAAGTCCTCCAAAGGCTGATGTATTGAAGTCTTGGTCCTCAGATGATGGAGCTATTGACAGGTGGTTGAGACTTAGGAGCAAGACCTAGTTAGAGGAAGTAAATCTCTGAGGGTGTGCTTTATCTCATCCCCAGCCATTTCCTCTCCCTTTTGTTGCCTGCAGAGTCTCCAGGTGAGCAGGTTTGTCCTACCACACCCTCTGCCATAACATGCAAGGTCCCCATAGTACCAAAACAACAGGTCCAAGCAGCCTTACACTGAAACCTATGAAACCATGAGCCAAAATCAACTTCAACTTCCTTTAAGTTGATTTTCTCGGGTATTTTGTCTCAACAACAGAAAGCTCACTAACACAGTTATATTTTTCAGATTTTTTCAAGAAGGAACACTGTCTGCATGTGTTCTCAACAATTTGTTACAGAATATTTATATAGTAAAGAGCCTTGTAAAATAGATACAAGGTCCCCTTAGGAGGGAAGGGAAAGCATGTTTATAATTGGTTTAAAAAATAATTGTAGGGGCTCCGTGTTTAGCATTGAGGTCTCTGATAAACTTCGTGATTGTGGCATGCTTGGTGGCTAGGGAGTTTCCCTGCAAAGGTACAGAATGCCTGGCTGTTGGGAAACTTCTGTGTAAAAGACAGGGGATGCCTGGCCACTGTAGCAATGTTCTTGGCCAGGAAGCTCTGGGTTAAGAGTTTTATCAGTTTCCACCTTGATCTTAGGCACAACTCCTTGGAATAAAGGAACTTGCTTGCTAGATAACTACAATGTTTCACCAATCTCCAGGTGCTCCAGGTTCCGCCTGCTTAACGGTGACTTTAGATGATGGACTTTCGTGAGAGCTTTACAAAATTCCTGACATTGCATATTGCAACCGTGAAATGCAACTGCAGAATAAGCAACCTTACTGATTCTCTAAACAATAATGTAGTTATGGTACTAATGGCCTAATGTAACCTATTGATATAAATAATAGTGGTCACTTGGACAAGGAGCCACTTTCCTGCCTCTGCACCTTGTCTCTGTGTCTCCCCTTGTTATCATTTCTTACAAATTTTGAGTTTCCCGAAGTCAGGTTTTCTTCCCTACAAACAACCTGCTGTGTATCCAGGAGTCACCTACTCCTTTTGGATAGGCCCAGAAGAAAGTGAGGTGGAGAGAGGATCCAGCAATCAATGTTCTGAGGAGCATGCTGCTTGGCATGGCATGAGTAATGCAATCATGGGCCTCTGACCCAGGGGTCTTGGGTCCTCTGGCAGCAACAGTGATACTTTGTGGTACTAACTTGTTAGCTTGCAAGAATAAAACAATATCAAACCCTTTACAGTTTGATCATACCAACAATAAACACCAAACTAAGGTTGTTTATTTGTTTTTTAAAAATGTGGTTACATATCATCCATTAAAGCAAGAGAGGGAATAAAAGGATATTTGACTCCAAAGCCAATACTCTCTCCTTTATTATACATAGTTGGGAATTTTATGATTAGACCTCAATGAAGTGTTAGCAACTGGTAATGGTTTTATTCATTATTCCTTTCATAAGGGAAAATGTATTAATATAAATCATAATTAGCCCGAGGATGATTGCAGGATTAATTAGATGAATGGAAAAAAATGATGGCAGGAATTTCTAACTTTCCCCAATTTCTACTATTCAGAGAGCTATTTATTCCATATGCAATATGGCAAGAAGGTAAGAGTAAGGCTTTGAAGTTAGGGAAAACCAGATTCAATCATGATGTTGTATCTGCTAAGTTGTACAACTTTGGGCGGGTTATATTCTTTTATTATCTTTGGCTTCCTCATTTCTAAAATGGTGCTAAATTGTTCAAATATAGCAATTGGACTATACTGTTTTGAGGAAAAAATTTTGATCTTTTTATCACACACTCAAAACAACTCAATAAATTATAACCTCCCTTACCATTTTGTGAATGGTTAACACTGGTTCTTTTCCTATAAATGTTTTGATGCCAATGGCTTTTTGTTTTCCTCAGCTGTTACCAAAGGGAGCCCACAAGATAAAATGACTGAAAAGTTACAAAATTACTTCAAGATTAAAATGAAAGCTTCATGAGAATAAAATATTGTGACTCTCGCCGCTCTACCCAAGGAATGAGAACCATGTCTAGGACACAGAAGATGCTCAGTAATTGTTTGCTAAATAAGTTAATTGAAATGAGGCTAATCCAGAAGTCCGACGGGTAAAAAGAGAGACAGGCTTCAAATACACGTTTGATGAATGTCACTGAATAAGTATCCCTTTTATGAGCCATGACATCTCAGGTCTGCCTTGGAGCCCAAGACAACACCAAAAAATTGCCTTGAAGGCAAAAGTACCTGCAAGGAAATTAAACAGACTGCAATGAATTGGGGAATGCTGTAGCACAAACAGAGAAAGGACTGTTCAGAAAATCACAAATGCCAAAGGCTTGTGCTATTCATCCACAGATTTGAAGGAGACTGCAGAGAATGTAAATCTCAGATGCCTCCTAGGCATACTTGATAACAACATAGAACAGTGATAATAATATCCCAGAAATTCTAACTTTTTATCTTACAAATGGAAAATGGCATTTTTGGTTATTTTAAAAGCAATCTAATCTTATTTGTGAAATAAACACAGAATCTCAAGAAAAAAAAAATAAGAAGAATCATCAAGACCTTGTGCATATAATGACTATTAAAAACCACATAATTTTAAAGCTAAAAAATGTTCATCATTTCCGAATCCTCTTTAATGATGAAGAAGCAGAGACCCAGGGAACCTGTCAACTTTACAGTCACGTTCCAGGTCACTCGTCTATAAATTGATGACTAAAAAAGAAAAAGAATGGATTCCACCTATGAGAAATGCATCACCGGCTCTCTCTTGCAAACCTCCTGCCTGTCTGCTAATTAGTTAGCATCGATCCAAACCTGTTTAAGCCAAAAGCATTTTCCAGAACTGAGAGTCCCAACGATTTTGGCTTTTAAGTATCAGAGTTAAAAATAACTTTTATAGAAACATCACACAGGGGCAAAACCCAGTGCACATTTGGCCCCTGAATTTCAGGGAAATAAGCTTGTCTTCTCTGAGGAATTCCAGCTTCTCACCACAGCACAGATGTGGTGTGCCAGATCAAATCCATTATAGCTAATAGTGAAAAATAAAAACCCTGTAAACAATTTCTTTTCCCCTACAAAATGAAGAAAAATTAGAACCAGCAAGAACTTAAATGTATTTAACTTGGACTCATTCGTCAGAGTTGGAAAGCCTCGTGTTTGGAATCATATTGCCTCGGCTCTCAGATGATTCATTGGAGTCTGTTGACTAGGTATCTGGCAAACACTCCAGACCGTGGCTACTGGCATGCGTGTCTAACAGATGTTAAAAAATGAAAGGCTGACAGTTCTATGGTATAATTAAATCTCTCCTTATTTCTCAAGTGCTATTTAATTTAATTTTAATCAAAAGTGATAACCATTCATAATGGTGGTGATAGTGACATTCATATTTTATGTAAGGCATTACCTGTTGTGATTTAAGAAGTTGTGCAATAAAAAAAATCCCTTAGCTAAGTTTATTTAACACTTCAAAAACATCAGAAAAGCAATGAAGTTATTCAAGAAAGATAAAGCTTCAAGTGTTCTCATAAAACATTAAGACAAAAAACGATCTCCTTTGTCAGTTTTCTAACTTTGTAACTAAAATGGGAGAGACCATTTCCTTGGGAGGACTATGGTGTAAATATACTTACTAGAAATGGATGATTTTTATTTACCAAATCTGATTAAAATATCTGAGCAGATAATTCAAGGCACTCGATAGCACAGAAGTTACTGAGTTTAACTCGATGATATTTATTCTACTGCCTTGGTTATGAGGATGGCTTATATATATGCAGTGCTTAGGATGCATTTCAGAACTATAAGGCACTTTAAGGATACACTGTGTGACCTTCAAATTTCATTAATGAGGCAGATAGAAACCAAGTAGTGGGTGTGATTTACCAAATACCTATTGACAGGTAAGAGGAAGAACCAGAGTGACAGCAATGAATGCTATCTTAAATTTTGTCCTAGAGTACAATATTATAATAAGAATATGCCACCTGTTAATATTGTTTTGAAGTATGATGGAGGCTAATGGTTCTCAGTAATATTTCCTGCTCTCTTACAGATAGGTTCTTCATAGACTAGAACTTTCTGGCCTCCTGTAGTTAGAAAGGGTCATATAAGTAGTTCAGACCAATGAGTTATGTGCAGAACGAATAAGCATGTCATTTCATAGTTGAGCGACCAATGGCCACTTGTGAAATCTTTTGGCACGTTCTCTTTTCCCTAGTCACAGTGTTCTAGATCCTGGGTCTCTCCATCATGAATCCTAGACTCAAAATATAAATGAAGCTCAGCAGAGTCCTAGCCAACCCACAGAAGAAAAGAAGCACCAGTCATTTCTATTAGTTCAATTTCTACTTGTTATCACAGCTAAATCTAACTTACCCTGACTGAGAGAATAACTGAATAACTGCTACTTTTACAAACTTAGGCTGGGGATGAAATATTGCTAGTCTCCTTTTCTCCATCAATCACTATCAGCACTGAGAAAGAAAAGCTATTTGAAAAAATTTTTTTAAATACTACCAAGTATCGTTAATAAAATCTTAATTCTAAATCACCTTACATACATTTTCCCCAAATTTTCCCAGCTGGATTATCCCATGTAAAAATCTCAATATGCTGTCCTTAGATCCACATGACCTTTATCATATTTTTTCCATTTTTTTCTAATTATCTACTATAGCAACAGTCATAAAGGCTCAAATGATTAACCATTTACTATATGCCAGACATAATTCAAAGCCTTCTAATTCTGCTAATTTAATTCTAACAAGCACCCCATTAAATAGGTAAAGAGAGGTTAAGTAAAATTTCCAAGGCCACCTAAGTAGTAAAGTACATAGCTAATTCCAAATCTAGATAGTTTAGCTCTGAAGTTTATACTGATCATTTATCAATATTGTGCAACAGTATACTTTGTTTGAAGATTTAGAAAGGATTAATATGTTTTGACTAGGAAGTCGTGTACTAGTTGAACAATTTTACAATTGAGTAATTGGTTCCTAGTCAGTAGGTATATTTATTTAATAAATATACTATATTTATTTACTATATATAGTTACTATATTTGTTAAATTGCCAAAACTGGAATAGTTGAATATTTACAAGCTTTCAAAAAAATTCTTGGGAATATGCTAATAAGATGACAAAAGATAGGGGAAGGCAATTCCTAATAGCACTCCTCTGACCCATATCAAATGTTAAACATTAAGTCTTCATATATACTTCCACATTCATATATGGACAATGAATGGCAGACTGAACACCAATTCCTGCATAAAACTACAAAACTTCTTGTAGAATTAAAACAACCACCTAAAAAGAAAAGGAAGAGCAAGGAAGAGCAGAGAGATGAAAGGAAGGTGCTTAACACAAGTAATTTCCCATCTCTATACCTTTTAACATGATGTCAACTTTACAGTCACGTTCCAGGTCACTCGTCTATAAATTGATGACTAAAAAAGAAAAAGAATGGATCCCACCTATTAGAAATGCATTTACCCTGGAAAAAAAATGGTGACTGGTATACAGGAGAAGTCCTTATGTATTCTGTCTGGGAATACAAAAAAGTGAAGCTGGGAAATTATGGACTCTAGATGGAATAAGTCAGAGAAGAAAGTCACCAACTGTTCCTAGCCACACAGCTGCCCAGTTTTCAATCACACCTGGGCTGAACTGGCTTAGAGCAGCTCATCCAAGGACTGAAGAGTTGAACTGTATCTGAGGCTGCAGACACAGGAGGAACAACTCTTCAGTATGAAAACAACAACAACAAAAAATCACCTATTCAAACCAAAGGAGCATCAGTCCCTGGAGGAAAAATGACAGAATACAGAATCTCAAGAACTCGATATTCCTAATGACCAGAATAAAACGGCTTCAAAGAAAACTGCCTCACCTTAGATATAGAGAATCATTTCATCATGATCAGAGGATTAGTTCATCATCAAGCTGTAACAAGCAGAAATGGGTAAATTCCCAGTAACAGAGCTTCAGAAAATATGAAATAAAAGTTGACACAATTAAAGTTAGAAATAGGCAATTTCCATAACATAGTTATAAACTTTAACATCACTCTGTTGGTACTTGATATGAGACCTAGAAACACATATAGGAAAGGTGAAGAAGGATATGCATGACTGTTATGGTTTGAATTTGAGATGTCCCCCAAAAGCCCATGTGTAAAACAATGTAAGGAGTTTAGAGGAGAAATGATTGGGTTCTGAGAACCTTAATCCTTAATCCAATCAGTAGATTAATCTCTTGATAGGAATTAACTGAGTGGTAATTGAAGGTGGGTAGGGTGTGGCTGGAAGGGACTGGGGGTGTCCCCTTGATATATATATAGAGTCAACTTTTATTTCATATTTTCTGAAGCTCTGTTACTGGGAATTTACCCATTTCTGCTTGTTACAGCTTGATGATGAATTGATCCTCTGATCATTATGAAGCGATTCTCTATATGAAGGACCAACAATAGAGATACAGAAAAAAATATTATGAACAACTTTATTTCAATAAATTTGAAAACCTGCCTGAAATAAATACATTACTTGAAAATCATAAATTGCTCAAACAGAAAAACACCAAAAAGTGTGTGAGAGAGAGAGAGAGAGAGAGAGAGAGAGAGAGAGAGAGAGAGAGCTGATCTTAGCCTCCCTGTCCATCCTGATCATCATGTGAACTGCTTACCTTTGCCATACTCTTCTGCCCTGATGTTCAGCCTCACCTCCAACCCTGAGGAATGGAGCCTGTTGTCTAGGGACTGAGACTTCTGAAACACTGAGTACCCAAATAAACTTTTCCTTTTCCTTCTTGGATCTTTTAGTCACAACAGCAAAATAGCTGACTAAAATAATGACAGTCAAACATCTGGATTTAATGAATATACATGCACAGAGAATTATACCTTAAAAATTTAAAAAATGAATTATTTTCAAGTACCCAAAAATGTTTAACAGAATAGAACACACAAATCGTAATGCAAATCTTAATAAATATGAATCATTTGAAACTATACTGAGCATGTTCTCTGACCATGACAAAATTGAATTTAAAATAAAATAAGAAGATATTGCAAAGTCTCTGAAATTTTTGGACATTAACAACATACATCCAAATAGTCATTGACTTAAAGAAGAAATCATACTAGTGAACTTTGTAACTTTAGGGTCATGTTTGTTGAGAGCCACAGTTTAGTCGGAATGACGCCTGGCATTTTGCTAGAGGGAATGGTTGAAAGGTGACCCTGCTCCGGGATTAGGGCGGATCCTGCTGGGATTAGGGCTGATCCTGCTGCCTGGGGCGCCAGCTACTTTTGAGTTCCCTTTGAGTTCCCTGGGGTTCTGGGAGAATTGGTGCACAGAGCCCGGTGGAGGGAGTGTGTTCCCGGGAAGTGTGTGTAGAGTGCCGGTGAGAGTTCCAGAATAAAGAGTTGCTGTTTGAACCTACAACGCTTTTTGCCCAGCCAGACTGCGGCAATGTTTATTGTCTTTTACATGCTAAATAAATTGAATTAAAAGCAAAGAATATCTAAAGGAAAAAGTAAATTACAGATACGTTGGAATATATTGTGAACTAAGTAATAATGAAAAGGAATCATAACAATATTTATAGAATGCATCCAAATCTATGCTTCAAGGGAAATTCAGAGTTTTCAATTTCTATTTTAGAAAATGAGGAGTAATCTAAACTTCTACCCAAAGAAATAAGATAAAAAGGAAGAGAAAGCTAAGTCCACAGAAGCTGAAGGAGAGAAAGATAGAAGAAAAAATAAAGATATAAAGCAGAATTTTTTTTAAATCTGCAAGACAAATTACATATACCTCTAGTCACAGTGACAAGGAGTGGGGAAGATAGAAGACACTAGTTTCCATATCAGGAATGGAAGGACCAACAATAGAGATACAGAAAAAAATATTATGAACAACTTTATTTCAATAAATTTGAAAACCTGCCTGAAATAAATACATTCCTTGAAAGACATAAATTGCTCAAACAGAAAAAGACCAAAAAAGTGAACTTCTTTATATTAATGAAAAAATTAAATTCAAAATGAAAAATTCTTTCATAACGAAGTCCCCAGGCTCAGGCGGTTTATTTGTGAAGCCATATCTGGGTTGCCCGGCCCCATAATGGGAGAAGGAATCAACTATAAAGGGCAGAAACTCTTAAGAGTTAAGGAACAGCAGGATATTGGGATTGCAATGGAAGACCAGGGTTTATAATTACCAATATTCATCAAAATTCACAATTCAAATGGATTTATTTTATTGCATGTAAATAATGCCTTAATAAAATATTTTTAATAATTAAAAAAACATTTAAAAAGGATATAAACTTAAAATTTCATGAGCTATTTTCAGTTTGCCATGCAATATTTTGGCAAGATCCCTAGGACTGTGCATCAGATGAGTTTTTGTAAAACATTATAAAATTACCAATCAGGAAAGGCAAGTCTATAATAATCATATATAAGCTTTTATTTTATAAGTGGTTTAAATACAGGGAAAAAGGAGAATTAGACTCAAAACACATACTTTTAATCTAGGGAAATGGTGTTAACAGTTTTTTTTTTTTTCCTAATAGATCTCTAAAGACTCTAACAAAAAATTTAAAAAATAAAAATAAACAACACCCTTCTCTTTTCAAGTTGGTTACTGTTACTGTTACAATTGGTTCCTCCTGAGGCAATGGATTTCTGTTTCCTGCACACTCTAATACTATCAGGAAATGCCAGAACTCAGCAATTGCACAGGTGAATCATATTGAGGATAGTTCAATAATATGTGGAGACAAAGAAATAATAAGAGGTGGCTTACTGATCTGATATACACCAATAATAATGGAGAACCAGGTCAAATAAAACAACCAAACAGAACACCCCTTTCAGTTCTGTTCCTAAGGCTACCAAAAGAAACTAAGTGGCAAGATACTTCTTCACTTGGATTTCAGGTTCCTTATCTAAAAAATGAAGTCATTTGGATTTGATAGTTTCTAAGGCCCTTTTCCAGCTGAAATATTTTATAGTTTGAAGTCACTAAAAGATACTATGACACAGAAATTAATTCTGAGACTAAGCATAAGTTTCACAGAGCCAATCATGAAATGTCTATGTCAAGGTTTCCCCAACTTTAAATTTTATAAAATAGTTAAATTCTAAAATTAGCCTCTTACTTTTTAACACAGTGAGACTATCTTTTGTATTTTGTTAAGGAATTTATAAAAATGGAAGAATAAAAATAAATTAAAAATTGGCACATGTACTGCTTCTTATGAAAATAATATTTTAATTTCAAAAAATAACAAAATATCAAATTAAAGCATATATCTTTAAGTTTAATTTTTGAAAATCTGACTTCCTTTTTATTCTTTTCTTATTGCAACACTGATTAATACAAATTTTATCCCTGTACTGCTTTTTGGAGTGTTTGTAATGATTGGTCAGCTCTGCATGATCCTCTTCCTGTACCCTAGTTAAGAAGTCGCTGTGCTAATGAGGGCTCAGCCTTCTTCCCTATGACCCAGCTGATATTATCTTTGATCTTCTCCTTAAGTCATCCAGCCAATAAGAAAATATTGTCTGTCTCTGAGAACAACTGAACTACTCTTAAAAACAACAAATGTAGTTAAGGTCACAAGACAACTAGAACTCTTGTATGAGTGGTGGAAATGTAAAATGGTATAAATCTTGGAAAACAGCTTGACAATAACAAAGCTATTCCTGACAGCTTGCTTATTCACAAGAAATTAAATAACATACACAAATATGACTTAAATATTCATTGCAATTTTACTCAAAATTTGCACAAAAATTTCCCAAATGCTCATCAACCAGTAAACAGATAATCAAATTGTGGTATATTCTATATATAGTGCTCACCAGTAATAAGCAACAAACTACTGATCCATGCAACATCCTACACAAATATCAAATTAAAAAATACATTGACAAAAAAAATCCAGATAGAATAGAATCTGTCTTCTATTAGTGCATTTTTTAAAAAATATTGTTTTAGTTGTAGTTGGACACAATATCTTTATTTTTATGTGGTGCTGAGGATCGAACCCAGTGCCTCACACGTGTGAGGCAGGTGCTCTACCACTGAGCTAAAGCCCCAGCCCTTCTATTAGTGCATTTATGTAAAGTTATGGAACAAGCAAAAGAAATCTATAGTAACAGAAATTGCATCAATGATTATTTTGGGTAAAGGGCAGTGGTGGTTGGTTGCAAAGCAATGGTTACATTCATTTATTGTCTGTCAGACTTATCAAACTGTATATTTAAAATGTATGCATTTTAGCAGCTAGGTGTGGTGGTGCACACCTGTAATCCCAGCAGCTCAGAAGCCTGAGGCAGGAGAATCACAGGTTCAAAACCAGCCTCAGTCACCTTGAGGTGCTAAGCAACTCAGTGAGACCCTGTCCCTAAATAAAATACAAAATAGGGGTATGGATGTGGCTCAGTGGTTGATTGCTCCTGAGTTTAATCCCTAGAACCAAAAAAGAAAAAAAAAATGTATACATTTTATTATTTGAAAATCATGCCATATAATGTTAATCTTAGGTAAAAATAAAAATATGTATTCCAAATTTAGACCTTTCCTTTGTAAAACTGGACACATTAAATTTTACTCACAAACAGAATAATTAAAAAATACTTACTGCAGGTTTTAAAGAATCAGCATAAAAAGGAAAATTATATTAGAACAAAGTACTTGCTTATGAAGTTGATTTAATATAAGTAGCCATTTTTAAATGGTTTGCTTTGAAGCAGCAGTGATATGTTACATTAATACTTCCTTTTTCTAAAACTGCATGTTAACTAATGGAAAAATTTTGACAGATTATTCTATGGTTACTTTTACTATTTCTAATCTAATAGTTGTGATATCTGTCTATCTATCTATCTATCTCTCTCTCTATATATATATACACTCATACACACATGCATATATATGTGTATATATAATTATATATTATACATAATTTACTAATGTGCTGATACATATCATCAAAATATCTGGTTAACTGCCAGCTCCATTAGGGGATCAAAATAGTGCACATTATATATCTGACAATACCTGGCAGGACGCCTTATGTTACTGAAAATATATGGAATTGCATTAAACTGAATGGAAATGAATCAGAACAGTGTGACACAGTATAAAAGGGCACTGGGCTGGTATTTAGGAAACTTCTGTTCTGATTCTGATTCTGGCTCTGTCTCTTAGATGCTTGAAATAGTCATTTCATTTCTCTGTACTTCAAATTCCCCATTCACGGAGTGAATGTATTAGGCCTGACTTTGTGCTCAAACACTGATCTGAAAGCTAGAAATAGTTGTTCCCTAATATCATGCAGAAACCAGTCAAGTGGAGAAACATAATATTATGAGCTATACTACAACAGTACAGCAAGTGCCATGATGAAGAAAAAGAAGGAAGGCATAAACGTAGGCTGCAAGATTCCTCCCTCCACCTAAGTCTGGAGGAGGCACAGAAGGCAGACTGAGAAGCATTCCAGATTTTACCACTGAAACCACTTACATAGGTGGTCGGCCACAGCATCTTTACCTGTGAAGGAAATCATAATCATAACGTAGAGTGAGAGAGGGACAGATTCCACAGCTGTACTACATGCTGGGAAAGAGCAGTCTTTATTATCCTTGGTTAACTATGATCTTCCCTATCTTCTACCTGAGGTTTGAACACAGCCATGAAGGCCATTGATAGAGGAATATGGATAACTGCTAGGGCTTGGCTTAGTACAAAGCTGTTAATGGGGAAATGGAAGGCCTACTTTTGAGTGTTCCTTCTGCCCTGGCATTCTTCCTATGCCTTAAACTGGGCCCTGTTAGCAAATGGAGGCAGTCTCTAGGAAAAGCAGAAATACTTTGCACTTGCTCAGAGGCAGGTTGTCCTGGGGGTCACAGAAGCATGAATCTAGCTTGGCCTAGATTGCCACTGTAGAGATCCTTCCCATGAGATGCTCTGCCAATGTAGACAATCACCAGGAAGAATACAAGCTAGCACCTAGCTCCCAGAGTGCTGTTTCTATGTCCAGGTGAGTCGAAGTTACAGCAGTCCCTACAAACGAAACTTTGAAGAAAAGCATCTAAAGAGCATAAGAAAACACAAACAAAATGAGGAGATGTAAACTAATGTCACTAAACATGGATGAAAGGAAGGAAAGGGAAAGGAGAAGCAATTTTAATACTAGACAAAAGAGAGGAAAAAAATATGTGAAAGAGTGTTTCAACAGTTTAAAAGGAAAGGGAAGTCTTTTTATTGTTTTGGTATTAGGAATTGAATCCAAGGGCACCTAACCACTAAACCACATCCCCAGCCCTTTTTTTATGTTTTATTTTGAGACAGGGTCTTGCTAAATTTGCAGGACCTTGCTAAGTGGCTGAGGCTGGCTTTGAACTTGCAATCTTCCTGCCTCAGCCTCCCCAGCTGCAGTGATCACAGGTGTGTGCCACCACACCTGGCCTACATTTCTCTTAATAGATATCAATAAGGCATGTGATAAAATTCAGTACCTACTCTTACTAAAACCTTCTGATATATTAGAAATGGAAGAGGAATGTTCAATATTTTAAAAAGTGTCTCTGAAAATCCCACAAGAAACACTGTATAATTTAACTGAGCAGTGAAAATTTTAATTTAAAAATAAGAATAAAGGGCTGTGCATGGGGCTCAGAGGTAGAACACTTGCTTTACATGCTCAAGGCCTTGGGTTCAATCCCCAGCACTGAAAAATAAGGGAAGGAATGAAGAAGAAGATAAATTTAAGCAAATGAAATATACAAAGATGAGAAAAATAAATAAAATTCTATTTATACATATAATTATCTAAAGCATCTACTATGAATTATTAAGATTCATTAATTTTTTTCTATAATTCTTGATCAAAACATCAATGTCTGAAATTCTGTTGATTTTTCTATAGCTAGGAGTGTATAACAGAGAAATATAGATTAAAATATTCTTTTCAATAGCATCAGTCATATAAATTACCTAAAAATAAATATTTTTTAAATGCGGAAGAATTTTACAAAAGTAGTTTATGACTAAGAGTCTTTAAAAAAGGTTTTATAAATAGAGAGCTGTCTTGTATTCATTGAAGAGAGAATGAAATATTAATGTTTCAGTTCTTTTGAAACTGAATGAGACACTTAATGTAATCCTAACTGTATTATTCATATTTCTGTCACTATACCAAAATATCTGTGTTGATCAACGTATATAGAAATACTTATTTTGGAGTCTCCTGTATATGATTGATAACGCTTGTTTTGGGTCTGTGGTAAGGTAGCACATCACAGTAGGAATGCCTGAGAGAGCAAAACTGTTGACATTTAGGACCCAAGGACCTAAGAAAGACAGAAAAGGAGGCTAGAGTCCCAGGATCACCTTAAAGGCCACATCCCCCTTGACCTAAGGATCTCCCACAATGCCTCACTTCCTGAAGTGCCAATAGTGCCATAGTGGGTACCAAGCCTTTAGCACACAGGCCTTTGGGGAACATCTAAGATCCTTACAATAGCACTAACCAAACTTCAAGGTCTTTTTAAAGTGAAAATACACACATAGAACCTAAAATGTATAGATGTATAGATGATCAAAGAGTCCCATGGACAAGTCAATCACCAAAAAAAAAAAAAAAACTATGAATGTAAAATTATCTTCCCTGATTCAAGAATTTATCACAATCTTCAGTAATGACAAAAGAAAGAAACTGGACATGGATAGAGAAATAGAATAACACAATGATAGTGAGCCCAGAACATGAAATAGTAAACAATAAAACTACTGCCACAATTATTAGAAGGAACAATGTAAAATTGGTCCCCGTTCTAGCATTGTATGCAAATATAAATTCCAGTTGGATATAATGTCAAAAACAGAACTAAAAATTTTCAAGTCAAGCCAGATGCAGTGGCACACCCCTGTGATTCCAGTGACTGAAGGCTGAAGCAGGAAGATCTCAAGTTCAAAGCTAGCCTAAGCAATTTAGCAATGTCCCAAATAACCTAGAAACCCTCAAAATAAAAAAAAATAAAAAGCTGGGGAGGTGGCTCTGAGGTTAAGGGTGCCTGGGTTCAATTCCTAGTACAATTTTTTTTCCAAGTCAATATTAAAGCACTCTAACATCATGTATAGAAAAATATTCTGTAACCAAGCTACAAACTAAGAAAGATTTGATAGACTTAAATATTTAAAACCTAATACCTCCTATTTATCTATTCACCCAAGATAGGGAGAAAAGACATTTCACACCTAGGATAGCTATTTGAAATATGAACTATGTCTAACAAAGAATTAGTGTCCACAGTATATAAAGATTCTTCATACTAATAAGAGAAAAAAAAGAACAAAATATTGAGAGGTACTTTACAAAGAAGTAGCCAGTCACCATATAAAAAATATTCAATCTATTAGTATTTTACATAGTAGGGAAAGGAATTAATATTAAAAGAAATAGAGCACCTTCTAAGAAACTTACATTGATCATGTATTTGTGCATTACTGATTTCCTTGAGACAATCCTACCAATTACATTGTTTTAAAGCCATTAAATGTTGTCTTTGATTTCTTAAAACAAACAAAAAAATATTTAATCTAAAAATAACAGGGATTTTTTTCAAATTAAAACCACAATGAGATAACATTGGTTACAAACAGACTGCAAAAAACTTAGTTTCTGAAAACATGTACTATAAAGGTCAAGGACACTCACATACTGCTAGCGGGAGTGTGAATGTGTGAGAACATAAAACAAAATAGAAATCCAAGAAAAAACGGCACTGTTTGGGAGAAGTTAAAATATTTGTGCCATGAACTCCCTTTATGGTTTCGTACCATAAAGATACTCTTGAATAAAGATGCCAGAATATAATGGCACTGAGTGAAATAGCAAAATACAATGTTAAAGTTTGGATGTGAAATGTCCCCAAAAAGCTCATGTGTGAGACAATACAAGAAGGTTCAGAGGAGAAATAATTGGGTTATGAGTCTTAACCCAATCAGTGAATTGATCCCCTGATAGGGATTACGTGAGTGGAAATTGAAGTGGTGGGGTGTGGCTGGAGGAGTTGGAACTGGGGCCTGGCTTTGGGTATATTTGAATGGCGTTTCTCTCTCTCTGCCATTGATCATCATGTGAGCTGCCTCCCTCTGCCACACTCTTCCACCATGATGTTCAGCCTCACCTGGAGCCCTGAGGAACAGAGCCAGCCTTCTACGGACTAAGACCTCTGAAACCATGAACTCTAAATAAACCTTCGCTCTGCTGCAGTTGTGCTGGTCAGATCATTTAGCCACAGCAATGTAAAAAGCTGACTAAAATAAAAACTGGTACCAGAAGTGGCACAGCTTTGAGGAATATACTTGTATCTGGAGAGTGGAGTTTCTCTCTTTCTGCTTTCTGATCATGATGTGAGCTGCTTTCCTCTGCCACATTCTTCCACCGGGACGTCCTGCTTCACTTCTTAAGCCCTGAGGAATGGAGTCAGCCTTCTATGGAATAAGACCTCTGAAACTGTGAGCCCCCAAATAAACTTTTCCTCCTTTTTAATTGTTCTAGTCAGATTTTTTAGTCACAGCAGGAGAAAAAAAAAACTGACTAAAACAACAAATATATCTCAAATATTTATCAGTGATAAGGTAGATTAAAACCATGTTTATATGATGAAAAATATATACATGAGTGACAATCAATGAATAAAATGTATGCACAGTAACACAGATGACTCTCAAGAACATAATGTTGAGTAAAGAAAAGCACAGAAAACTAAGTCCCATAGAGCTTTAAAAAAATGTATAGAACTAAATGGGATACTATTTTGAGATGGAAAATATGGCATGAAACATAAGATAATCAAGGGAAAAAACATTTCATGAGTATAATAGGTAAATAAGACGTATAATAAAATATGAGAGTTTATCGGAGTCATCAAATCTGCTATGCCATGAACTAAAGAGTTGATTATCTCACTTCCGTGTGACTGAGGACCCAGACTCCACAGACTCCAGGAGGAGGACAGAGGAGTGCATTTTACTAGTTATGGAGAGAGAGATGATGTGCATCTTCACACCTCTCCATCACCCATACCCTCTATCACCTATGTACCTATATGATAAAGGTGTTAGTTATGGGAGTCTCTGCATGCTAGGTCATTTATAACACTTTAGCATCCTATCAAATGTTAAGAGTTGAGATGATTTTTAGAAATGTAGAGTTTAGAGGTAAGGTGACATAAGTACCCATGCATTTCCATGTGTCCAGCAAGTTCACAATTGTATTAAGGTCTGGAAAATATGGGGGCCTTGATTAATGCCATTGATGTTTTGGTCATAAAACATTTACCCTAATTCTTAATCTAGTTAAGGTCAATGGTAGTAGTCTCTGATTGCAGTTTCAAAATACTGTGGATAGTGGTAAATTGAGATAAAGATATTCTTATCCTCAATGTTAAACTAATTATCATTGTTCCTGACTCTAAGCTATCAGGTTCAAACAGCCTCCAATCAATAACCCATCACTCAGAGAACAAGCATTTCTTAACTATTATGCATAGCCCTGCATACGCTACTGGTACACAAGCCGTTGATCAGTGACTCCAGAAGCTCTGGAATCAATGGTGCAGGCTACATCTTGCAGGTGTGATATCAACCACTTGGCCTCCCAGGCAGGAATGGCAGAATTCAAACTCTGCTTCTTTCATTTTCACCTGAGTGGTGTTAGATCATCATATTTTTCATTTTTCCTCTCTTATAATACCCTCATTTCTGTAGATGAAGAAGGGCTTGGAATGGATGTTTCCAGGAATACCATTAAGCCTTGGAATCTTCTGGAAAATTTAAGCTTGAAAATTTATAACATAGTCCTGCTGTTCAAGCCTTTTATAGCTAGGAGAGATAGTTCTGACCCTTTAAATCATTTTATTTCCTTTAAAATCTCTCTCCTGTCCAATCTAGTCGAGAAAATCAAATAGAATGAACACGATAACACAAAGATCACCTGAAGCCCTCCAAATGGCTGAAATGGAAACCCAGTTACTTTAAATTCCTGGTTAATCTCATGTCATGAAGTGCTGCCCAAACTCCCAAGGAGTTTAGTGGAGAGTATCTTTGTCTCTTAGCAACAGGCCTTTTTTGAGTTGGAGATAACTTTATGGAAACCTATTCACCCAGAAATAGAAGGAATGTGAATAAATGTTCTGAGACACTAAAGCATATTTCTCAAGCTATCCTTTCATTTGATGAAAACATTTTTAAAATGTATTTCCTCATTTCTTACCTTTTAACACTGAACATTTTTTTTAAATATTACCCTTGAGACAGAGTAGCTATGGACATCCTAAGTACATTGTGCAATAATATAGTGATGTCTTCAACAAATGAAAAAATGTAGAACTTCTCCCTCCCCTATTATATCCCCAGTTGAGATTGTTTTTCCATACAGGAATTTTTCACACATAATATCTAACATTTATATTGAGGTGAGAATATTTGCTATGATGAAAATTCCCAAATTATTTGATCACATGAAAATGATATTTTTTTTTCTCTTAGTATTTGACTTCTGGTAGTTTATCACATGTTTAATCTTTAGAATGTCTTTATTTTTAAAGACAGTATATATAAAACATTGAAGTTTATTGAGTTGACAAATCTCAAGTATGCAGCTAAGTGTACAACCAAAAGACTAAAATTCTGATCAAGAAAATTCTCAAGAATACCAGAATGTTCCCTTGAACTTATTCATCATAAATAGCCCTTCTAATATATAATCATCATTCTAACTTTCTTTATTAATTTACTTTGCTTGTCCTTGAACATCGCAATTTGGATCGTATAATGTATATTCTTTGTGAGGATATTTTTGCTCCATGTAATCATAATGCTGGTAAGGGTCATCGATGTTAATTCATTAAATTATTATATTTAATTGCTGTATAGGTGTCTATGGCATGAAATATACCAGAATTTATTTATCCATTCTGTTACTTATGGAGAGTTGGATTGTTTCCAATGTTTTGATATTATAACTAAGACTACTAGGTACCTACATTTTAGAAGACATATGCACTCTATTTTCTGGATCACATACTATAGGAATGGATAGATAGCATTTAGTAAATACTGTTAAATTGCATTTCAAAATGCATGTAACAATTTTTTATTCCCAACTGCAATGTATGAGAATTACCCCTGCTAATACTTTGTGTCATCAACCTTTGCTTCCTCTCTCTTATTTTGAACTTTAGCCTTTCTATGGGTATGAGAATGGAATTTTATGGTTTAATTTAAATTTTGCAACAACTTTCTCCAGGTGATCTTGGGCCAGCCCACTTCTTCCCCCTTTATCAGGATGGTTCTCAAAAATAACTAGAACATGCTAGGCATGTCATATTTTGAGACAAAGAAGGGCTGGCCAGAACAGATAAGACTCTTAAGCAGTTTCTCCTAGAAACAGAGTGTCCACTGATGCTTTAGTTCAGTAAATTACGTTGTCCCAGGGTATAATCTAGGTGGGCTGCTTTCTAGCACCCTCCAGTGTGGTGCAAGTGGGACACACCAACATGAGGTTCTATCCACCCTGGCAGCTTTCCTGAGCTTGAGAGACTGGCCCCAAATGAATCCCAGGCTTCCACTCTCCCTTGCTGCCGATATGCAAAATCCTTCCACATAACTTTTGACTGCATGGGTGTTCTGTCTCACCAAATCAGATAAGTTGGAAGCCAGTGCATAATAAGCCTGCTTCCCAATTTTTTCTTTATAATTATTTTGGTTTATTTTCATTTCCTTTCTCCTTCATCAAGTACATTTAGTTGAACTTTTAATTTTGAGATAATTGTAGATTTACATGCAGTTTACCCAGATACTTGCAATTATTAATTCTTTTTCTAATACATCTATGGCTTCAGTTTCCATTTTAAATGTGCGCTTGTCAAATTTACCAAATAATAAAGACTATTGCTACACATACACACACACACACACACACACACACACATATAAAATCTAGATTCATAAGTAAATAAAAGAGATTTTAGGCATGGGGACTTTGTGACTTTGAAGGGAAGGGGCTTTTTTAAGGTGATCCAGTTCTAGTTTATGGTAGGAATCATCTAGTATTCCAGTAATGTATCTGAAAATATTATTTAATTCAGTTCAGAGAATTTTGGAAAAAAATTAGCATACATTTACATCCTAAATAACCAAAAGTTTCAAATACACAAGAGTTGAATTGTCTAAACTATCCAAAAATGAAGCACTGCTGCTGTGTCTCTGTATTAATTTTACACTATGACACATTTTTCCCTTAGGCAGATCACTGGTTTTGTTTATTTGTTTGTTTGTTTTTTTAAATATTGAGGGCCTAGAATTACAGTATTTGAGAAATATTGGCTCTAGAGATACAGAAAATCTCCTAAAAATATCTCTTTCATGGCTTCCTACATTATTTCTGCCCAGGATACCTGACTTCAGAACAATAAAATTGTCATATACATCACAAATTGAATAGAATAAGTTCGTTTAACATAAATGAGCAATATGTGCATTATTTTACCAAAACCAGTGTTAGTATTTCAGAAAACTAGGAATGAAGCAAACTGTGCTAAGATAAACAAAAATATTTAAATATATAAATATATTTTCTACATTCTTTTTTTCTTTCTTTCTTTTTTTTTTTTTTTTTTGGTACCAAGGATTGAACCCAGACACCTAATCACTGAGCCACATCCTGAGCTCTATTTATTTATTATTTATTTAATTTTGAGACATGGCCTAAATTGCTTAGGGCCTTGCTTACTTGCTGAAACTGACTTTGAACTTGTGATCTTCCTGCCTCAGCCTTCCAAGCCACAGGGATTACAGAAGTGTGCCACCACACCATGGTTGTATTTTCTTAATTGTTATTCAATATGTCTATATAGGTATCTGTCTGAACCAAGGATTAGATATTAGTTTCAGTATAATACTGCACATTTTTTTTTTTAAAAACTAGAGCCAAACAACTAAGAATTTATATACAAAATTATTGGTAAAAGTAAGTGGAAAAAAATCATAAAATAAAACACTAAGTTCTCATTTTTTAGACTTGTTCCTGGCAGCTTTATTGAGAAATAATATCAGCAATGCCTAACAAGACCCAAAACATCATATTGTATTTATTTTTATATTGACAAAACAGCTACTAGCCACTAATACCCGTTTTCAAGGTTTATCTATTTCTCCTCTCAAATTCATGTTTCTTTTTCCCTTCATCCCCTTCATTTATAAATCATGTCTTTTCAGTGCTTTAAATGTGTTTTTCATTATTTCTATCTAAAATTGCCTAACACCATCTTTCTGCAAAAAAATAACAATAATTATGTAACCCCTGCAGAGAAATAGCTCCACGATTCTACCAATTCTATTTGAAATCTCCTTATCTATATTTTTCCTCTCAAAAGGATTATACAAAAGTACATACAAGAGGAAGTGAGGGGAAAGGGAAAAATAATACAAGGGGGAGAAATGAATGACAGTAGAGGGGGTAGAGAGAGAAGAGGGGAGGGGAGGGGAGGGGAGGGGGGATAGTAGAGTATAGGAAAGGCAGCAGAACACAACAGACACTAGTATGGCAATATGTAAATCAATGGATGTGTAACTGATGTGATTCTGCAATCTGTATATGGGGTAAAAATGGGAGTTCATAACCCACTTGAATCAAAGTGTGAAATATGATATATCAAGAACTATGTAATGTTTTGAACAACCAACAATAAAAAATTTTAAAAAAGTGAAGAACTTGACACTTCATACCATGTTAATTAACTATTAATTTTGATTCATTTGTCTAACTGAACTGCCTAAGTGATTGTTCTTTTCATTTCTAAGACTCAATGGACATTTCTCCTGAGGTTTTATTCTCTATCTATCTATCTTTCTCTCCCTCTCTAACACACACACACACACACACACACACACACACACACCTTTGAATAATCTGAGATACACAAAATTTTTCACTCTCCGTCTGTATTCTTCATATGTTTTCAAATTCATTTGGAAGAAAAGTTACAAAATTAATATCCTTGTGTCAATGATTTTACTACATAATCAATTACTAATTCAGTGCTATTTATATACTGTACTGCAAAAAAAAAAATACCTCACATAGCATTTTTATATTAGAATTGTCTAAAGTATTTTCATTTAGTATAGACTTAACAGCTGACCAGGAAGTGCTAATTGTAGCCATGTCAAAAATAAAATAACTTTCTGAGATTTAAAAAATAAAATATAAATAAATAAATAAATAAAATTTATATAAATTTATTTAAATATATCACTATTACTATAGCATAAATATTGTGTTTATTTAATTTATTTTTTTGTCTTTTTTTATTAGTTGTTCAAAACATTACAAAGCTCTTGACATATCATATTTCATACATTAGATTCAAGTTGGTTATGAACTCCCAATTTTACCCCAAATACAGATTGCAGAATCACATCGGTTACACATCCACATTTTTACATAATGCCCTATTTGTAACTGTTGTATTCTGCTACCTTTCCTATCCTCTACTATCCCCCCTCCCCTCCCCTCCCATCTTCTCTCTCTACCCCATCTACTGTTTAAAGCTGGGTCCGGCACAGATAAAATGAGAAATTATGTGATCAATTCCAAGTAATTTGCTCCAAATTTCTCTTTAAATTGTGTTGCTTTGTTTCTAAAGAATGATTCACATTTCTGGCTTTACAATTAATCTTTTCAATAGTGACTAATGCATGCTGCTTTTATTCTAGTCAGTACACCATTAAAAGGGTATGACACCATCTTTGTTTCCTCCTTTTATTGAATACACTTAGTTACTATTTTCTCTAAGCTCTAACTATTTTTTTTTTGGTGGGGGGGCGGTGTGACTGGGAATTGAATTCACTGTACTAGACCACTGAGCCACATCCCCAGCCCTATTTTGTACTTTTTATTTAGAGACAGTGTCTCACTGAGTTGCATAGCACCTCACCATTGTTGAGGCTGGCTTTGACCTCAAGATCCCACTGCCTGAGCCTCCCAGGCTTCTGGGATTACAGGCATGCATGACTGTGCCTGGCTCTAAACTCTAACTTTTCAAATTCTTCTACTCACAATTTTCCTTCAATTCATTCTTCCATAGCTCATCAGTCATTATGGGGTTTCATATTAAGACCAGTGACATACCCCTTGCCTCAGACACATGGTTGATTAAAGTGAAAATTAGTGATGGACATGGTGGCAAAAAACTATAATCCCAGCAACTAGAAGGCTGAGGCAGGAGGGTGGATCACAGTTTCGAAGGTCAGCCTCAGCAACTAAGGCCCTAAGCAACTTAGCAAAACCCTGCTTAAAAAAAAAATGGGGGTGGGGGGGGCAGGTCTGGGAATGTGGCTCAGGGATTAAGCACCCCTGGGTTCAACCTCTAGTACCAAAACTAAACTAAACTAAACTAAACTAAAAAGGAAGGAAGGAAGGAAAGAAGGAAGGAAGGAAGGAAGGATGGAAGGAAGGGAAAAAGAAAGAATGAAAACACATGCCAAATATACATAATATTCATGAAGGTGCATAACACCCAGAAACTTCAAATATTGCTAATAACAGTGTGTACATTACAATAATTTTGTTAAACTATTTTACGTTTTCTTAGAAATTTAAAGCAATGTCAACTCTATGATTTAGGAATTAAATTCAAAGTATTTATCCACAAAAAAGAGGGAAAATGTGTCCATAGAAACATGAAGAAGAATACTAGACACAACCCAACTGTTCATCAACACAATACTCAATAAACAGATTTTAATTTATTCCCTCAATGGAATAAGAAATACAATACTAATACATACTATAACATGGATGCATCTAGTGAACACAAAACAGTACACATCTGATTTTTTAAATATGAAATCCAAGAAAATGTGAAACTGATATGACAGTAGCAATCTTTCCACTGCTGAGCACTCATTGGAATGCATCATGAGGAAAATCTCGAGGACGATTCTATTAGTGGATATTCAGATGTTGACACTTTACTGTGCACTTATTTCTGTGCATTTTTATGAAAACTGTCACCAGATAATAATCTGATCTATGACATTAGGTTCCAAACTTGTCTTTTTTGGCTAGATAGAGTAGGTAGATTTTTTTTTGTTCCTTTGGTTTCTAACCCATAGAACAAATTCAATGATCATATGTTAGCATTTATCAAAATACTACCTTTGTTTGTTTGAAAAAGATTTCTACTCGCTACTTCCCTACTTAGCCTCCAAAAAATCTTGACTTGAGATGAACCTGTGGGAGTAGAACATGAGTAGTGCCAGAGTTATAGATAAAGACCTGCAGAACTGGCCAACCTTACCACCATTATGGGAAGGTTTTACCTTGGGTCTGTAGAGAACAGTGTTTAGGGTAAGAAAGCTTAAAGGAAGAGAGTGCTCCCTGAGTCCTGTTAAGTCAACATGTAAAAGAAGCAATTCCTATTTGGAGTAATGACCTTGAATTTCATAACTCATCTACAGAAAACAGAAACGAACAATTAACCAATGTGAGTCAGAGACTGAAAGCAATCCTATCTGTTGTGGGTTGGATATGAGATGTCTCTCCAAGACTCATGTATTAGGCAAAGCAGGCATGCTTAGAAGTGAAATGGTTATATTATAGGAGCAATAATCTCATCAGTGGATGGAGCCATTTGATGGATTAATAATTTGAATGGGCCACTGGGTGGTAATTATAGGCAGGTATGTTGTGGCTAGAGGAAGTAGGTCACTGGGTGCCTGGCCTTAGGGATCTTTTCCTGTCCTCACAAGCCCCCTCTTTCTCTGATTTTCAGCTTATTATGATCCAACCAGTTTTCCTTTACCATACCATTTCACCATGATATTTTGCTTCACTTAGAACCCAGAGCAGTGGAGTTAACTGACCATAGATTGAACCCCCCTGAAATGAGAAGCCCAGAATGATATTTTTCTCACCTAAGTTGTTCTTGTCAGGTATTTTGGTCACAGTGACACAAAATAAGTAGCACATTCTCAATGTGACTCATGAAGGAGAGCATGAAAAATGTCTATCGTTATTGATAAGAGAGAATGTGGTTTCCCCACCCATCTTGGCTAGACAAAAATTCAGTTAATTATGGCTCATCTAGATAATAGCCCAGGCAATAACTAAAAATGACTTTTGAAACAACTTGTAAGTTGTTAAGGAAATAGTAATATTATAAAATTATAGGTATTTTGAACAACTGATTACAAGTACTACAAAATCAAGTACTACAAAATCAAGTACTACAAGTACTACAAAAATCAATCTCCATTTAATGAGACATAATGTTTATATATATATATATATACATTATATATATATATAAACATTATATATATATAAACATTATATATATAAACATTATATATATATAAACATTATATATATAAACATTATATATATATATATATATGTATGTATATATATATAAAATACTGCTTCATATTTTATATACCCATGTAAATATTAAGAGCATTATGAATGGATATTATCCCACATTTTTATATCTTTACCTGTTTGATTTAAATGAATGTAAACTATATATTAAGCAAATATGAGTGCCTGATTGTATATTTTAACTTATTTAAGAGTAACTACTACGATTCTGGAGAAAAGCAGTGAATTTTATAGAATAATCCAAAATACAGTCATCATCATGGTCATAAAAAGTCAGTGACATTCAATAGTCACCAAAAACTCTAAGGCACCCATGCCCTAGAGGAGTAAATATCACATAAGGGCAAAAATTAAATATACATAGTAAAGTGCCACATTTTTATTGCAAGAGGAGGAACACTGTGTCCTCATGTGGCAAAATACAGAAGGATAAATGAGCCAAATGTTGTGTGAAGCCTCTTTTATAAAAGCATTGAGCCTAGTCATGTAAGGAGGAAACTTCATGACTTAGACACCCTACCTTTCTTTTTTAATATTTATTTTTTAGGTGTAGATGGATACAAAACAATGTCTTTAATTTTTTTATGTGGTGCTGAGGATCGAACACGGGTCCCGCCCGTGCTAGGCGGGGCCCTCTATTGCTGAGCCACAATCCCAGCCCTTCACCCTACCTTTTAATACTATCACTGTGGCCTGAATGCCTGAATTTTGGAAAGGACATATTCAAACCATAGCATATGGCAAAGCGCATGTTCCCTGATCATCAGAAGTAGTTGGCATAAAGATCAGCAAGCTGGGAAAGAACATTCCTCACACTGGAGTTTATCAAGACAAATAGATAGTTATGTTTTACAGTTTCCAGTTTGGCAAGAAAAAATGGAGTGTTGGTAATTCTTGATGCATCATTAACAAAACAATCCTAAAGTCTTGCAACAAAGTGGCCTTTATCGAGATCCTGTTGAAGGAAGGCCCAGCCACTGACCTAACCAACACTATTTTGTCTTTCTCTGACTCCCTTTGCTGTTTAACACTTTTCCTCTGAGCCACTCTGTTCTGCGCATGTCTGATTGCTAGCCTTCTTTAGGGCAAGGAATCCAAACTTTACCCAAACAATGGCCAGCTTTGCAGAAAAGATCACACCATGGTGGGATTTTCTCCTATGTGGGAGCAATTACCCATGGTGGAACAATGGCTTTCCTGAAGCTTTGAAGAAACAGTCCTGAGAAAATGATCAACCAGTTCATAGCCTTACCAGGATACCCTACTCGGCCAGTTATGCCAATGCCAAACCCTAGCCATGCAAGGCCCAAACACTTATCTTTGTCCCTTTCCTATAAAAGCTCAAATTTCTCTAAGCCCCTTGAGATTCTGCATTTTGGTCCCTGCACCTTTTTATCTTTCCTTCCTATCATGATCACACTAGTTAAGGCACAGGTAGCTGAGCCTGGTCTCACTAGTTAAGGCACAGGTAGCTGAGCCTGGTCTGTTGAGATCCCTCGATTTTAGGCCTTTGCCTTAAAATCTCTGGTGGCACCACTAAAGTTGTCTTTACTTTTTTGAAATGCTGCAATTTTATACATTAGTCTGAAAGGTAGGGCTCATTTTGTTCATTTTACAAATGAGAAAATTAATGACTCAAAGGAGATACCCAATTTCTAGGGGGTAGGATCAGGGAGTGAGCCCTCATCCATCTAGTTCCAGAACCTTCTCTTTATTATTTAATTTTTACTAAAGAAGGAAAATATATCCACATCTTAGAGGAAATATTTATGTTCCAATGAATGCAAAAAATAAGGCTGTCAAGAATGATTTTCACCTACTTACTCCCCTCTTGTTCTTTTGATCATGTTTTCACCTCTCTTAAGAAATGCTATAAATTTAGATTGCATGCTGTTAATTTGTATGTTCCCTCGCTAGTTTCCTACAGGCATTTGGCTGTCTGCAGATGTCAGACCCCTAGGCTATAAAATTCACTAAGCAAATTGCTTTGAAATATCCTCCTTCTAAAGGCCCCTTGTTTAACTCCTGTAAATTCATTCTGAGTTGATTTCATAACTCGACTAACATGGATTGTGTGTTTTTTACAGACCAATATTTTTTTTTTCCAGTGAGTAATGGTTTTCTAGAGTGCCCAAACTCAATTCTTTCCCTGCTCTACATGTGTTCCATCTTTGGCTGGTTTGTAGACACGAATAACCAACAGCGTTGACAATCTGTGTATTCCCACTTGAGTGCCACCATATTGGCAGCGTGTCATGGAGAGATTGTGTCTTTCATGCTAAATAAGGGAGGTGTTTAAGTTGTAGTACATATATTATGCACTGCAAGCCTCTCCTAAATTCTGCATATTACTCAAATAGGTGTATACACACTATTCTGTATCTCGTTTTTCTTCTCTGTCTCTTACCCATTGTCCTAACTTCTGCCTGTTCTGTATTTTACAATTTCTTTCCAAAGAAAGAGGCATGTAATTCCACGAGGATGGTAAGGATCATTTTCTGAATATGCCAATTTGCTTTAGCAAATGCCACCACATCAAACATTCCAAATCCATGACTTTCTTCTCCTAGTATCCTACGGCAATTTTTCTAATTATTACTCCTTCAAGACATTTGTTTTCTGCTAATACAACCAGGATGTAATTATTATGTAACTTAGATTTGAGTTCCTTATTGTTAAAGCCCAAGGCTTTTTTGATATGTCTTTGCAGAATCTAGTACATTCATTACTACATAATCATTTAATGAACACCTACTCTGTGCTATGTATTGTAGTAAGTGCCACATAAGCTGAAATGAATAAGACATTTTCTCAATTTTAAGGAGCAAACTGATGGGAGAGATGTCCAGGAAATAAAGCAAATTTAAAAGAGTCTGACAAAGGCCTCAAATGTTGTAAGTAGAAGAGATTGCAGTATTGTAAAGCAAGAAGGTCTCAGCTATTTTTGTGTTTGGGTGAGGAAGAGAGAAGTTTTTATAAAGGATCATCTAAATGGAACTAGCAAAGCATTTGAAGAAAGGCAAGGTATTGCATGCAGGTGAAGAATCAGCATGTGCAGATACGGAGTCTTATAATGGGGTTACATGTGCAGAAAAATACAAACAGTTTTGCATTAGTAAAGAGTAAAGGTCACATGAGTAATTCTAAAAGATTAGAAAAGTTTTATAAAATCTAGGTTTCAGAGTCTTCCAATGTCATTCTAAGAAGTTTGAACTTTTATAGAGGTTAGAGTTTATCCAGCTAGGATTTTTTAATAGGCTGCATGTATGTGTGTTTGTATGGCTTTCTGTGCATTTTTTTTTGTGTGTGTGTGTTTGTGTGTCTGCATACATTTTAACAATAATCTGAAGACAATTTGAACATTTTGTGCTTTCATACACAAATGCAAACATACAAAAATATTGAATTATCTGAGTGAAGGCAGTCTAAATAAGCACTACCTCATACTGGCATCATGCTTTTTATTTTGTGGAGATGCTGTTTGCAGTCAAAATAGGAATGAGTTATTAATGAAAGTGGCAACATTTATTATTTAATATATTGTCAGGATATTTGACAATTGTTAATTTGGCATATGGTGTCAAAAATGTCATTCTCTTTTGTAATATTCTGAGTTGTCTTAGCAATTAAAAGATTCTTTTTTTGTCCACTCATAACATGAAATAGATTTTTCTCTAGATTTAAAACTTACTTCCTAAATTGAATTGCTTGAAAGTTTTTTTTTTTTTTTTTTTTTTTTCGTTTGGCATTTGGAGACCAAATGTTGTGGGATACTACTCTTTAATGGACACAAGCCAGATGCTGTATGAATGCCTTGCATGACCATGTGTCTCACTACACAGAAGATTAGTGCTGCCAATTATTGCCAATTATGACAAATGCCTGTTTGCTATATGACTGGAGGCACTGCGTGGCTGGAATGCAGATCCCACTGGGGAGCGGAATCATCTCACTGTGCAACCATAGGAGGCATGTGAACTCAGTAGATTCAGAAGCACCTGTATCCTAGCACCAAGTCTCATACTTATGGTTCAAGTCTCTCTTTGGTTTTTGACTTATGACATTAACTATGACAATAAAATGAAATAGCTGATTGAATTTTATAGTTTTTTTTTGGGGGGGAGTACCAGGGATTGAACTAAGGGTCACTCAACCACTGAGCTAATTCCCAGTCCTATTTTGTATTTTATTTATAGACAAGGTCTCACTGAGTTGCTTAGCACCTTGCTTTTGCTGAGGCTGGCTTTGAACTTGTAATCTTCCTGTCTCAGCCTCCCCAGTCACTTGGATTACAGGCACAGACTGTCACCCCTGGGCAAATTTCATAGTTTTTAATTATTTACTTTTAGTATGTTGTTGTCATACTGTTTGAACAATTAGACATAATATAAATAGTGTATACCTCATTTTTGTTTACACACATTTATAGAACTTTATAACTAGTTTACGTGTGAGCTATCTATAATAATTACTGTTAACTATGCAAGTATCTCAAGTTTGAGAAATTGTAATAGCCAATGTGGAGCCAGCCATTTTTGGCTGCTTTATTAGAGAGTCATCAAAGCTTAGAGGAAAACAAATCTGATATAGACTAGATCCAAGACAAGTTCACATTCTTATCCAAGCTTTTGTGTGACCCTGAGTTCTTTCCTAATCTGTTTCCACATCTTGAAAATGGATATAATGAGATCTGTCTGGCAACATTCAGTGAGAGGATACATGTAAAGAGGTATCTTGCACATGCCTTGTACTTAATAATATTAACTTCCCTTTTTAGCCCTGAACTTTGATTTCCAAATCCATAAAATGGAAATATTAATACACACCTCATGAGACTGTTAGTGTGTTAAAATATTGAGTCATATTCCTGATAAGGAGGAACACATATAAATTGTCCCAGGTGCTCCTTTGGTAGAAATATAGACAAAATGACAATTTTTCCATTATGAAACAAATATCATTTATGTGAATTCTCAGCAATATTCTCATAAGACAAGTAGGCACACATTTTCCTAGGGGCCAGATATATAAATAACATTTTGTCAGGGTCAGATATCTACATGAGTAAGTCTTTAAAAGGCTCTCTACCCCAACACATGTACTATGACATAATAATGTTGTGCCATACTTTAATTTATGTTCATTATACAAATGAGAATATTAAGGAACAAAGAAAGTTATGTGACTTGTTCAAAGACATACAGCTAATAACTGTCAGAACCCATGGTTGAACCCAGGCAAATTGGCTTTAAGGTCTACCTTATAATTACTTGGTAGTTCTGCCTCTGATTATGGAACCAGAGGCTAGCTTTTGTACCAGTAGGTAAGAAGATTGTGAGCATCATCTTTGATCCTCAAGGTGATGCAAGCATTGTGGATAAAGTATCCTACAGAAGAAAAGACACAAAGGTCTAGGAAACTACTGTATTCACTAGAGTTCCTTCCTTATATTGTAGTCAATCTCTTTGTCCATGAACCAAGCCTGGATGTATTATCAAACTGATGAAGTAGGGGTAGGCAGAAATAGCCCCCCGGATATCCTGAACTACAAAGAGATTCACATATATTATTGGGTGGGGACAACATAGTGGAAGAAGTCAGGGTGAACCTCATGACAGTTGAAACATCTAAGGGTTTAAGTATAGTAATTTGGGTTAATACTAGATTGAGGGTATTATTATCATCACAAAAAAACTCAAATGTCTTATTTATACACATACATCATTTTGGAAACCACATATCACTACGTAAATGTTAGTATGATTTCAATCCCACTGTGTGTGTGTGTGTGTGTGTATATATATATATATATATATATATATATATAGAGAGAGAGAGAGAGAGAGAGAGAGAGATGTATATAAACAATTTAATACATGAGTACAGTGTTGCATTGGTACTTGGCTAAAGATTAATGTACTCAGTCCTGTTATCAGGGAGTCAGAAGTCTAATATGCTTGCAGTGTATGTGTTGTTGTTTGGTTCCTTTCTGATCTTGTAGAGTATGTCCATCAACCTATGTGGGCACTGAGTGATCTGGAGTGGTATTTATAAAGTTTTATGCCTTGTTACTCCTGCTTCATCTGAAAATTATACCACACACACCTCTGAAATCCATATGCTCTGCTATATCCTCTAGTCCTATGGTATATGTCCCCTAGTCCACTCCAACCCCGGGTATCCTATAGAATAATGACACTCTGGGCCAAGATTTATGTTCAGGATTCTACAAACGTGTGCCAAGATATTTTTGCGCCAGATTCTGAGTTTTAATTGTCTATGAATGTTTTAGCTGCTTTTTTTTTGCTGCTGTAACCAAAACACCTTACAAGAACAATTAGAGGAGAAGTTTATTTAGGGGCTCACAGTTTCAGAGGTCTCAATCCACAGATGACCAACTCCATTGCTGGGGGCTTGAGGTGAGGTAGAACATGATGGCTGGTGTGTGCAGCAGAAGCAAGCAGCTGACAACATGGCACCAGGAATGAGAGAGATTCCACTTGCCAGAGACAAAACATATCCCCAAAGGCACACCCTCAATGACCCACCTCCACCAGCCACACCCTTCAATTAACTCAGCTAATCTCTCTGAGGAGATTAATTGACTGATTGGGTGAAGGCTTTCATAACCCAATCCTTTCCCCTTAAAACCTTCTGGCCTTGTCTCATACATGAGATTTCAGGGGACACTGCACACCTTTCTAATCTGTTGGACAGCATTGTGTGGCTAGTTCCTGCATCATGCTAAATATAAGGCTTTCCTAAGGGGCTAGGGATTTCCCTGAACCGAGCACAGACAGACCAGAGAAAGACCTACTGTAGGATTCCTGCAGGGATTGAGCTTGTTTCTACACCTCAGTGGAGTTTAAACTATCAGGGTTTAGAAAGTAGACCATCCATATCTGATGTTTGACTCTTTTCCTTTAAAAATCCTTTTTTCCTTAGGTCTCACCTCAACTTTCCCTTGATTTAGGACATATTTCTCCTTTTCCCTCATGGCTGTGACTTAAAGGAGAAGGCAGAAGGGCTAAATTGAAAGTTCATAAGAGGGAACATATGTTGGGAAATGTTTAAAAAATTTAAGGACATTATAGGAGTCTACCTAAATATCAGTTTTTCTTCTTAAAACTATTTATTGTAAGTTTACTTCTATATTTTTACAAGACAAAAAGAAAAATCAGTCACCTAGTTTGCTAAATTGCTTAGCATATGTGAAGGTGTGGGTTCAATCCCCAGTACCAAAAAAAAAAAAAAAAATTGTTTAACAATACACTAAACCCAGGTGATCCTAACTTTCTGACCTACATGTTTTTTAATCCACACATAACTCTTTTCTGCCTGGTTACTCTCATTGGTGTAATTGTTGTCAAGTAACAAGCCTAAACTGGGTAGAAATGCTAAATTTTCAGTTCAGCACATGACGCTTTTCAACGGTTAGACCAGTTTAACTTTTGGATTGTTCAGAACATTGATTAATGATGAAGATGGATATAACAGTTCCTTTATCAGTTAATAATAAACTGAAAGGAAATAGCACATGCCTTTTACTCTGTGATCACAATTCTCAGTTTCATTGATTATATCTGAGTTGATTGGAAAGAACTGCTTGATGTCTCAGAGTCTCATCTGTTTAACAGGATTAATAACTTCCACTTTGAAGATTGATGTAAAGTAGATATATATGGGTATAATCTATAATCCAGTAAGTAGTGCTTAGTGTAACCTATATGAAGGTATTTTAAATGATTCTTAAAATAATTGAATACAAAAGGTAAGATCTGTTTGTCATTTTGTAAGTTAATATAGTTCTATTGGCTATCGACAGAGGCAAAGCCAAAGACCACAAAAGGAAAAGAAAAATGCGATATGTTGTATGTGAGGTGACTCTAAGTGCAAGCCTACACTCTTCTTTTTCTCTAATTTTAAATGAGATTGAAGGAGTAAGTAGAGTTAGGTTCACAAATAAGTTTCTGAAAATAATTGCTTTCTATCATCTGTGTTGAATCAGAAATAATTTTGTATAATCAAATAACAAGACTTTTGACAGGAGTTAGCATCAGCCCTAGACTCAGTTATGCTCTTAAAACCTTGTCACATACTTTTAGTGGGAGAGAGCCATAGGGGTTCTGTTTGCACAATCCTTTTAAATTCTAATAAGGTTTTCTGAAGCACATTTCAAAATACCGGTAGTCCCTCCCCACTGCTTCAACGCTGGCTCAGAGGAAAGTCTCCACTTTCATCTTCAAACAACTTCAAAGTTTATTTCTGAAATAAGGGCTTTTTTTCCCATGGAATTCAAAGGGCTTTGCGACCTCATGTGAGGGAAGGAGCTCCTGGTTTCCAGGACTGCATTTAAAAAGCCACTGATGTCTTCATGCAGGGCTGGGGGCATCTCTGACTAGCAGAAGTCTTCAGTTGTCTTTACCTTAGCTTCTGGATCATTTGTTGGGAGCTGAAGGAGGAGGTTAGCACCTGAGAGAGGCTGGCGTGAGGGGAACAAGCTTTAAACACACTGCTTTTCCCCATGACATACAAATTGTTGAGAGATTTCTAAATTAATTTAGCAAGGAAGGAAAAGAGAAGGAAAGAGGGGTGGAGAAAAGAGAGAAGGAAGAAAGGTAGAAGAGAGAGAAAGAGAAGGAGGAGGAAGGAAGAAAGGAAGGAGGGAATGTTCCACCTGCGATCTGAACATGTTTTCATTTAGAAGCTCTTATTATTTTTTTCAATTTATTTATTTATCCCTCTGGTATTGTCTCCCACTCTTCTATTTCATCATTCTCAAGGACAGTAGTTCACGGGCCAGGAGGCTGTCAGGAGCTGGGCTCAGACCACACCCATTCCTCCTCAGACCACACCCATTCCTCCTCAGACCATGCCCATTCCTCCTCAGGCCACACCCATTCCTCCTCAGACCATGCCCATTCCTCCTCAGACCATGCCCATTCCTCCTCAGGCCACGCCCATTCCTCCTCAGACCATGCCCATTCCTCCTCAGGCCACACCCATTCCTCCTCAGGCCACACCCATTCCTCCTCAGACCACACCCATTCCTCCTCAGACCATGCCCATTCCTCCTCAGGCCACGCCCATTCCTCCTCAGACCACACCCATTCCTCCTCAGACCATGCTCATCTCACTGTAAGTAACACAAGTATTAGAGCTGGAAGGGCCCAAGCCCACAGTATTAGCATCAAGGTACCACTTCCTGTAACTCTGATAAGGACATTTGAAATGTCTAGAGAGATGTGATTTGTTTTTAGGAGGGGCATTGGATATGATATAAAGAAAAGGAGAGATTTCTTGGAATTCTTCAAATTGGTACAAAATATTTTGTAGCAGTATTTCCTGTCAGAAAATTGTTAAATGCCTTCCTTGGATGAAGGATAATTGTATCCATGGTTTCACTCCATTCCCCTATCTTTGTATATCATTTTGAGTTGTGTATCAAGTTTATTATCAGTGCTCATGCAATGTGTTGCATTGTTTATTTTTAATAATTATATATATTCTGTCTATAAATGGTTCTTCAACTCCGTCTAGGTAAGGGCATCTTTTTAATATTCCTCAGTGCTCCTGACATTTTCCTTTGCAGTGATTTACCTAGTAAAGGTTTAAAAATAATCAATGAATTTTTGTTTCCTTTAGTAAAGAAAGACAGTGGATTTGACATGAAACTCTACTTCTATAGGAAAAAAAAATATTTGAAAAACAATGTCTGTGCTAGGAAACAGTGAAATGTTCTCCATTAAATTTTCAGTTTCATTTAGGGTCGATCCTTTCATATGGAAAAATATGAGATGTCAATGCAAACTATTCCAAATAAAATCAAACATGTTGCAAAATATAAAGATTTTATGTTTTTCTATTTTATTTATTAAAAATAAGACCAAACCTCACAATACCTAAAATAGGACCTTATGAAATGATATTGTACTCTTGAATTTCATTTTGTTAGTTTTTATATGTTTGAATTATTGCAAAACTAGACCAATGCTTAATTTATTTTATGTAGGTGTATAATTTAGAATGGAAAAGGGATAATCATGACTCCTATATATGTCAACACACACACACACACACACACACATAAACACAAACATGACACAGAGGTATGGAGAGAGAGAGAGAAAGAGAGAGAGAGCGAGCTTATGAAAGAGAATTGACCTTGGGTTTGACCATCCTCTTTTTTTTAATATTTTTTAGTTGTAGTTGGACACAATATCTTTATTTTATTTATTTATTTTTGTGTGGTGCTGAGGATCGAACCCAGCCCTTGACCATCCTCTTCATGAAGCAGGCTCTTTTGGCCAACAGTCATGACTTCACCCTTAAGGAGTAAATTTCATACTTTACTCTTCTTAAAAGTTTACTGTTTTTGATGGGTAGATACTTATTTTGGCTTTCAAGACGAACTTTAGACCAGCTTTTGAAAAAGAACACAGAGAAATGATAAATATGCTTCATTCCTTAAATCAAAATAGCCTCATGAATCCAAGAACTCAACAAGAGCCCTGGTATGCCCCACTCCAGGATTCCACTAACACTTATGATCCCACAGCTGCAACAAATCTCAGACTTTCACTGTCTTGTAGCATCCATTTGTGAATATTTATTTGCATTGAACTTTCCCACCTTCATAATTTTGCTTCTTTCATTGTGATTTCAACACAGCAAAGATAGGGGCATGAATGGAACCACTGAAGTTAATTTGATAAGTCTTCATAAGAGTGTCCCTTTCTCTTGAGCTTGTATTTCTAACAATATTTACCCCCTACTTCCCCAATTCTGGCTTACCTCTTTCTCTGATAACCAATAAACTGTATTTTAGGAACCTATCATCTGAGGGTTTCACCACCTCTTTGGACTCGTGAAGCTGGTAGATATTCAGTGTCCATGGAAGAAGATGCCCAGGTCATGGGATCAATATATCTATATCACTGCCACCTCCACACCAAACTGAACCATGAGGACAGCATTGATGAAGACTCAGAAGGAAAGGAGGCAGACTACATGCACAATTCACCCAAAATACTTCAGAAAGTCACTATTCAGGTAACAGCATCTCTGATCCTGGAATAGAACATGTCAAAGAAGTCAAGCTATCCTCTGTCAAAGTGGAATAAAAGAGAAATCAGGTTAGATTTTCCAGAGTAATTCAGGCCAGACTGTTAAGTTGAAAAATCCCCCACACATGATTTGAGTACTAAGAGTCTGTTTGAATTATTTCTGAATGAAGAAACAATGAACTTTATCAGGAATGAAGCCAAACCTTATGCTTCTCACAAAGACAGACATAAGGGCTCACTTCAAAAACCTGAAGTAAATGACTGTGAGTATTCTAAGTTTGAGTGAACATATTTTGTATCCAAGAGGAAAGTTGCTTTTCTAGATAGAAACACCAAAGACAAACTCCCAGTGACCCATGTCCTCCAGCCATACCCTACTTGCCTACAGTTACCATCCAGTTAATCCTTGTCTGTAGATTAAGACCCTGATTAGGCTAAGGATCCCACAACACATCATTTCACATCTAAACTTTCTTGCTTTGACTCATACATGAACTTTTGAGGGACTCCTCATATGTAAACTATAACAGCAATCATCTTGATGAAATGGTTAAATTTACGTGAATAAGGTTTTCCATTACCAGAGTGAATTAAAATTTCAAATTATATGCATGCCAAGAAGCATCCCACATTTTTAATTAGACCATAAGTATTTTGGTCATTGAGATTCAAGCAATTCCTGCAGAAAAATTCAATTTGGTTTGGTTATAAAATTTGAGTTAGAATAACAGCTTGTCTATTTGGCTTGATTTGAACTCTACAAGGCAGAATCACTAATTTCTATCAACAGGGACCTTGGGTTAGCAAGGAATCTGATGATTTAAGTCTGCTGATTCTCTATCATTTATGCTGTGGTGACTTTTCAGTAGCTTCAAACTGATCATAACTTTGAAAAAGAAAGGAATCAAGGTAACAATAATGATTTGTGAAGATAAGACTAAACAGTACCCTCTTAAAAACAGAATTCAAACATTGAAAGAAAAGAGTATTTGATTTCCTAGTGGAGAAAAGGAAGATAGTAGTGTTCCACTGTCATGATATTGAAAGTTAACATAAACTGCAAAGCTGTGGGTATTGAGCCTTTGAAAGAGGCCATGCAGCATTCAACAGCAGCTAGAAGAAATCTGAGCCAATCAACTAAAGTGATGGCCATGTTCAAAGAGAACACAGGGGACATGCAATGGATCATGCAACAAGCAATACTCTAGCTTGATCAAGTCTATCATCAATATGGCCTGTAATAATAATGTCACCTGCACAGAGTCTGTGCCAATGAGATTAGGTTGTGTGTTCTGACTCTCCAAAGATTTGCCACATGTTGCTACTTGTAACACACTGAAGAGTCTTGTGCCCATGTTCCCAAGACATAAGAGATAAGGGAGGTAATAAGAACATAGATCAGATAAGTATGACATCTCCTTGAGTAACTCATGGAGACAAGGAAACACTACATTTCTTCAGCATGGGCATACCTGTACTAGGTGTTAAACATACATGCAAAATATTTCAAAACATATGACACAAAAAGAGTGTTTAAAATGGTGGCAGTTACATGCATGCTAAAATTCCATTAATATTATCATTTTCTAAAAATTATGTTCCAACCTCCCCCCGAAAGATGCAAGTTTTGGCTCAGATCTCGTGACATAGGTTGTTTTATAAGACAAACTCTTCTTTCCTTCTCAAAGCCCCAAATCCCTGCACTCTAGTTATTTTAATTCGCAAGAAATGATAATGGCCTTGGTTGGTCAAACAAGTCTTCGTGAAGAGTTTTACATTTTTTGAAAGCCTTGGGCTTTCTGAGTAAGGAATACCAATAACCCGGATGAAAGGACTTTTGAAACTCACCTTGAAAGTTAGGGGAACTTAAGTATCTGTCTTTCCTGGAGTCATTTGCCTATTCTGCCAATGTAATAGACCCACAGACCTTGCCCTCTCCCTTCAGAAGATTCCAGAATTTAAAAATCTCTTATTCTCACCTGTACCTCTCCCCAGGGAAAGAATGACGTATCTGCAATGAGTTTCATAATTGTGTGGCTCTCCACTCAGTTGTTAACCCTCACAGCATGCACAGGTAGCATCACACTCTTGTAGTCACCTGATGAAATGACAGAGCTTGGGGAACCAACCTAAAATGCTAAAAATGTTGGTATATTTGTATTAACGCGGAAATAAAACAGTGTCCTGCTAACTTGTTAGTGTATAAATAGGCAACGTTTCAGATCTGTTGCAGTTTGGGACTTATTTAACCATTCCTTGCAGTCATTAGCCTTACCCCATACATTTCTCCTAACAAAAATTTTGATAGTGTATAGTTTAACCATGTAGAAATGAGGTTATTTATGTGTAGAACAAACAGTACCTCTTTTTTTTTTTAGTCTCTTCTATCAAATTTGTCAATTAACAGGTAAAGAATGGTGGCCAAGTATATTTAATTGATTTCACAGGACTAATAAGTTTAAGGTCTAATCAAATAATGATGAAATAATTTATAGCAATCAGTCCACTAATGAGATTCATTTCCTTCTTTCTTAATTCATATATCCCAGTCCATTCAGTCATCTATTTTGTTTTCAAGTCTTTCTCAGCAAGGCTGCATCTTCCAATAAGATGCTAATTTGAATTCAAGAATTTATTCCTACTGTAGTGTTTGATTTTTTTTTTTCAATCTCTCCCTGCCTGAGCCTATCTCTTTCAGCTCTACCTTCTCTCTGCTGCTGCTTGAGATCTAAATATTCACAGACCACAGCCATTGGAACAATTTAATCAAGACCTTAAAAGTATGGGAATTCTCTACTACCATATTCCGGGGTCTAATGCAGTTCTCTAAAATAGGCTTTGAATGAACCCTAACCCCACTCTCTCCTCTACACTTAATTGGCTACCAGGATTCTGATTTTTCCTGGGATTATGGGTATTCTTCAGGGCTACAATGGAGCTGCTAAAGGGGTATCAGAATATAAGTTAAAATTCTACAAAGAACACTGGTCATTTTTTTTCTTAAATAAATACTCCCCTGATTGCTTTCCTCTGAAACACTGCCCTGAAGACCTCAGTTAATTTTCAGAGTTTCAAAAAACTGGATTTTGACAAATTTCCCCAGTTTCCTTATTGCTTTTATGAAGGAGAGAGTTTTCAGAAATCCTTACTTTGCTACTTTTGTTGATGACTGCTCAAAGTCAAGTTTTGATTCATAAAACTACCTGGCTTAGTGTGTGAAGGTATGTGAAAAAGTATATCTTATCCAAATCTGGAATATGAGTGTTATTCATCCCACAAATAGTGATTGAGGACCTATTTCATTCACATCTCTTTGCTAGATACCGGGGATTTACAAAAAATGGAAATATTGCACATGACTTAAAAGTGCTCACAGTTTGGGTGAGAAACAGGTAGGAAATAGTCATCTGCATTTTAAGGGGATCATTAAGACAACATATCACAGGCAATAGAGGTGGCATGGAAAAGGAGAACCCTGTGGGTTAGGATATTAAGAGAGGTGTTATTCAAGTTCTCTCTCTCTCTCTCTCTCTCTCTCTCTCTCTCTCTGTGTGTGTGTGTGTGTGTGTGTGTGTGTGTGTGTAGCTATGAGAAGAGATATTCTGGAAGAAAATTACCGTAATCTATTGAGAAGAAGTATGTACATTTTTTTTCTAAAAGTCATACAGTTGTAATAATTAAAACCATAAATACTAGGGATAAATTCCTTGGGTTCAAACCCTAGCTTTGCTGCTTCTGAGTCATGGTTTTGGGCCAATCACAAAACCTCTTTGAGTCTCAGTTTTCTCTTTGGTAAATGGGGTTCTTATGAGTAATTGTTTCCAAGATTCTCCTAGGATTAAATAAGTAAATAAGTTAATAAGTTAACACTTGTTAATAAGTTAACACTTGTGATATGTAGCAGTACCTGATATTACTGTTATATAAATATTAACCATTATTATAATTTAATACATGGCAATATAAAAATATTCAAAAAGCAACAAATACTTATTTTGTAATATGAACTATAGTAAAGCTTGACACAATCTTATCAGTTCACAGGAATTCTCAGAAGAAATAGTGACTCTCAGTGTTGGAAGTAAGGCAGATGCTGCTGGGTGGCAGTCAAATCTCAAGCTGAAAGCACACATTTGTGGTCGTCTAGAGACCTACGTGTAATAAGGTAAAGCAACACCATACAGAGCTGCATAAATGGTAGGAATTTCAACATACTCTACTAGCCTCGCCTCTGAACTGCCTCTAGAACTATGGTGCCTTGTCTTAACCCAATCATCAATATAACAGGAGGAGCCCAATTTTTTACTTTCATGTTTATTTACTTATTCTTTTGCAGTACTAAAGGCCAATTGGGGTCTCATGCATGCTGGTAAATTACTGTACCACTTAACTACAACCACAGCTCTACTTTTAGTTATACATAAAGTTTCCAACGAAGGGTCTACCTGAGGGAGTCGAGATGTTCCAATACACTCACTGCAAATGAAGGAGTCTAAGGAATGTCACCCCAAAACATAGCACCTTGGTATGCTGATCATTTTAAATTAAAGATACCTGTGGGTCAGCAGATGCTGGATGAGGATATGCTCTGAAGTTCCCTAAAAGGAATGTGATTACCCTGATCTATTGAAATTTCATTAACCAAGCTAGATTAAACTCATATCACAGAGGAAGAGACTGAAATGCAAGCATCATTCCTGGAGCCCAGTGGAACTTCCTGTCTGCCTTTTGGTCCATTCAACTCCCCTAAAAATTACATATTACCCCTCAAAGATTACTTGCAGCTCACACTTTCCTATGAAGAAAGATCCATAAACCTCTAAACTTCATTGGGCTATTGGGTACTCTACTTCCTGTGCTGCCCCATGCAAAGAAAACAACTGATCTCTTTTTTCTCCTGTTATTCTACCTATTTCCTGTTTATTTCAGCAGACCAAGATTTCATTCTCAGAGATAGGAGAAATTCCTTTCACCCCTACACAAAAGTGTATCAATTTGCACCTTTCTCAGTGTTCACTTTTGAACTAAAATTATTTTACTCCTACAAGGCACGGGGAGATACAGCTTGTTAAGTCATTGCGGATTTAAGTCACTGACTTAGAAAAAGAAACTTATCTTGGACTCTTGGACTGTGGATGCAAGGATCTTTGGGTAATGACCTGAGGCTGTTTCTCTCCCAAATGTTTTTTGTGTTTTTTTTTTTTCAGCTACATGTTTTAGGCAGCAGGACAGAATGCAGCAGAGATGGATTCCTTCATAAAAAGACAAATGGAAGTCCTGCAATACCAAATTTGGTTTGTATCTTGGGAGTGTTTCAGGCACTTTTGTTTTTTTCTATTTAACTATCAATCTGATGGGATGAAGTGGAAAGAAGAGGCAATGCATGACTGGTCTGCACTTTTTATGAATAAATATATATTTTATTTTACCTTCCTTCAGTGAAAGTATATAGGTCTAAAATATATGGGATCACTTGGGCCAGCTGTAAATGATGTATGAAATGAAAAATTCTCAGGGACATGGCTCTGCAAACACTGTCACGCTAGGCCATTCACTGCTATATTAGTCATAAACAAAGCAAGGAGACCTAAGATTTTTGGACTAAAGGGGACAGTTTGCAGGTATGCATATGCACATGTGTACACACACACACAGACATACACTCACACGCACGAAAACACAGACAGTAAAAACTTCTCTGATGATTAGATTCACAATTTTTATTCAGAGAAGCAATTACAGGAATATTTTTTTTCTAGAGTATATTCTTCTACATGTCTTTCATACCCAGTTGAAAAAATATTTAATGCTTGAAAGATCTGAAGTGCATTTTTGATACAATGGTTTAGAACAGAAACTAAAACTGAAACAAAAATTAAGCACAAAGTGGAACTGCATAATTGTTTGTCTAAATGAGTTGCCAAGAAGAACATAGTTAATGAAGCCACATCCAAGACTTAATCGCCCCTGGGCAGGCACTAGAATTCATGGTTCTATTACTAGAGGGCCTACCTGGCCTGTGAATGGAGTTGGGCACCTTCTGTGTGAGGTGTATGTCAATAGAAACCTGAGATTCTCTGTGCTCTACTCACCCTTAAGAACAATTTACATCTAGGGACTGAATTCTCAGTGAAATCTCAGCCTCCGTTCTAGATCATTGGTCAAGCTCCTCTGAGGCAAAAGTCTGCTGTATCTTAAAAAGTGTTGTACTGTACTCTAGCTAACACAGGAGCCATTTCCTCTGTGTATGAAGACTCTCTTGAATGATAGAATTTGAACAACAAATTCCCAACTTGAAGCATGTTCTACAATTTTCTTAGCTATCTTTCTCCCATGATTCCTGCTTGATCCATAAAAGTTGATGAGAAAAATAGCTAGCCAGTAGATATTGCACGTAACACTTTGCATTCCTTAGCCTCTCTTACGATTGGAAGCGTCAGGTGCATGAGTATTTAAGAGCCCATATACAAACTCTATGCTCTCTCTTCCCTGGTGCTAAAAGCCTTGTGTTCCAGATGGCCCAGCTACAAGACAGCAATCTCCACGCTGTATGTGTAGTAACTCCCACTCCACACTAGACTCATAGTGTGAACATGAAGTAAACATTGTTAAATTGCACCATTGAGATTTGGTGGTTGATTCATTAAAAGCCCACCTTGTAGGAGAATCTGAAAAGTAATTTTTTAATACTTTCCACTTAAATGCATACATGAATTTGGAATATCATTTTAATTATGGGGAAAGCACATCCACCTGTAACTTTTTTGAGCTTTACAAGGGTATAATTCAAAATTGTGTATATTTAAAATGTATAGTGGGATACCTTAATATTAATATGTCATATAATCACCATAAATTTCAATTAAAAATATATTATTATTAACTATAATTTACTGCTGTACATTAGATCTCCAGAAGTTATTCCCTCTGCATGACTGAAATTTTGTACTCTTCACTTTGCCAAATAAAACTTTAAAATTTTTTAAATTCGTTCTTTTTAGTCCTACATTACAGTAGAATGCATTTTGATATATTGCACATACATGGAGTACAACTTCCCATCCATTCTTGTGGTTGTACATGATGTGGAGTTGAACTGGTCATGAATTCATATATGAACATAGGAAAGTGATGTCCAGTTCATTCCACTGTCTTTCCCATTCCTATCCTACTTCTCTTTCCCTAACTCCCCTCTGTCCAATTGGGTGAACCTCATTCCTCCCACCCCCAGCTTATTGTGAGTCAGCATCCGCATATCAGAGAACATTCAGCCTTTAGTTTTTTAGGTATTGGTTTTTTCACTTAACATGATAATCTCCAGTTCCATCCATTTACTAGCAAATGCCATAACTGCATTCTTCTTTATGGCTGAGTGATAGTCCATTGTGTATATATAGCACATTTTCTTTATCCATTCATCTGTTGAAGGGCACCTGGGTTGGCTCCATAGCTTAGCTATTGTGAATTGAGCTGCTATAACATTTATGTGGCTGTGTCACTGTACTATGCTAATTTTAAGACCTTTGGGTGTATACCAAGGAGTGGGATAACTGGTTTAAATGGTATTTCCATTCCAAGTTTTCTGAGGAATCTCTATCCTGTTTTCCAGAGTGGTTGCACCAATTTACGCATGTAAATTTCCTCCACACATCCTTGACAACACTTATTTTTACTTGTACTCTTGATAATTGTCATTCTGACCCAAGTGAGATGAAATGAATCTTTGTACCCTTTAACTAACATCTCCCCATATTCTCCTCCTATAGTCTCTGGCAACCACCATCTACTTTCTATTTTTATGAGTTTTACTACATTAGATTCCTCATACATGAACTTATGCAGTATTGTCTTCTGTGTCTGGTTTATTTCATAATACATAATGTTATGTGTCTGGTTCATACATGCTATCACAAAAAATAGGATTTCCTTTTTTAAAATGGCTGAATAATATTCAGTCATAATTAGTAACAGTGGATAAAAAGATGGATAAAAATGGTATGGATAAAGAAAATAAATTGATAATAAAGGATAACAAATAAAAAATTATTCAATATATATTACTGTTAATTCATATATATAATTTTAATCATATGTATGATTTTCCATATATAAAATGGAATACATATGCATGTATATATGTTTATCATATATAATTTGTAGTTATCCATTCATATATACATATAATAAAACATGAAATATGTCACCCCTACATTATATATATTGCATATATTTTATATTTATTATTTTACCCATCAAATATGCATTAGTATATTTGTGATGTTGTTCACTTATTAGTACACATATATTAATATATATTGGCTATATAAAACATATATATATATATATATATATATATATATATATATATGTAAAATTTTCCTTTATCCATTCACCTGTCCATGGACATTTAGGCTGTTTTCATATTCCGGTTATTGTGAATAACTCTGAAATAAAGAGTATAGTGCAGAAATCTCTTCAAAATCTTGATTTCATTTCCTGTAGCTACAAATTTAGTAGTGGAGTTGTTGCTTATTTTTATTTTTAATTTTTTGAGAAATTTTCATAATGCTTTCTACAATGGTTGCACCAATTTATATTCTACCCACAGTTCACAAGCATTCCTCTTTTTCTAAACCCTGGCCAATATGTGTCAGTATTGTAACTTTCTAAAAAAGAATAGCCATAGTCACAGTTATGAGATAATATCATATTATATTTTTTAAATTTTCTTTTCCATGACAATAATACTGAACATATTTTTAATATACTTTTTATTCATTTACATGTTTTCATTGGAAAAAATGTTTATTTAGGTTTTGCTTATTTTAAACTGTATTGAATTTTTTTTTGCTCTTAGCTATTTGAGTTATTTTCATTTTTAGATATTAATTTCTTTTCAGCCCTATGGTTTGCCAATATCTCCTCCCAGTGCATGTGTTGTGTCTCTACTCTGTTTATCATTTTCTTTGCTGTGTAGAGCTTTTTAGTTTGATGCAATCCCACTTGTCTCTTTGCTTTTGTTGTCTGTTTTTAGTGTCATATAAGAAATATTATTTAGGTCCATTTCAGAAGTGTCCCCTCTATATTTTCTTCAAATATTCTTAGAGTTACATGTCTTACCCCAATCAATTTTGATTGAATTTCATACATAGAATAAGATAAAGGTCCAATGTTATTATCCTGTATGGAGATACCTAACTATTTCAACATTTATTAAAAAGAATATTCTTTTCTCTTGTGTGTTCTTTCTAGCTTTGTTGAAGATTGGTTGACTGTAGATATATGAATTTATTTCTGAGCTCTATTTTCTATTCCCTTGGTCTATAAATTTGTTTTTGTGCCAAGAGCAAAATGTTATGATTACTGAAGCATTGTAATGCATTTTGAAATCAGAAAGCTGAGTGCAGTGGCACACACCTGTAACCACAATGGCTTGGGAAGCTGAGGCAGAAACCAGTTTCAGCAACTTAGTGAGGGCCTAAGCAACTTAGTGAGACCCTGTCTCAAAATAAAAAATAAAAAATGGCTGGGGGTCAGGCACAATTGCGCACACCTGTAATCCCAGAAGCTCAGGAGGCTGAGGCAGGAGGATTGTGAGTTGAAGGCCAGCCTCAGTAAAAGTAAGGTGTTAGTAACTCAGTGAGACCCTGGCTCTAAATAAAATATAAAATAGGACTGGAGATGTGGCTCAGTGGTTAAATGTCCCTGAGTTCAGGTTCCAAAAATCCTGATTCCAAAAAAGAAGGAAAGAAATCAGGACCTGTGGTGCCTCCAGCTTTGTCCTAGCTAAAGACTACTTTAGCTATTTGGGATTTGTGTGTGTGTGTATGTGTGTGTGTGTGTGTGTGTGTGTGTGTGTGTGTGGTTTCCAACTGTGTTTTTCTATTTATGTAAAGAATATCACTAGAATTTTGGTAGATTGCATTGAATCTGTAGATTGCTCTGGATAAGCTGGACATTTTTACAATATGCCTTTTCCCAATCCATGCACACAAAATGTCTTCGCATTTAATATGTTCTTTAATTTCCTTCATCAACACTTAAAATGTTAAGTGTCCGAGTCTACAACTCTTTGGTTATGTCATCTGCAAACAGAAAATTTTTTAATATTTCCCCTTCTTATTTGGATGCCTTTTATTTCATTTTCTTGCCTTGCTATTCTGGTTAGGATGTCCAGCACTATGTTAACTAGAAGAGGGAAGAGTGGACATCCTTGCCTTATATAAAATCTTTGAGGAAAACTTTCAACTCTTCTCCTTGATTATGCTGTTAGCTTTGGTATTTTAATATATGATCTTTATTGTGTTGAAGTAAGTTCCTTTTATGCCTATTTTTTGAGTTTTTATCATGAATGGATGTTACTTTTGGTTAAATGCCTTCATCTACTGAGATGAATGAGTGTTTTTATCTTTTCTTTCTTTTAAGGTGATGCATCAAGTTGGATGGTCTGCATATATTGAGCCTTCTTTGCATACCCCAGATAAGTCTCAGTTGCACATAGTGTAGGATTCTCTTAATCTGATTTTTAATTCTGCTTTTATTGTAATGAGAATTGTTTCATCTGTGTTTATTACAGACGTTAGTCTTAAGTTCTCTTTTCTTGTGATGTCAGTATTAATGTGATACTGACCTCTTCAATGAGTCTGGAATTACATCCTATTATTCTGGTTTTTGAAGAATTAAGAATGGCTTGTATTAATTCTTTTTTTTTTTTTGAGTGTTTATGAAGCCATCTGGTCCTGAACTTTTGTTATTGTTTGGGAGAAGTTTTAAAATACTTATTCAATTCTCCTTTTTCAAACTTGGTCTGTTCCAGCTTTTTAATTTTCCTTAGTTTTGAAAGGTTGTACATTTAAATTAACTTCTTAATTTCTTCTAAGTTATCCAATTTGTCAGCATAATAGTCTCATGGTATTCTTTTATTTTGAAGTATCCATTGTAATGTCTCCTTTGACTTCTGATTTTGAATCTTAAATCTTTATTTTTATCATTTGTTTAATGAAGAGGTTTTTCAATTCTATTTATCTTTTGAATAAAAAACAGTTTTAGTTTGGTAGATTTTTTCTATTATTTTCTGTTATTAATTTAACTTATTTTTGCTTTACTGTGTATTCATTCAATTCTTTGGCTGACTTTGGTCTTAATTTGTTCTTCTATTTCTAGAAGTTCACTAAAGTGAAAACTTATCTGTACTTCTTGGTTGTATTCTGGACCTCTTCTAGAGGTACCCTTACATGTGGGTAGTTGTCAATCATTGCTTGTGTGAGAAGATGTGGGCTGGGACTTTTCTTGTCTGCCATTTTGAAGACTTCAGTCCATCACTTGCCATTTTTCTCAGTCTCTTTCTTTGGGTTATTTATTTTAGAATGGAAAAAGACAAGTAAGACACTGAGGGAAGTGATTTAGGAAAAAAGAATCAAAATGTATTTATTTTTTTTTCATATCTTCTTTCTTTTGAACTTATCATGACCTGCTTCCTACCAGGATAATCCCAAACAGTCTCAAACTTTCTCTGTTCACTAAATTCCAGCTGGCATCTAGGCCCATCTCTCTCAGTACGTTTCCTTATAGTTGGAAATCAAATGGATCAATCAGATTTGTAACTGGGGATCAGATGGAGTGTTTAGGGAAAAAGTGGCCAAAGTAATTTTGAATGGAATCCCTTTGATTTAACAGAAACTATAGATCAATACAAATAAGTCAACCTTAGTTTCCACTATTAAGATATTTCTGGGTTTTTTTTTCCAAATATTTTAGATCCATAGTTAAATGGATCTAAATCTGCATAGGTTAAATCTGCACATGTAGAAACTTGGATATAGAGCACTGAATGTATCAGGAGAGCAGAGTATGTGTTTATGAAGTTCTTTTAATCTAAACCCAGGGCAGTTAGTTCATATTTAAAATACTAAGTAAGTACACAATGTGATGAATGTAATTATAAGTGGTATGTAATGACCTGGTTAATGCAGATATTTAATTTCTTTGGAGCTGCATCCTCAGTCTAGGGGTTCATTTATTAGAGGAATCTGCGATTCGATCTTCAGAAATTTGCCTGATTCTGCCACCACAGTATTGTTTCATTTTAATTAGAATTTTTCACGAAATTTCTTGTTTTGAGATAAAGAGAAAATGAGCAATGGAGCATGGTAGTGCATTCTTATAATCCTATCAATTTGAGAGTCTGTCAAGAGAGTCACAAGTTTGAGGTCAGCTTCAGGAAGTTAGTGAAACCTTATCTCAAAAATAAATAAATAAAAAGGACTGGAGATGGGGCTTACTGAAAAGGTGTCCTGGGCTTAATCCCCAGTACAAAAAAGAAAAGAAAGAAGAAAATGAGCAGAAATTGTGCAAGCCTTAACTTCCCAGAGCAGCCAGGTTTCTGCATGATGATTCTCAATGATTTTAAATATGGCAAAATTTGGTATAAATACCTCATTAATTTTTACACACTGTTAGAAATTAGGTCATGTAAATAGAGTCACATAACTCTTTTTCTTTCAATAACAGAGATTACTAATAGTCACATTAAAGAATTCCATGATAGTGAGTGACCCAAATTGGCTTAGCTCAGTTGAAACAGGAAATAAATAAGGAAATTACAAGTTAGGCTGAATTTGATCACATTCTTACACACACACACCATTCCCTCTACTGGAACTTTCCTATCATTCTCTCCCTTATTCACCATCAGTGACACAATTCCTATGGGGCCAGTAATGGTGGATGATTTATTTGCTCTACTTTGCTCCCAGCCTCTTCTGGGGGCCGTTATATCACTGTTTGCCTGCACCATGGACTCAAATGCTCCATTCGTTCTTTTGAATCATTCACTAACTTTGCTTGAGTGAAGCAGTTGTGTCTTGTTCATAACTTCAACCACAGGACTTCACACAATATCTGAAAAACAATAGGTATTCAGCACATATGCATTAAATTATATGGCGCATGTTTCCTTCCAAATTTTAATAATTGATATATTGTATACACATATATACTCATATGTATTACACATACATATACATATACACATACATACAAAAGGGAGGAGAGAGAGTAAAGATCATTCCTTTTCAAAAAATGTATTCCTCCTACATCCAATTTTTCCCATGGCCTTCATTCTCCAATGTGTATAATTCACTTGTTTGCTTGAATTATTTTTCTAGCCAATCTCTTGAAAGTTATAAATTGTGTTTTGTAAAGAATTGGCTTCGATTTCATCCGATATAATTAAATTGGAAAGGATTCACTTCAGTGACACTAATTTGCTGGTCCTGCTTTGACCATTGATAAGAATCAGTTGAAGGAACACTCCCACATTGCTATAGGAAGCAGTAATTTGCAACATCCATCATTTTCTGTCTCCTGTGGAGCACAGTTGCTAGGGTTTCTAAATTAATATGATGAAATTGAAGGCAACTGTAATTATAATATTCTTATCCCTTCCTTCATCATTCTTCATCTATATAATTCCATTGAACTCTATGAAGAAAAGAGAGCCTACTGATCTTGTGTTATTATTTGCTATCAAATTGATTCATTATGTTTCTCTTTTGTTCCTAATTATAGTTATCCACCTTCCAAATCTGCAGAAGTAGAAACAATATGTCTTTGACTCTTTGGCATCATTTTTCCCCATACAATCAGAAGCTCTTTATAGTATATAGGTTATCAGTCAACAGATAATGGGAGACCACTTACTATATGAAAAGCATGATAGAGAATTCAATAGCATTTAAGTGAGATGCCTGATACCAGGGAGGTACAAGCCCAGTTAGGATAATAAGCAGTGCATTAAAAGGTGGTAGCACTAAAATTTTAAGGTTATTCTATTATCCTATTATCCTTTGAAAAGCCAAAAAGGTTTTATGGGAAAAGGGGGATTTCGTATGGCAACTACATGAATTGGTGTTTATCAATAAGTGGAGTGACTATACACAGAGGTGAAAAATGTTATGAGGAAGAGGAGGAAGTCAGGAAAGGGCAAGGCATGTTATTGGGAGACCCTGCTCAAAGGGAGGGTCTGTGTAGGTGCATAATAAGAGATGGAGTGGTGTAAGTTTGGTTTGGGAACAAATGCAGAAATTATTAAAAGACTGAAGATGCTGATGGCTTTCGAATAGAAAATTGATTGTGCATTGGGAAGTTTAAAGGAAATCTTCATGTCTTCCCTAACCATGTTAATTTTCTACAGTTCGTTTTTAATGATATCAATATCATTGAGCTATAATTCACATAAAAGAAGCTGCACCCATTTAAGGTATGGTTTCTGAGTTTTAAAAAATATATGCACTGTGTAATCACATACATAATAATCAAGATATATAGTTGTTCTCACACCTAACCTTCCCTAATGCCCCTGTGTAATTGATCTTCCCATTTTGCACTGTAGATCTGTATGCTTTTTCTATTTTCAAAATATCTTACTTTGTATTTTCCTAGTATAGGTTCCAAGCAATATTGATTCCTTTGACTTTCAATCAAAACAAAAATTAATATTTTAATTTCTTAATAAGAATGAATCACACCAATGCATGAGTGAAATGAGACTGGTGTCCTAATGTATTTAGATAGTACATTGAATAACCACCCATAAACGTGAAAACCTGAATAAATTACCTCAGGTTTTAGTCAGCTTTTTCACTGCTGTGACTAAAAGACCTGGCAAGAACAATTTTAGAGGAGGAAAAGTTTATTTGAGGGCTCATGGTTTCAGGGGACTCAATCCATAGACAGCCAGTTCCATTCCTTGGGCCTCCATATAAGGCTGAACATCATGGCGGAAGAGTGTGGCAGAGAGAAACAGCTTACATGATGATCAGAAAGCAGAGAGAGACTCTACTCAGCAGGTACAAAATTTATACCCCAAAGGCATGCCCTCAATGCCTCACCTCCTCCAGCCACACCCTACCCATCTTCAGCTATCACCCAGTTAATCCCATCAAGGGGTTAATTCACTGATTGGTTTAAGATTCTTATAACCCATCATTTAATCTCTAAACTTTCTTGCATTTTCTCATATGTGAGTTTTTGGGAGATACCTAATATCTAAACCATAATACCTTAAGTCTTTGTTTTATTTGGATGGTAATAAAAAACAGCAATATTAAGTATATCACTAGTAAATAAGTAAAAGGATTGTAAGCTGAAAACTGGAATCTTCAAAGATATTTAATTAAACATTTCTTTCTCACTTTAAGGTTTTTCCTTATAGTTTTGTACTAAGATGTTTGAGTTTCATATACTTTCATAAGCCATTTAAAAACATGAAATGTTCATATGCTGAGCTTATAAATTTTTTTAGCACCTTAGTGTTTCTAGCCATTTAAATTTGATTCTTAGTAGGTCACTTTATTCTTCTAATTCTCCTTAGTCTGGTTGTCTTCCTTATAATACATACCTTGCAATCCTCACGCCTCATGAGACTTATGACTCTCCCCATTTGAAGACAATAACTTTTCTTTTAGATTTTCTTTTATTTCTACCTTGAAAAAGAAAAAGGAATTTTTATTGTTGTTGTTGTTGTTTTTGTTATTCTTGCTTTTAAGTTCAGTGAAGCACTCTGTCACTTAGTTTTTAGTGACGGGGGATAAAATAAGTTACTGTCATGATAACAAAAGCCACCTCAAACAAAGGATTTTTGTTTATTTTCCTCTAAATTCAATAATAGAATGAAACTTGGAAAAATATAAATATAAATCTTAAAAAGCATAATGCAAAATATAAATCTTAAAAAGCTTAATGCAAAATATTAAAACAAAAATTAGGGGCTAGAGTTGTAGCTCAGTGGAAGAGCACTTGCCTAGCATATGCAAGGCACTGGTTTCGTTCCTCAACACCACATAAAACCAACCAATAAAATAAAGGTATTGTGTCCATTTACAACTAAAAATATCTTAAAATATCTTAAAAATTCAACTCCATGTGATTATCAATTCATTCAACAAATATTTATTGATAGTCCACAAAGTACTAGGCAATAATGTATAGCAGAAGGTAAAGCAGAGAACAAAATGAACCCATATCCTTGCCCCCAAGAAAGATACATTCTTATGGGTGTAAATGAGTAGGAAAAAAAAATCAGTGAATGTTACAGATGGAGATAAGAACAGACTAAGCAACAAGGAGACAGAAGCACTAAGGTATGAATAGAGATTGATATTGCATTTTTTTAAGACACATCATAGAAAGACTCATTGTGATAATGGTATTTAGGCAAACAACTGAAGAAACCTTCCTGGGTGTTCAAGAATGACTGAGGGTGGCAGCATTATCATCATATTCAATGACTGTAGCACTATGTCAGCGTTAACCTTAAATATGGAGCACAGAGGCTGGGGTTGTGACTCAGTGGTAGAGTGCTTGCCTAGCATGTGTGAGGCACTGGGTTTGATCATCAGCACCACATAAAAATAAAATAAATGTATTGGGTCCACCTACAACTAAAAAATAAATATTAAAAAAATTTGGAACATAGTTGTCTACTGATATCTGTTATCTGTGGGGGCTGAGTTCAGGACCTCCTCTTTCTGCATTTCAAAGCCCACAGATGCCCCAGCCCCATGTTAAAGTGGCACAGTGCTTGTATATAACTTAAAACATCCTTCTATACTTTAAATCATCTCCATATTACTTATAATACCTAGCACAAGGCAAATTGTAAGTAAATAAATTGTTATACTATATTGTTTCGAAAATAATGACCAAAAAGGTTGTACACATTCAGTACAAAACCAATTATTTCCTGAATATTTTTGATCCACAGTTGATTGAATCCACAGATGTGAAACTCTTGGATATGGAGAACTGACTATATAAATTTTATATTTTCAATTCATTTCCTTAAGGCTTCATTTCTCCCCATTTATAACTGTGTGGTTTTTTTGTTATCACTGTTTTTTATCAACCATATCATTTTTCTAAACATCATTTAAAGGTCTTTAAAAATGAAGCAGTCACCAAAAACATTTTCAATAAATACAAATATACTATCCTGGATGTCTTGTGATTTACATTTTAAATATTACTTCTATTATACATTTAATTTATTTATCATTGAAAAAATCATTATAAATGCTACTGTAGTGAGGATACTTATCTAGAGATATATGCACATAATTTTTGATTATTTCTTTTGCTCCAGTGATCAAAGTGGTGGGCCTGGGCATTAGATTGAAAGTTAGAATGATTGTCCATGGAGTAAATATTTAATTTTGTATCCTTAGCATATAGTAATAATTCTCTGGAAGTCCTATTGTGTGTGTAAGGAAGAGAGTAAGGCAAAATACCTTTAACTCTTGAAATGCAACTGGGTTATTTTTCGTCAAGGGGGAGAGAAACATCACATTCTATCACTTATTTAAACAAATTACCATTTTAAAGTCAGAATTTCTGCATGTTTGAGCAAATGTTCTCACATTGTAGAGGAAAAAAATTGCCATTAATTCAAAGTGCAAACACAAAGTCAACAAAATATATCCGTGAGATATTATCTAATCAATATGTTATTAGTGGAGAATAAATACATATCTAATTTGTGGGCTATAAATTCACCTAACATGTTGTACAAGAAAGGAACAAAGAGACGGATGAAGGTGAAAGGAAGGAAATTTGAGATTTGAAGGCACACTTTAAGAAGCAAAAATCAAAAACTGATATTTTTCCAACTTTACAAAAATCTAGAGACCTTCAAACACCCACCATTTTCTTGGTTGACAAGATGGAAGCAAAAAAAAAAAAAAAAAACAACCCTGAATTAGATGATAATCACTGGAGACCACTAGGTATAGGAAGATTGGCAATATACCATGAGTAAATAACAAGTGCCTGAGCTCAGCCCTCTCCAGTGAGGATGCAGTCATACATAATTATGCAATAAGGTTGCCTGTAGACCTGGCTCTCCAACCTACAGTCAAGAACTATGGGAGATTCTGCAGGTTAAACATCCAAAGCTACAGAGCGACAGCGCTCTCTCCCAAAGACCTGTGTACCTAATGTCACAGCAACAGCAAGGACTGAAGGCCAGGAACTCAGACTTCTGGACAGCTGGCTGTGAGCCTGAGCTTCTGCTGGGGCGTTAGAAAGCAGCGATTAACACGAACAGAACCAAAGACTGAATATTTATTGAACTGTCAATTGAATGTAAAGGTAAAAAAAAAAAAAAAAAAAAAAAAAAGCTTTGTTTCTTGCTTTTCAAAGGTTGTCTTTCATTTTACCGGTTTCAATTAAATGGGTGTCCTACCTTTTTTATTCCAGATAGCGCAAGGAAGCTGGGACCCCAAATCAAAAATGTGGGATGAATTGAGAGCAAGACTGCGGAATGTAAGTTACAGTGTTCTAAAGAGCAAGTTTTCACTGGGTTATAAGAAGAAAATGGCCCGTGTGGTTGGTTGGCAGGCAGCCTGAATCAGCCCTTCTGGGGTATTAGTATAAAAGCTCCTCAATTAAGAAATGAAAGTGTTACCTTTAGGGCTTGTGAAAAATGGATCAAGGTCTTAGATAGCATCTGGTGACTAAGCGGCTCAGAATCACCGAGGACACTATTTTTGAGCACAGCCTGGACATAATACAATATCACTGAAACACCAGTTTTCATCTATACACTGTTAAACAGTACTGAATAAAACCTTAGAATGGTAAAGTGGAATGTTAGAGTCAGATATAATAAAGGATAAATTCCAGTTCTGGGCCTGGCTGCAGCAAAATAATCGGGAGGTGACGAACAACTTGTGTAGATTGATACAGCAGAAGTGGGAGCCATTTATTGTAGGACAACAGAGGTATTTATACATTCCACGCAGCTTATGTTAATTAACATAAACTAGATACAGCAGTCAACCAATAAGGAATCTCCACACTAAATGGCTCGCTGGCGTTACTTCACAAACCACTCCCTCTGGCATTTTGCCCAGGCGCCATCTTGACTTGTTTACAGACTCTAACAGTGATCTACCCCCAAATATTCAATCGGATGAGTCTTCATCTTTAATGTTGAATTGCTGAATCTACTATGCAGAATGGTTGGATTACTTGGGACATCTGAGTATAAAAGTTTGCCATTCAAGGACTGTATATAACAGACCTCAGTGTTATCTATTTCTCCTCTTCTTCTTCCCCAATCCAGAAATAATACAATACTTCAGAATTTCCTATAAATTGACCTCCCACAGCATATATTTTCAAATTTTAACGTGATTTTATTTTTAAAAAGCACCTGAGAATTTTTTTTTTAAATATTCCTTTCCTAGAATCTATGCTTCTAGATTTTGATTCTGGAGGCCAGGTCTTGAGCGTAGTTCCTTCTTATCAGTTCCTCACTGTGACTGTAATGGCCTCTTGACCCATTGTTTGGCATTCTTACTCTATATATAGTCTATTTCCCTCATAGTCCCAAATAACTTGCTCCATTGTTTTCAATTACTTCAAATTGTTTTGTAACTTTATCTTGTTTCTTTCTGTTCATACACATATTACCAACCTTGACACCAACCCTTGAGTTTTGATTGTACTTGTCTAAATTGCTCTGGAAATTTCCACTTCTACTATCATACACTAAAACAGAAAGAGTATTTAAGTTTTTATTTTTTTTAACCAAAGAAACCAGATGAATTAAAAGCAAGTGCTCATTATTTAAAAGAAAGAGCTATTTTACTGAGATATATAAAACATTCCTTAAACTTTCAAACCTACAAATTTTAAATGAAGCTTCTACAAGCTGCTCTCCTGGGACTCTGTGATTGAGCCTGAGTGGACTTGGATACTCAAAGTGGCCAAGAAAAAATCGCCAACGTGCAAGAGATATTTCCTTTGAATTTGGGTGCTATCTCAAAGAAACCGTAGCAAAAACAATAATCAACAAATCACAGGCTGCACAAGAAAATAAGGAGTAATCAAAGACATGATTTTCCCTTGAAAAGAGATTAGTGTATCTCTTGAGTTGAGTTGATAAATTGTGGTAAGAACAAATATAGACTGCAAAATATAAATTCAACTAACATAGATTCTGTGATAACTCGATTCACTCAAGAACACTTTGAGCCAAGTATTGATTTGTTAGTATGATTTTAAACTTGATCTTTATGTTTTTAGGGGTATGGGCCAATATTGACAATACTTGGTAATAGATCCTTAAATTCACATGTGGATGTTGATGCTGTGTTAAATTAAAACTGAGACTTCAGTTCCAAAGTTTTTTGAAAGAATCAGATCATCAGCAATATCGGGTTATCAGGTGTACCATTCACTATCTTTTTCTTTCTTTTTTTTCTCTTCTCCTCCCATTTTTTCTCCCTTCCTCCCTTTTACTCATAATTACAGGATATTTGCTGTGTATGTAGTAAATCATACATCATGAATTCATAATTATAAAAGTAGCAATAAAACAATATTTATAAGAGGGTTTTTGTGAGCTTTCCCATTTAATCAATTTAAAAGTGGCCAAATTACAGGTTCCCTATGGAAAAAGATAGCTTTATTTTTCATAGGTCAAGATCAATGAGAGTGACTGGGGTATGTTTCTGATCTAAAAACCATGGAAAGAACATTTTAAAGGTTCTAACTTATAGCTACAATAAATGCTTCCAAGAACAATATTATTTTGCAATTGTTATTGGTGTTCTCAAAAAAAATTCCATTGATTCAACATTTTGTTTTGGCTCTCTCATAATTATGCTATTCATTCTGGGTGATTTTCAAGATTAAAGGAAGAAAAAAACAATAAGATGTTTTATATTTTAGGACCTTAAAGCTTCCAAAAAAGAAACACATGCATCTAGACAAAAACAAATCTTTAAAAAGATGTAAAATGCATTATTCCAATTAATAACATCAAGAAGAATGTTTATCGTTTAATCCCCTCTAACTTTGCTCATGGATTATAATGTGCTTCTTAAGTGTGTGAATGAACAAATGATACAAAAACAAACAAAGGAATAATCTGCAGTTTTCAAAAGAATGTATGATTTTTTTTCTTTTTCTTAATCACACAATATGTCGGATTATGAATATGTTAGGAGTAATTCCAAAGCTGTTAAGTCTCTCTTTTTGTTGTTAGAAGTTTCAACATCAGTTTATTGTCTCTTTCCACATTCTTTCAAAAGAAAAGAATTGCTCTGTTGATAGAAATGAGTAAAAATGACATTAATCAGATAAGTTTAGCTAAATTTAATGCTTCCTTTTTTTCCCATAAACATAATAAGGTATTTCTGAAGTTGTAGTTCTAATCGTCAAGCTGGAAGTAAATATTTCTTGTTAACTCTTAATGTTAAATCTATGCAACTGAATTTAAATATTGCATCTCTAAGTTAAATGACTGTAGTAAGAAGAGATTTAGGATAAACTGAAATGGTTATTATAAAATTCTGTATTCACACCTCTTTATACCTTAAAGAGAGGTTAGTGAAAATTTGTGAGATATCTGGACATTTGTACTTTAGTGAGACTGAGCACATGACATTAATAAAAGCGGCCTGGGTTGAGCACCTGCTTTAGTCAGCTTTTCATTGCTGTGACAAAATGCCAGATAATAACATTTAAAGAAGGGAAAGTTTATTTAGACCCTACAGTTTCAAAGGTCTCAGTCCATAACTGGCTGGGTCCATTACACCAGGCCAGCGTGAGGCAGCACATTATGGGAGAAGGAAAGCAGCTCTGCTTAGGAGGGGCTACAGGAAGATGCATCCTTCCAGGGCACACCTCCAGCCACAGCCCACCTGCCTACAGTTACCAGCCAGCCAGTCCCTTCCAACTGTGATGCACTGAGTAAGTTTTAGCTTTCATAATTTAATCATTTCACCTCTGAAATGAGTTTTGGGAGAATACTTCACATTCAAACCATAACAGCATCTCTAACCTCAAATTCCAAAATGTTAAGTGTTCTAACATCTTAAGTTTTTGAAAGCTGATATGACTCCACAAGCGAAAAGTTTCACACCTGACCTTATATGATGGGTCACATTCAAAACATAGAAATAAAAAAAAAATGTATAAAATTACCTTTAACCTAAGAGAATATCTGAAATCTGAACCACATCTGGGCCCAAACATTTCAGGCAAGGGACACCCAACCGGTATAAACCTATAAAATATAATCAAAAAGAAAGGAAAAACATTAATTACTAATATACTACTGAAAAAAATACACACACACACACACACACATATATATACACACACACAATTAAAGTATACTAATAATATATTGAATGAATTTTGTGTCTGTTTATGAGATAAAATTATTTTTCTCTCAATGTCTGTGTCTGGTTTTGCTGCCAGGGTAGTAGTACCAACATCATAAAAGAAGGAGAGAAATATTACCACCTTCTCTATTTTCTAAAATAGTTTGTGTAGTATTGATATTACATCTTTAAATTTTTGAGAGAATTTTAGTCACTAGTTCTGGACATTTTTATGGCAAGAAATTTTTTAAATAAAATTTAATTTGTTTAATGAATAAAGGGTTAAGATTTTTTATTTCATTTTGTACTAGTTTTGGTAAGTTATACAGCCAAGGGAAATTTTTTGTTTTGTATAAACTGTTGAATTTACTGTCTTTTTAAAATTTGTATTTTCTTAATATTTGTAGAATTGGTGGTAATTTCATCATTTTTTATTCCTGATACTGTTACTGTGCTAATTTGTATGCTCTTTTCTCATTCTCATCCACACTCTCTGTGGCTCTTTCTAAATATCTCTCTCATCTTGTGGAGAGATTATCTATATTATTAAAATGTCCACGTCATTGGACTCAGTTTGATTTTATTTTGTTTTAGGATTCTACATCTATGTTGATAAGTGATGTGAACTTGTAACTTATTTTTCTTGTAATAGTCTTCTTAGGGTTTACTTATTATTGTTAGAATTATGTTGGCCTCAAAAAATGCACAGAAAAATGTTCCCTCCTACTCTACATTCTGAAAAAATCTGGGGAAGATTGGCATTATTTCTCACTTAAATGTTTGAAAGAATTAAACTGTAGCTCAAAGGTTTCTTTGTGGAAACATATGAATTATTGATTAAATTCCTTTGGTAGATGTACTATCTATTTTTTTCTTGTTGTTTCTTTTTAATGTCAGATTTGGCAGAGAAAACTGAGTTTTGAAGGAATTTGCTCATTTCATTTAGTTTGCTAACCATCTTGGTATTAAGTTATTCATAATATCATTTCATTGTTTCAGAGTCCATAGTAGTTTTAGTAGGAATTGCTTCTGTATCTCTGGCATTAGTAATGAATATTCTTTCTTTCTGTTTTTGATCAAATTTATTAGATGTATATGTAGGTTGGGTGTCCCTCATGTGAAATGTTTGGGTCTAGACATGTTTTAGATTTCAGACATTTTTCAGATTTTGAATATTTCCATACACATAATGAGATATGTTGGGAATGGGATCCAAATCTCAACATGAAATTAATTTCTCTTTCTTATGTACCTTATAAATTAGAGGTAATTTTATACAAACAAAATTCCAAATAAATGCACATGCATACTTTCACATACAGACACATTCCCATTGTCATGTGGAGAAGTTTTCTTGTATTTCTAGTTAATGAGAGTTACAAGAACTTGGATTTTTTATCCCTAACTTTTTCTGTATTTATTCAAATTATTATAGTTTTTTACTTTATTAATGTGATGATTATGTTGATTGAAGTTATTTTGTTAAATCAACATTGCATTCCTATGGTTAAAATACATATATACTATCAGCATACTGAAACTGTTATATATACTCAATAACCTATATTAATTTACCTGTATATAACTTATACTAACATATTTGTAACAGCTTAGCATGCCCCATATATACTTATGCGTAGCATATATACATACATAATATATGTACTTATGTAACTGAAATGGTTATATATGTTCATTAATCTATATTAACCTATAATCTATATATAACTGTACATAGGTTAATTGACATATACAATATGTAATTACATATAACTATATATATTTTATATATGTTAATTTTATATCTAGGTGTTATGGTTTAGATCCATGTAGCCAAACTCCTTGGAATGCCCTCAAAGTGTTCATGTGTTAGGCAAGGCAGCAATGTTCAGAAGAGAAAGACTGAATTATGAGAGCTTTAACCTCATCAATAGATTAATTATTTTGATGGATTAATGATTTGAATGGACTACTAAGTGGTAACTTACTGGAGACCTGACTTTGGACTATATCATACCCCTGACTTCTTCTCCCTCCCTCCCTCTCTCCCTCCCTCCCCCCCCCCCTCTCTCTCTCTCTCTCTCTCTCTCTCTCTCTCTCTCTCTCTCCCAGTTTCTATGAGCTGAGCAACTTTCCTCTGTTATGCTGCAATGCTAATTAGAATTGTCCACTTGATTGAATTAAGAGAAGCTGATGACTGAGAAGCTTATGGGTATGTCAACAAGGGTGTGTCTAGGAATGATTGGCGTGTGGGATAGCCAACTGAAATGGAGACTCTCCCTAAGCGTGGGCAGCACCATTCAATAGGATGATGGCTTAGATGGAATAAAATATGGAAGAACAAGAAAGCAGCAGCAGATGAAAGTTCCATTCTTCTTGAATGGGTTGTGGATTGCTGCTGGGATGGTCTGAGGATATGGGACTCCCACTTCTTCATTCTTCCAAAGCAGACTTTACCAGTGATTCTCCAGAAGCCTTTGGTCTCAGACTAGGGTAGCACTGTTGATCCCTCTTGTTCTAGGGCTTCAATCTCTTGGACTGTGCAGCTATTGGTTCTTCCAGCTCTTCAGCCTGCAGATGGCCACTGTGGACTGTCCAGTTTCTGGTCCTGTAAACCAACCTAACAAATCCCTTTTATTATTATACTTTCTGTTGATTCTGTTCCTCTAGAGAACGCTGCCTAATACATATGCCCTTGTACCATGATATTCTATATCACTTCAGTTTTAGAGCAATGTAGTAAGCCAACTGTGCACTAAAACCTCTGAAACAATGAATCTTGAAGAACTTTTATTCCTCTAAGCCGTTGTCAAGTAATTTGGTCACAAGGACAAAAACCTGACTAATACAATATATTGATTCACATATATATCTGACTAATACAACCTGAATAATACTAACACCTAATACAATAAGTGATTCACACACACACACACACACACACAAATCTTCAATAGTCCATATACAATAATCAATAGTGAAATATTAAAATCTTTCCCCATAATATTTGGAAAAAGACAAGGATATCTAATCTCACCATTTGTATTGGCATTGTTATGTTAGCCACAAAATATATGATTTTGCACATAGGATATCTAAGAAAACTTCAAATAACTATTAATATGATTAAATGAATAAAACAATGTCTTAAATCACAAAGCCAGTATACAAAGTCCTTTATATTTTTGTGTAATAACAACAGACACCTGGGAGAGGAAAATTAAAACAAATACCAATTACTGTAATATTCAAAAACATAAAATGCTTTCTTATAGTTAAATGTAATAACTTCTATACTGAAAGCATTTCAATATTCCAATATTTCTGATAAACTAATTTATAAGAGTTAGATAAATCTAAAGATATAAAATGCTTATGATTGGAAGATAACAGTATTGTTAATATGTAAATAAGTGAACTTCTATTCTTCTCCCCTCCCCCTACCTTAAATTCATTGGATTAGACAAATGAAAGAAAGGGTGGGAGAATGAGATTAGGAAAGACAGGTAGAATGAATCGGACATAACTTTCCTATGTGGATATATATGACCAGTGAAACTCTACATCACGTACAACCACAGAATGGAATCTTAATTAGAATAAGTTACACTCCATGTAAGTGCAATATGTCAAAATACATTCTTCTCTCATATATATCTAAAAAGAACAAATAATTTTTTAAAATGTAAATCATCTGCAAATTAACTGAAGGATGTAATGTAACCTTGTCCAAAATTCTGTAGACTTCTTTTACAGAAATTGGCAAATATTTCAAAATTTTTATGTTGGGAGAACCTACCTAAAATAGCTAAGGCTATTTAAAAGTGAAGAAAAGGTTGAACTCATTCTATCTGATTCCAGCATTTGCCATGAAGTTCTAGCATTCAAGATAACTTAAGATAAAATAGATCAATTTAACAAAACAGTGTGCAGAAATAGATCTATATATAACAAATGAAATTAATTTTTATTAGGAGACCAAACTAATTTAGTGGGAAATATAAATTCTTCAAAAAGTAGTTCTAGAGCAACCAAAACTGTGTATTATTCTTAAATATGAGCTTAAGTTACTAGTTCAAAGCACAAATAAATTTTGAGTTGAATTATAGACCCAAATGCAAACACTAGTACAATAAAACTCTTGAAGAAGTCATTAAAGAACATCTTCCTGACCTTGAGGCATGCAAATACTTCTTAAAGCAGATATGGAAAGCAATAGCCATAGAGATAAAATAATGAAAGAACTTCATAAAGATTAAAAGTGGCTGTTTATCGAGTGGCCCCCTTAGGAAAATAAATAGGCAAGTCACTAAGTGGAAAAAATACCTGCAATGCATGTATTGACAAGGTATTTTTATTTTTTATTTATAGTAATAAAGAATTCCTACGACTCAGTTTAACAAAACAAAGACAAAGAGCTCAACAATATAGACAAAATAATTGAATAAGCAGTTCACAAAAGGAGAAACACAAATGGCCAATAAGAAATCTTAGTTATCAGGAAGATGTAAATAAAAATACAATTATATACTAATATACACACAATGTGATGATAAAATAAAAAATTGTGGTTTTATATAAATACATATACATATATATAAAAATGTAGTGAATATATATATATATATACATATATGTGTATTTGTGTGTATGTGTACTTGTGTGTGTGTGTGTGTGTGTTTAGGCCCCGAAGTACAATATCTTGCCTGCCACAGCATGGGTGAGCCTGGAGGATATTATGCTAAGTGAAATAAACCATACATTTTATTTTTTAAAGTTCCCACTTATTAGGGAGATTGTGCAATATTTTTTTCTGTGTATTTCATGTAGAAAGAAAAATATTGCACAATCTCCCTAATAAGTGGGAACTTTAAAAAATAAAATATAGAGAAATAGAGAACAAAACAGTGGTTGCCAGGGGTGGAGGCCAAGAAGAAATTGGTGAGATGTAGGTCTGATGCTAAGTAGCAGGTATGTGGGATATAGGTATTAAGAATGCTTATTAATAATACTAGGATTAATACAGAACAAAATTGCACTGTATATGAATTCATGCTAAATGAGATTCTATAAGCTCTTGCAACAAAATAAAATATATATGTGAGTTGATAGGTGCTAATTTTCTTCACAATATTAATTATAGTCCTATCAATATGCATCTCACAACATAACTTGTATATCTTAAACATACCCAATAAAGTTTATTTTTAAAAGGACAACATCGAGTGTTGGCAAGAATATGTTGCAACTGGAATTCTCATTCATTGTTTTTGAGAGTGCATAAAGGTATAAATTCTTTATAAAATATTTAAAATATTTTATATTATTAAATATTGATGTCCTAGCAACCTTACTCTGTTATTTATTTTTTCAAAGAGAAGTGAAAGCATAGTCTCACAAAAAAACTTATGACTCCACATTAATAGTTATAATTAACATATCAATGAAACAGCCCAGTTGGTCATTAACAGATTAATTAATAACTGGTTTTATACAATGCAATAATACACATCATTAAAAATAATAAGCTACTGTCACATACAACATGGGCTGATCTCAGAAACATTGAGCTATGTGAAAAAAGCTAGATGCTACATGGTACATACTTTATAAGTTCATTTCTATATAGTTTTAAAAGAAGTAAAGTCAACTTATTGAGGTGGGAATGACATCATTGGTAACTTTCAGAGTTTGCTTCAGTGGACGAGGTAGAAGAGAAATTCCTGGATGATGAAATATTCTGTATTTCAATAAATAGAACTTATTCTTTTGGCTCTAGGAAGCAATATCTGTAATAGTTAAACACATCAGTACTTAGTGGGAATTTTATAAGAGAAGAAAATTAAGACAAGAAGGAAGAAATTCTCCTTGACCTAATTTAATTTAGAAATAAGTTTTACACCTAACAAGTAACAAATAACAATGCAATAAAGTTATATAATTATTTTCTGAAATTAGTAGCAGAGTTGATAAATATGCAGAGAATGATCGGGAAGCAATTTTCACATCAGTGCTTTTGTTTTTCTATAGTAGGTTTGAGGACTTAAACTGAATGCTCAAACAGGGACATTACAGTGAAGTGGTTTTTATTCTGATCTGATGAAAGTAGAATCCGTCAATGGAAACACAGGAGTTGCAATCAGGCTGTAGGTAGAGAACATTTTTCAAGAGGGCCCCAGGTTGTAGTTCCAGAACTCATTTCACCAAGAAGATAAAGAACAGGACAAATTATTTGACCTTAAATTGCTAATTAAAAAATAAATAAAATAAACCACAAACATTAATAAATATTAATAAATATCCAGATGTTTCAAAAGATGCACAGGGAAACAGGAATTTTAATACACTGGGACTTCTATTTCCCTTTTCTATGAATATCGCTATATATTGTTTTACCTATATTACAGACAAATTTGGTAATTTGTTCTGCTGCCTTTCTGCATTTCCTTAAGCATTTCATTTCCTAAAGCAAATGACAATATGCTCTGGTCATAATGCATGACAACTCAAATCAGAAATAGAAGCTGAGCACATTAATTTGCCATTTAAAATCCTTTGATATTTCATTTACAAGAATTTTTTCTTGTTTTTTTTTAACATGTGAGTTTCTGTAATACCTGCATAAATGGCATCTCCTATCAACTTTACAATGCTACAATATTACTTTCAAGATTCCCTAGATTTTAAAAACTGAAAATTAAATATTTCTTTATAGCTCACAAAAAATAACAAAGTTTATATGTTGCTGTCAAAACATCCTAAATATATTCAGTTGATTTTTAAACTTACTCTTCTCATCTACAAAAAGAAACAAAATTATCTTTCCCACAAAAGCAAATCTGATTATTGTAATTCTGTTTTTTAATTGCTTTGAGCATAAACCCACTCTAACTGAAAGCTTATTGTTGGTATAAAGTTATTTTATAATACCAAGGAACAAGAACAAAGTACAACCAAATGCAAGTGAACTGGAAAGTCAGATGCTATGACACTGCTTGATTGCTCTTGTCTCCTTCTTGCCAGGAACCTACTCAAATTTTCTTTCCCTATAGACTAGTTCCCTTCTCTTTCTGAATTTACACAATACCTAACATGGTTATCAGAGTCCAGTCTGCACGATGACCTTTTGGATTTAAGATAGCATCAGTTATGACTTGGTTCAGATGCCTTCCCTTTAGGTCAACTAGAAATTCCTTTGCTTCCACAAAGCCCTGCTTCTACCACAGAAGAGTCAACTTTGGACTGTAACCCATTTCTGTGCAGATTGATAAATTCCAGTAACTTCTAGAACTACCTGAGTGTGCCTTATTTGAACTGGGGATGGAAACCTTGTTCCTAAGTCATAGCTTAGTGACAAACTTGCAAAAGGACTATTTGGCTTTAAGGTAACATCAGTTATGGGATAGTAGAAAGAGTTTAGACAGAGAGAATTTTTATATATATATAAAGAGAGAAATTTTATAATATAGAGAATATGTAACTTTTTTTTCTTGTAAAGAAGAAACATTTATTTGTGCTTAAAAGAATAATTAACTCAAAATCCCAGGATGGAAATACTATCCCATGTAATTCTCTAATCTAAACTGATTGAAGGGGAAGCCAGACACTCTTCAATTTGACTTACGATTTAAAATCACTTTGGCTCTCAGGAGGAAATTATGTTTTAGAGAACAAAAAACAGGGCAGTGGTACTGATTAGGTGAGAAGAGTCATGGCAATGCCTCTGAAATCTTCTTGATGGTTACAAGTAGAGGAAAAATGAAAGGAGACTCCAGTTTTGTTTAGGCCAAACACAGTTTCCATCCTTGCTGGGGTGCCTCATTGTATTGGATACGATGAGAATATTAACTTTTAAAATTTATTCACTAGCCTTAGGGAAATCTAACACTGATAATCATTCTTATTTAAATAGTTCCTCTTTAGATTTATGGTCTCAAATTCAATAGTAGTCCCTTTAGAATTGGTAAAAGCACGGACAATTATTTTGGATCCTAGACTTATAATGAAATGGCTTCACCATTCTAATTGTGGCTATTTTCTTAAGGATTGTGTAGCATATATCAGTGAAAACTCCTGAAGATATGGAAATTAGCTGGAAGAATTTCAGCATAAAATGGATTCATCATAAACTCTATTCCCTGCCCAGATAACACTGAAATGCAGAGATTTTTCCTAATCCCAATGTTAATATATGACCTTTGCAGTAATAGATGACATTGCTTTTGTAGACTCACAATACTCTATATGCATTATGTGGAGATAACTAACTATTGTGTCTAATTTATCTATATTGCTGAAATTAATGTTTTGATTACTTGCATGTTTATATCTCCATAGTAGTAATAATATTGTCTGCTTTTAGTCATGTTCCCATTGCATTTCTAATATGGATTATCCAATTCTAGCCTGTCATGCTTTTGAAGAGAATACATTTACAGCTCACAAAGTAGTGCCTTGGGCTACGTATAGAAAGGGGATTTTCTGACAAAACAATATCACTGATATCTCTTGCAGAAATGTTAATATCAATTTACCCTAACAAGATCTAAAACTGGCTCCCTCAGGCCTTGAAGAGACCAAGACAAAGAATGGCCCAATCAAGCAATAAATATATTAGAATTAAGTATTCTTTCCATCGGTACTTCTTTCCTGGCTTTATAAAAATGTCCTGAGAAATGGCACATGCACCGACTGATTAGGATACTATTGACCTGGGATTTTTGACAAGTTGGATTTGATAGGCTAAGTATTGCTATTGAACTGTTGATTTTGAAGAATTTTAAATAATAAATGTATTGAAAGTAAGTTTTATGAGATGTTTTTATTCTGTTCAGCACCTGGAATAAGAACAGTTGACATTTAATAGCCGTTTCTTAATTCATTAGATGAATGAAGGCAAAAGAAAATTAAGGAAATTTTATTTCATAAATTATTTTCAAACATTGCTTCAGAGGTATCACAGAAGCACTCATATTTAAAAGGCAGCCTCCAAACTCAACATCTTCATTATTGATAGTCTATATTTAGCTCTAGCACACATCTTATTCCTCAGTATTGCTCAACTTAAGGACTGGTGTATTACTCTTCTTAATCTTCATTTACAGCTTCAAAAATGGTCTGGCATGCTTCAAAATTTACAGCTTCAAAAATGGTCTGGAACCCAAAAGTGATCAAGGGCTTTCTAGCTCTGTGAAACTCATAGACGGCTCAATCTTATTGGGGAAGGGGTAGAAATTCACACAAGGAACCACCTCTTATGAAACTCTACATTCTGTGCACTCAAAGTTCATCTTTTTTTATTCTGCTTTGAAAAGCTCTATGTGTCTGCCCTTTGATTTATCAAGAATTGGACTAATCCTCTTGGTCTTCCTACAATGAAGGTGAACTGTGTACACAAGTTGATTACAGCCAGTCAATGCTGCAGCAAACTCCAAGATATTCAGACCTTTCTTCCTTCTGTCAGATTTGCTATTGGATATGAAAAAGATAAACGGAATGCCTTAAAAATGTGTTGTTAAACTCTGTTTGAATTAGTTTCACCAAAGGCATAAGGGAAATTTTTAAAAAATGTATTTGATAAAATGAAGTAGGAAATAAGAACATTAAGACTCAATATTTTTTTAAAAATTTGTAAACATAAATTCATTCTTAATTTTGCTATGATTTGATTACAAATTAGCCAAATTTGTTTTTCTGAGGTTTTTTATTCCATCTCTGATAAAATGATTTCTTTATATTGTAGTTCATGAATTCTAAATCATGTTTTTGTTTTTCACATTTTTGCATCTCTGAAATTAGTGAGCAATTTACAATCACTTGAAGCTAGTTGGTCTTATGACATAGTTGTTATTCTGCCCAAGAAATGCACAATAAAATCTTCAGGGTATATGTTAGAAATTTGAATTAAGAAAATTTTGGAGCACAATTTTAGGAAATTCTGATCGTGATAGAATGCTCTTAATAGGAGTAGCACAAGATGACACTGTGACAAAATGTGAACACCAACAATTCATGAAAAAATATGCAGAAAAGTTTGACTCTGATGAAAAGTTTCAGGAAAAATTATTTATTTTACATGTTCTTTAAAAAAGGTTGTATGTCCCATAATTCTGGCTTCTTACTAATTTAATTGAATTAGCCCCCTTTATGTCCAAGATAACTGCCACACTTATTAGAGTAGCCTACTATGTGCTGGGTAACACCAGGAAAATTTGTTTATGTTTTATAATAGTTATATAATTTAGATAATATTAAATGCATTTTCTATATTCTATAAGGCTGGGAGTAGATAAATAGATTGCCCAAGACTAAAGCTATCGAACAGTGTTTCTATGATGCAGAACTCAGTGTTACAAGCTCTGTTGTTTATACTATGCAGTGTTGTACACATTAAAATTACTTTAAGGTAGAACTGAACATTCATTAATCTTCTAGGTAATTAATTCCTAGGCAGCATCCACATATGTAATCAAACAAATACTTACTAAGCAACTATTGTATTCATTTAATGAGCTTTTAAAAAGTGAGTGACTCCTGTCTGTCAAGTATAGTTCCAGATACTTAGTACACAGCAAGGACCAAAGTAAAACAGACGTTGTACTCCATGGAACTAACATCCTGGTAAGAAAAGGGCAACGTGTAAAGTCAAATACATTGTCAGTTGATTAGAGACTGATTCTGTGGAGAAAAGTAAAACAGGGAAGGGGGTAGGCAATCTGAGTTGCGGAAGGTATTGCCTATTGGACAGTATAGCCAAGTAGGATCTCACAGTGAGGGTGCCATTTGAGTAAAGACTTAATGGAGGCAAGACAGAAACCATTGGGTTTATCTGGGAAGAGTTTTTCAGGAAGGAAGAGCAGAACAAGTAAGTTTTTTAAAAAGAGAGAAACTGACATATTTGAACAAGACAGTAGTCTGGAGCATGAGATTAGAATAACAATGAGGAAAGGAGGTTATTGGGTAGGTTCTTAAGGATAATTTTAGGCTTTCATTCTAAATAAGGTTGGAAACTATTGGGAGACTTTAAACAAATGTGTATCATGAACTGACTTGGGTCTTAAAAACATAATGGTGGCTGTTACTGAGCTAAGAATAGACTGACAAGGGCCAAGAAAGAACCAAGGAGACTGCATAGGAGACAACTGACAATAAACTAGGCAAGAGACTGATGGAGGGTTTGAACACATATAGCACATGGAGATGAGTGGATCCCTGACATACCTTGAAGGGGAACCTGAATTATTTGCTAATGGATTGAAAGTAGAGTGAGAGGGATATAGAAGACACAAGGAGGATCCCAAATTTTTTGGTCTGTAGAAATGGAAAGTTGAAGATATTATTTTCTGAGTTAAATGAGTCAGTAGGAGCAACAGACATTTAGGATAATTAGGAACTCAGATCTTCATGTGTCATCCCGGAATGCCTGTTCAATAGAAATGTATATTAGTCAGTAGTAGGAAAAAAGACCAGAGTTCCTGGAAAGCATGCAGTTAGACTAGACATTTGGGAGTCAGAATGTAGAGAGTTTGTAATGACACAGGACTAGGGGACATCTTCAAGGAAGCAGCATTCAGTGAAAGGAGAGGAGGTCCCTGGGCACACCAGTATTCAGTGGTGAAGGGAAATGATCAGGAACATGCAAAGGAGACTCACCGAATCTAGAGAGATGCCAAGAGAATATGACAACCAGGACAGAATGGACAACTCCAATATATGCAACTGAAGATTTGGGAATTAATTTGGATGTTAACAATGTGGGGATTGTCAGTGATCTTGATGAGAGAAGTTGGCAGAATGGTAGGGACCAAAGCCCAATGGGAGGTGGTTCAACAGACAATGGGAGAAGAATTGGAAATAGATTATATTGAAAACTCTTTTAGGAATTTTGTTATTAAAAAAAAAAGAAAAATAAGGAAGTAGCCAGAGTAAAAATGGATGAAGCAAGGCCCAGGACTTGTGTTACATTCAGGACACACACTCAGACACACACCACACACACACACACACACACACACACACACACACCTATTCTCAGTGAACATAGGTCCTTAACACCTAGTTAATCACAGTCCAGAAGAAAACAGACAGCTCTTTGTGAAGATGAAAATATAATTTGTTAAACAATTAAATGAAAAAAGATATTCATTAGTTAAGTTAGAAAAAATGGAACAATTAATATGGGGAAGTGGAGAAGCATGGCCCATGTTAGTTCGTGTCCTAACCTGCCTGAAGAAAGGAAGAAACTTGTAGTACTAGTAATTTGGGCCTAAAATCATTTTCTGAGATTAACTTTGTGTCTTCTACTTTGAGAAATCCTAAAAGAAAATAGTTTTCTCTTGCTCTCAACATTTTCTGTAAGGTATCCAATGAGATTCGACCTAGGCCCAGGATATATCATTCCAACCGACAGATTGCAGAATGTAGTGGACCTGAGCACTGGGTACTGCTGTCCCAATCCAGTTTTGCATGAGAAGATGCCAGCTCTGTCCAATGAGCCAGGCTGAAAATAGTGCTTAAAGTTAATCTTGGAATCATTAGACCTACTTGCTCCAATGTGAGTTAAAGAATTTCTATTAAAAGAAAATTCACAGGTACTTTATTGAATCATTTCACCAGTTTAAGAGAGATCTTAAGCATTACCTGAGTCGTCTTTTTTTTTTTTTTGAAAAAGCTGACTGCAAGAGATTGACATATGGAATTAATTCCTTGTCACAAAACATGGCACCATGGGAGAACACATTGCTGCTGACTATAGGGATAGTTTACTACAGGATAAACTGACATTAGGATAGGAATTTCACATATAACAATAAAAGAAGCTTACAAATTGGCCTCTTCATGGATGGAATAGGGGTCTCTCTGGATTGCGTGATATGACTAAAGAATCCTCATTGCCCCCTCCCTTGATCATATTGTCTTTAGACCTGAAATGATCATCAGGTACCTTGTTCTTTAAGAAAACTGTAATTTACTTTTTCACATTTTATTTTCCTTGGTATCTCGTTTTCATCAGAGCTGGTGAAGGACAGATGAACAGATTAACATGAAAATCAAAAAGGACCCAAACCCAGTGGCACTTATTAAGCAGCTACTATATGATCCACATGTAAGGCAAACACTCTGTATATTGGACTCAGTGCTCTCAGTTATTAATCTAGTTTGAAATAGCAGTAATATAAAGCTGCCACACAATCTGGAGGACTGCTTAAAGAAACAGGAAGCATTTGCCCGTATATTTCTATAGTCCATGAGCTAACATCATGAAAAACAACAGTCATAAGTATAGATCTGAACTCAGTTTCCCAAAATGGAAATATGGCATTGAATTAGCTACTGAAAATAACAATATTTATTTTAAAAGACTAAGAGAAGAAGAAAAACAAACAAGTAAGAATTTAAAGAAGAGACTTCTGAGATAAAGGAAGGCCAACCAGCCTTTACTGCATCTCGATTCCTAGGTTGAATTAACTCACTAGAAGAAGGATCTTCTGAAGCTACTTTCATTATTTCAGATTCCCTGGGGGCAGCTATTAAATACCTGCTCAGGTTTTCTTAGGCCTTACAAAGCCTGGATTGATGGGCCAAGGATATCTTCCAAAGTAGATTGCCAGTCATTGCCTGCATGAGGGCCTCTACAGTCTTCTGGGCATTTGCAGGAGACAAAGGAGCCAATCACTCCCCAGGGGGACATGTAAACACCCACACTGAATCCTCAGTGCAATGGCTTTTCCTTCTTATTGCTGACTGCATGGATAATGAAAATAACAGCATGACTTAAAACTTAGATGGCTTAATTTCTGGTCACAGTTGTGACCTGCTAATTCCCTACACAAAACAATAAATCTGACATTATTAGCCCCATTTATGAAAGGAAAAACTGTAGCTGAGTGACTGAGAAATACTTTTGATGCCTGGAGAAGGAACTTCTAAGTAACAACAGTTTTTGCTCTAGTTTCAGTCTTTAATTAATAGCAAAAATCAGCCAAATATTAAAGAATATCTCATGCCTTGGGGATTTTCTGTCCTCCTTATGTCTCATGTGATTAATGTCCTACAAACTTCTTTTTTTGGACAATACTGAGTGCTTAGAGAATTATCAAAGAAACCTCTTAGCTGCCACACTTAAATAATATTTATTGCCTAATTTTAAACAAAGGCTCTTCTTGTGAAAGTAGAGAAAATGAGTGTTAGGTACAAAACTGAAATATCCGAAGTTTTTCAGTAAATAACACATTATTATCTTCCCAAATCTATTCTTTGTCATGTAATTCACCTGGAGAAGAAAAAAAAAAAAAACTTCTCTTTTAGACTCATTTATTCTGGGGTTTGGTTTTCTAACATTGCTATTATGCACATGTAAAAGTAACGGTTTTATTTAGTGACTTTTAAAAATGTGATAAAATATGGCTCCTGAAATATTAAATATATATCTAAATCAGACAGCACCACAGTGTAGAGAGAGAAAGACAGTGAGGAAGAAAGAAGAAAAGAAAAGGAAGAAAGGTAGGAAGGAAGGACAGGAAGAGAAAAGAAAGAAAAGAGAAAAAACCCACGAAACTATAAGAAAATAAATGAAAATAATTTTCAAGTTCACAATTAGGGCAAGAACTAAGCCTATTAGATTTGACCTATAAAGGCTAGAGCCATTCTCAGGCATGGACATTTGAGAATTTCTATAGTGAAAAGAAAAACTATAATCCACAGGTGCTCCCTGCAGGTCTTGTGTTACACACTGAACTCAACCGCCTGAAACAGAAGGGGGCTGACACAGGAATTGTAGGTTAGAGGGTAATGAAGATTAATTGCAGAGCCAAATCTAGAGCTAAGTGGCTCTTAATTCTGCAGCTCCATTCTAGGAGACTAAAGTAGAAAGAACCATTTCATAATAGCCCCCAAGGGAAGGTGGGAGAGCAAGACGGCTCCTTGTAGGCCACCCATCCTCTCACATCCACGGAGAGCATTTCAGCTGCCATTTAAGCCGTTCTTATACAGATCCATTCAAAGTCTCCAAGATGCCATGGCAAGGCTGTTTGCTACCTTTTAAGAATCAGGGCTGTGATGAAACTTATTTTGGTGATTGAGAATCTATTATCTATATTATCAAATTCCATTTATTTAACAAATACTAATAAAAGAGTTGATTAAGCACATATCCTATTCCAGGTATTGTGCAAAATAATGCTGAAACAGAGATGAACAAGGCCTTTTACTCTTTCATCAAGAGATACAGACATGATGTGGAAGATGGATTGAACCATATTCAGGGGTGCTATGGCAGCATTACTAGAGGGCAGAGTGGCCACAGACCACAGGGAGGACAGGGCAGCCTGTACTGTTTAAGTCTTTAAAGATTGAGTTATCACCTTTATAGTTCAGAGTTCTCTTTCTCTTGTGAAAAGAGAACTACGAACAAAATTTCAAAGATTATAGTATAAAAAGACACAATGGCATAAGTTAAAGAATTTTAAGTAGGCCCCTGGGACTGATATGCAGAATGCTTGACAGAGAGGGACAGTATTCAGGGACAAAAAAGGGGGCAAGTAAGTATCAAGTCCGTGCTCACTCAACAGTCTTTGTAAGCCCTAGCATGCAGGATTTGACTCTAATAACTTAAGGAGTTCTGAATGCTACTGAGCCCTGAGTTGGGCCAAGTGGCATTCACCTCAATGGTTATGGTGAGGACGAGTTTTGGGGGAGTTTACCACGAGGTTGAAAGTCAAAAGAGGAAATTTTGATTGAAGACAAAATGAAATTACGGGCAATCTGTTTTTAAAAGTGTCAATGGCAAATGACATGACATGAACCTCAGAGGGAGAAAAGTGGGAGAATATTGTAATTCACTTGGAGAGAAGCCTCCTGTCCTTTTGACTGCCATAGCCCGGGACTTGTTTTTCTAATATCGCTACTGAAATTAACAGTTTAATTCACTATTCCATTTATGAGACAAATGCTCATGTAATATAGTGCCGTGGTGACACTCGTTTGCCTTTGGATTTAATTTACATTGACGGCCTATTTGCCTGTTTTTAAAGGAATTGAATTAGGTTGTCCGTGTATAACACACAGTAAGTTTAATGAGGTTCAGACCTGTCTCCCAGAGCTACCACAGGGTAAAAAGTGTTTCACTTGGGAAATTAGACTCTCTGTTACCACCTTCATTAATCTGCAAGGGGAGTTTGTGCTCTTTTGTATTACAGATCTATAACAAGTGGAAACAGGATGATAAATAGTGATCTATCAGTTTCCAAAACAATTTACACTAAATCATTTATGATTGCTTCCCACTTCTAGCTACATCAACATGGAAGTGCAGAGCAAATGCCCACACAAATTAGAGTCCTCAGGGTCTTTTTTTTTTTTAGACAAATGCAAAGGCTTTTTGGTAACTATTTAACATAAACAGATGGGGGAAAATAAATCCTGGGAAGCCAAGGAAAACACTCCTGGACAGTTAATTATTGGGTAAAGAAAAAATAGACACTATCCACAAATCTAATAAGGATTCTTTAATAATGCTCTCTACCCTCATATCCCTTTATATAGTCTTAAGTTACTCTTATACACTTTGTCCTATAGAATATTCATAAAAGTCCTGAAGATGGCTGAGCCAAGCCATCTCCGACAGGTTAAGAAGTTTGCCTATACACAGTGCCTAAAGGAACATTCTCTATTATATTCTCAGTACTTACACGTAATTGAAGCAACAACAATTTTTACTAAAGAGGCATAATTGGCTAATCTTTGTCACAGAACTAAAAGTCTACTCATAAAGAATTATAACTGACTAAACAGGAATAATTTCCTGGCATCCAGGTATGTGAAGTGTCAACCTCTTCTTTGAACCTAGGTATATCTTACTAACAAACTCTTGACTGTGCAATCCAGCAACAGTCAGATAATTGATCATGGTTATATAAAGTTGGTCTGCAAAAGGCCTATAAGGCAACCAAGGAAGCAGGAAGTAGTGGCCTACAGGTCATTGGTAAGATCAGATGTGTTTGTATTTCTCTCTTTGACCCTCCCTGCACCCCTCCTCTGACTTGTAGAAGGGAACATGTCTTCTTTGGCTAAAATCTTTCTCCTTTTTTGTTTCCAAAGCAGAACCAGGCTAAGGGTCATTTCAGCAAGATGTAGTCAGGCTTGGAATAAGTCAATCACACAAGTCTGATATTTACCAAACACAGTGCTATGTATATGAGTTTTGCATTATCTTACTTAGGATTCCTTCTGAAATATGTTTCATGTACTTATTTTTATGTAAGAAGCCAGAGGTTCCAACAATGTTCAAATTCACAAGGTATAAATTCAAGGGAAAAAAATGTGTTGACCTTCAGATGTGCAGCCTTTAGATCTAGTTCATTTTTTTTTTTTTTTGTATGTGTCTCTTTCTCCAACTAAAATCAAGGGAGGTAGATAAGTTTGTAATAGTGAAATGTAAAGAATATGATATGGGACTAGTTTCTGCAGGCAAGCCACTACAAGTGATTCAAACACATGTGTAGATTTGACTAAAAAGGTCAAATGGTCCTTGTGAGATGCCAGAGTCCTTGTTACCTACGACAGTATTTTCACTGGTATTTTTCACATTGAGAAGAAAGGCTTTCTGATTCATGGAAACTACATGTAGTCTTTTGAGCTGGTGGTTGTGAGCTTGGGTATTCACCTGTGTTTTCCTGACAGTCACCAGTCTTGAAGGAAACATCAAAAATAGGCACCCCAAATCTGTGAAACCCAAACATCTAATCTCATTTTAGACCTTTAATGTGATTCATTTGCTCCTTCTCCAACACCTGTGGTAGCTAATTATCTTTTCTCCACCTGGAAAAGTCTGCAGTCATTAACAGTCATGATTATGTCTGTTTATTATCCATAGATGATCTTATTACCATATCATTTTCCTCTGGTAACGGGAGGGGCAGTGCCAAAACCCAGATGATAAGCTTCCGCCCAAATCTCCCATCAAGTAGCTGCAATTGAGCTCGGCTTTCACTTGCCTCTGCGTACCTAAAAGGGGACAAAAAGTCTACTTCCAATTTCTATCAATCTGTAATTTCTCATTAAAGTTCTTGGACTTTACTAGAGATATGTACATAGCCTATTGCAGTATGAATGATGGACCTTGCAAAAATGTTTCTCCTTATTTTTTTACACAATATATTTATTTTGTTTTGTTTATTTTTTATGTGGTACTGAGGACCGAACCCAGTGCCTCACATGTGAGAGGCAAGCACTCTGCCACTGAGCCACAACCCCAACCTTCTCCTTAATATAACTAATATTTTTAGTCATAATTATGATCATATCTCTAGCAAAAGACCTTTCCAACCAGAGCTCAAAGTAAGTGTTTCTTTAGTTCTTATTAATTCTTATTTTTTTTTTAATTTTTGGTACTGGGGATTGAACTCAGGGGCACTCAACCACTGAGCCAAATCCCCAGCTGTATTTTGTATTTTATTTAGAGACAGAGTTTCACTGAGTTGCTTAGTGCCTTGCCATTGTTAAGGCTGGCTTTGAACATGTGATCCTCCTGCCTCAGCCTCCTGAGTGAGTCCTGTTGTTAGTGATGGTATTTCTTTTTTTTTTTAATAGTTGTTTATTTTAGTTGTACACAGTACCTTTTATTTATTTACTTATTTATTTTTATGTGGTGCTGAGGATCGAACCCAGGGCCTCACGCGTGCTAGGTGAGCGCTCTACCGCTGAGCCACAATCCGAGCCCCAGTGATGGTATTTCTTTCAGTCACAATTTTGAAAGTACTTGTTTATTTTTGAAAGTACTTGTTTATTTTTAAATTTTTTTATGCAGGTGATAACCAGCAATTCACAAGTGGATCACATTGCTTCATGTTCTCCTCAATGCACTATCCCACTGGAATTTCCTACAGAAGATTGCTTAAATAGCAGGTTATGGTTCATTCTTTACATATGTATCCTGCAAACCTGACTTGTACATTAGGGTTCTTTAGAAAATGGAATCAACGAGACATAGGTGACAGATAGATCCGAGATCTAAGGGCAGTGATTGTTAGAGGCATCGGCTCACATAATTATGGAGGCCAAGAAGTCCTACAAGATATCACCTAAGCTGGAAAACCAGGAAAGGCAGAGGTATAATTTAGTCTTGAGTCTGAAGGCCTGATACAAACCCCAGAGTTGGAAGACTCAAGAGTAGGAAGCTCCAGTATCCAAGAGCAAAGAAGTTGAATATGCTACTTCAAGCAGAAAGAGAGAATTTCCCTTCCTCCATCTTTTTGTTCTATCTAGATAGAACATTAGGACCCACACTGGTAAAGGTGGATCTTCTCAGTTCACTGACTTAAATGCTAACCTCTTCTGAAAACTCCCTCAGAAATGATGTTTTACCAGTCTTATGGGAATCCCTACATTCTTATTATAAAATGCAACAAAAGGTGTTCCAAGTACAAAGTAACAAGTTGACACATAAAATTAACCACCTTTCTCCTAATTGCATCTTGTTCTGCTCTTGCAGCACTGATGGAGCCCCAAGTTTGAACACTCTTCCCAGAACTCCCTCCCTTTCCTGCTTCTGTGACCTGCTATCCATGCTGACTGTGACCTTGGTCATAGTGTTCTATCAGGCTTTTGCTTTTCAGCTGGAATAAATGATGGCTTCAGGATTCATTAGGTGCTCTTGGAACACTGGCTTGGGGCCTATGCTATTAACATCATCTTCTTTTCTGCCCTTGCCAGAATTAAGATGCCACTGCCAGCAAGTTCATTGTCAAAGCCCAAGTCCTTCAGCCAAATTCTTCCTGGAGATCAAGCCAACATAAAACCCTGCTTCTGTTTAATTTCTGTTCAGCTCAAACTTTTTTTTTTTTTCCTCTGCAGTGTTGAGAGGAAGGAAGCCACAGGCTTTCAAAACACTCCAGATATATACAGTTACCAATCTTTGACATGCAAAACTGTTAAAAATCTCAGCACTTACACCCTGGGGAAGTGCTGCTAGACTGGAAGGCATGAAATCATTGAGAATTCACAATTCATTACTCTGAAATGCCAAGAACAAGGCTGTTAATGTTCACAATGCACAGAGGCAGGTCCTCTGTGGAGGGGGTGGTGCAGGAACACTCAAGATGGAAGCTCAGAGAGACGAACCACAAAACATATTTCAGCTTCCACTCGGGCAGAAAGATGTACACCCAAGAGAATGTCCATCATCACACTGCATTGCCTAAACAATTGAAGATTAATAGTGGCTATTTAAATGGAAATCTCACTTTTTATTTCACAACCATTGGGGAGAAAAATGACACATTCTTATTGTAAAAGATGCAATGAAAATTTTAACAAGTACAAAGTAACAAAGCAACAGAAATACACATATTCCTTTTATAAGAGACCATCATGATTAACAGTTTGGAGAACTCCTGTGTGGACATGTGCTTATCTCCATATATATCTACATATCTTCATCTACCTCTCTCCATCAGTCAAATGGTAATCTTCGTGGGGTTTATATTAGGCAATTAGGACATAACTTCCTTTACTTATAATATCGCTGACTTCATTTTCTTGGCAATGACAAGGCATAGTCAGAGATAGGGTTCCAACAGAGGTGAGATAGAGCAACCTTTGTGGTATGATTTAATGTGAACCTATTTAGGCCACATAAGATTTTAGAAGAGTCCTCTCTATCCCAGAACAACTTACTAAAATCCTTCCTCAGTGTTTGGGATCAATGTATAACTAATGAACAAATATAATAATTTTGTATAATTTGCCTTGAATAACATTGTATATATAGTCAACCATGAGATTCTTCCCCACAAGGTTACAGATTGTGGAAAGGTTTAGGAGTTATTCTCTCTGTAGCTAATAAATAATCATAATTGAACCCCATTCTCACAACAAGTTTGGAGGAAGACAGTTAGCCTGTAGGATTGTAAGCAATCCAGCTTTATTAGAAGAAAAAAAAAAGAATAAAAACTTTCCTTACTCTAGAGAAAGGATTGCTGGCAGCTTTGGAGAACTGTACTTCATGTAATATTACCACTGTTTTGTGATAGATGTGTCAAAATAATTTATCCTTTCACATTTAAGATGTATTTTCCTTAAAGTTATTAGTTTCTAATATAACTCTGCATAACAGGGAGAGGATGTGTTGGTTACATGGCTCATGCAGTCCTGTGACAGTTATTTTTCATTTTCAGTGGGAACAAACAAACAAACCCACTTTGTGTTTATGATTTGGTTTCCGAGGACAGATGGGTGGAAAGGCAGTGATGTGGGTTGGCAAGTGTTCTGGTCCAAGTCAAATGTGCTCTTCTGGCATCTTTGAACTTAAAGGACACTTGCCTACCCCTAACCAAGCACTTTCACTATTCTTTACTGGAAATAACAAAATCTTAAGGGAAAAAAAAAAGAAAATCAGTCCACAGAACACCCTTGTGATCATGGGGCTCTCCTGAGTAGGGCATGAGTTGATATGAACCATATGATGGGAGAAAACAGAAATGTAAAGAAAACTCTCAGGAATTCAATCATGGGTTATTCCTTTCTTACATTAATGTGGACTTGTAATTAATAAAATGTTATTTTTTAATATCAACATCTCAGGACAGATAGTGTCTAACAAAGTGAATTTTACTCAGAAGACTGAAGCTTTGGGTTAATTAATTCAAAAGCTACATATGGAAACACAATTCTGGGAGTATCTTAGCCATTTCCTGACCTATTTCCAAGCAGGGAAATAGTCATAGGGATTTATTTTGGCCAAGCTATTCAATTTCTTTTACTTCCAAGTAGGAAGAGTGGTAAAAGACATGGATTTAAGGTTACAGATTTCCAAATGATTTATCCAGTTTAATTCTTTTATTTATCTGGAGTTTTTCTAGAGAGTAGACTGTTGAGGGTACACAGTTATTCTAAAAACTCCTTAGTGATCAAAAACCGTGGCATGTTACACTTGAAATAATGACTTCTCAGGGCTGGTGTCAAAGGAATTCCTTACAATCTTTTCAAATTGGCTTCTATTATCTCTAAACCTGGGTGCCAACTAAACATACTGGACAACAGGAGATAACTGCAAGCAATAACAAGAGTTTTTGTAAAACTCAAAAAGTTGTTAAGTGAATGAAAGAAATCATTGGTAGAAAAATGCACAGATTGAGAACAGGCTGAAATTGAACTGTCAGCATGCCCAATAGTAAAATCCCATCAAAGAAAGAAGGACAGAAGAAAGTCACAAGTCTTGCAGAGCTGACACAAAGAGGCAACCCTTAATGCTGCCTCATTTGCAAAGTCAAAACTGTTTAGCTTCTATTCAGAAATAACAGGATGAAAGACAGCAGCAGGCTCTTCCTGTCTCCTTCTTTATATCAGACATGTGTATTTCAGGTTAAAATGTATAAATCTGATTATGTCGCCATCCACAATTTAGTACCATATGATAAATGGAAGGTTGATTCATTTTATATACCACTATTTCTGTGGTTTCCTTTTAATGATGTCAATTATGCTAAAATTGTTAGCAACATTTGCCTAGAAAACTCTCCTTTTATTCCTTTAGAGATGATTGTTGTTGTTCTTTTTTTCCCTTGTCATCTATTAATAGGGATGGGGCAGGGGAGGCAGGATGTAAGACAATTTGTTCCTGTCAGAAATAAAATTATAATGAATGGACTCCCTTTGTAAAGGATATTTCTAAAAATAGAATTAGGATTTGTCATACAATATCCAAAGGCATTGGAAATTCAGTAAACTGGTTATTTAGAGCTGTCTTTCAATGCATCACTCAAGTTCTTAAAAAAAATGTTGAATTTGTGATACGTCAGCATCTCCTAGAATACCTACACAGAGAATAATCTCCAGAAAGGAAAATATGAAAAATAAATATTTAACATCTCTAGCCACTTCTGAAATTGTCTATATGATTCTGCCCACATTACTGAATACACTAAAAACATTCTTGTAATATGTTTTTTTGCAGAATGACTTAGAAGCCTCCTACAGTAAGAACCATTGGCCTGGATTTTAAAGCAACTCCCTATAAAAGTCATTTTGCACAATGTACATAACAGGTTAATTAAAGGACTGTTCAACATAATTGAGGTCTCCTGGGCACTGGATGGGTTTTCTATTCTGTAAATCACTTCAGTCCATTATTTGAGTCACAATGTAGAGAGTGCCCAGGAATAATGCAAAGGTTTTAAAGTGAAAAAGATCTTGGATGCAATTCAGTCCTACCTCATGCAAATTGTGCAGTCTTAGGCAGTCAATTTATTTTCTCCTCCTCTCAGTATTTTTTTTTCAGCAGAATGCAACACACAGACACAGATACACACACAATTCCATTGGTGTTACAAGGGTTAAAGAAAATTGGGCATGTATAGATTGTCAGATGGTGTGTGTCTATAACACAGTAGTTTTTTCCTTTCTTTCCTTTATTCAACTTGTATGTATACCTGTGTGCTTATGGCAAATACTCAAAATTAAGGATTTTTAATCTCACCAAGAGACCTACTTGGTTGTCTTTCAGACACCTCATCTTAGCAAATTTGTAGGATCTATCTCTGAGCTTTGTCAGGCTAGAGATATGAGTGTCTCATGGCCCTGCCATGAGATGCTTCCGTTTCACAATACAGATTCCAACAAAAGATGAAAGTAATAGCCAGGCATGGTGACACACACCAATAATATCAGCTACTTGGGAAACTGAGGCAGGAGGATCACACCTTAGAAGATAGTCTGATCAATTTAGCAAAACTCTGTCTCAAAATTAAAAAAATAAAATAAAAAGGGCTGGGGAGGTGGTTCCCAGTGGCAAATGGGTTCAATCCCCAGTATTAAAAAAAAAAAAAATCAATCAGTCAATCTATCTATCTCAGTATATAACTAGACTAGGTATTCTGCCAACTGAAATCTTCCCCTCATAATACTATGTGGGATTATGATGTTCATGTATCAAAATATTTAGTCATGGGATTGTAATAATGCAATGATACAAGAATATTTAATTTGAATATTTTATTATTATTCTCTTATAACCTATTGTGTTCATCTCCATACAAATGCTGTCCTTGGGATGGTTATCCACATAATTAAGTTAAAGATTGACATCCCTGGGCCAGGGCCCTCATTTTTTCAAAGCATATCTAAGTGGATTGCATGGCTCATCGTTTTCTATCCATTTGCCAAATTTTTCCTGTTACAAGAATCTTCTTAGCTATATTACTCTCAGGTATTATTATCCTAGACAACTGTCATGTCCTTAGGAAAACTTTCTCTATATCATCAAGTCTTGATCCATTTGACTGATATTTATAGGATTATAGAATCAACTCCTTTTCAAAAAAATATTTAAGTATACATATTAAAATATGCAGTGTCATATAATACCCCAAAATAAATCAAAATATATGAAGAAATAAGAGTAACTATGCAAAGGTTGATGAAACAAGAGGTAAACTTAACAAACTAAATATGCTCATGTTAAGTTCCAATGTGCCATGTAAAACAAAACCATAATTTCAAGCCTGTGAGTCTAGCAATCAGAACAAAATGGGCAATCGTTCAACTCACATCTATAATGGACAAAAGTCACCTGTTGTTCAAAAGTACAATTATTGCTCAAAGTGGGATGTGTTGCCATTTTTCTTGGAGCAAAGAATAGTCACAGGTGGGGCTTACAGATACACCTATTTGGCTTGGTTTTATAACACAGTGTTTTACCAACTTTTGAATTAATTACCAATACTTAAGCACCAAGAGATTCATAGACCAAATTCAGCATTCCAAATCATCATTCCTGATGTCAGATGTTATTCATCATGTTTGCACTACTTCCATTTATTTTCTGTTTAGTGATTTTCTGCTATTTTCCCAAACCCATCTACCTCATTTCTGTTTCTAGTTGGTCCCTGTAGATACCTGGGTTTGCATCCCTAGAGGGGTAGATCAAATATATATTCATCAGTCAAGCCTTCAAACGTTTCTCAAAGGAAAGACAAGCTATGAGATAGCCAACTTTTGATTTCCTTTGCTACATCTAAAGGGGAAGAACATAATATGCCAGGAAGCTAAAAATCTAAAATTCATTTGTGCTCATTTTGGTGCATATTTCTTTAGTGTCTTCTGAAAATGCTAACTATGCCTTCCAAATTGTTTTCTGGTTCTGATAATTATGAAATTCAAATGCAAACATCAAAATAATGCTGAGGCAAAGACAATAGCTTTGACAGTGTGGATAAATTTATCTGGAAATACTTTTTCTGAGATGACTTAAAAATCATAATTCTGATATGGATAACCGAAAACTAATCATATTTTATAAAGTACTTCAGATTCTACTATTTTAGATTAATAGGAACTATGTGAGTTTTTAAAAGCACTTTATTCAAAATATTAACACACTTCAAAAGTTATTAATACACAACTAAATTAAAATTGCAAGTAAATATTTCAGAGTATCTTCCAACTGAGACCCAAAATAGATTATCAGTATTCCAAATCCTCCCTCATGTCTTCTTCTAAGCACCAGCCCAACCTCCTCCTACCCTCACACCAAAGGTTGCCACTCTTGATTTGTATCACATGGGTCCTTCTGCCTATTTGTTAATTTTATATAAATATAATTGTATAGAATAGACTTTGTGTAACATTTTATTGGTTTAAGATTCTGACTAAAGGGTTATCACTGATAGTTTGTACTTTATGTTGCTACATATTATTTCATTAGAAAATCTAGAATATGTTTATTTTATTGTGAATGGGTATTTTGGTTATTTTCTATTTTTACTTTTTCTAATGGTGTTTTTAAAAATATACTTATGTATGGCTTTGTTATTCACACATATTTCTGTCACATGAAAAGAAATGCCAGGTAACAGGGTTGCTTATACTCTGCTTTAGGGGGTACTGATTCATAATTTTCCCAAATGGTTGAATCAACATTAACTCTCACCAGTCATGTGGGAAAGTCCTTCATTAATCCTTACAACTACACCCCATGAGAAACAAACGAAGAAAAATACCCTAACGAGATTTTGACCATGATTGTATTGAATCTGAGAATAAACTTGATAAAAACTAATAGATTTTTAATCTGGCATCGTGTAGCTGAATATGGTATGAACTTAGATTTATTCAAGTCTAATTTTCTTTTTTATTAAGGAAGTATATTTGTACATAGCATATGGGTCCTTTTGACATAATTATACATACAAGGAATTTGATTTCAATGCCTATTTCCCCTCCCCTTTCCCCCATTTCTTCCTCTTTCTTTTCTCTCTCCTCTACTGATCTTCCTTTCATTCCATTATTTATCTAGTTTTGATTGGTACTTTCTACATATACTTAGAAATGTCCCTTTGGTACATTTATATATGTATATTGCATGATTCTCATATATTTATTCCCCTTCCCCTTCCTTCCTCCTTCATCTCCTTTTCCCTCTATTCCACTGATCTTCCATATATCTTTATGATATCTGATTCCCTCACCCTCTGCCTTTTTTGCTTTATTTTGCTTTAGCTTTCACATACGAGAGAAAACATTTAATACTTGATTTTCTGCATCTGGCCTATTTCATATAGCATGATTTTCTCCATTTCCATCCATTTGTCATCAAATGCCATTTATTTCATTCAAGTCTAATTTTCTTATTTTTGGTTTTGATTTTTCAGTACAGATATTTATTCTTGGATATTTCATATTTTTATACAATAATAAATATCATGTTTTAATTATCTTCCATTTGATTCTGATATATCATGATCTTAAGAATATTTTATTTCCTTAAAGATTACATTGATCAGCCTACTTGACTTCTTAAAATTAAGGATTAAAATCATAATCAAATTATGTGGACTTTATTTCCAGATACCTTGCTTCACTCTCTTAATCTGTTCAGCTGCTATAACAAAATACCATAAACTGGAAAGCTTGTAAAAAGATATTTTTATCACAGTTCTACAACCTGGGAAGTCCAAAATCAAGGTGCCCATGAATGTGGTGTCAGGAGAGGACCTATTTCCTGCCTCAAAGATGGTAGTTTCTTGCTGTGTCCTTGCTTAGTGGAAGGGGCAAGGTAGCTTCTTTTCTAAGGGCACTAATTTCATTCATGAGAATTCCTCCTCATGTCTTATAATCTCCCAAAGGCCTCACCTCCTAATACCATCACTCTGGGAAATTTGGTTTCCAACATATGAATTCGGGTAAAACATTGACATTCAGATCATAGCACTTGCTTATTAACTGCAATAGTTTTTGATACAGTCTTTTAATTATAAATCCACAGGTTAAATAAAAATAATAAATTCATAGCTTCTTTTCAATGCTGAATAAGGGTGTTGACAGTGGGCCTTGTTGCATATTTCTTTATTACAGAGGAAAAACTGTCAACATTAACTGTTAAAGATGATGTGTGCTATAGTATTTTTATGTTACCTTGTACGAGAATAAGACTGTTTTCTTATATTAATAGTTGATCATAAGGTTTGATTGTGGTGAATGATAAATTTTATCAGTTTCTTGGCACCTGACATGATGAAGGTTTTTATTAACTTAATTTATTTTAACTGAAATATTAAAACTAAAATTGTACATATTAATGGAGCAATGTGATATTTCAATACATGTATACATTGTGGGAAGTTTAAATCAGGTAAGTAAGGTACTTATTTTCTCAAATATTTACCACTTCTTCATAGAAAATTTCACAATTTCTAGGGCTTTTTTTAAAGAACAGTATATGACAATACATTATTGTCATCCATAGCTACCCTACTGTAAAATAGCACACTAGAACTTCTTGCTCCTATTCAACTATGAGTACCTTCCCCATGATCCCCTGCCACTCCCCAGTCACTAGAAACAAGCATGCTACTCTCAACTGCTATGAGATCAACTTTTTAGATTTCATATGACTTAGATCATGTGGTACTTGTCTTTCTGTTCTTAGCCTATTTCATTTAACATAATGATCTCCAGAAAATTAATCTGTGTTGTCATAAATGACAGGATTTCATTCCTTTTATGAAAAAAGAGTATTCTCTCCTGCCTATGTACCACATTATCTTTATCCATCATCAGTTGATAGACACTTAAGTTGTAACCATTTCTAGGTCTTTGTGAATAGTGCTGTGATAAACATGGAAGTGCACCTATCTTTTGGGTTAACTGATTTCATTTCCTTTGATTATATTACATACCCAATAGTAGAGTCACCAGATCGTAGGATAGTTCTAATTTTAACTTTTTGAGAATTATCATACCATTTTCCATAAAGACTGTATTAATTTACATTCCCCTAACAGTGTGCAAATTTCCACTTTCCTTCACATACTCTCCAAAACTTGTCATCTTTTGTCATTTAATAGTAGCCATTCTTAATGGGATAAGATATATTTAACTGCATTTTTCAAGTGATTAGTGATGCTGAACATTTTTTTTTCATATACCTGTTGGCATTTGCATGTCTATTTATATCTACTTATATCTATTTAGATCTACATCTATTGAGATCTACTGGCCACTTCTTCATTGAATTATTAGTTTTATTGCTATTGAGATTTTGGAGTTCCTTTTGTATTGTGGACATCAATCCCTTGTCAAATATAGAGTTTGTGATTTCTTCCTCTCGTTCTATGGGTTTTCTCATTACTTGGTTATATCCTTTGCTGGGCAGAGTTTTAGTTTGATATAACACCATTTTTCAGCTATTTTTTTTTTTTTGTATCCTGTGCTTTTGTGTTCTTCTCCAAAATCAAAACAAAATTCTTGATATATCTAACATTCTAAAAACATTTCCTCTGTGTTTACTTCTAATAGTTTTGCATTTAAGTTTTTAATCAATTTTGAGTTGATTTTTTGTAACTGGTGAAAGATAGGGATCTATTTTCAGTATTCTTTATGTGGATATCTAATTTTCCCAGCACCATTTATTGAAAAGGGTATCTTTTCTCCAATGCATGTTTTTACCATGTTCTTAGCACATTTGTCAACACCCATTGATTATAGATGGGCTATAGGCTCTCTGTTCTGTTCCATTGGTGTATGTTTGTGTTTTTACAACAATGTCATGTAGTAAATACTACAATTTTGTAGTATGTTTTGAAGTGAGGTAGTGTAATACCTTTTGCTCTGTTCTTTTTCCTCAAGATAGCTTTAGCTATTTAGGGATTTTTGTGGTTCCATATAAATTTTAGAATATTTTTCTAGTTCTTTGAATTTTTTTTTTGTATTTTGGAAGGAATTCCATAAAATATGTAGCTCACTTTGGGTGGCATAGACACTTTTATACTACTAATTATTTCAAACAACAAACATAAAATATCTTGAGTCCTCTTCAAATAAAATAAATTGAAGACAGTTTTAATTTTCATTATTGAGATTTTAAACCTCTTTCATTAAATTTACATCCAGGTTTTTGTTTGTTATTGTAAATGGGGATGCTTTGTGGATGTCTGTTCCAAATAATTAACTATTGTCAGTAACGCTACTAATTTTGGTACATGTTGACTTTGAATCCTACAAACTTTGATAAATTCATTTAATGTTCTCTAATAGTCTTTTGGTGTAGTTTTTTAATATCTAAGCTCATGCCATCTGCAAACAGTAACAACTTATTATTATTATTATTATTATTATTATCATTATCATTTAATATACTGGGAGATTGAACCCAGGGAATCTTAACCACTGAGCTACATCCCCCAGCCCTTTTAATTTTTCAGTTTTGAGACCGGGTCCTGTTAAGTTGCTGAGGCTGGCTTTGAACTTGAGATTCTCCTGCCTCAGCCTGTGGAGCTGGGACTGCAGGTGTGTGCCACCATGCTCAGCTGCAAATAGTAACTCTTGACTTCCTCGTTTCCAATTTGAATTTCTTCTTTCTCTTTCTCTTGCCTGATTGCTGTGGCTAGAACTTCTAGTGCTGTTGAATAAAAGTAAATGTGGGCGTCTTTGTGTTGTTCCAGATATTAGAGAAAAAGCTTTCAGCTTTTCCTCAGTCAATGTAATGTTAGCAGTTGGGATATTATAAATGTCTTTATTATGCTGGGGTATGTTTCTTTTATACCTAATTTATTCAATATTTTTATCATGTAGGATGTTGAATTTTATCAAATGATCTTTCTGCATCTATAGAGATGGTCATATATTTTTGTGCTTCATTCTGTTGATGTGGTGTATTATATTTATTGATTTGCACATGTTGAACCATCTTTACATTCCTAAGATGAATTCTGCTTGATTGTGGTGAATAATATTTTTAATATTCTGTTAGATTTAGTTTGATAGTATTTTTTTGTTATTGATTTCTATTTTTACACACCATGGTCAGAAAATATATAGAAAATGTACACAATAGAATTTCATTTTTTTTTAATTTCCTGAGACCAATTTGGAGATCTATCATATGATTGATCCTGGAGAATATATTTTAGTGAGAAAAATGTGTGTTCTGCAGCTGTTCGATGGAATGATCCATAGATATCTGTTAGATCCACTTGGTCTAGGGTGTACTTTAACCCTGATGTTTCTTTATTGATATTCTCTCTGGATAATCTGTCCATTGTTGACAGTGGAGTGTTAAAGTACCCAAATATTATTGTGCTGGAGTCTATCTGTCCCTTTTGGTCTATTAATACTTACTTTATATATATTGGTGTTCTGATATTAGGTGCAATTATTTTTAAAATTATTATTTTCTCTTGCTGAATTAACCCTTTATCATTTAATGATCTTGTTTCTTTAAACAAGGAATTTCATTAGATATTAATATGGGTACTCCTGATTTTCGTGGATTCTTGCATATCTTGTTTATAACTTTACTTTTAGTTTATGAGTGACCTTACAGGTGAAGTGAGCTTCTTGTAAGATGCAACATATAGTTGGATCTTAACTTAATGTCAGTTTTCTATCCATTCAGTCACTCTATGCCTTTTAATTGGAGATTTCAATGTATTTACATTCATGCTAAATATTGATAAGTAAGGTCTTACTACAGCCATTTTATAACTTTTTGTTTAGTTTTCTTTAATTCTTTTCTCACTCTTCTACTCTACATTTGCATTTGACTGATTCATTCCAATAGTGTGTTTTGATTTCTTATTATTTTTGGTCTATTAAAAATTTTTGCTTTGTGTTCACCATGAGGCTTACAAAAATATCTGTTGATCATAACAAGCTATTTTGAAATAAAAGTAACTTGTCATGACAGTGAAAATAAGAATAGAAAAAAAAAGAAATTTTACTAATGAGAAAACTCTAAACTTCTGCTCTATTTTTTTCTACATTTTTATATCCCATTTTATATCTCTGTATATTATCGGTCCCTTAACACATTGATGTCATTTTTGTTTTGTGTTTTAGTCATCACATTAAACTACAAATGGCTTTATGTACCATGTTTGCAATATTAGAGCATTCTGAATTTGTCTAAGTACTTGCTACTTTCCATGTTTTATTCTTTTCAATAACCTATCTATTTTCCTTTCAGTTTGAAAAACATCCTTTATCACTTTTTTTTTTGGTTTGTTTATTTTTTTTTTCCTAGAACATTTCTAGTGGTGATATGTTCTCTCAGCTTTTGTTTCCCAGGGATAAACTTTTTACCTCTTTGGTATTCCCAAGACCCTCTTGAATACCAATATCCCAAATATTTGCTCTTTACAACTGTCCCAACATTACCATAAGCTTTCTGCATTCTTCTTCTTCTTCTTTTCTTTTTCTCCTCTAACTGTCCCCATTCAGTTAGTAGCTAAGCTCAATGTCTTTCTTTTGCTTAATATTTCCTGCTATTCACAGTTTCTATTCTATTTATAATTTCATGAATGCATTTTTTTATCTGAAGAATTTCTGCTTGAGTTATTAAGTTTCTTCCATCTCTTTGTTAAGTTTCTCTGTTAGAGTATTGAATAAAGTTGCTATGTTGTCTTTAAGCTCATTGTGTTCCCTTTAAATGGCTGTTTTAAATTATGTGAGAGTTCTCGAGTAGTGATGAGGATCTGGTCAGTTTCTGGCACCTTATTTTGACTGGTGATGGCATGGTTTTCTGAAAGCTGTTTGTTTCTTGTGTGTTTGCTTATTTTACTTTGTTTTGATTTTCTGATACTGGGGATGGAATCCAGGGGGACTCTACCACTGAACTACATCCTCAGCCCTTTCCGTTTTTTATTTTGAGATAGGATCATACTAGATTGCTTAGACTGGCCTTGCACTTGAATCCTCCTGCCTCAGCCCCCTAAGTAGTCCTGAAAATTCTTGATGTTTGTTGTCATGTGCCTTCATCTGGACATTGAAGGATTAGGTATTTATTCCAGTCTTCCTAAACTGACTTTCTTTGTACCTATCTTTCCAGAAATTCTAAGCAAGCTTATTTTCTGAGTTTGTAGCCACTTTCTCTATTTTGATACTGGTTGGCACCCAGGTCCAGCTTTGCCAGACCTTTGCTATTATCATTGTTTCAATACTAGACGATGATTCATGCCTAGATCTGTCCCAAGTTCAGAGTCGATATGCTTTTTAGAAGGAAACAGGAGGGTACCTAGAAAGAGAAGTTCATTTCCACAAGTCTTTCCCTGTGACCAGGAGGGACTAGATGATCCATCCATAGTCACTGGTCTGTGGTCAGGCATTGCAGGATTCTGTTTGACTCTGGGCAGAATCACTATGAATGGACCAACCCCAAACTCCATGTCATACATGTAGCTACCAATGCTGCTGTGTTGTACCTTGAGCCCTTAGCCCACCAAGACTAGCACAACCCTGTGTTATCAGCAAATTCACACTGTTATGGGATATCTCTGACTGAAGTGGACTGTAGACCCAAGGCTGGAAACCAACCCTGAATGATGCTGGCTGGAATAGAAATACAATAGACTGGAGTCATACATCATTCATTATTACCAGAGCTGTTCCAGAGGTTCTGTCTACAAGCAGACCTGAGGGTGGAGCATGGGATCTTCCCTGTGTTAGTTTTTTTTTTTTTTTTACTACCCTAGCACCAAATTATTGCAATGTCCTGAACTTGCTACCCTGACTAACACCCTGTCCCTGGGGTTTAATTTCACATGATGCTACCCAAGGTTGAGGTAGTTTTGTTGAAGGCAGTCCTTTGGACACCTAGCCTGATTAAGGTGTGTCACACCTGAATCTCACAGTTGCAGGGATTTGCTGTTTCAAGGGCACACCAAGGCCTATTCTACAGCTGCTGTTGAGGCAGGCAGAAACTAGTCAGTCCACTGGGGAACAGACTGTACCTTCAGCCAGATAAGATTTAGAGCTCCATCTGTGAACACTGGTCCGTTGATAACTGTGCTGCCCCTGGTTGAGAGATGGATGGTGGAGACAGTCCCTTTGCCACCAAGGCTGATGCACAGCTGGTTTGCAACTGAGTCTCTCAACTACAGTGACCTGGAAGTCTCAAGGAAGTGATTGTTCCCCAGGCCCACTCTAAGGCTGGCAATGAAGCAAGCTAAAAATTGAATCTTGCCCACCAAAATAGAGGACTCTTGTCTGCTGTGAGAATAGAAATAAAGACTGAGCCTGTGCACTCTGGCTTGGATATAGGTTCTTTGGCTTCCACCTGGTACTGGTCCCAACACTGAACTCCAAATTGTGGGTTCTGCCCAGTGTCAGGTTTTCCTTGGGCAGGCCTGGTACTGTATTTCAAGTCTAGGACACTGTTATGGTTTGGAGGTGAGGTGTCCCCTAAAAGCTCACATGTGAGACAGTGCAAGAAGGTTCAGAAGAGAAATGACTGGGTTGTAATAGTTTTAACCCAATCAGTGAATTAATCCTGATAATGATTAACTGTGTGATAACTGATGTGGTAGGGTGTGGCTGGAGGAGGTGGGAACTGAAGCATGGCTTTGGGTATATATTTGTATCTGGTGAGTGGGGTCTCTCTCTGCTTTCTGATTACCACGATGTGAACTGCTTCCCTCTACCACTCTCCCACCATGATGTTCAGCCTCACCTCAAGCCCTGAGAAATGGAGCCAGCCTTCTATGGACTAAGACCTCCCAAACCATGAGCCCCTGAATAAACTTTTCTTCCTTTAAAATTGTTCTGGTCAGATGTTTTAGTCACAGCACTGAAAAAACTGACTAAAACAGATGTGTCCTCCATTCCTTTATCTTCCCCAAGCAAAAGATTTCTTTCTTCAACCTGTGCTGCTTGGAGTTGGAGAAGGGATACCACTGACAATTCCTCCCTCTCTGCCTTCGTCAATGTGCCTTTCATTTTGTTACATGAAGTATAATGTGTAGTCTCTTTCCTTAGCTCTTGTGACTGGAGCTTCATGCATGTGTGGATGTAAAACTTGGTGTATCTGTGGATGCAGGATCTCCAAAACATCTTACTTTGCCACCTCTTGTTACCCTACAGTAACTCTTCATGCGATGCTTTTCCCTTTTTAGGTAATCATCATTATACATAGTATTTGGGTTCATTCTGACAAAACAATACATACAAGGAATTTGATTTCAATCCCCTTTTCCACACCTTTTCCTTCTCTCCCCCACCCCGCCACCCTGTTCCCTCTAATCTCATCTATTGATCTTTCTTTCATTCCTTTATCTATTTGTTTGATTGGTTTCATATATATATATATATATATATATATATATATATATATAGGTTTTATGTATATACACACATACATATGTATGTACACATATATTCATATATATATAATTCTTTTTGGTTTTATATATATATATCAAGATGTTGCTTATTTCATTAAATATTTCTATCTCTTCCCTTCTTCCTCCCTCCCTCTACTTCTTCTACTCTACTGATCCACCTTGTGTATTTATGATATCCAGTCTCTTTTCCTGCCACCTGTTACCTTGTTTTTGCTCTAGCTTTCACATATGAGAGAAGACATTTGGTTCTTAATTTCCTGAGTCTGCATTATTTCTCTTAGCATGTTTTTTTTTTTCATTCCCATCCATTTACCAACAAATGTCATTAACTTATTACTTTTATGGCAGCATAAAATTCCATTTTGTATATATACCACAATTTCTTGATCCATGCATGATGATTTTAATCTCTTATTTCAGCTTCTATAAAAATGCGTTTATTTAACTTTCATTTTTAAGACGCACTCTTACATTATTTTTTCCTATGGCTTTCTATCTTATAGGAGTCCATATTATGTTATTTAATATTGAGTACATATGAATTTATTTTTATTATTTATCTACTTATTTATTTTGGTGCCTGGGTTTGAACCCAGGGTCTTACACATTCTAAGCATAAGCATCACCACTGAGCTACACAACTAGCCTCAATATTTATTTTTGTTGATGCTCTTGAACTATACTCTGTAATAATTTTAATTCCTTTCTAAGTATCCACTTATGTCATTGCTTATCTTTACACTTACATACTTCATCGGTCTTTTGACTACTTTCCTTGAATTTAATAATTTAGCTATGATGTATTTAGAGGTGGTTTTCATTTCATTTTTTTTGTATTGCATAATACTTTGAATCTACATCTTTATGTATATTGTTTATTTGGAGAAAATCTGAACCACTCTCGCTTGTGTATTTCTTTTGCTCTATTACCTGCTGCTGCTGCTTTATAGTGAATTTCAATTATTCATGAGTAGACTGTCTTATTCTTTGCCATACATCTTTCATCCTTTTCCTCGTTCCCTCCTCTTTTTTTTCTTTTTCTCTACTGACTTCACTTTCTTCTCCTGTTTAATTTTTATTTTCCTTGTGCTCTAGGCAGAATAGGTTCTACTAAACTTTCTTCCAATTTGCCAATTCTCTCTTTGGTTGTTTCTTATCTGTTGTAATCCCAGATAATTGGTTCTTAATTTCCGTTATTAATTTTTCAATTCTAGAATCCTCCTTATTTTATAAAGTCACCCTTCTTTAATTCTCCTGCATGTCATGTGTTTACTTTTATATTTTAAACAAAATTATATTTGTCCTTTGTTAATGTGTACTGCTTTTTTAATCCTAAGGAATGGCTCTACTGAGTTAGAAGTAATATGAAATAAGAAGCAACTAAATTTTTTAAATGTAGAAAATTCAACGAACACAGAAGTATACAATTTGACATTACATATGTGTGAAAATTATACCATAATTAAGATAATTTTCACATTAATAAGCACTAAACATTTCTGATACAACCACTAATTTATTCTGTCCCTGTAGATTTGTTTCCATATTACATAATTAAGAAAATATTATGCATTGATAATTTTTAAACATTTATTATTTAGTCGTAATTGGACACAGTACCTTTGTTTTATTTATTTGTTTGTTTATTTATTTATTTATGTGGTGCTGAGGATGGAAACCAGAGCCTCACATGCGGTAGGTGAGTGCTCTACCACTGAGCCACAACCCCAGCCCACATTGATGATATTTTTGTTTGTGTTGTTGAGTGGTATTCTATTCTGTAGCCATAATAAAGTTTGCTTATTCATTTATCAATCAGTAATCTTTTGGGTTGTTTTAAGTTTGAGGATTTTTCTGGTTTAGCTCACATTTGAGACAATGCTAGAAGGTTCAAGGAAGAAATGATTGGGTTGTGATAGCCTTAATCCAATCAGTGAATTAATCATCTGATAGGGATTAACTGAGTGGTAATTGAAGTAGCAGGGTATGGATGGAGGAGGTAGGAATGGAGCATGGCTTTGGTATATTATTTGTAATATATATTTATATCTGGTGAGTGGAGTGTCTCTCTCTCTCTCTCTCCTTTGTGATCATCACGTGAGCTGCTTCCCTCTGCTACATTCTCCTACCATGATATTCAGCCTCACCGAGAGCCCTGAGAAATGGAAACTGCCTTTTATGCTCTAAGACCTCTGAAACTCTAAACTCCTGAATAATATTTTCTGCCTCTATAGTTGTTCTGGTTTAGTCACACCATCAAAAAATCTTAATAAAACAAGGATATTAAATATAAAGCTAGTTGTGAACATTTGCATAAGAGCTGTGTTTTTCTTTCCTCTTAGATATATAATAGGAGTGAAATGTCTTGACCATAGGGTGGTTTTAAGAAACTGCTAAATTATTTTCCAAAGTAAAAAAACAACAACAACAAAAAAAGAATAAAGTGAGAAGACTAACACTATCTGATTTTAAAAGATTGATGTTAAAGATTAACAAGTAAGTCAGTAGAAGAGAATTACAGTCCAGATCAGATCCCCACATGTATGGATACCTGCTTTTAACAAAGGTGCAAAGGCAATTGATAAAGAAAATAATAGTTTTCTAAGTATTATTAGAAAACAAGCAAAACAAACAAAAAAACAGAGCTTTGATCTGTATGTCATACAATATAAAAAATTACTCAAATAAATCACAGAGTTATATATCAAATCTAAAACTACATAACTTTCAGACAAGAAGATAGTAGAAAATCTTTGTGACCCAAGATTAGGTAAAGATTTCATAAATAATACACCAAAAACCCAAGCCATAAAAATAATAAATTGATAAATTGGATTTCTTTGAAATTCATAATATTTTGAGTTTTGAAAGATACTTTTATGAAAATGAAAAGATAAGCCATTAATTGGTAGAAAATATTTGCATACCATACCACTAATAAAAGACTAGAATATGTTAAAATGTCTCAAAATTCAAGATAGTCCTCATGTTGCCACACTCTAATGTCTGGATCATCTTTGGGTTCTGTTTAATACATCTGTCTTTTGGATTTGGGTCATCTGGTCTTGTCTACCTGCATATTTGGTCATTTTTGTGGAATTCAAGACATTGGGTTTATAAATTTGCAGTGACTCTATATGGTATTTTCTTTCTTCTAAGAGGACTTATTTTTGTTTGGCAAGTAGAAACAGATAACACAAATTGATAAGGAATTTAAATAGCCCAAGAGAAGTGTAAGCATTTTGGAGAGCTTTATTTTTTTATATCATAGTTTGCAGTCTTTTCTAGAGTGTAGACTTTCAGTAGTGGCAGTTCAAAGTCTGGAATGTTAATCAAGTCCTCTTATTCTTCATTGGTCTCAAACAATAATTATTTTCACCCTCATGACATGAGACTATTAAAAGCCCTACTTATAGTTTTAGCTTTTAATCTGTTTACTGGCTTCCAACTCACCGGATTTAGTTAAAGATCAGCAAATTTTTCAAATACAAAGATAGTAGAGGATTCTGGGCTCACCTAAATATATGATCTTTCTCAGGGATACTAGTTTTTAAAATTTTGCATGTTTTTGTTCCTACTCAAATGTTTTTAAATAATTATATTTTCAACTTAATTTTACATGCCTTTTATAGACAATCACAGTAAGGTTACTGGCCTGATAGAATCTACTCTGTCATTGCCAAAAAAAAAAATGGATTTCTTTTTCTTAGGTTGTTTAACAATATAAAGTAATTAAAAATGAGAGAGGAAATGGTATACCATTTTCTCTAAGGAGTTCTGAGCAATTCATAGAGTTCACATCATCAATCTTTACCATTCCCTTGTCAACATGGGTAACTCATTACCCATTCAAAGGTCACCCAACACACCCATTAAAGGTCCACAAATAGAAGCTGAACATTAAACTCAATCCCCAGAGCCACATAGACTACTGATGTCTGACATAAAAAATTAATCCTTATTTAGGAAGTACTAGGTATTTCTATCAGTGACCTATCTGTCTTGTTCTCTGTCCTATCTTCTCTGTGAAAGAGAAGAAAAATGAAAAAAAATCGATCATAATTTTAGTAAGATTGGTGACTAGTTATTTTAAAATCATTTTAATTTTTTGATTTTTGTCTATTTATGGTAACAAAAGTCAAAGGGCAAAAGACATCTAACTTCTGATTATACTTACCAAAAAATAAAAACTGAATAAAATGCCAAAATCTAGATTCTGGTGTAAAAATATGGTAGAAACTGATATATAATTTCTACAATTCACAGAGATAGCCATTTATTTATTCACTTAAAAATCCTGTGTTTAATGTATCTATGTGAATTTGTGTGCTCTGTGCTAGGTAATAACATAGAAGTCTTCAAACACATGCAGCATTTATTCTTATTGAGAAAAAAAAGGTCAATATACAACACACACATCAAGAAATAATAATTACTATTAAGAAAAACAGGAAAGTATAGGGGAGAGCAGAAATAGACAGCATGACTAGGGAAGGTTTTCTGAAAAGGTGATTTCAGACAGAGGTCATCCTAAAGCCAGGGTTGGGAAAGAACCATGTGGGTTTCTTCAGAAGACACTTTCCCGACAGAGTGTGGAGAAAATGGAAGGAATCTAAAATAGGAAGTTCCTTCTCATACCTGAGAGAGAGCAGAAAGAATACTTGTCAAGTCCACGCAAAGTTCAAGGACCACACCACACACGTGAATCCCACTGGAGATATTTATTGTCAGAGCATGGAGCAAACTGACAAGGCTGTCCCTCCAAGGAGAGCAGCAACCTGTTGGCACTCACAGGGCAGCTTTACAACCCACAAGAGGAATTTCACAAGCAAGCTGAGGGGTCAGTCATGGGCTGGGGTGGGGTCGACCCTTTAGCAGCTCAGGATCTCTAGATTAAAATGGCTCCCAACCTGAAATGGCTGATCTGATGCCAATAAGAGATAGGAAGATGAGGGTTGGAAATACGATGGGATAGCATGTGGGGAAGATCAGGTAGAGACTGGTAGGTCCTGGCAAGTGGGAACGAAAGCCAGAGGGATACCAGCAGAAGGGGAGGACTCCCTAGGCAGCAGGAATCAAGATGAATGTTGTCAGTGGCTTAGACTAAGATGGGAAGAGAGAAGAGAAAGTGGAGGTGAGACCAGGGCAAAGTACAGGTAGCTGATTATCAAAGAAAAGGAAATGAGTAGGTAGCACTTCTCCATTTTCCAACACAAACCGTCACCCCCTGGATGGCTCTTTTCCTGCCCTTTGGTCACATGGGCATGAGAAGAAAGAAAACCTAAAATCTATAAAGGGGCAAAATATTCCCGCATCTTCCCCCATCCTCCTCTCCCTCCTTCTCTGCCCCCCTTTTCTCCTCCTCCTCCTCCTTCTTCTTTTTTCTCTCTGTCTCTCTCTCCCCCCGCTCTCTCTCCCGGAAATAAAATGTACTTTCTGTTCTTGCCTTTGCATTTCTCAGGTATTTAATCTTCAATGTGGTTTGGTAGGGGTGGGGACAAGGACCCAATACTGATTTTCAGTACAGTATCAGAAGGATGCTAAGTAGGCTTTGTTGGTAGAATTGTCAGAAATTGCTGACAAATTGGATGTGGAGAAAAGTGAGAAGTAAGGATGATGCTATGAATTTTAGGGTCGGCAAATGGGTGAGCAGTGTTGCCTGTTTCCATGTGGAGAAACACTGAAAGATGGTCAAATTGGGGAAGAAAACCAAATTTGGGAAGAAAACCATGACCATCTTTATCCCAGGCTCTTCACTGGTTTTGAATTCATTATTACAAAGAGAAGTGATAAAAATTCCTGATTGGCTTCTTTCTCGTGTGTTCTACCATCCTTAAAATTTTAATAATATGTGAGATGAAGTAGAAATATAAGAGAATATAAGTAGAATATAAGAGAATAAAGAAAAATGGAAAAGGAAGGTCTATGGATGAGGAAGCCAAGGAAATTGTGAGCCAAAGGAAATATTTATGTGCAATTTTGAAATAGCAAGATGCCCTTTCCCAGTTGATAAAATGTACTGAAAGGTAAATATTTCCTGTGAATTGTTCAATGATCAGTTTTCCCCTGCGGGCTCCAGATCTGTTTTCAATTAAGTATAAAGAACACATTCATTCATTTTCTTAACCTCATGTCCCCAAAGCTCATAGAGTCAGATTCAGAGGAAAGAGACCAGAGTTGAGAGGACTATTTAATGCCACTTTTTAATCCTTTTGAGACTGACAGCAATTGCTATAGTGGCCTAGTGCAGATCATGAAAAATTGTCTCCTGTACATTTAGCACACATAGGCTGGATCTCTATCTCATCTGCCATTTTTATGATGCCAGTTTAACATAGACAAGTCAACAAAAATTCAAATCTTGTAGAGGTTAAAACAAATCCCATAAGATGCTATTTGTGGTAATGTTCTCTTATTGCCTTTCCCTTTCCTTTTTCAATTCCTAATGCAATATATTACTGTAGGCTTCCAAGAAAAAAAAAATAAAGCTATTGAAAAAGTGTCCAGTGACCATAGTTGCCATGTTGCATTTTTATAAAAAGAACTACATTTTCAAATTCCTGGTAGTTAATTGTGAAGATGCGCTCTAAATATATCGAATCTCGTGTTCAGTTCATGGGCTGAAATATTAAAATTTTAATAGGTTCCTGTGCATTTGCAAATATGAATATGTTATACACTTCTATTTCCTTTGTAAGAGCTGCAATCTCTGAGCTGTAATCTGCCATCTAATTTACATTTTTATAATGTGTCACAGATAGAATATTCTACCTCAAACCTACCTATTTTTCTCCTCAGAATTTTTTTTTCACACTGCAGAAGGAGCCACAGATTTCATAAAATAATTGGGGCTAAAGTGAAGATGAAATACTGGTTTCACCAACTGAGAATTGTGAGATCTGTTGTTATCACAGTATTTCCTCTATTGGTTCATAAATATCTCTTAACTATTCCCATGCTGCTAACTTGAAGAACACAGAAGATTTTAAAATCATTACATTCATATTGGCCACATTTTCCATACATGTACTACTCTTTTTTAGGTGCAGAATATGCCATAATAAGATCCATTAGAATGTGAATAGAGACACTACAGGATGGGAGAAAATCTTCACCACCTGTACCTCAAATAGAGCATTAATCTCCAGGTTATACAAAGAACTCAAAAAACTGAACACCACAAAAATAAATAACCCAATCAATAAATGGGCAAAGAAATTGAACAAGCACTTCATAGAAGAAGCATGAATGGTCAAAAATAAATAAAAAAATGTTTAATATCTCTAACAATTAGAGAAATACAAATTAAAACTACATTCAGATTTCATCTCACTCCAGTCAGAATGGCAATTATCAAGAATACAAGTAACAATAAATGTTGGTGAGGATGTGGGGAAAAAGGTACTCTCATACATTGTTGGTGAGACTGCAAATTGGTGCAACCACTATGGAAAATAGTATGGAGATTCCTTAGAAAACTTGGAATGGAAGCATCATTTCACCCAGCTATCCCACTCCTTGATTTATACCCAAAGGACTTAAAACATCACCATACTGCACTGACACAGCCACATCAATGTTTATAGCAGATCAACTCACAATAACCAAGCTATGGGAACAACCTAGTAATCCTTCAACAGATGAATGGATAAAGAAAATGTGGTATATGTACACAATGGAATATCACTCAGATATTAAAAGAATGAAATTATGTCATTTGCTAGTAAATGGATGGAACTGGAGAATATCATGCTAAGTGAAATATGCCAGTCCCCCAAAACCAAAGGTCAAATATTTTTCTCTGATATGTGGATTCTAACCCATAACAAGGGAGGGTGGGGAGGGGAAGAATAGAAGTACGTTGGATTAGACCAAGTGTAACAAAGGGAAGGGAGAGGAAAGGGAATAAGAAGGACAGTAGAATTAATCAGACATGACTTTCCTAGCCCTGAATACATGACCAGGGTAACTCTGCATTATGTACAACCACAGAATAGGATTCAAATTAGAATAAGTTATACTCTGTATATGTATAATTTACTAAAATACATTCTACTGTAATGTATAACTAAAAGGAAAAATTTTAAAAATCTAGGAACTTTTAAATAACTTCCTTTAAGTGAGTCAGCTAGAACTAACTATATTTCATTAAGATTTTCATAATTTAAAATTCTTTTGATTATTTAAGGTGAATAAAATTTCTCTAATATTGAAAATGAAACCACCAACCTCCTTTTGCTCTTTAAAATAACAAAAAAAATCCATTCTTTAATTTCACTAATTTTTTGCAATCCCTTTCAATAGCACATCTTAAAACTCCACTATAGTTAAATTAAAAAGTAATAAAAATGAGAATAATTCCATTTTCTATATTAGTATTTGGAAAAAGTTAATTCACCATTCCTGGAAAATAATGTGGTCATTAATGGAATTATGAGAGAGAAATCTCAAAACACAGGATAGGCCTATGTTGTTTAAGATCTTAATCAATACTGATAAAACTGTTGAGTTACTCTAAAAAGCACAAATCTATATAGTCAGAAGGGATTAAGATAAAGTAAGATGTGTGTCCTGGGACATGGGAGACTACTCAGTGAGGGCCCATTGCCTGTAAAAAAAGCATACTACAGCAAATTTGAAGTGGCCCCATGACTTAGATAACTTAAAACAAGATAATGAAGAGAAAGTGGTATTAAAAAATAATGTGATGTTATGAAAACATTTGCATGCTTACTATGCTGTGATATTCTTGTTTGGAGTTAGGAGTTAGAGATCAGTTTATAGAGATTAAGGGTAAGAAAGAAACTGTGAAATCACCATTCTCTACAAAGATAACCAGTATACAGTCTTCCATTTAGAACAAATGATAGGGAGCTTTTTCTCTACCCCTAGAAAAGAAGAGCTATCTGAATCTTCTCAGATGTCAGAAGCATATAAAGAAGAGACGAACAGAGGTATCAAGCATAGAAAACACCTGATTATGAATTAATGACTAAGACGTATAGAAATGTGTTTAAAATCCTCTTCCAACTGATATCTACTTTTAATTTCTTCATCATGCATTTATTGCTTTATAAAATAGAAAGTTTTAATTAATTTAATGGAGAAATGGGTGTGGCTTAGTGGTAAAGTATTTTGTTAGTAATCTTGAGGCCTTTGGTTCAATCCATACCACCACCCATAAACACACACACACATACACACACACACATACACACACACACACTCTCTCTCTCTCTAATTAATTAATTTAGTGTCTGCCAAGGAAAGGCATCTCTCCTAATCATTGATGAAAAATCCCTCTAAACACTGTATGTTAGAACATTTGTGATGGTTTTGTTTTGCTTTACTCTTCCAAACCTTTTTAATAACAGCCTTCCTTGGAGAGGCATCAGAAAGGTATAAAAACCAGAACTAGCAATTTACAAGATAGACAAATTAAGAAGTATAAGATTAAAGTTGGAGGCTATGCCAGTCATTTGGCTCCATGGGATTTCCCATCCAAAATTTCAGCTTTAATGGAAATCCATGCTATTTAAAAAAAAATTAAGGTGCCCTTATGGAGGCTATAGCTGCCAGTTCACCATAAGTTTTTCATGTTCAGATTTCTTTTAATTTCTGGAATCTTAATACTGACAAATTAGACCCTCATATCATAATTACATTTAGCTGATCCCCACCCCATAAAATTGTGAATGCTACGATCTGTTAAGTGGAAAAATTCAGGTTTTGATAACTGCATTGAAAAAAAAAAGTAGATAAAATGATCAGCATGCTTGAGCCACAAAAAACATTTTACTGACTACAAGAATACTTAAAGTGAGACTATCATATCATGCTTCTCTCTCTCAGAGATACAGCTGAACAGCATTTTGTTGGTGGGTGACACAAAGAATGGGGACTATCTTTCATGCACACTCATTGTTTTGAATACCGACTCTAAAAAAATAAAAAATTGCCACTTCACAATATAGACAGAAAGACAGTCTGTTTCATTTCTCCTTTCCTAAATCTAGAGGAACTGTGAGAGGACCCCATCTTGGTCCCTTTTTAATTCATCCCAAAGCTTCTGCCTTCCAGGATCTTCTTAACACGTTAAAGGTTGTCCTTCTGATCCATTTTCATCTGAATTCAATGGCCCTGAAGATGGGCCCCTGCAGGGATTTGAAGATGTGGACTCAGAATATGATCCAGGCATGGCTGAAAGCTGTTGAATATGGCCGGTAGGAAGTCTGCCCTCATTCTCAAGCAGGGCCTATTTGCCCCTCCATTTCTGAAAGAACAGAGTGTAAAGATCAGAGAAACACAAGCCTGCCCTCCCAGAAAGGTAAGTGGTGCTCCTTCTCATCTCCAGTTTTCACAGTGCCCATTCCACAACGATGATAATTTATTTGTCTTCTGACACAATATGATGTCTTTTCAGTGGGCTCATTAATCTCTCAGTCAATGATGAATTTCTCCCCTTTGATAGCAATGCTCTCTCTACTTGACAGTTTTACTCTCTGCAAGCATTTTGGATTATTTTCCCTTTTATCAGTTGACCTTATTAAGTTATTTTCTGAGACCATAGGCAATATATATGTACACCTTGAATACTCCCATATTTTCTTGGTGTAGTTATTAACCTGATAATTGCATTGAAAAAAGAGTAGATAAAATGATCAGCATGCTTGAGCCACACAAAATATTTTACTGACTACATATCATTCTTATCTCTCTCAGTTATCAGGTTAATAACTACACTAAGAAAATATGGGAGTATTCAAGGTGTACATATATATTGCCTATGGTACAAGAGCCCTCATTCTAGACATTGTGCTAGAGTACCTCCCAACAATCTTCTCTCTTTTTGGATGGAGGGTAAAATGAGCAGACCAGATGAGAAGGATGATGGTGCTATGAATTCTCTATCTTTGCAATTTCCCAAGGTTAATGTCCATGTTTTTAGAGGAAGAACTAAAAGTTTAAAGATATGATACAATGACGAAAAAGTCGGAAGGTAGCGGAGCTTGTTTGAAGCTGATTTTGATTCCTAAGCCTGTATTCTACATTATTTGTGAGTTCTCTATTAACGTTAAGAGTATCATCTCACTAAAGGCAGGCAGTTAGGGCTGAGAGCAAATCAGTAAATTTTATTATATCCCCAAAGTAGTGGCTCTACACATGGGTATCTTGGTGTAGAAGCTCTAATTCAAAAGTTAGTATGGACATTCTTGTAGGAATTTGATATCTTCTGTCCTGCATCCCTTTTTTTTTTGGAAACAGATACATAATGCAATTCCGCCACAGGTGTGGTCTGTAGCCAAGGCTGAGCTGATCCTAACATCCCTTCCACCCTGTCGTGATAATTGGCTCCTGCAGAGGCTCTTTAGCCAAGCCAAGATAATTAGAAACACCCTCTGGGACATTTTGGCTGGAGCATCAGGGAATGGAATTCCAACTTGCCATTTTCCCTAGTCTATGAAAATGTCCTTCAGCTTTAATTGCAGTGTACAACATTTTAAAAACAATAAAGGCAGCATGAAGGAGAATATAGTTCACTATGGGAGTGTAGCACAGGTGAGAAAGTAGGACAGAGGGAGCCAATCAGGAAATAACAGGAGAGGCAGAAAGAGAGAAAATGAGCTAATAACTTTCATTACCTATGGTTAATCACCTCTGAAGCTCCATCCCTGTTCTATTTTGGGTGGCTGTTTTCCAAAAAACAATTTTTAATAAAATAGTTAAGTTTCTTGTATACTGTTTTTGCACTCAAAGATTCCTAATATACATACCTGTCAAATTAATTATGCCATGATAGAGCTTATATTCTTCTTATTAATTACCTCTCTGGTTAAGGAACTGAAAGCTAAGACAATATTAACATATGAATTATATTACTTAAAAAGGTAAAAGTAAATTAATTGCTGGGTGAGGTGGCACATGCCCATAATCTTAGCAACTCGGGAGTATGAGGCAAGAGGATTGCAAATTTGAGGCCAGCCTCAGCAACTTAGTGAGACCCAGTCTCAAAATGAAATACAATAAATAATAAAAAGGCTGAGATGTGTCTCAGTGGTAAAGTGTTCTTGGGTTAAATCTGAAGAACCACACACACACAAAAAAAAGAATAAATTCATCATAGCATTGGTACTCAGTGTCTTAGCACACTTAGAAAAACACTTGTCTTACCAGATGGCACCTAAGCTCTAATATAAATTCTGTTAGTAGTTATTTCAGATACTTTGGGCATGCAGTATGTGTACTTCAACTTCTTTTATAAAAATGAGGGGATAACAGGAGAAAAAGTTCTGGTCAGTTATTACACATTAGATATAGACAATGATCATGTACCATATATAGAGAGAGAATTCATAGCACCATCATACTTCTATATATAAAAAATATATATAATATATACTTAATTTTTTTTAAACTAGCAATAAGGGATTTTGAATATTTTCACCAAAAGAACTTATAAATGTTTGAAGAGATGGGAAAAATGTATCCTGATTTTAACATTACATATTATATACATTTATCAAAACATCACCATAAATATGTAAAATTTTAATTTATTAGTTAAAAATTAATTATTGTGCATAAAAATAAAATAACAAGGGGAAATGTCTTATATCAACTCCAGTATCCTTTCCAGTACTCAAATCCTACTATTTTCTAACATGGAATGCTTCTCAAATTCACTTCATAGTTTGAGCAGATAATCCAATTTCCATGCTGAATGAGGATAACAAAGAGCAACATGGAATATCTGCTATCTCAATATCCAGCTTCATACGTATTGATAGCTGAATGGATTACTGGGAAGAGACGCCTCATTGGGTCTTTAGAGACCTAGTTGGTCCCTGGAGGTAGCTCAGGAAGGGTTTATCTTCTCCCTAGCCCCTTCCTGTGTCTCTGTCTCTGTCTCTGTCTTTCTCTCTTTCCCTTCCTCCCTCCCTCCCTTTCTCTGTTTCCAGGCCACACAAACTGAGTAGTTTTCCTTTGCCATGCTCTTCTGCCATGATGTTTCTGCTTTGGAATAGGCTGACTATTGACTGAATTCTCTGAAACTATTAGCCAAAATAAATCTTTCTTCCTCTTAGTTGTTCTTAAAAAAAAAAAAAATAGATTGAAGATGGACGACGCAATACCTTTATTTTTATTTATTTATTTTTATGTGATGCTGAGGATCCAACCCAGTGCCTCACATGTGCTAGGCAAGTGCTCTACCACAGAGCTACAATCCCAGCCCTCTAAGTTGTTCTTATTAGATATTTTGATCACAGCAACAAAAAAGCTATCACAATATCAAACTTAAACTGTAATATAATTCACAGGTTACTTAGGAACTACAGTAATCATTTATTTTAAAGAGTGGCCTATCCAATTCTTTTAAATGTTTGCCAGTTTTCTATCCTATTAAATTGGATTAGTAGCTTTTTCTTGTGATTATCCCTAAATTGGAAGGCACCAAAGACCAGTGCACTCTAATAATTAGAATTCTTGTAATACAGAGAAGACAACCATGAGCCTTTGTATCTCCCTTAGTTTCCTGGAAGACTTGGGAGTATTTCAACTAAATCAGAAGAAACACCCATCTGAAGTCTCATTTGGTAGCTGGCATATGCTTTGTTACTGAATAGTGTTCCCTAGAATTTAGAGAACAACTTAAAATATGATTGGCATAAATAATTAAGTGAAGAGGGGAGTGACTTAAAGATTTTAATAAGCTGTGCTAAGGGGGAAAAACATGAATCATCTCAATAAAAATAAAAATAATCCAGTAATATGCCTAATGCATTAAGCCAAATTTGACTCTTTGGAAAGAAATTAACATCGTTAAGCAACTATTGTGGACCAGGTGCTTTATGTAAGTTGTCTGACTTGATGCTCACAGTAGCCCTCTATAGTAGGTATTATTATCCATGTCAGAAGACCAGTTTAGATCTAAGATCCTGCCCAAGTTCATAAGATAATACATGGTAGATCTGGGAATCAAATTTGTCTACCTTCAAAGTCAATCATAGTTTCTATTTGCTTCCCTGAAAACCCTGCAACCACCCATGTGTCATGATAGTCCAAAGTACCTCATTGGAATGTATTGGTGCAAGAATGAAAAAAACTTAATACAATATGCCGCATTGTCAGAAACATTCCATATCTAACTGTATCTTATTTTTATAAGATACGAATAGCTCAAAGGACAAGAATAGATTTCCATGCATTTATTATATAAAGAAGGATATATGCTATATTAGTTTTTGAATATGAGAAAACACAATTTATAGTCACCAAGAGAAACCCAACTCCTTTCACAGATAAGTTTCAGTGAAAATTAGAAAGTCATTATCTATTTCATATAAGCAACCCAGAACATATGACCCCAAAAGCTAGGCATGTTTTCCCCTCCGGAGCTCCATTATCTCCTCTTCCTGTCCCGCCCCCAAGCCTGAGTGCTAAATATCTCAGAGGGAATAAAACTAAGGTGAAGGGAGGCCAAGGTATAGTCAGACCTCATTCTTCTGAGTGTCTGGGTCTCCTTTCCCACCAGAAACAAAATAGCATCTTAGTCTCCAAAGTTGGCCTACAAAATATTCTTGATATATTTTTATTTGATTTCTGATAAAAGTGATGATGTTATTGAAAATAATCCAATGACCAATTCTGATTTAATGTGTTCCCTTTCCCATGAAGCATATTCATTCTAATAGAAGTTAGTGATTTAACTTAAAACCATCCTTAAAAATTCAGCACCATGTAGGATAAGTAGAAGAAGCATTTGAGATTATTGAATCTTTAATCTCTTCTTCCACTATATGTGTAGGTGATTTCCTTATGCATGTATCACAAAATCTAAAAAGGCAAACTTCTATTTGATTTGTTGTTTTGAGTTATGTATAAATCCAACTAGGTGACTTTGTGCTTAATAATGTCTGATATATTTTTTAAAGTCAACATCATATTCACATAAGGAATTAACAAATTGCATGGAGAAGGTTGATTAAAAATACTCTCATGACTTCTGCTAACTGTGTGATAATATTGGAGAATAGTTGAATATAACTTCTGGATTACTTGGTTTAATCAAATATTGTAAATAATTTGATAAATGATACATCAACGTCTTTGGTACAAGATGCAAATAAATTTTATATCTGGATTTTTAAATTATTTTGCAAAACTTTCTTTCTACTTAGTTATGGAACCCACATTTCTCTACAGTCTGCTAATTTAAATAGATTATCAAAATAATTTTAATTTTTTTTCTTATAAGTCCATTTCAATCTTTTCTGAGGTTTAAGTTTTTTGTCTATGACTACAAAGTTATTGGTATTAGTTCCTTGGTCCTTAAAACCATGAAGGATTGCAATATTAAATTCCTTTGCATTGCAGTTTGTCTTCCTAAATATCTTCTTCATGATCTCTACAATACTACAGCAGAAATGTGGTATAAAACCATCTCATAGACAGGGAGGAGTTTAGGAAAATGTACATGACTTCTTGGATGCCATACTCTTGGAGACAGAACTTCAGCTCTCTAAATACTGTTAGGCAAATGCAGGGAAGAAAGGCTCAAGACTCTTTGGACTATCTGACTCTACCATTAAAAACAATTTTCAAAATAAAGAGAGCCATGAGAGAATATAAACCAAAAATCGATAAAGCATAAAAGTGGAATTCAACCAGGTTACACTCAGAAATTCTATTCTGGGTATTATAGCAGTACTCAATTTTGAATGTAAAAAATGTTTGTACTGCAAAAGAAATAAAAGTAATAACCTCCACCAAAAGAAAAATAAGTGCCTTATTTTCTCTTGTTCTTTTTCTCCATCTTAAATATACAAATTGAGGGAGGCGCCCCGGATCTGCGGTCTGCTCTCCGCAGCCACTGACCCAGCTGCAAAAAAAAAAAAAGGTTTCCGAGAGGCAGGCGGAGAAAAGGGAGAAGGGCTACCCTGAGTGGCCTATGCGGCGGGGGGAGCCAGCCGTGGAGGGCGACAGAGCGCCCGGAGCCCTGGACATGTCCAGGCAGAAGCAGGTGAAGCCGTGCTTGGTGAAAGGATACATAAAAAAATAACAAAGAAAATACATCATCCTGGAAGATGGCGGCGAATGGAGTGCATCACCTCCGTGTACCGCATCACTGCACGGGTGAATAACGAGTTAGAACGGCCCAAAGCTATCTTATTAGGAATTTCCAGCAAAATTGGGGTGCACCAAAACCTAGAGGAAGGATTTCCATTGCCCGAGGATTGGTTACTGGGGCTCAACCGTGAGTGAACTGTCCACCCGGAGATTCAGGCTGCTTGTTCGGCGACCCGCCCCGATGCTAGAGACTGCGGCATGCCGGGAAACGAAGTGCTAGCAACGCAGAGAAACAGTGCTGCAGATTCTGTGGGCTCCTGCCAGCTGTGCCCTCACTTTGCTCCGGGCTGAATTCTAGGTTTGAGATGGGGGAAGGAAGCAGTCCAGTTCTGTCCTCCACACCGGACAGCCCACCGAGGAAGCCAGCGGCCACCATCTTGGAGAGCTGACTTCACCATCGCCAGTTTTGTTGCTCATTCCGCGATAGAACAGGTGTGTGTCATTTAGACCATCTCCCATACAGCGGGGAAATCGCATGAAATCTCTCCGAGGCTTTCCAGGGGCGTGATTAACAGAGTGAGCGTGAATAGAGGTATGGGGAAAGGTAAAGGCACCTGACTTCCAACTCCCCCTTCCCACCAGCAGCGAAAACGAAACCTGTCTCGCCAGCTCTCAGAGGAGGGGCTAGCGGAGGGAATCAAAACAACAGGGGCCGGTTCCCAATAGCCACGCTACACATCCAGGAATCTGCAGGCCCAGAGTATAGCTTGAACTGCCCAGAGGCATCACACTGGGGAAGGCCTGGCTGGCAGGAGAAGCCAGGGGACTAGAGGCCAGGAATAAACCTAAGCTAACAGGTTTTGAGAGACAACAGTGGGGGGAGGAGGGAGCGGCCTCACACGGATTGTTTCCTACAGCCGGAGGGCAAACTCTTGCCCGGAAGGCACAGCACCACCTACGGGAAGCGAAGAAAATAGAAGCCTAATAATGTCCCCCACCTTTTATTTTAATTTTTTTAATATTAATTTTTTTTCTTTTTTATAATTATATTATTATTTTTCTAATTGTAATTTTTATTTTACTGCATATTATTATTATTATTATTATTATTATTTATTATAATTTCTTTTTCTTTTCTATTCTTTTCTCTTTCTTTCCTCTCTCCCTCTTTCTTGGTTTGCTTCCTTACCTTTTCCCCATCTTTCCTCTTAAGCATGACCACCCAGATTACGTACAACTTACTAAATGCAAATAGATGAACACTACAAATTGGTCTATAGTCCGCCTAAGCCCTTAACTACCCCCAAGTACTCCTGTCTATTCTCTTGTTAATATCCGCCTGCATTTGAGCAACCCCCCAAAGAAGCTAACATATATTAACCTCCATACCATCAAATCACCTGACCTCAACATAAAATCCTAAGTTCAAACCTCAATTCTATATATGCCATCAAAATCTGTAGGCCTTTAATGAAACTGATGAATTTACCTTAAATCACAATTAAATGCAACATCTCTAAACATTGTCTCCCAACACAAAGGAGAGATATTGGAACTATAAAAACCAAAACAAATTTAAAGAAGAAAACAGAAACACAGCAGTCAAACAGAGTTGGAAAGTAACATGAGCACCATGAAAAAACAAGGGAAAAAAGGATTACAAACAATGCAGGGCAACTTAAATTCACAGGAGGTCCTAGAAGCATCAGAAAAATGGACAGAGAAAGAACTCAAGGCATACCTAACTCAGATGGAACGGAATCTTAGAGAAGACTTTAGACAGCAAATCCAAACAATGAAAGTATATTTTGAAAACGAATTACATAAGCAAATTCAAATGGCAGATAATGAGCTCTACCAGGAGATAGAGATTAAAAAAAATCAAACAGTAATCCTAGAAATGCAGGAAACAATAAACCAATTTAAAAACTCAAATGAGAATATTACAAATAGACTAGATCAAATAGAAGTCAGAACATCAGATAATGAAGACAAAGTTTATCATCTTGAAAAGAATATAGTCAACACAGAAAGGATCCTAAGAAATCACGAGCAATCCATCCAAGAGATATGGGATGTCATAAAAAAACCAAACTTGGGAGTCATTGGGATAGAAGAAGGTGTAGAGGTTCAAACCAAAGGAATGAACAATCCATTGAATGAAATAATCTTAGAAAACTTCCCAGATATGAAAGATGGAATGGATTGCCAAATCCTGGAAGCCTACAGGACCCCAAACATACAAAACCGTAATAGACCAACTCCAAGACACATAATTATGAAGATATCCAACATACAGAACAAGGAGAGAATATTAAAAGCTACAAGGGAAAGGAGGCAGATTACATTCAGGGGTAAACCAATTAGGTTAATGGCTGATTTTTCATCACAGACGTTGAAAGCGAGAAGATCCTGGAACAACGTATTTCAAACACTGAAAAATAATGGATTCCAACCAAGAATACTGTATCCAGCAAAATTAAGCTTCAGATTTGACAATGAAATTAAAATCTTTCACGATAAACAAAAGTTAAAAGAATTCGTAGCCAAAAAACCAGCACTGCAAGGCATTTTGAACGAAACACTACAAGAAGAGGAATGAAAAACAGCACCCCAAACTAACAGTGGGAGGTAACTCAGTAAAGGGAAGAAAAAAAAAATAACCAAAAAAGGAAAAACTAGCCAAATTAAAATAAATAAATAAATATGCATGACTGGAAGTACAAACCATATTTCAATAGTAAACTTAAATGTTAATGGCTTAAATTCACCAATCCAGAGACATAGGCAAGTAACCTGGATTAAAAAAACAAATCCAACAATATGCTGCCTTCAGGAGACTCATATGATAGGAGAAGACATACACAGGCTGAAGGTGAAAGGTTGGGAAAAATCATACCACTTACATGGCCCTCAGAAGCAAGCAGGAGTGGCCATACTTATATCAAATAAAATCAACTTCAAACCTAAGTTAATCAAAAGGGATAAAGAAGGACACTATATACTGTTAAAAGGAACCATCCACCAACAAGACATAACAATTATCAATATGTATGCACCAAACAATGGTGCTGCAATGTTCATAAAACAAACTCTCCTTAAGTTCAAGAGTCAAATAGACCACAACACAATAATTATGGGTGACTTCCACACACCGCTCTCTTCATTGGACAGATCCTCCAGACAAAAGCTGAATAAAGAAACTATAGAACTCAATAACACAATCAATAACCTAGACTTAACCAACATATATAGAATATATCAACCATCATCAAGTGGATACACGTTCTTCTCAGCAGCACATGGATCCTTCTCAAAGATAGACCATATATTATGCTATAGTGCAACTCTTAGTAAATATAAAATATAAATATAATTATAAAATATGGAGATAATACCATACATCTTATCTGATCATAACGGAATAAAACTGGAAATCAATGATAAAAGAAGGAAGGAAAAATCCTGCATCACCTAGAAAATGAACAATATGTTACTAAATGATCAATGGGTTACAGAAGACATAAAGGAGGAAATCAAAAAATTCTCAGAGATAAGTGAAAATACAGACACAACATATCGGAATCAATGGGACACAATGAAAGCAGTTTTAAGAGGGAAATTCATTGCCTGGAGTTCATTCCTCAAAAAAAGAGAAAACCAACAAATAAATGAACTCATACTTCATCTCAAAACCCTAGAAGAGGAAGAGCAAAACAACAGCAAAGGTAGTAGAAGGCAAGAAATAATTAAAATCAGAGCAGAAATTAATGAAATTGAAACAAAAAAAACCATTGAAAAAATTGATAAAACTAAAAGTTTGTTCTTTGAAAAAATAAATAAGATTGACAGACCCTTAGCCATGCTAACGACGAGAAGAAGAGAGAGAACTCAAATTACTAACATACGGGATGAAAAAGGCAATATCACAACGGACACTTCAGAAATACAGAAGATAATTAGGAATTATTTTGAAACCCTATATTCCAATAAAATAGAAGATAGTGAAGATATCGATAAATTTCTTAAGTCATATGATATGCCCAGATTGAGTCAGGAAGATACACACAATTTAAACAGACCAATAACAAAGGAGGAAATAGAAGAAGCCATCAAAAAACTACCAACCAAGAAAAGCCCTGGACCGGATGGATATACAGCGGGGATTTACAAAACCTTCAAAGAAGAATTAGTACCAATACTTTTCAAGTTATTTCAAGAAATAGAAAAAGAAGGAGCTCTTCCAAACTCATTCTATGAGGCCAACATCACCCTGATCCTGAAACCAGACAAAGACACTCCAAAGAAAGAAAACTACAGACCAATATCTCTAATGAACTTAGATGCAAAAATCCTCAATAAAACCCTGGCGATTCGAATACAAAAGCATATCAAAAAAATTGTGCACCATGATCAAGTAGGATTCATCCCTGGGATGCAAGGATGGTTCAATATATGGAAATCAATAAATGTTATTCACCACATCAATAGACTTAAAGATAAGAACCACATGATCATCTCGATAGATGCAGAAAAAGCATTTGACAAAGTACAGCATCCCTTTATGTTCAAAACACTAGAAAAACTAGGGATAACAGGAACTTACCTCAACATTGTAAAAGCTATATATGCTAAACCTCAGGCTAGCATCATCCTGAATGGGGAAAAACTGAACGCATTCCCTCTAAAATCTGGAACAAGACAGGGATGCCCTCTCTCACCCCTTCTATTCAATTTAGTTCTCGAAATACTAGCCAGAGCAATAAGACAGACAAAAGAAATTAAAGGCATAAAAATAGGAAAAGAAGAACTTAAATTATCACTATTTGCGGAAGACATGATTCTATACTTAGAAGACCCAAAAGGGTCTACAAAGAAACTACTAGAGCTAATAAATGAATTCAGCAAAGTGGCAGGATATAAAATCAACACGCATAAATCAAAGGCATTCCTGTATATCAGCGACAAATCTTCTGAAATGGAAATGAGGACAACCACCCCATTCACAATATCCTCAAAAAAAAAAAAAAAAAAAAAAACACTTGGGAATCAACCTAACAAAAGAGGTGAAAGATTTATATAATGAAAACTACAGAACCCTAAAGAGAGAAATAGAAGAAGACCTTAGAAGATGGAAAAATATAACTTGTTCATGAATAGGAAGAACTAACATCATCAAAATGGGATATTACCCAAAGTTCTCTATAGGTTTAATGCAATGCCAATCAAAATCCCAACGGCATTTCTTGTAGAAATAGATAAAGCAATCATGAAATTCATATGGAAAAACAAAAGACCCAGAATAGCAAAAGCAATTCTGAGCAGGAAGTGTGAATCAGGCAGTATAGTGATACCAGATTTTAAACTATATTACAGAGCAATAGTAACAAAAACAGCATGGTACTGGTACCAAAACAGGCGGGTGGACCAATGGTACAGAATAGAGGACACAGAGACCAATCCACAAAACTACAACTTTCTTATATTTGATAAAGTGGCTAAAAGCACGCAATGGAGGAAGGATAGCATCTTCAAAAAATGGTGCTGGGAAAACTGGAAATCCATATGCAACAAAATGAAACTGAATCCCCTCCTCTCGCCATGCACAAAAGTTAACTCAAAATGGATCAAAGAGCTTGATATCAAATCAGAGACTCTGCGCCTGATAGAAGAAAAAGTTGGCTACGATCTACATATTGTGGGGTTGGGCTCCAAATTCCTTAATAGGATGCCTATAGCACAAGAGTTAATAACTAGAATCTACAAATGGGACTTACTCAAACTAAAAAATTTTTTCTCAGCAAGAGAAACAATAAGAGAGGTAAATAGGGAGCCTACATCCTGGGAACAAATTTTTACTCCTCACATTTCAGATAGAGCCCTAATATCCAGAGTATACAAAGAACTCAAAAAACTAAACAATAAGATAACAAATACCCCAATCAACAAGTGGGTCAAAGACCTGAACAGACACTTCTCAGAGGAGGACATACAATCAGTCAACAAGTACATGAAAAAATGCTCACCATCTCTAGCAGTCAGAGAAATGCAAATCAAAACTACCCTAAGATACCATCTCACTCCAGTAAGATTGGCAGCCATTATGAAGTCAAACAACAAGTGCTGGCGAGGATGTGGGGAAAGGGGTACACTTGTACATTGCTGGTGGGCCTGCAAATTGGTGCAGCCAATTTGGAAAGCAGTATGGAGATTCCTGGGAAAGCTGGGAATGGAACCACCATTTGACCCAGCTATTGCCCTTCTCAGACTATTCCCTGAAGACCTTAAAAGAGCGTACTACAGGGATACTGCCACATCCATGTTCATAGCAGCACAATTCACAATAGCTAGACTGTGGAACCAACCTAGATGCCCTTCAATAGATGAATGGATAAAATAAATGTGGCATTTATACACAATGGAGTATTACGCAGCACTAAAAAATGACAAAATCATGGAATTTGCAGGGAAATGGATGGCATAAGAGCAGATTATGCTAAGTGAAGCTAGCCAATCCCTAAAGAACAAATGCCAAATGTCTTCTTTGATATAATGAGAGCAACTAAGAACAGAGCAGGGAGGAAGAGCAAGAGGAAAAGATTAACATTAAACAGAGACATGAGGTGGGAGGGAAAGGGAGAGAAAAGGGAAATTGCATGGAAATGGAAGGAGACCCTCATTGTTATACAAAATTACATATAAGAGGTTGTGAGGGGAAAGGGGAAAAAAAAACAAGGGAGAGAATTAAATTACAGCAGATGGGATAGAGAGAGAAGATGGGAGGGGAGAGGAGGGGGGATAGTAGAAGATAGGAAAGGTAGCAGAATACCACTGTTACTAATATGGCATTATGTAAAAAAGTGGATGTGTAACCGATGTGATTCTGCAATCTGTATATGGGGTAAAAATGGGAGTTCATAACCCACTTGAATCTAATGTATGAAATATGATATGTCAAGAGCTATGTAATGTTTTGAACAACCAATAAAAAAAATATACAAATTGCTGTTTCTCTAGTGTGTGTGTGTGTGGGGGGGTAACTTCTAGAAAGACCCTTACAGAATTAGCAAAAACTCCTTGACAAACAAGTAATTTCTCATGAGTATATTTAAAGTTTTAGAATTCCATGTAGGATATCAAAGTTTGTAAGTGATGGTATTTATGAAAACATAGAAATAGGGCTAGTTTTTTAAATTCTTATTTTACTTTCAATATAAATTTATATTATGTCTATGCTTTTAAACTCTGGATCTTAGCTAAGAAGTACAAGAAGATAAATGAGGACAGAAAAGCAATATGAATTGCTTACTGGAAAGTTGGATTGGAGAACAAATTAAGTTCTTCTACATTTTTTCTAGATCCCTATATCTTCATTCTGCTTTCCTGTTCTTCATCTTACCCTCCAGGTGCAGGCTGGGAAACTAGAGGATACTAAGCAGCTAAAGATCACCCCAAAGTACCCCTGGAGGGGCAGGCAGAGTCCAATATACCTGGAATTCCCGGACACAGAGATTCTGAAATTACAACACAAGAAAGAAAAATCGGTAAAGAGGCACCAAAAGTTTGCACTCAATTTGCTAAGGTACAATTATTTCAGCAGAAAGAGAACTTTGGCCAGGAGGTATGATTTTATTGAATCAGCACTTTTCCACACTTGACTGAGGATCAGAACTACATGGAGACATGGCTAAACTTTAAGATACCAGTCTTCTCCCTAGAGATTCCACCTCCATGGATTTGGGTTAGCATTCTAAAATTTTTTAAATTATATGTCAGCTAATGCTCCAGATAATTCTTATGTCCAGGTAACTTTTTGAGTCACTGCTACATTGATAAGAGGACATGCTCTCCTAGTGACAGTGAATAGAAACCAATGTTCAGTCCCATTTAGTGCAAAATTTTGCAAAGCTCTTTTATTTTACTCTAATAGGTTATTATCTTCATTTTACAAATGAAACAAATGAGGCACAGAGAGATTAAGCCAAACTCAATATGTCACATCAAGGAATTATCGGGACCAAACTTCATTTTCTCACCACCCTCTCTAGTCATACTTTTGATTGTGTCATTCTTAATTACTTAAATGAAACTGGAAACAGAGGATATTATTTGGTATAAGTAGTTCTGGATGCTTTTTTTTTTCCTTCACAAACCCACCTAGATTCTAAAATTGGAAGCTCCTGTAGCGTTAGAATGAATCTCAGTGATGTTGAATATCAGCGGAAAGGTCTCATCATGTATATTGGAAAGGTTTCATTGTGTATATTGAAAATCCCATCATCCCTTTCCATGCTGAGCTGAAGCACTGTGATTTTCTCTCTGGCAGGTCATTTATCACTTCCTACCGGCCATCAATAATTGATTAGGGAGATTGGATTCAGCACAATGCAGATCAGCCTGTTTGATCAACCTGGAATACAGTTTGTGTCAAAATGTGGTAACCCTTTGAATTTGTCTGCTCTCTCATCTTTGATGGACTGTCTAGGGATTTTCACTCACTCCTTTAGTATTAGAGGAAAAAAAGAAAGAATCGGGCAGAGGGAAAATAACCAGCTGGTTCTGTTTATGCCAATGCCCTTAAAACCATTTGCAACTGACAATCTGTTTTTCATCCTTACCTAAAAACAAAGAGTGAAAGGATGCTTTGAATCAGGGGCCAATTCCATGGTCATTTTAGGGCAGAACCTCCAGGCCAGATCCTAGATTCCCAGGAGTGGGTTGCAGATTCTCAGACTGATTGCTTTTCCCTTTAAATACTGCCACCAGTATCTTCTTTCACTCTTAATATCTGTTTTCACAAAATCCTGCTTTTAGAGCAGTATATAGTTTCTACATCGTCTATGCTAAAGCTAAATGCACAGGTCATTTGTTTTAAGGGTCCACTGATCATCATGGCAGAGAAACAGAAAATAAAAGTCATAAACGTGAGCAAGCTACAATGAGTTCAGACTTCTAAAACCTCCTCTTTGTGATACTTCAGGGCTTTTGGGTCCTGATTCCATTCTTATAAAAAAGATCATGGCGGGGGGGTGGGTGTTTCTATCTGCTGATTTTAGTTCTGCAGGCAGAGTTTACTGTACTTCTCCTCTTCTCTGGATTTGTATTGAGAGAAAACTCATCTCTTCTTATAGTGACTCTGGGACAAAAATCTGAACAACCACTTAGCAGGGGACGATAGGGACCTCCACACACCCTTGAATCTCAAGTGGGCAATTTGCTTTTCCCAGGCATCTTCATCAGGAGGAAAAATTGAAGAAAAGGTAAGGACAGCCCATATCGATAGTCTTGACTAGCGCCAGACCAATCCATGTGTTTTAAATGGAATAGCTGATTAATCCCTGATGGAGGCTCTAGGCAGCAGAAACATGTTTATCCTCTGCCAGTTAGATGATGCAACTAAAATGGGGGATGCTCTATCCTTCAATTGTTTGTGAACGAGGTGCATGTGGAACTGGAGCCAGCATCACAACACCACTAGACCCTTCTGATCAGACTTTCCCACTCTACTGGGCCTCTTCCCTGTATTGGAAGATCACTTTTTGATATTCTCACTTGGACAAATTTCATCTGATGACATGAAGAAGGAAGTTCTCAGCATTGATTAAAAATGAGTATGCTATCTCTTTTCCCCATAGACCCCTAAGTTCTTTGAATATTTTTGTGTGGGGGACACTGAGAGTCAATTGGTGTAGGGCTGGGGCCAGTGGCTTCTTAAGAACAAGGTTTTCAGGTGTTTGACTGTCTTTCCCTTCCCATCCTTCATCTCCCCCTCTTTCTGAAAAGGGTGCCTGGGAGGGGCTGAGGTCACACTGCCGCTACCAACCTTAACCAGGTCAGTTCACAAACAGTGAAGGCCTACAGTAAGATCATTTTCTTTCGATTTCAGCCAAAATGATCTCTGCATATAAATAATATAAAAGAAAGGTTTAGCTCCTTTCAGAATTGCACCTTTAGAGAAATCAACAAACTTTTGACTTCAAAGATTGCCTGAGGCTTTTAAAATAATTTTATCCATTACCTAGGAAGTAAGAGACATTACATTATTACTTCCTTTTTGTTCAGCTTTGTTTTTACAGTATGACCAAGGGCTTAAGTTTTCCCTTGATGCCCATCGGTAACTGCCAATAATGTGAACAGGACACAGAAGTGTTCCTCAAAGATATATGGACGCTGTGCATCCTGAATAATGTTTCAGGTGTACATCTTTCTTACCTTCCCTGGCCTCCAACTCTTCTCTCTCTCAGTTCCCCTCCCCCCCAAAAATATGTGTGTGTGTGTGTGTAAAATAAGCTAATCACTGACACTGAATTGTAATGGAGTCAGGCCTCTTCTCTCCTGAACTTTATCAGAAACGTCAAGAAATGTCTGCTTCCTAAACTTGTGAGAAAAAGGAAAACATTTACTGCTATAAATATAACTTTGTGAATCTGAAAGGATAAACAGCAAAGGGGAAAATGAACTATAGTTTTATCTCTTTGTTTAAAAGGTTGAAATGTACCTAGAAATTCATATAAATTTAGGAAGTGAGATGAATTCACAACAGATGTAGATTAACTTAGGAGAAAGGTATGAATGCTAAGCAAACACAGAAGGTACTGGGAAAATTAAATTGGGATGTAGATGAAGTTTATTTACAGTATTATTCAAGAAAGAATAATATTCAATTAATGGGTTCCTGCTAGATAGGCAAGAAAACTAGTATTAACACTGAGGTGATAGAAGTGAAAGATAACAGCATTTTCTATGAAATCATTCACTAATGAGCAAGGAAGACAAGAATATACCTAACCAATATATATGATGGTATATGATGGATGAGATACACGCTGTACATGGAACGACCTCTCATTTAGCCAAAGAGAGATGGGGAGATTTGAAAGAGATATGTGCATGAAAGAAGTAGGCAAGTGAAAAAGTACCAAGGAGGGTGGGCAGAGCCTTGTAGACAGAGTGAAAAGTGTAGGCGTCAGTCCAGAGACACGCGTGAGGGAAGCGCATTTGCAGAAAGCTTCAAATTGTTACTTGTCATTAAACAGGGGCTCATCATTCAATCCAGTACTCTCACTACTAGCTATTTATCAAACCAGGTTGAAACATGTGCACAAATATTTATAGAAGCTTTATTTGTGATTGTGAAGATTCAGAAGTAACTAAGACGCTTTTCAATCAGTGAATAGACCACAGCCTCTCCACACAATGAATTAATATCCAGTTCAGTGATAAAAGAAGCAAAGTATTAATACACACCACAGTACATGCGAATGAACAAAGACAGTATTAAAAGTTCATATATTGTATGGTTCATTTCATACTACGTTCTGGAAAAGCAGATTTATAGGGATAGAGACATATTTGTGGCTAATAGGGGAGGATATTTAACTAGGAAAGTGCAGAGGATTTTTAAGGTGATGACAAAATACCTGAGGACTACAGTGGACATGAAGAAACCTTACTATATGAATAAAACGACTCCTAGAGAATCTCAGAATGGAATGCACTGTGACAAATAAATCTGTGACAACTTCAGTGAAAAAGTATTTTGCCTAAGTGGCCTTGAAAATGGTGCTTTGACTAGAAACTGTAAGGCTAACAGACAGTGATGGATGTTCCTATTAACACTATAGTCTAATTGATAAAGTAGCATATCATGGAGACATAAGTTTAAAATCCTGAAACTGCTTTACAAATATGCTCAGATTGAACGAATAAATTAGAGGATGGCGGATGGTGGGAGAAATACAATATCTCATTGGTGGGGACGGGAGCTAAGAATAAACAAAGGGGAAAGGGGAAAAAGCCTAGGAACCATTAGGTATGGGAGCAGATTCAGTGACATTCTATATTAAGCCGATTCTTAATATAGAACCACCATCATGGACTCATGCTTAAATATAGAACCAGAAGGACACAAAAATAATTGCAGATACCTGTTTATATGGCTTAGTAGTTATAAATATACTTACTAGTTCTTTCTACTAAGATAGCCTAGACTCAATGACATCTGGTTAGTAAGAACACATATGGCAGTTAGACTTTAATAACTGATACCATTCATCAGTAAAGAAAACCAGGGTTCCTTGGTTTTAAGGAATGTACATCTTATAATGCCAGAAAGTAATATAAACAAACAAATAAACAAATAAATAAATAAATAAATAAATAAATAAATAAAAATTAAAGAACCTCAAAAATTAACCTAAAAGCTCTTCAAGGCCAAGACTGGAATAATTTGAAGACAAAAATAAATAAATGAATAAATAATGCAGTTCTAGAATATAACCTAGTATATTAAAGAAATGTCTAATTATACTGATTAAATAAATGGTTGAATAAAATAAGTAAATGGGGTTTGAAGACTTATAGCTCACAAACATAAAATTCCAAATAATTTTTATAGACACTATCTATTTAAGTGTTAGAGCTTAACACTCTCCCCCACCCCTGAGAATGGGCCGACTTTTCCAAGAACAGAGTATAGACAGAGGGAAGGCAGGGACTACTCACAGTGGGGAAAGCTTGCCAATACTCTCTCAGTCAGATGATCAGATTTTATATCATCACGTATAAGCCACATGAGGTGTGGCCCTGATAGGATATGATAAGAATGGCACTTCTGTGATCTTCCTCCCCAAATCCTAAATTCTACTGTAACTATGAAAAAAAAATCAGATCCAAATTGAGGGCATTCTACAAAATATATGACTATTCCTTAAAATTCCCCAGGTCATTTAAAAATGAGGAAAATAAGAAATTGCCACTATCCAGAGGAGACTGAGGACATGTGATAATGAATGTAATGCTGTATCCTGAATGAAATCCTGGAACGGAAAAAACAAAATTAAAAAAAAAGATATTATAGAAAAATCAGTGTTCTCCAAATAAATCATGGACTTAGTAAATTAATAAGGACATAAAGATCTTGTTTCCTTAGTTGTGACATTTGTACTATAAAAATGTCAGGTGTTAAAAAATGGGGAACTGGTTAAGGGATATACAGAAATTCTGTATAGTCATTGCAATTTGTCTATAAATCTGAAATTATTGTGAAATTTAAAGTATGTGTGTACATGTATATACTCACACGCTACTCATGGTGAGTTACCAACACTCTTGTAACAATATGAAGAAGAGGGGAGGCAGAGGTCCTTGAGGGGTCTGGTATGGGTTGGGAATTTATGGCGGATTTGTGAAGGATTGATGTAAAATCAAAGACCCTTGTAGTGGGAGGTCACTCACATGGTATCCAGATGAGAGATCCTCGTCCAAATCAGTAGTTGTGGAGTCAGAAAAGCAGAAGTGGCATAACCCAGTGACCAAATAATGGAATCAAGGAATCAAGGAAAAGAAAACATTTTACAAGGATCCCAGATTTCTTGAGTGAGTGAGCAGGGAGTGTTTACTGAGCCAGGATGACAGGGAAACAAATGTTTGAAGAAAAAAAATCAGAAAGTGCTCCAATTTTAAAAATGCTTTGTTGGAACTGGTCATGAGAAAACTAAGAGGAGATTGTCTGTTTTCCTAAGACAACTGTAAAAACATATTCTTTTTCTTATTTTCTATCTGTGTATTCTGCATCCCATTAATGACCTCAAGGGTCCATGTCTATTGACTATCTCCACTAGTAAAATTTGTCCTCAATTAGATATCTGCTTGGAAAGTATCTGATACATTATTTCATGCAAAAGGGAAGAAATATTTTAATGGAGCATTATTTTAAAATATATCTAAAACATATTTAAGAATATATCTAAAGTTGGAGGAAGCTGGGAATAAATGGGGCTGGAGCCCTAAGAATGTTGCTGGACACCTGCACAGCTGTGCACTTCCTGTCTGGAGTTGTAATGAGGAGGTCCTCTAAAGGGAGAAACTCAGTCATCCAAGTAGCAGTCTAAATGTAAGAGGAGCCAGATGCTACATGGGGCAGAAAAATGTGCAAACAGAAAAGATCTCACAGACGACAGCTAAATGCTATTAGGTTTTTAAAAATAACTTCCATGTTCCATGTATTCTTCTCACAAATACTTGGTAAGCCTTCTGTCCATCAGCTGTGCTCCACTTTAGAAAGTTTGGTAGGGCAGTACCAAATGTACCTTCTGCCATAGACCTTACATTCTGGTAGAATGACAGAGATCATATACAGATAAATAAAGCTAATAGTTTGCAAAGTGCTATGAAAAAAAAATCGTAAAGTTGATATTTGAATCAGAACTTGATGGAAAAGAATGAGGAACCCATTCAAACAAAGGGGACAAAAGCATGCAATTCATTTTGTTCAACGTTTTAGGCAGAGATAGAGAATGATATCATTTAATGCTCTTAACATAAGCTCTTCCATTAAATTCTCAAAATAGTAAGTGCTAGGTTTACTTCCATTTCATTTATTAGGAAACTGGGAGTTAGATATTAAACGACTTGCACATTACTCGCTATGGGATGAATTATTTGCTCCCAAACATCACATGCTGAGGTAAGTCCTAACTCCTAGTACCACAGAATGTGGCTATATTAGGAGATAACACTTTTAAAGATGTGATTAAATTAAAATGGGTCCACAAAATTATCTTAATCCTACCTTGTTGGCGTCCTTATAAAAGGTGGAAATTTGGGCACACAAACAGACTAGGAGTGCCCGTGCATAGAGGAAAGATCAGGAGAGGACACAGTGGGAAGATGGCCATCTACAATCTAGAAGGGAGGCCTAGAAGATGCTAAATCTGCCAACACTTTGTTCTTGGATTTCCAGTTTCCAGAACTGTGAGGAAATACATTCTAGTTGTTTAAGCTGCCCAGTTTGTGATATTTTCTTATGGCAGCCTTAGAAACCGAATACAGAAGTTAGGATGGTGATACAGACCAAAACCAAGGAGATATTTCAGACATTATTTAGGCACTCCCAAAAAGAATGCATGTTCTTTCAAGAGCATTGCAAAGGCAAATGTACAGTAGATTTAGGAGACAATATACTCAGGAAATAAAGCCATGCTCCATGCCGACAGGATATCAAGCAGGACTTTTTTATTTCATCTAACAGGTTGACTGCTAGTGCTGAGTGGTCAACTCGGGAGTTAGATTCAAATCCATGTTCTCCTACTTACTGGCTGTATTATCATTGACCATTTACCTCTACATTTCCATGTTTTCTCATCTCTAAAATGGGGATAAAATAGAACCAGCTCACAGAGGGCATGTGGGATTTATGAACAAGTACAACATAATTGTTTTAGTCAGCTTTCCTCTGCTGTGACTAAAGACCCAATCAGAACAGCTGTGGAGGAGGAAAAGTTTATTTAAGGGCTCACGGATTCAGAGGCCTCAATCCATAGGCAGCCAGCTCCATTCCTCAGTGTTTGAAGTGAGGCAGGACATCGTGGAGGAAGAGTCTGGCAGAGGGAAGCAGCTTACATGGTGATCAGGAAGCACACAGAGAGGGGTCCCCACTTGTCAGATACAAATATATACGCCAAAGCCATGCCCTTATTCCCAACTCCTCTAGTCACATCCTACCTCTTCAGTTACCACTTCATTCCCCCACTATCAGGGGACTAATTCACTGAATCATTCTCCTCTTAACCTTCCTGCATTGTCTCACAGTGAGCTCTTGGGGATACTTCACATCTCAACCATAACAACAATCAATTCACTATAAACACTCACCAAACATTAGCTAATATTACTGATAAAGCAACTACCTGTACCTATCCCTAGAACCAAGGAGGAGAGTGGGGATGGATTTTTGTGGTGTTTTGTTCACTTCTGTATCTGCAGAACATAGTATGTCATGAACAAAGACTTATTGAATGAATCCTATCTAAGCGCCATTGAGACATCAATCAGAAAATACTTTTTAAATATAGGACATAAAAATTGTGAGGATTTAAGAAAGAGAAGCAGTGGCTCAGTGGTCCCCACATCATGTCACTATGATATTAATTTTAACTTTGCCTAGAATACTACCTGGGCAGAATACCTCTGTAATAACCCTGGGCCAAATGAAGAAGGCTGTGTGCACAGGGTCTTCTGAAAATGTGTCCTTTAAATGTGTCCCGGGTGGGCAACAACCCCTTCCCTTATGATCTGCCTTTCTTGGGAAATGGGAAAGAGACAAAGTGGTGAAGACCACAAGGGCATAAAGAGACTTTCAACATTTCTATACAATCAGTTCAAGGTAAGAATATCCTTCTCTGTGGCAAGGACAGCCTCTGCAATTTCAAAAGTCTTGAAGAACACAGACTGAGTGCCTTGTGGGGGTAGATATAACTCTATATCTTACACCATGGAGCTATCTAAAGAGACAACAAGAAAAAAAAATATTTTGAGACCAAAGGGACACCTGGCTAATTGCTAGAAACCTGGGCAGCCAGCAAGTAGATGCACTGCTTGACGTCTGACAAGTGCTTCCTGAGGTCAGTTGGCTCTGTGTGTAAAGAAAGCAAGATGGTCTTAAAGAAAGAGCTGCTGCCAAAACTGTTCCCATTGTCTGATGATTAACAGGGTTATTATTTATTCCTTTTGTGATTACCCTTGAATATGTGACACAGGTCCTTTGTCATCAAAAGAAACCGTTTTTACATTCCAGTGAGAACAGAAGAAAGGTTTAATTACTACCCATAGCATCTGCTTATTTGAGTCGTCTTATGAATAATCACGCAGACCAACATATCCAGATGGCCGGGCTGTCTTCCTTTCTCTTCCTTTCTCATGATCAAAGGCATTTTATTTTATATCCAAAAAAAGTCAATTATTGAAAGATATTGGAGATGTGGCTCCGAAAACCTGGGTTAACATGGAAAAAAAATAAATCTCAATAACAAGAAAGTGCACAATAGTCATGCAGACCAATGGGTGGGTATTTGCCTCAGTCTAGTAGGTCTTCTTGCATAATTAAGTAGCTCTTTTCAAACCATCTCTCTGCCACAAACTGAAAAAATCTCTTTATCAGAGGTAAAGAGGAATCTGATTTAAATGTAAAATTACATTTATGAAAAAAAAATTGCAGATGACTTCTCCTTTGGGACTTACATACCCATTAATACTTACAAAATTATCAGCAGTTCATATTCAAACAGAATAAACATTTCTTGAGCAGTTTCCTAAATAGTACCCAGTCCACAACCTGTTATTTGGTGACCTTACCAAAATAAGGAGGGGTTTTCATTGATACGTTCCCTATCATGTATCACCCCGATTTCAAAATAAGGACCAGAAATTTTACAGTAATTGGTTTAAAACTGTTCAGAATAGGTTCCTCAACTCTTTGATCTTGAAATGATTTTGTTGTTCGTGATTTTATAGAAGTCCTACAAAAATGGAAGCTCTGTGAGGTTCATTTGGGAAAGACTGTTACACACATTGCCTTACTTCCTAAGACCCCCAGAAACAAACTTTGCTTCATTGTGGCACATTTTAAATGCGACTATTTAGAAACTGTGTTTGCCTCCACTGATGACCATTCTGCTTTCCAAACCATGATGGGATAAGAGCATCAAGGCACTTGCCCAAATGGTCGTAGAGAATTAACCTCGCTTCTTGCCAGAGAAGTATTTTATGTCTTCGAAAGTAATAATGTGGCTTATTCTCAGCACAGCAGTTGCTTCTCACATAACCTAAAGATTAACAGCAAGACTTGGGTGGATTTATAGAGCAGGATATTTCACCCTGAAAATAAGAAGTTGTTGCTAATTCTCGTTCTCTTGCTTTAATAGACTGACAGCTTGTAGTCTTCCAGGAGCTTCATGAAACAAATAACTCTCCAAATAACCCACCTGGGAATGGGACACCTCAGAGGTGACTCTGCTCTGTGACCTATCACAGTTCACTGCTGCAAAGGGACAGCTATCACACTGTTCTTCTAAGTATGTGCAATAAATATCAAGTATCAGTCTTGGGGGAATTTGTGGTTAGAGTGGAAAACTGGACTACTCCCTCCCTCAACCCCTCCCCTACACGACATGCTTCCATATAGCCACTGTCAATCAGTCTGTACCTCAAGACCAGTCTCCAGGGTCAGAATCCACTTGGAGCATTTATTCTCTCCTTTCTCACCTTTCGGTGAGACCACAGGTGATATAAATTTCCAGTGCCATAGAATTAAGCCCAATGCCCTTCCCAACTGAAGAGTTGTCTAAGTTTCTTCTGTTCAACTGTTTTTCTTCCTTCTATTCAACTTGTTTTTCCTTCCTCTCTCCTTCCCTCCCTTCCTCTCTCCTTCCCTTTCTTCTCGCAGAATTTCCCTCAATCAGAATCAGATTTGTGTCATGGTTTGTCAGTACTCCCATTATCTCCCAGCACTCCTCCATTATCTTTCACAAATATTTCCTCGAATTCATTTATTTCATGTTTAATCCAATCTTGGCATCTTTTCAGAGAACCTAGAGGAACTCATAACTGAATCTCCTGATAAATGGCAAGATAGTTCTATCTTTCAGTCTTTTCTTAGCATTCCATATATCCATTAGTGTTTTCAAAAGTTATGTCTGTCCTAAAGGGCCATTACAGTGTTGCATAGACATATTAAATGTCAATAAAGTCATATATAGTTGAAGTAACTTTTTCCTAAAGAAGAGAGCAAGAAAGGAAGTAGAAAGAAAGGAAGAAGAGACGTATAATTTTACTTCAACATCAAAGGAATCTTGTAGAAGCATAGGTGAGGTTCAAAAAATCTAAGCATCATATGAAGAAACTAAAAATCACAGAGGTGGATAAACCCACATTCTAAAATTACTATTTTTGAGACTTGTGCTTTTTTGTTGGTACATCATAAAGAATCAAACAGTATTCTATACGACAGATATGTCACTCCAGATATATTTAAACATAATCATTGAATGCATACACTCATAGAGACCTATCTATATATGCACATTCAAAAGCACATACAGAATATTAAAGGATAATATGTACACAATTATATGCACATATGTATAAATTCTTGGGTAGATATATACATAGGTGTAAAAGCATGCTCATGGATATTCTGCATGATTATGTGGCATAGAAGTTATTTAAATCCAGCACCCAAGTTATCAAGTTATAATCAAAATCATTTTTTTTTAATAAGGAAAAAAATCTGTTCTTCTTAAACAAGGATTTTAATAAGTAGATGGCTGAAGATGTCAATGAAGACAAAGCATCAATAACACCCAGTGGGGTTGTGATCTGTATTTGTTCTATTCCATTTTATGAGTACCATTTGATGTGAAAGTTAAGAATGGATCAGGTCCCTGTAACTAGCAGAGGAAACCAATAGCTCACCATTGGAAATCAACATTCTCCTATTAATTCTTGTCAAACCTGTTCCTGTCTCTGATAATGTGACCAGCCTTATTAGCAATAAGCAAATGGGACAGCTTAATAGTTTTAGAAGGAAAAATGAAAAGATATTTCATTTCATGAATGTCTCTAGTTGGGAACTCTCTATGCAAAGTATGAAAAAGGTAGCACTGGACTGAATGACAATATCTCCAGAGTAACAGGAGTCCATATATTTCTGAAACAGAACCAAGTGTTGTGCAATTATTATCCAACTTTATTACAACATTTCCAAAGTCACATTGGTAATAAGTGCTTAGAACTGAGTCTCTCCTTCTTCAAAGGTGAAGTAGATTACAAAAATTTACCTCTGAAGTTCTGAAAATTCTGACCTCTCTTTTTGTTTCAACAACCATCTTTTGGTACCATCTCCAGTCTCAATTATTATCAGTGACTCTCTATACTACACACATACACACACACACACACACACACACACACACTCACAGTAATGGTTTGAATATAAGGTGTCACCAAAAAGCTCCTGTGTGAGACCATGCAAGAAGTTGAGAGGTGAAATGGGTTATAGCCTTAACCAAATCAGTGCGTAATTCCTATGATAAGGATTAACAGGGTGGTAACTTCAGGTGGGTATGGTGTGGCTGGAGGAGGTGGGTCATTGGGGGCATGTATTGGGGTATATCTATTTTGTATCTGGCTAGTGGAGTCTCTTTCTATGTGCCAATCATCATGGGAGCCTCTTCCCTCTACCACACTCTTGCCATGATATTTTCTGTCTCAAGTCCCAAGGAATGGGGCCAGCTATCTATAAATTGAGACTTCTGAAATCATGAGCCCCCAAATAAACTTTTTTTCCTCTAAAATTATTCTTATCAGGTATTTTATTTTGATCATCGCATCAAAAAAAAAAACTGACAAAAACACATGCATGCACATACTTCGTCCCATTATTTCTGCTATTTTGGACATGTATGATTGCCTCACACTCCTGAGAAGCTCTTCCATTTTCCCTATGAATAAATGAAGAACCAGTCTCATGGCACTTTACCTGTCCCACAGGCGGCACCTGTAGCAACAATAATGGCAACAGCCCAAAGGGAGGCTACCTGGGTTGGGACAGCTCCCTAAGAAAGGAACAGGCAGGCTCTTGCAGAACACCTCCATGGCTGAACGAGTCCCCTTTGCTAACCTGTGAGGAAACGGGCCGTCCTCCATGTCCTCCATCAGGTATTGCCAGCTGGGGTGTGATCAAACTGTTGCGTCTCAAAAGAAAGCAATAGTTATATACAGAAAAGATACTTTTGCAATGACACAAATGCCAAACTATTTCCTTCCGGATCAACTGTGAAAATGAATCATGGAAGGTGGACCCAATTTGGGGTGGACAACTTGGTGACTAAAGGGAGTGACCTCTATCTACAGCAAAGAAGGAGAGCAAGAGTGCAGTCAGTAACTCTTTCTTTCCTTACAGAAAGATCATCACAGGGAGAGATGCTGGCCATGAGAATGATAAAAGACTGTTGAACTAGAGCCTTGGGCAGAAGGGGAATCTTCCCTGACTCAGGAAGGACATTCAAAGTGAGTTGTAATTTAATCTAAAGGTAATGAAACCCCATTGGAAGATTTCACAGATAGGGAGTGATGTGGTGTAACTCTAGTATTAAAATCTGTCCCGCCATTGTGTGGGACTGTGCTGCAGGAGGCTAGTTCATTTACACATAATGAAACATGTGCAGAAGAAAAGGCATTTCAAAAGCACACACATTTTACAAAGTAGAGCAAAGATTTAAATTCAGGAATGCCTTGGCTCCATAATTCAGTAAGGTAGTCCCTCTTTAGGGGGGATTTTTAGTGCATCAAGTTACTTCAATTTTTATCTACTCAATGTAATGAGCTGGTTTCTTTGTCTATGTAAGATATTGGTCAAAGCTTATGAAAAGTTTTGGGGTTGGGTTTTGTTTTTTTGCTAAATGGCATGTTATAAACTTAACACCCCTGACTTACTGCAAAATTGTTCCATCACTATTTAGCTATTGGTGCCTATTACGTCCCATTATCACCTGATGTTGCAAATAACCAATCTCTCTGTTTTTATCTTCACACCTTTCTTGTATAGCTTAGATCTGGGAATGAGACTGGGTATGTAGTTTTAGTCAGGCCCCCCAATCCAAAAATTTTGGATTTTTGTGTTAGTTTAAGGAAAAAAAAAAACATTTTCAATCTTTTGAAGAGGTTGAACATTAATGTAAATTTTTAAATAAGTAGCACACTCAACTTCTTGTTATAACAGATTAGCCTGTAGCACACCAATCTACCAAGAACAAGGACAAATGCTAGATAAAATGCAAAGCACATCTGTCTGGAAACATCATAGAGCTACTCAGACAGCTGGAAGTTAAGAGACCAAGATCCCAGAAGAAAAGCACAGAAGCGAGATCGCAACTGTCAGCGTCATTCTTTCCTTTGAGGCATTTGAAGAAATAACATCAATCTTAAGCTCACTTCTCTAGAGAAGAGAAAATACTTTCCAATTCATTTTGTAATCTTAATACAAGTATAACAGGGATTTAGAGAGGTTGCCTCTGCTAAAAGCAGTGAGTCCTAGGCCTAGAAATGCCCTACAGGAACGAGAAGCAGGATAAAGCTCGGCATATCCACCTTCATTTTGTGTCTGTCTCCTTTATCACCTCAAACTCTGGGTCTGATCCCTGCTCAACTCTGCACACAGGCATGTTAATTGTTTCAGGAGCATTCATCTAAAGACTGGTAGTGTAAGATTCATTATTCCTAAATTTGACCAACCTATTTTGTCCCCCTTCAAGACTGAGACAAGATTTGCAGGGACATTTGTCTTTAGGCTTTTATTGCACCAGACCCCTGGAATGGTGCTTGGGAGTCTCTAGTCATCACCCCTTCTGGGATCACAGATCTGATGGATAAACACCCTGAGCAACAAGTAGAAATAGCTCTCTTCAAGTGATAAGGACCTCTCCAGAGCTACCTCATAGAATCAGAAATAATGATCAAACAGAGCACAGTATAACCAAAACTGCTTAATCATGCTGTTGGCCCTTGCCCTAATTCTTCCTCTGTTTAATACTAAAGTGCCCATCAGCACCCCCCAAACTGGGTTGATATTCTTGGTCTCAGTTTGCCTCCCAAATATGACCACATTGATTAAAGGTTCCTTTTGTTCTTTCCACCATTACCTTCTTTGCTTGGATTTTGAGGCAAGTGGCAAGACATGGTTTTTTGGGGGGTCCCCCAGAGTCGTCAGTCCTTTGCCCTAAGACTTTAGTAATATTGGGATCTTGCAAAGGTCATTATAAGGGAAACATTTCCTAACAAGCTCTCTCAAAATGTAAGTATGAAAACCACTACAGCCAGTAATGAGTAAAAAACAAATGTAACATGCAAAAGCATATTAAAACTCAGGTGGCAAAAGTTTATGCTGACACTGGAGAGTTTGTTTAAAATTGTGAAAGACTGTCTATTTTCCCCTTTGTCCTTAAATAAAGGAGAAGCATCATGTGATCATTTCAATAAAGGAGAAATGTGAACTCTTACTTCATACCATGAACAGAATCAATTACAAATGAAGCATGTATCTCAATGTGAATAATAGTATAAAGAAGATTTTGAAAAAAAAAAAAAAAGGATGTTTTCATGATTTTGGAGCAGGAACACAGTAAGCAATGACCATAAAGAAATAATGTTAGATTATTTAAGTGGAAACTAGAATCAGGAGAGTGGAAAAGTAAGGAAAGCTACCGGAGAGAGGAAACAATAGGGATTACATATCCTTGTCAGAGTATTTGGCTCCATGAAACATACATAACGGACTATAGATGCATGAAAAGGCAATATGGAAAATCCAAATGAAACATAAACAAAAGACTGGAAAGGACAGTTTACAAAAGAGAATTCCCATCAGCTAACCCTTATATGGGAATCTCATTAGTCATCAGTACCTATCAGTAACAGCACAACAAGATACTACATCATCATTTATTGTCAAAAGATATGTATTGGCAAAAAACCTGAAGCAACAGAGGCTCTTGTACTTTACTGGTTGAGGGAAGTACTTATTAGCATAGTTGCTTTGGAAACAGGCAGACGTATGCATGACATATGCCTCAGCATTTCCAGTCCTGAGGATGTGCCCTGTAGAAATGTTTACAGATGTGTATCAAAGCATATGGCCAAGGACGATTACAGCAACCGTGTTTGGTTAGCTCCAAATTGCCAAACTCCAATTTCACTGAAGGTAGAATGGATTAAAAAAATGTTGCTTCATTCATACAATGGACTCTTACACAGCAATGAAAATAAATTGCCAGCTACTCACAACATGGATAAATATCAAAAACATAATACAGAATGAAGTCAGACCCAAAAGAATACATGTAGCCAAAATTAACCTGGAAATATTAGTCAGAAAAGTGTTTATCTTTGAGAGAAGTGGTGACAGGAAGGAGCCCTGAAGTGGATTCCAAAGCCATCAGTACTCTTCTCTACCCTGTTCTTTGTAGTCATTACGTGTGTATGTTTCATTTGTAAAAATCCAGGTGTTTGCTGATGTTTGCTGGTGTTTGCTCTCAGGTTGTGTGTTTTCTGTGGCTTGGCCATAACTGGCTTTGATGTCCAGGATGAGAGCTGAAGGAGGAGGCTCTTTCTTGGACAGGTCCATCTTGTAGTGGAGGGAGGAGGGTCTGTTGGAATTACATGATACAGCAAGACTGCCTTTCAGGAGGGCAACAGGCCACATGCACCTACATCAGGACCAAAGCTAGTCACGCGGCTCACCTGATGTCAATGGAGCACCAAGTCTAATTGTTCCACGGGGATGGGACTTGTACTGAAGGGGAGAATATATTTTGAACAAATACTACAATTTTCCTCCCATGATTCTCTTTTTGACAGAGTAATTCCACACACTTATATAGCAAAGTGTTTTTAACTTGATAAATTTAAAACTTTCAAAGGAAACAAGGTTAAAAAATGCTTTTGTAAGAATTTCCTAAAATTTCCAAAGAAATTATATGTGATTTATTCCAAATAAAATGATCTGTAATTCTGCTCAGGAAGACTTTTTTTTCTTCTACAAGGAGTTTCTACAAGCTTTACAAAAGCTCAAACTATTAAAGCTTCTCATCTATCTACAAAAGCTGAGTTATTCATCATACTAAATTTCAACTTTGGGGCTGTTTTGAAATCTATTTTTATTCTGACCCTAGAGATGTTATTTTTTCACATACTGTAGAATTATTTATGTGGCCATTATATCATTTCCAGAAAAAATAAAATAAAAACAATGACAGAAGAAAAGACTGTTAACAGTATACGTGAATACATGTGTTATTTCAAATGCAAATAGTTCAACTTAAATTATTTATAGCTGAAACCTCATAAGTCATATGTATTTAAAAAACAATTTTCACATTTCTAGTAAATGAATACAATTAGATTTTCTATCTAGTGTATATAACTAAGAAGATTACTTTGCATCATAGTTCTTTGAAATTGTGTGAGTACATATATCTTTCAGAGTGTGGAGACCAGAATTTACTAATGTTCATGGACATCTACTGTGTGTTAGGCAGCTTACTAGGTTCTTTATACACATTCTCTTACTTTTCTCACAATTAGTAGAGATAGAGCTTCTTTTTTTACGTAGACAATACAGTTGGCATCACCTCGAGTCCCCTTGTAACCTAACAAAATGGTAATTTTCATTTCCATGTTATAGTTAAAAAACAGAGACTCCCCCAAATAACAAATTTCCCAAGTGCACACAGCCATTGTTACAAAGTTTATGCTCTTTCAGATAAATAACCTTTTCTCCTTCACTCGTCCAGTTTTTGCTAATACTTGGAAGTTCCAAAATATCATATCAGTGCTAACAAATCCTAATATTGCAAACAGATTGCGCTAGTCTTTGCATATTAACTGCATTTCAGTTTTATTTTGACTGTGCCTTGCTTCATCTGTATTTGCTTCTAGCCTGTGAAAAGAAACTTGTAAGTAAACTCTTCTGGAAGTGGCTCATTGGTACATTATGACTTCCACATAAAGTCTTGTAGTTTCATTGATATGCAAAGCCTCTTCATTGACCATTGCCAAAGCTTAGAAAAGGATTGAGAGGATAATCACAGTGGTGTTAACAATTCAGGTGCTGGTGTATGTGTGTGTGTGTGTGTCCTTGTTGTGAATGGAAGTTTGGGATAAAGACCTTCAAAGGAACAGATAGCAGGACCAGTGGGTAACCAACAAGCACAAGATGGATTTCTTCAAAAGCACAATAGTTGTTTGCTATGACTTACTGAAATTTAAATCAGAGGTAATGATGGATGTTAGAAAAACCCAGAGATTTCCTTAATTGCATATGTCTGAACAGGATTTTAAAACAAAAATATATCCTATTGGCTTCTGACTTGATGGTTTGGGCTATATTTCTTAATAAATAATTATTAAAACTGAGCCTTGCCAGGAGCAAAAAGAGGTGGAGGAGATGGAGTAAGAGGAGGAGGAAGAAGAAGATAAACTGATCATAATGATAATTTTTAAGCAAACTCCATATCAGTTGGTTCATGGTTGATTTGGATTGGATCTCTCTCTCTCTCTCTTTTTTTTTTTTTTTTCCATTGCATATGTCAAGATATATCTGCCTCTACCCAGACACTGTGGACATACTGAGGCTCTTTTGTTTTTAATGCTAAGGAGTGGTACAACATCTATGGTTGTGATCCCAGTCTTTCCATTCAGTCTCAGAACAATATATAAAGTTCAGAGAGAAGAGATCAAATGTGCCTTTTATTTATTTTTTTCCCAGTGGGAGAACACAGAACTTAGATGTCTGGATGGCACTTTAAAATATGTGAATGTTAGACAAAAGAGCCAACTTTCAGTCATGTAAATGCGATCATTTAACCAGGGCTACAATGGCTGTTGTTTTATTAGAAGAGTCTCATTTTTCAAATCAGTCTTTTCACTTCAATTCACACAAAGCTTATTTCCATTGTGGAACCTTCTTACTGTGGCTGTGCCCAGGGCTTTTGAATATGTTTGCACCCAGAAAAGCACTGAGAGTTCTCACAGAATTAGCATACCATTCCAGATTATATTATTTCTTGACATTTCAACCACCAGATACAATTAACTTTTAAAACAATTCTGTTCAGGGCCAGATTCATGTATATGTATATATTACATGTGTCATGGTTTAGATATTAAGTGTTCCCCAATCTCATGTGAGACAATGCAAGAAAGTTTAGAGGTGAAATAAATGTGTTATGAGATCTTTAACCCTATCAGTGAATTTATCCTCCGATAGAAATTAACTGGGTGGTAACTCTAGGCAGGTGGGGTGTGGCTGGAGTAGGTGGAACCTTGGGAGCGTGGCTTTGGGAGATATATACACACACACACACACACACACACACACACACACAAACACATACATATATACTCTCCTCCCATGATGTTCTGCTTCATCTCTAGCCCAGAGGAATGGAATGGACCTGGCCTTTTATATGACACCTCTAAAACTGTGAGTCCCCAAATAAATTTTTTCTTCTTCAATTGCTCTTGTCAAGTTTTTTTTTTTGTTCACAGCAATGAAAAAGCTGCCTAAAACAATATATAATTATAAATAGACAATATTATTTGATTTTAGTGTGTCAGTATGAGAAAAATATTGTATTGATTCATTTGGAAAAGGCAACAAAATATTATTGACATACCAGACTTCCTTTCACCTTTTCACTTTTGGACTTGTATTTCTACTGGCAACAACTGGTCACCACTTATTTGCATATGCTGAGTACCCAGGGGATAAGTGCTACATGTGGATTATCTCATTTAATCCTCTCTGAGCCCCAAAAGGTGGGAGCTTGTACCACTGAGTCCTATTATAGCAAAGTGAACTTCAAAAGATAAAAACCACATAAAATGTGGTGCCCTGTCATTAACTGGTTAATGGAATGCCCAGTGTGAACTGTAGTTAACTAGTGAAAGGCCCGTGTGGTGGTGAGGATTAGAGAGGGTGCTAGTCTAGCTGTGCTCTCTCCCAATCTATGTGGGTCCTGCCTGGAGTCTGGCACCACCTGTGGGTGGCTATTTCACAGCTGTGGAATACTGTCGACAGTTGCAATCAATCTAGAAATCTCAGTTTGTGGCCATTCCATGGATTCCATTTTGAGACACTAGAATTCATTCACTGTTCCTTTCCAGATTACTTCATAAGGTAAGGATTTTAGGTCATCCCTGTTACAGAAGGAGATGGAGAGGAAACTTGATGCATTCTCCCTGAATATGAATGTAGAGCATATTATTACAAAGTTGTATTGTATTTGCATTTTGAAAAGTAACTTTCCTAAGTTTATGTAGGGACTAAGAGGTTGAATTACAATAGGAACCCAACCTGTAGATCATGTTAGTAAGATTCAAAATTGGTCCAAGGCCACATAGCTATTGATGCCAGAGTCTGGATTTGAATCAAAGTCAGTTTGCTATCAAGTTGGTATTATACTCTCCAGGAACACGGATAAAATTATCTAAAAGTAATGATAATTTAAAAGTTAGTCACATTTATTTGGGAAATTCTGTTGCAGAAAATTTAATATAATTTGTGATTTGTGGTTTGTTGTGAAAATGTACAGAATTAAAATGTAAAATATGTGGTCTAATGTATTGCTTCATTTAGTAAATCAAATACATGGGAACTTCTCATAAAATGGGTATTTCTTTACCTCCCCCCTGTTATGTCTGAATTTTAATATTGATTTGTTTAAGTAATAATTTTCATTAGCTAAACCTTTCTATCTCCTCCCAAATAATCTGACCCCTAGAGAATTAAATAATTATCTCCGGTTTGGAGTGTTCTGCACCAAGGACATGGATGCAAGTCTGTCTGGTTGTGAAGCCCATGTTTTCCCTGCTATAATCCCGCTTCCTCCTCTTTTGCTATCAGTGTAGAAACTTCCTTTAAGACATTCAGTGTCTAGCTGGGTGTGGTGGCACTCACCTATAATCCCAGCAACTCAGAAGGATGAGGCAGGAGGATCCCATGTTCAAAAACAGCCTCAGAAATTAGTGAGGCCCTAAGACCCTGTCTCAAAATTTTTAAAAATAAAAATCGCTGGAGATGTGCCTCTGTGGTAAGGAGTCCCTAAATTTAATCCTCATATAAAAAAAAATAGACATTGTAATGTCTACCTTTAAATCTTTAATATCGCCTTGCACAAAACCGACAAGATGAACACAGGTGAGCTGGCAATTGTTTCTCAGCATAGGCAAATGAAAGAACAACACTGATCCCATGGCTCACACGAGAACACAATGCCATCCATTCTGTCTCACATGAAGCATGAAGCTTTGGCAGCTTCATTTTCCTTTCTGTTAGAATGAGGAGAACAATTTAGCCACATGAGGATAGATGTCTGTATATTGGACTTTCAGGGCCAATAATCAGCTAGTAGGTTCAGGAATGTCCTTCAAATACCCAAGATGCAAACATCACTCTGTGCATTAAATTACCAAGAGAATAAAACAGACATATGAAAGGCAAGACATAAATAAAATGGGTTTCTGGACCTTTCCTTTTCTTATTTCATATTTGATGTCAATTAGGACTTGACTAATCACACAGGTCAGACATTTAAAACATCATTGGGTAGTTGGGTGTATGTAGCTCAGAGGTAGGGCACATGCTTAGCACGTGCAAGGCCCTGATTCCAATCCCTGGCACCGCCCCCCCCCCCAATAAATAAATAAACAAAAAATGGCATTAAGATAAACACATAAATTCTCTTAATGTGGCCAAACTCTACAGAAGAGCCTTGAGAGGTAATGAGCCCCCAAAGGCATGCTCTGCTGTAGCTTATTGAAGACATCCTGCAATGTCATCCTAAAGATTATGTCTTCAAGGATCTGAGAAGGAAAACAAACACATTTTTAAATCATTCTAAGAAAATCTGACATGAAAGAGATGAGTGTTTTTCCTTTAAAGAAGATTAAGATTGATATAATGAAATCCTCATGATAAATGACCACAAAAGCCACTATTTTGACTTTGATTTTCATGACTTCATACACATTTCATTCATTTTTGCTTAGAGTCAGTCAACATTTAGTGAACATCTGTTTTTATTGAGGCATTATCCTAGGCCCAAAGAAATACAGTATTGAAGAAAACTTGGTTTCATGATTTGCAATTGATCACAACCTACTAGGGAAGAGAGATTTTTGAAAAATTAACAAGTTCAAGACACTGGAGTGACCACTATAAACACTTATTGATGGGATGCTACTGAAGCCTAGAAAATGACATCTAAATCAAATCAGTGTGTGTGGTGAGGGTGGGGCTTAATCAAGGAACTAAATATTGTGGGATGAGCAGGAGAGAACCATATATGTTATTTTGGGACTGTGGAAGGCATTGCAAGCAAAGATAATAGCTTGTACAAAATCACAGTATAGTGTGATATTTGGGAATTCATAAATAACTTGGTTGACTTGATCTGGTAAAAGGGTATTCAGATTCACATCTCCAGTTAGGCAAAAATCACATGATTCATTAATTTTACAGCCTGGCTCCTCTGTTTCGGTTTTCCATAGCTGGATGCAATTTTGTTTGTTTCTTTTTGAGATAAAAGCTGATTGACCTTTGAGGAAGAGAAAGGGATATTTATATGCATTGACAATCGACCTGTTTCAAAGTCAAAGCTACACAGAGGTTATCTTCTGGAGCTTTACAAATTCAGTTAGCACATTGTTTACTGTAGTAACATTTCTACTTTGCCTGAAGCATTTTTACACTTCCTGACCTTTATGTAACACTTTAATATTCATATTTGGCTGTGGCACTATCATAACTCTGTACAGTTTCAAAGCTGCTAATCTGATCATTTCCCTCTGTTCTTCTCACCTTTCTTATTTAGTCCCTCTACTGACAGCAAAAGAAGAAACAGATTTAATTTAAATTTTGTATCATTCATAACTGATAACCCAAGGGAATATTCAGGGCATGACTTTCTTTCAGCAAGAATATCGTGGGTGAAGAAATTCAAATGAATACAGTAATTCAGAGGATGAACTCAATTACATCAATCAGCAACTCTTTGCTTACTTTCCACCCGTTGCCGTGCAATATACCAGGTGGCTAGGAGAATGTCTACATGTGTTTTCACAGTGAATTTCCCCAGCCTAATTAATGATATAAAGTATATATATATATATATATATATATATATATATATATATATATATATACTCATTAATTTATTATTTTATTTATTCATTCGACAAACACTTCTCCAGTGCTGTGTCCTGTTATATAGTAGAGATATGATAATAAATAGAAAATGGACTACCTCCTGAGAGTTCGCTTTTGCATAAGAATGCTGACAAGTAAAAAGAAACAGGGTGACAACCATTAGTATAAAAATAACCACAAGGTCACCAAAATGCATCTGGAAAGCTTAGAGAAAGCTTACAGAAAAAATGTGTTCTCTTAGTTGCTCTATGAGGAATGAAGCAGCTTTCTCTAGTCAGAAAAGAGTATTCCAGGAATTGGAACCTGCACATTGAAAAGAGACAGATAGAACTTAGAATGATGCAGGGACCCAGAGTAGGGATTATAGCTGTAGATGCTCAAAGTCGTAAGGTACATATGTTAAACACCCACACTCAACATACAGCCACATTCACAAGGAATCTAGGTGGCATGATTGAAGATATACTCACTTAGGTAAAAACTGCAAGTCCAGGCTCAACAGCAGCAGTGGCAGACTGTGGACGCTGGAAGTGGTGGCATAAAGGACAGGGTGCTGGGGAGCAGAGAAATGACAAAGCATAGAGCAAAGAGGTGCGGGAAACAGAGACCAAAGTCCTACTTTTTCATTTTGGACCTGATGTTGTCCGTACTAAGCACCAAGAGATAACAAGAAGATTAAAAAATAAATAAAACCCATGTATTCGAGGGTCTAGAAAACATGAAGGAAATGAAAGTGTCACAGACCTGTCCGTGACCCTTCTCTCATTCTCTGTAACCTCTTCACAGTGTTTGATTCTGGCTTCTCTTGTCTTCACTTTCTATATTAGCTCCCTTAGAAATCTTCTTTAAATATGACCAATACACTAAAAACTCTTGAGAATGTAACACACACCTAAATATTTCTTCTCAACTCTAGACTCACTTTTCTACTGCACATCTGATATCTCCATCTAGTGTTTTAGGCAGAAAAATTAAGATCTCTTCTATATCATTACAGAGTTTACAACTGACATCCCCATTAAAAAAAGAAAGACAGATTAACAAGAGAAAAACATAACAAATGTATTTAATAAAATGCTAAAAGATGTAGGTAACTTCAGGAATGAAGACCCAAAGACTCCAAAAAGAACCTGGACTTTTGTGTTCAGTCTGATGAAGGAAAGTCAATAGTTGTAAAGAAACGTGATTGGACAAAAAGGAAATGATCTAAGTAACAAGCTAGAGCAGGGTCTGTTCACATTCTTCTTGGCCTCTCCATTCGGTGCTCCTTCCCTCCACGGATGGGGCAGGACACCTGCCATGGGGAGTCTGATGATCTACTTTCTGGGTTGGTAGGTCAGAGAGTGACATATCTGGGGCTTATGGCTTGCTTTGTGGGAGAAAGAGAAGTGGAAAACGGGAGAACAAGAGAAGATCAGAAAGTGACCTTCTTAGTTTTGAGATCTTCTTCCTTCAGCTCAAGCATCTCAAGTGCCAGACTTTGGGGTGCTCTGTTCTAAGTTCCCCATGTCAAAGAAGCATCTCATATTTAACATCTGAAACATGATACTTGATTTTCATCACATTTCCCAAACTCTACTATATCCCCAGCCATTTCTATAACCAATGATGTCACTTCTTTACAGAAGTTCAAACCAAAAAGCTTAGAGTTGTCTTTGAGCTTTTTTTTTTTTCTTTACAACCAAATGCAGGCCACTGGCAAGCTCTGCTGAGTCTGCCTTCATAATATGTCTGGAATCCAGCCACTCTTATCACCCCAATCTGAATCAACACCCTCCCTCATATTGTTACTAGAACTGTCTCCCAAGTGATCTCCTCATTGTTTTCCTTGCCCTCCTTTATCTATCTTTCAGCGCAGCTCCCAGAGTCATCTTTTAAAAGTTATTGACCCAGATGACCTTCTCCTCGGTCTATACCCAAAGGACTTATAAACAGCATACTACAGGGACACAGCCACATCAATGCTTATAGCAGCACATTTCACAATAGCTAAACTGTGGAACCAACCTAGATGCCCTTCAGTAGATGAATGGATAAAAAAAAAATTGTGGCATATATACACAATGGAATATTACTCAGCAATAAAAGAGAATAAAACCATGGCATTTTCAGGTAATGGATGGAGTTAGAGAAGATAATGCTAAGTGAAGTTAGCCAATCCCAAAAAATCAAATGCCAAATGTTTTCTTTGATATAAGGAGGCTGATTCATAGTGGGATAGGAAGCAGAGCATGGGAGGAATAGACAAACTCTAGATAGGACAGAGGGGTTGGAGGGGAAGGGAGGGGGCATGGGTAATTAATGATGGTGGAATGTGATGGTCATTATTATCCAAAGTACAGTTATGAAGACACAAATTGATGTGAATATACTATGTATACAACCAGATATATGAAAAATTGTGCTTTATATATGTCATAAGAATTGTAATGCATTCGTCTGTCATATATAAATTTTAAAAATACATTAAAAAATGTTAAGCCATAGCTGGGTGCAGTGGCACATACCTGTAATCCCAGGAGCTTAGGAGGCTGAGGCAGGAGGATCTTAAGTTCAAAGCCAGCCTCAGCAACTTAGGCTAGAGATGTGCCTCAGTGGTTAAGTGCCCCTGAGTTCAATCTTTGGTAAAATAAAAAACAAAACAAACAAACAAAAAAAAAAACTAAGCCAGCATTGCTAAATTTCAGCATTACTGACACTCTAGAACAGGTGATGGTTTGTTTTGAAGTTGTCTTTTGTATTATAGGACATTTAATTAGTAGCTTCCCCAGCCTTTGATCACTAGTTTCCAGTAACATCCTCTCCCCATGGTTGCATGAAATAAAGATGGTTCCAGACTTTTGCCCCTTGGGAGCAAAATGGAACTATATTATGAACTATTGATCTCAATTAGACCATAAGATTGAAATAAAATCAGGATAAAACCCCAGGTCCTTATAAGGGACTCCATACTTTCTGCCAATTCCAAGACCATCTACCATTTTTTGTTCATCTCTATTTACTCTCTTTGGCTCCAGACCTGCTGAGCCCACTCACTGCTGTTCCTTGGAATGTTAGACACTCTCCTGTCTTTACCAAGCAGGGCTCATGTCAACCCTTTTGTAAGCATTTATGCAAACATTACCTTTCAAATGATTCCTGATTACACAATTTGTAAATCACAACCAAGTACAGTTAGCCCTTCACATTTGTGATTTCTGCACCCATGAATTCAATCAATCATGGATAGAAAATATTTTTTTTGTGAAAGTGTACTGGAAAATTATAGAATTTGATTCTTGTCATTTTTTTTCTAAATATATAACAGCTTTTTATATGGAATTTATATTGTATTAGCTATTATAAGTAATCTAAAGATGAATTAAAGTTTATCAGAAGGTATGCATAGGTTCTCTGCAAATACTACATCATTACAGAAGGGACTTGAGGTTCTATGAATCTTGGTATCCTTAGGTGGTCTTGGAACCAAGCCACAGTGGATACTAAAGGACCTCTATAACTTCTGTAGTCTCGCCCACTTCCTGCATGAGCAGTGGAATTTGGGTTTCCTCTGTGTGGAGTGAACTGGCTGTGACATAAAGCTAAGAAAAGAAGGTGGCAAAAAAAATGACACTATACAGAAAATAATTTTAGAAAACAGGGATGGCTCTTCGACCTTAGGGGTCAGCTTCCACACTGGAAAAGAGAGAGCGAGAGCCCGCCTTGGGTTTATTTATATGGGGGAAACATCAAAGGTTTTCTACAAAAGTTCTTTTGCCAAATAAGGTAGGTGGGCTATCTTAGGTCCAGTGGGTTATGCCCATTCTGGAGCTACAAGAGCAGTCTCCCTAGTTGAGGGAAAACTGAGGTCACATGCATTGCATAATCCATTAAGCGGGAGGAGCCACAAAATAATTTGCAAAGCCAAACCAAAATCTTCTTGGCTCAAGGCTGAGTGAAGGCACTAAATAGCTCAGGGGTGGTGTCCCACACTGTAGCACTAGTATAAATGGTTTTCTCCTAGGTTTACTATTACTTATCACCTTGCAATGTATAACGTTCTGATTCATTCAACAGCTATTCACAGAAAACTTATTTTCTAATAGGCACTGTTTTATGCTCCTGGGGTTTAGGAGCAGATAAAACAGATCCGAGATTCTAGCTAGGGGAAGCAGACATTAATCAAATTAACAAATAAAAGATATAAATATCAGATAGTGATAACTGTTTTTGAAAAACTTAAAACTGGCAAGAAGATAAGAGGATAAATGCTAGTGGAGAATTGCAATTTTAAGTAGACAGTCAGGAAAGGCCCTGTTGAGTTATAAAATCTGAGAGACTGTCTTTTTGAGTTTTGTGTTTTCTATCACTATGTTAGGTTGTAAGCCTCATGAGGCCAGTAATCCGATTGTCTAGGTGTGTGTGTGTGTGTGAGAGAGAGAGAGATATTTTGATCCGTGAGCTAATTCTACCAACTTCAGTAGTGTCTGACAATTCATAGAGCTCAACAAATACTTCTTGACCAAATGAATAGACTCAAATGAGTCAAAGAAAATGAGCTAATTTGTGCAACTCAAAATTTTGTTATTTGGGGAGAGGAGTTCATCCTGGAAACATGTCACTCTTATTTCTTGCATGAATCTGGTATGAATGTATCACAGTCTGTTGGCCTCAAAATTGCCTATCCTGTCTTCATGGAAAGAGAACAGCTACATAAATCGAAGCTCTAAGTATTATATAAATGACGCATACAGTATTTTCAAGGGACAGAAATGGGACAATTCACTTCAGGTGGCCAGGGGAGGTATTTAAAATGTGCCTTGAAGGAAGAATAGAATCTCAATTATGAGTTTTTAAAAAATATCAGAAAACCAGCACAAAAATAAAGAACCCAGTGAGGCAAATGCTAGAAGTCTGGCTCTGCACATGTGCCAGCCTCTTGCCTGATTAGCCAGAACTGGCATAAGTACCAAATGCATACACATTGTTGCCCAGCCCAAGGTACCTCTGCAAGTGAAAGGATATGTTGATAAAAATCTCCCTAAGAAAATGGGCATGTTTGGGACCATAACAAGCAGACCTCATTCACATTTTTACAAACTTTGCATCTTGCCCCCTTCTAATATGATTTCTTCTCCTGTGTGGTCTCCATCATGCCTCTCTCCCTGTGCTGGTTTCCAGCCCAGTGGCAGAAGAACAGTACTGCCTCTCCCCCTTCCCCAGCATTCCAAGTGTCTGGAATCTTTGCAAGTGTTTGAGCCCTGCTGTTTACTTCTGGGGCTTCCTTCTGATTGATCAGCATCCTTGGTTCTTTTTTAAACTTGAGACTTTTCAGTAATAATCATTTAGCTCTGTCTGATTGTGTTTTAACTAATTCCTATGTAACACACCCTACTTCCATACAAGTTCCACACATAACTGTCAAAAGGAAAATTCCCTTCAAAGGGAAAAGAGCATTTCTCACCATGATTATTAAGAGAAATTTCATGCTGAAAGTGAGGTTTAAAGAATAAATAAAAACTCAATACATAGATATGATAACCTGCATAAAATGAATGAACACATATTAATGAAGATAGTAGGAGTAGACTGATGAGAATCAAATATACTGAAAAGAATAGAAGAACTATTCAGAAATCAATTGGGATGATTGGTAAGATTCACACACACAAGGAAAAAACCTAGAGAACTAAGTTGATGTCATATTGAAGTACTAAAGGTCAACCAGGAAGATGAACTTTATTTGCAAATAATAAGGAAAAAAAAAAAACATTTTTTTGTCTGAGTTCTTGACCTTAAGCATTAATTTTCAACTGAAAGGGAATCATAGGACTGTCCACAGTACTGCTGAGCATTTTAGGGAGGTGGGAAGCTAGAATTTAAATTCCAGATAAAGGCATATGAACAGAGATGTGGAACACAGGAAAACAAAGAAAATAAAGGCTAAGGAATTCTATGAAACTAAAGTAAATTTATATGCTTTCCCAAGAGGATCAGACATCTGTTAAGCAAAAAAAAAAAAAAAAAAAAAAAGGAAAGAAAGAAGAAACAGTGCTCAAATATGAAGAGAATTGGGGGGTAGAAAGGGGAAGTTTAAGTAGATGTATCCTGTATCATGATCACTCCTCTATCATCATTTCAGGAAATAATTTAGTTCATATAATCCCTTGCATGTTACTTCTCGGTAAATAACTCCCTTTGGCGGATTCACAGAACAATCACCACAGCACAAGTTTGAATCTGGGTCACAAAACTGAGTCTCCATCATCTTCATCCCTATCACAACAGTTAGAAACAGGCAGAGCCCAGATATACTCCAGCCACAACTTCCTGGCTGTTAAAACCAACCTCTTAATCATTTTGCTGATAGGAACTCTTCACATTGGACAAAGAAGTAGGAGTAACCAGGAGGAAATGAGTGTGCATATTTCTTGGGAGAGTAAATTAGAATGGTAGAGAAGAGCCAACTGAAAAACTAGAAATGGTCATTCACCACCAAGAATTGTCAGAGAAGCAAAGGTGAGTGAGTGGAAATGGAGAATGGCAAACATAAGGCCCAGACTATTGACCAACCATGGCCCTTTGGCAGGACTATCCTGCTCCTGCCAACCATCTCTAGCCTTCCCTTTCTCGTACCTCCTTGTGCATAGGCTCCTCTCTGAACTTCTTCCACCTCACTCACATCCTGATACTGCCTTGGCAACTGCACGCCTTATCCCAGCCGGTCCTCCCAGTCTCCATGCTCACACAAAGCTCGGCTCACTCACACCTTGGGAACCCTTGGCCTGCACTCAGGAGGGAAGAGACAACCTTGGGTTGGGCATTAAATATGAAAACTTCAATCTTGGAGTCAGTTGCCTTCAGGAAAAAGGGATGCAAGGGATGGTGGAGGCAAAAATGGTTTGAGTATGGACAGGATTTGGAATGACCAATATAGTAAATGCAAACAATGTAGACCTCCTGCCTTAGCAGGTCCAGTGGTGGGAGCCGGGAAAGGAAGCTGATAGTAGATGAGCTTATAGGAGCAAAGGTTTATTTTATATGCACATAAAAGGGGGACTCACAGAAAAGTAAAACTTCTAGAAAGGTAGTTAGATCTGGGGGCTTATGTACTATTTTAAGAAAAGGTGGTAAAGTAAGGAAAAGGAGAATTTGGGCCTCTAGGGTAGGGGTGTACTTGTGGGAAGAAAACTAGGAAGTACACAGTCAATAAAGGTCGTTGGGTAAAATTTGCTATGTGACCACCAGTCATCCCTGTGGGAATAGAAGTGAAATTTTACAAATGGAGTATCATTCCTTTCCAGAAGGGAAATGTATGCCTGGCTTTTAGGCAGGAATGGGGAACACAGGAGCTTCTTCATGTTGTGTCTTCAACGTCTTCAGTTCAAAACAAGCCTTTGGACAATGTGGCATATTTGGAGTGGGGGGGGGGGGCGAGTCATATTCTGATTCTTTTCACAAGATTCAATAAGAACAAATGCATTATTTTCTGATGACGGTGAGAATTCAATTTAAAAGATGCAGGTCTCATTTCCAGAAGGAGGTTCATGAGTAAAGAGGGAAAAAATGTGGGGTTTACTGAGTATGTTTATGAGCAAAGCTTTGTTAAGACCAAATCAAAATGTGAGTCTGCAGAGCCTCAGTCTGCTGATTCCTGAACATGATTCCCAGCAACTCAATACCTATTCCAGCTTGCAGCAGCTGTAGAAGAAAAGACCTGGGCACCAGAGATTCCTGAGGCAAATTTCAGGTCCAGGCTTTCCAGAAACCATAAATCTATATCCCCTGCCATTCAGGAATATGGAGAACATCTCTGACTTTCTCTTAAATTCACTTCTCTTTGTCCTTTTGCCTTTGTTTCTGGCCTGAAACATCCTCCCCACTGCCCATTTATAAATCTTCAAGATGAAATTGGTAGGTCTGTTCTTCTTAGGTTATTCTCCTTGCATCCCCATGGGGTCTTAACCATTCTCTAGTATGATATTGGCGCCCATCTAAATAGGATATTTGGGATGGTCATGCCTCTTGTACTTATCTCCATGAAATATCTGAGTACTTCCACAATTTCTCCTACTCCTTCTCCTCCTTATCTCCTATCTAGTGCCCATCTTCTAGTCTGAAGGACAATTTCTGTTCTCATTGTTTGATTTTGGTCCTTAGTCAATACGAAATTTTGAAAACACAACAACAACAAAAACAGGCATTAGAAACATGCTGACTTATTTGGTCCAAACTTCTGCCTGACTTCAGTACATTCCTCCATTCTCTCCTTCAAAGAGGATCAACTAGGAAGCTCTGGCACTGCTCCAAGACACAGCAAGCCCACACCCTCTCTTCTCCCTGGTTTTATAGAAATGGCAAAAACTAGCTAGCTGCTGGCAATAATAGAGGTAAGAGGGGGGAAAGATGTTTTTCCAAAAGAATGGGAAATAGGGAGCAACACGTTTTATTTTCTAACTTTCAATATAAAGCTACAAAACTGTAGGAGTTAAGAAAATGAGATAAAATTTTACTTAATTAGAGTCTACCCAAATGGCTTTTGAAGAGATGCACTGTTTTTGGATAAAAACTTTTAAGCTTGAATGACATTCCCAAGTGTGGGCCTGGTGAAGCTGATACCTTCAGTGGAGCTTACATAAGCTCAGTAGAGTTACTACATTACAGTAGAGCAAATCAGACATGCTCCTACTTAAATGCTTCATTTTCTTCAAACAATGCTTGTATTTTCTTTGCTTTCATGTCAATTTTTTCCAGTAAAAAAAATCTGAAGCCAGATTTAAATATTTAAATCTTCTAACTACTAATAAAAATTGGTAGTTGACTTTTAGTAAAAACCACTCATATATTGTGAATTACTTCAAATTTTGTTTCTTAATGTTACAGAGTTCACATGCCAGAACGTTAGTGCACAAATGACCTGTGTGATAAAATCACTGTGACTTTTTATAAATAGTTCAAAATTAAAATCTAGGGAGATTTTCCTCTTTCTCTTGCCAAAGAGAAATGGCGTCTAGTAGTGTTAGTGATGACATTACCTTCAAATGGAATAATCCTTCATGAAAAGCACTCAAATATATTTAGAAGCATATGCAGGGTATTTTCAGTGCTAAATCATATGCACCTGGGTTACCTTGTATACTACCCCTTCACAATTTATAGTTCTGTTTGCAAATATTTTACTCTAACTTTCCTATAACTTTCTTTTCATCATTATAAGAAATAAGAGGATTCAAGCAACATCTAGTCTAAGGTCCTTTCTTCCTAAATATTGCACCCTTGACTCAAAAATTATTATAAAAGGCACAAACAGGAAATCACAGTCAGTCCTTGGAAACTATCCCAATATTAACTGAGCCCAGCCCATCAAGGTAGGGGGCAGCACCACTCTATGAGGGCCACTCTTTAAGGAAATAAATCATTGGCCCATTCTGTTACATATGACCAGGATATTTAAATGGTAGAGCACTCATATTCAGTGAGAGCAAATAGGTGGTCAGACCTACAGTGCTGGAATTCTATCTGTATTTTTTTATATCAGGTCTTTTTTATGTATAATACTTTAAAATTTCACATACCTGCCATATTATTTAGCCTGATTTATTAGCCTGAAATTTGCTTCAAACAACCCAGGCAGCCCTTGATGTGTTTGTAACTCCTTCAATCTCACAGTGTTCTCCGAAGTTAATTCTGACACTACTATGTGTTGCCAAAGACAATGTGTTTCTTCCCAGGTGTGCTCATACAGCTGAGATGCATTCTCGGTCCTTGGGGTAAAATGAGTTGTTCTCATTTCCCAGGTTATTCTGTACTGTGGTTTTCAGGAGCCCATACCTTTCACAAAACCTATTACTGCAAGTGTTTTTTAGAACAGTTGTTAAAGATTGTGAATTATGAACACCTGAAAATATTTGGCAAGGCCTTATGTCTAGCAAAAATATAAAGGCGTTTGTCCACAGGTTCCAATCAATTTTACTGGAATATGTAAAGAGAAAAAATATAATGAAAATAGAAAAGCAAAGAAAGTTCTTACTAACAGACCAATGCATCTCTTACTGTCATCGTCATCATTATTATCATCATCCCTATAAGTATATTAACACTACTATTATTCAAAGAGTGCAAATTAAAATAGCACTATCACATTTTGCTCAGCTTAGGTCCAATAATAATATATCCCCATGTTTCATGGGTTTAAAAAATGTACACTCTTCTCCCAGTGGAGAAAAGATAAACTTGAAAGGAAAGCAGATAGAAAAGATTTCATAAGAATGAGGAAATATTCATTTTTATCACTTGTAGTAAATGATTTAAATTCATCATTTTCTTAAATGTATTGAATTGATTATATCTAGTAATGCTACTTTCTGGAAATAAAAAAAAAGCAAAATCATTACACATGTAGAATGATCATTCCTGTATAATTATAAGAATAATTGACATACTCTAAGTGTTTAAAAGGACAGCAGTTAAATAGTTATAAGATACATTTCATAAATATGGTAACATTCTGAGGATAATGCCACATGTAAAAATAAATAGGATGGACTTAAGCTAAAAAGCTTCTTCTCAACAAAAGAAATAATCAATGAGGTGAAGAGAGAGCCTACATTTTGGGAGCAAATTTTTGCTACATGCACGTAAGATAGAGCACTAATCCCCAAGATATATAAAAAACTTAACACCAAAAAAATAAATGACTCAATAAATAAATGGGCTAAGGAGCTGAACACACACTTCTTAGAACAAGATACACATTTGATCAACAAATATATAAAAAAGTGTTCAACATTTCTAGTAATTAGAAAAATGCAAATCAAAAATACTCTTAAGATTTATCTCACACCAGTTAGAATGGCAGTTATCAAGAATACATACAACAACAAATGTTGGCAAGGATGAGGTGGGAAAGGCACACTCATACGTTGCTGGTGGGACTGCAAATTGGTGTAACCAACCTGGAAAGCAGTAGGGAGATTCTTTAGAAAACTTGGAATGGAACCACCATTTGACCTAGCAATCCCACTCCATAGTCTACACCTAAAGGACTTAAAATCAGCATACTATAGTAATGCACCACATCAATGTTCATAGTAGCACTATTCATAATAGCTAAACAGTAGAAGCAACCTAGATGCCCTTCAATAGTAAAATGGATAAAGAAACTGTGGTATTACAATGGAATATTACTCAGCATTAAAAGAGAATAAAATTATAGCATTTGCAGGTAAATGGATGGAGTTGGAGATATCATGGTAAGCAAAGTAAGTCAATCCCAAAAAAACAAAGGACAAATGTTCTTTCTGATAAGTGGATGCTGATCCGTAATGGGGGGCATGGAAAAAATGGAAGAAATTTGATTGAGTAAAGGGGAGGGAGGGATGTGAAGGGTGCACGGGGACAGGAAAGATGGTGGAATGAGATGGACATCATTACCCTAGGAACATGTATGAACACACATATGGTGTGGCATTACATTGTGTACAACCAGAGAAATGAAAAGTTGTGCTGCAATTGTGTACAATGAATTAAAATGTATTGTGCTGTCATGTATACCTAAGTAAAATTAATTAATTAATTCTTCAAAAATATAGCATTTTACATGCATGATTATAATTTTGTAAAATGCATGCTTTGTGCACAAGTGTGTATCTGGCAAGTTATACATCAACATATTAGCAGCAGGTATCTTTTAGGTAGTAGAATTATAGATGATTCTTTTTTTCTTCCTTATGTCATTTTATATTCTTTAAATGTTTTGGAATAATCATGAATTACTTTTCAGTAAAAAAGTGAAATTTTTAAAGGATTCTTAAAGGTATTTTTATTGATACCTGAAATCTGAACCAGTTGCTAGCCGACTATTGTCTAAATACTAATGCCAGCTTGGCCAACATAAAGGAATTTAATCACTTAAGAGTAATGCTCTAACAAGGTTTAAAGGTGTTGACAACTTGCGCTGGCTTGCCAGTTAAACTGCACAGTATGAAAAGACAAGTGTCTGCCATATAGTTATTGTATACCATCATTGAAGACTTTGGTAGATTCTTTCACTGTAAAACTCCAACTCTTCTGGTGCTCAGAAACAGTGATCTCATGCTTTATTATTTATTATTATTATTGTTTATTATTATTATTATTTATTATTATTATTATTTATTTATTATTTATTATTAGAGTAATAATAAATTCAGGTGGGCACAGAGCTGGGTGCAGCAGCATGCACACCTACAGTCCTAACTACTTGGGAGGCTGAATCAGGAGGATGGGAGCTCAACACCAACCTGTGCAACTTCACAAGATTCTGTCTCCAAAAACAAAACAATATAGTGGGTCTGAGAGTGGATAGTGTAAAGCTTCCCAGATATATTTCGTATGCAGCTTACCAACATTGGATATAGACAAGGGCTACTCTCAGTGTATTGCTGTCCCTGAACTGCTCCTTACAGTCCATAGACAGAATCATTCAGAAATCAAAAGTGAGATGAGAGTAAGCATTTGTTTATGTTAGTTGGACATAGCTGTGACATCCAAACAAGTGACCAGTGAGTATCTCTCATTAAGTTACGTACAAAGCAGTAAGCTTACTTGATGAAACATATGCAGATACCACCTATCAGGTCATGATGAAGTGAAAAAAGAATTAAAAATGAAAACTGATCCTTTAGGACACGGAGGTTTAATGTGCTTAACATCTCAGGTACATTACAAGCTACGGAGTGTCCTCCAGAGGACCTAACACAAACTGCACCTACTGCAGGTACTCTTGGAAATGCTTCCTGAATTGTAATAAATGATGGTTCAATGTTTTTCCATTTAAGAAATTAATTAAATTTTAACGAGGGCCATTAGTATCATGATGTCTTTACAATGAAATAATTTACTTAGGGTAGTGGAGGGTTCTGACATTGTGGTTAGACTGACTTGAGATATATTTTGAAGCAGAGCAAGCTTCTTAATGTCCTTTAAGTGATCCTTTGTCTCTGGTTTTACCCAGTTGACTTATTCATAATGTAACAGCTCTTACTGGCCCAGGTCCATGGTCTCTCTTGCACAAGAAGCTATGTCAATCACACCAATGGCATCCTTAGCCCATGGCTCACATGTCTCAACCTTGTAAAGATCATACAAAGAGCTATGCCTGGATCTTTCTCATCAGTACATGTATCCCCTGGCTCACTTTTGGGCTTTTGAAGTTGGAAGATATTTACCAGGAATAAAAATTGGGTTGTTGAAACTACAACAATTCACTGAACAAATATCCTTTGTTGTATACCTCAGAAGTTTGTTCAGAGCTAAGATGACACTGTCATAGATATCCAAGGGTAGGACTTCATGAACCACCATAATTTACTAAGGCTTCTATGAGGAAGAATACTTTGCCTCCCTATTTGTGACCTCATTGTTATGTGCTATGAATAGTGGCCTTGTCAGAAAACATGGCAGATTGTTTTTACGGAATATTTTGAAGAGCCAAAGAAAGGAAGAACTTGTTATATTTGTATCTTCATGAACTTCTGATTACAGAGAGAAAGACAAGGGAATTCCACATGGTAGAATACTGTTAAGAAAGGCAGAGAGATGGGGGAGGTAGAAGGTTTACTTGGGAAATTCTGGAAAAATAAGTGTGTCTGAAGCTGGGCTTTTTTAGATTTCTTGAGGAGTGTGCTGTAAGACAGCTTGAAAATTATAGGGTCCTCTGAGAGTGTTAAAGAAAATATTATTCTGACACTTGTAAAAATGGTAAGACAGACTTTATTCAGGAATATTGCGATAAATGTCAAGACTCTCACAACAGGGGAAAGCAACAGGGCTCAACTTCAAACACAGCAAGCACAGCTGGAGATTTATTGTCAACCTGGTGTGTGTTTGGGGCTGGGGGTGTACAGGAATGGAAAATAACTAAGAGGAGACATCAGGGACAGAGGGGATTCTTGCTAAACCAACTTGGACAGAATTTTGCTGATGGTAGCCCAGCATGATCACATAGCAAGGGAAAGGGTTTCATCACATATTAGGGACAATCAGATATCAAGGGTAGGGAAATTCTCCCTCTGCCAATTTAGGAGGATATTTACTAACACTGGAGAAGCAGCCAATGATAAGACCCAAGGATGAGAAGTAATCAAAGGAACCAATGCAAAGTTTAGTCAAGGGCATAGACTCTGTAAAGGGTCCCATAAAATGTTTATATGTGCTTGTTTGTGTAGGTTCACATATGGGGGAATGATCTCTTTATAATAAACACATTTGTTATAGAAAATATAGGAAACACAGAATACTTAGGGGTAAAGCACACATTATCCCTCTGCGCAAAGGCAATATTTTAAAATGTTCATTGTATTTTGTTCCAGCAATTGAATGTATGAACATAGGGTTTAAAGTATAATGACAGTAAATCAATCCAAAAACAAAACAAAAAAAATTTTTTATAGTCCTTAACTGTATGCAGAACATTGAGGACAAAATTTACCCTACCCCACCCTCCATAGCATCTTGCAGATAGAATTGTTGATTTAAGGGCAATTGTCTCCCATGAATTTTACCAATGTGTGACAATTACCCAAGTTCCTGGGCTGAGAAGCAGCCCTGCTGTGAAAATTTATAGTGCTCAATAGTCCTCAAAATTTCTCATTTGTTACCCATGGTGAGATAGAGAGGTAGCCTTGGGGGGTGGGTAGAGAAAGAACTGAGTACAGAAAGAAGAGCAGGAAGCTTTTTGCACACCAAGTTGAAGCTTGCAAAACAGAGAAGCAACAGTTTAAAATTATGGGCAGGAATGAATCACCCTTCTAATGTTTTCTTATTTATTTATTTATTTATTTATTTATTTATTTATTTATTTATTTATGGCAGCTAAATAAAGTCTTCTTAATTTGAGATCTGTTATAATTGCTACCTGCGCTGTCAACTGAAGATAATGATACCTGCTGTACCAATTCATAAGGTTTTTAGATAACATCATTTACAGATTTTCAAAGAGCTGGACAAGTTTAAGGTATTAAATATAAGGAAGTTTTATTTTTGTAATTTATAGGGGAGTCAGCAAACTTTTTCTATAAAGGGTGAGAAAATACATATTTTAAGCTTTGTGGATAAGATAGTAAATATTTCAGGTGCTGTGAGTCACACTGTCTCTTTCACAGCCACCCCACTCTGCCTTTGGGGTGTGAAAGCTGGCATATACTGCAAGTGCACAAATGAGCATGGCTAGTCCCAATAAACTTTATTTATGGACACTGAAGTAGAAATTTCATTTTCTCATTTATTCACCATGTCATTAGATCCTTACCACAATTTATTTCTACAGCCTTTAAGTTGCTACAGGATAGATCCCAGCTCAGGCTTTTGTGCCAGCCAGATGCTAGATTAATATTGAACAAGAGATCAAAAGTCTTAGGCCATGTGTTGGCTAAAGAACCATGGAAAATAAAGGTGTCGGACAGAAGTCTTGCTTCTTTGTTAATGTAAGAAATTCACGCTAAGCCATTAGTAGAAGCCTTGGGATGCCAACATCCATGTCTACCTATTTTTTTTCTTCCTTTTAAACACAGAAACAATCCCTCTTAAGATCACAGTGATAACCAGTATGCTTTGGAGAACAAGAGCGGCCAAAAGAAATGACTTAGGTCTCCAGGAGAGCAAGCAATCAATTTCAAGAAAAATGGTTTCATTACAGAGACTGAGCTTCTGAGGAATTTCAATTCCCTGGTGTTCCCTGAGGCCAGCCACAGGGGCTTGGGGTTGGGCAGGTTCTTATTGGCCTACACAATGAACTGTTTCCTGGGATGAAAAGGAACAAGCCTCTTCAAGGAATGAAAGAGGGCAGCAAAGTCCTAAGTAAGGAGAACCTTGAAATAATCTCTTCTCCAAGGATCTGAGAGAAGATGGACTTCCTTAACTGGAACATGGCAACCAATAAAAGCAATATTAGAATGAGCCCCATAGTTTACTGCCAGGACCTTAATAGACTGAGTAGATCACTTATCATTAGGTCAATAGACACTGTCTGACTTCTATAATGTATCCCTGTCTTGTCAAAAGCATCAAAAGCATGGTGGGCCAAAGAACAGAACCAATTAAAGCAGCCAGAACTTTGAGAAGTTGACCTTCATTTCTTGGGGGAGATATTACCTTATACGCAGGGGAAAGAAGATTCAAGATTGATGACTGACCCTGTGAACTCTGACTCTTCCTCCAACCCTCCTGTCAATGATACTCATGAAATAGGTATTGTTCAGGAATGCTGGATCTCAGGAATTCTCAGGAAGCTTTTCATGATCATTGCAATTCTCAGTGTGGAAGTGAAGAGGTGAGAAAACTGTTCTTGCTTGCACAGACCTGTACTCTGTCTTTGAAAGGATACTTGATCGTGTTGACTTTAGTGAAAGGTAGCAGAATACACCAACCCCAAGTGTATCTCTTTGCCTTGAAGATTATTTTGAGCTGAAGGTAACCGAGAAGAAGTGAGTCAATGAAAGCTCTCTACACTCCCCATGCCTAAAAGCAGGACATTAGAAAATTTGCCTCCCCTCCTTTCTCTACCAGGAAGAAAAGATGTCAATTAGTGGAAACAGCGCTAGACCCTCATCAGCCCATAGATGGCACCAGAGAACACCTGCGCAGCAAACCTGACTGACCAGTGTGGGAGACTGGAGTGTGTCTCTTCAAAGCAGGAAGGATTGAAGACAATGAAGAACATGCAGATGTAGGAGAGCTCTCAGCTCTCCCAGAGTAGGACACAATTGTACCAAAGATATTCTGAACCCCTTTCTATTAGGAACAAAGATTAGTCAATGAAAACAACTTTGTATCCTTATCACACTATAGATGGTACCAGAAAAGTCTACAGTAACAAGCTGTACTAACTTGTCTTTAATATGTGCCTTCCCCCAAGTAGCCACCACTAGAAACTCAAAGTCCTTTTCACTTGTCACTTCTCTAAAAATTCACTGCTCTGGTGAAGAAGCCATATAATATGCTATTTAAAGCCATCTCTTAGAGAACTACTCATTGTCTAAGTGTCTCCCACATATGCATGAACTATCCATATTAATCACTTTATGTTTGGTGTTCTCTCTTTCCTATCTTTTGTAACAGAGGTCCATTTCATCTAAGAATCTATGGGGGTTATTCTTCCTTACCCTACACCAGACTGTATGTCACCAATTTCTCCATCTATTTGCTTCTTACAATTTGCATTTCTAAAAACTCAAAGTCCTTTTCCTTTGTCTTACAACTTCTTTAGAAATTTATTAAGGTTCTGAATAAGTTCTAAATATAATCACTTTGAGTTACCATCTCAGTGTACTTCAAATGTACGTGTGATACACAACTTCTGTTTGCTTTACTCTTCATAATTTGTCTTTTGGCAGTATAATTATGCAAGATCCCTGTCAGAGGAAAGTAAAAAGAAAGAAATTTTTCCTCTCCTCCACTGGTAACTCCCAATCTTCATTGAAGGCCAGAAGAAAAACACAGCCAAGTATATAAAATTCCCTTACCACATAGGAATAAGGAGAGAGCAGAGCCGCCGCCCGTGCCTACAGGAAAGATACGCAAGCAGTATGAAAAGACAAGGAAAGAAAGGACCACAAGCAATGCAGGTCAACGCAACTTTAGAAGAGGTAACAGCTGCAGCAGATGGAATGTCAGATAAAGAATTCAGGATATACATGCTTCAGATGATCTGGAGTATCAAGGAAGACATTAGACAGCAAAATCAGACAATGAAAGATCACTTCGACAATGAATTACGCAAACAAATCCAGGAAGCAAAGGATCAACTATACAGGGAGATAGAGGTTATAAAAAACAAACAAACAGAAATCCTAGAAATGCAGGAAGCAATAAACCAACTTAAAAACTCAATGGAGAATACTACCAGCAGAGTAGAACACTTAGAAGATAGAACATCAGACAATGAAGACAAAGTATTTCAACTGGAAAAGAACATAGATAGCTCAGCAAGACTGTTAAGAAACCATGAGCAGAACATCCAAGAAATATGGGATAACATTAAGAGACCAAACTTAAGAGTCATTGGGATACAGGAAGGTACAGAGCTCCAAACCAAAGGAATGAGCAATCTATTCAATGAAATAATACGAGAAAACTTCCCAGACTTGAAGAATGAGACAGAATCCCAAATCCTAGAAGCCTACAGGACGCCGAATGTGCAAAATCATAAGAGATCCACACCTAGACACATTATAATGAAGATGCCCAACATACAGAATAAGGAGAGAATTTTAAAAGCTACAAGAGAAAGGAAGCAGATTACATTTAGGGGTAAGCCAATCAGGATAACAGCTGATCTTTCAACACAGACTCTGAAAGCTAGAAGATCCTGGAATAACATATTTCAAACACTGAAAGAAAATGGGTTCCAACCAAGAATTGTGTATCCAGCAAAATTAAGCTTCAGGATGGAAGATGAAATTAAAACCTTCCACGATAAACAAAAGTTTAAAGAATTCGCAGCTAGAAAACCATCTCTTCAAAACATCCTTGCCAAAACATTACAGGAAGAGGAAATGGAAAATAACAATGAAAACCAACAGTGGGAGGTAGGACAGTAAAGGGGGGGGGGATAATCAAAGAGGAAAACAAACCATGTTTAGTAACAGAAATAAACAAATATGGCTGGAAGAACAACCCATATCTCAATAATAACCCTAAATGTTAATGGCTTAAACTCACCAATTAAGAGACACAGGCTAGTAGAATGGATCCCAAAACAAGACCCAACAATATGCTGCCTACAGGAGACGCATTTGATAGGAAAAGACATACATAGGCTGAAGGTGAAAGGTTGGGAAAAATCATATCACTCATATGGACTTCGGAAACAAGCAGGAGTGTCCATCCTCATATCAAATAAAATAGATTTCAAGCCCAAGTTAATCAAAAGGGATAAAGAGGGACACTACATACTGCTTAAGGGAACCATACACCAACAAGACATAACAATCATAAATATTTATGCCCCAAACAATGGTGCAGCTATGTTCGTCAAACAAACTCTTCTCAAGTTCAAGAGTCTAATAGACCACCATACAATATTCATGGGAGACTTCAACACACCTCTCTCGCCACTGGACAGATCTTCCAAACAAAAGTTGAATAAGGAAACTATAGAACTCAATAACACAATTAATAACCTAGACTTAATTGACATATATAGAGTATACCACCCAACATCAAGCAATTATACTTTTTTCTCAGCAGCACATGGATCCTTCTCAAAAATAGATCATATATTATGTCACAGGGCAACTTTTAGACAATATAAAGGAGTAGGGATAATACCATGCATCTTATCTGATCATAATGGAATGAAACTGAAAATCAACGATAAAAGAAGGAAGAAAAAAGTATACATCACTTGGAGAATGAACAATAGGTTACTGAATGATCAATGGGTTATAGAAGACATCAAGGAGGAAATTAAAAAATTCTTAGAGATAAATGAAAACACAGACACAACATATCGGAATCTATGGGACACATTGAAAGCAGTTCTAAGAGGAAAATTCATTGCTTGGAGTTCATTCCTTAAAAAAAGAAAAAACCAACAAATAAATGATCTCATACTTCATCTCAAAATCCTTGAAAAAGAAGAGCAAAACAACAGCAAAAGAAGTAGAAGGCAAGAAATAATTAAACTCAGAGCTGAAATTAATGAAATCGAAACAAAAGAAACAATTGAAAAAATTGACAAAACTAAAAGTTGGTTCTTTGAAAAAATAAACAAAATCGACAGACCCTTAGCGATGCTAGCGAAGAGAAGAAGAGAGAGAACTCAAATTACTAGCATACGGGATGAAAGAGGCAATATCACAACAGACACTTCAGAAATACAGAAGATAATCAAAAACTATTTTGAATCCTTATACTCCAATAAATTAGAAGATAGTGAAGGCATCGATAAATTTCTTAAGTCATATGATCTGCCCAGATTGAGTCAGGAGGATATAGAAAACCTAAACAGACCAATATCAATTGAGGAAATAGAAGAAACCATAAAAAGACTACCAACTAAGAAAAGCCCAGGACCGGATGGGTATACAGCAGAATTTTACAAAACCTTTAAAGAAGAACTAATACCAATACTTTTCAAGCTACTTCAGGAAATAGAAAAAGAGGGAGAACTTCCAAATTCATTCTATGAGGCCAACGTCACCCTGATACCTAAACCAGACAAAGACACTTCAAAGAAAGAAAAGTACAGACCAATATCTCTAGTGAACCTAGATGCAAAAATCCTCAATAAAATTCTGGTGAATCGGATACAAAAACATATCAAAAAAATTGTGCACCATGATCAAGTAGGATTCATCCCTGGGATGCAAGGCTGGTTCAATATACGGAAATCAATAAATGTTATTCACCACATCAATAGACTTAAAAATAAGAACCATATGATCATCTCGATAGATGTGGAAAAAGCATTCGACAAAGTACAGCTTCCCTTTATGTTCAAAACTCTAGAAAAACTAGGGATAACAGGAACATACCTCAATATTGTAAAAGCAATCTATGCTAAGCCTCAGGCTAGCATCATTCTGAATGGAGAAAAACTGAAGGCATTCCCTCTAAAATCTGGAACAAGACAGGGATGCCCTCTCTCTCCACTTCTGTTCAACATAGTTCTCGAAACACTGGCCAGAGCAATTAGACAGACGAAAGAAATTAAAGGCATAAAAATAGGAAAAGAAGAACTTAAATTATCACTATTTGCAGATGATATGATTCTATACCTAGCAGACCCAAAAGGCTCTACAAAGAAACTATTAGAGCTAATAAATGAATTCAGCAAAGTGGCAGGATATAAAATCAACACGCATAAATCAAAGGCATTCCTGTATATCAGCGACAAATCCTCTGAAATGGAAATGAGGACAACCACTCCATTCAAAATATCTTCAAAAAAAATAAAATACTTGGGAATCAACCTAACAAAAGAGGTCAAAGACTTATACAATGAAAACTACAGAACCCTAAAGAGAGAAATAGAAGAAGATCTTAGAAGATGGAAAAATATACCCTGTTCATGGATAGGCAGAACTAACATCATCAAAATGGCGATACTACCAAAAGTTCTCTATAGGTTTAATGCAATGCCAATCAAAATCCCAACGGCATTTCTTGTAGAAATAGAGAAAGCAATCATGAAATTCATATGGAAAAATAAAAGACCCAGAATAGCAAAAACAATGCTAAGCAGGAAGTGTGAATCAGGCGGTATAGCGATACCAGACTTCAAACTATACTACAGAGCAATAGTAACAAAAACAGCATGGTACTGGTACCAAAACAGGCGGGTGGACCAATGGTACAGAATAGAGGACACAGAAACCAATCCACAAAACTACAACTATCTTATATTTGATAAAGGGGCTACAAGCATGCAATGGAGGAAGGATAGCATCTTCAACAAATGGTGCTGGGAAAACTGGAAATCCATATGCAACAAAATGAAACTGAATCCCTTTCTCTCGCCATGCACAAAAGTGAATTCAAAATGGATCAAGGAGCTTGATATCAAATCAGAGACACGCCATCTGATAGAAGAAAAAGTTGGCTACGATCTACATTTGGTGGGGTCGGGCTCCAAATTCCTCAATAGGACACCCATAGCACAAAAGTTAATAACTAGAATCAACAAATGGGACTTACTCAAACTAAAAAGTTTTTTCTCAGCAAAAGAAACAATAAGAGAGGTAAATAGAGAGCCTACATCCTGGGAACAAATCTTTACTCCTCACACTTCAGATAGAGCCCTAATATCCAGAGTATACAAAGAACTCAAAAAATTAGACAATAAGAGAACAAACAAGCCAATCAACAAATGGGCCAAGGACCTGAACAGACACTTCTCAGAGGAGGACATACAGTCAATCAACAAGTACATGAAAAAATGCTCACCATCTCTAGCTGTCTGAGAAATGCAAATCAAAACCACCCTAAGATACCATCTCACTCCAGTAAGATTGGCAGCCATTAGGAAGTCAAACAACAACAAGTGCTGGCGAGGATGTGGGGAAAAGGGTACACTTGTACATTGCTGGTGGGACTGCAGATTGGTGCAGCCAATTTGGAAAGCAGTATGGAGATTTCTTGGAAAGCTGGGAATGGAGCCACCATTTGACCCAGCTATTCCCCTTCTTGGTCTATTCCCTAAAGACCTAAAAAGAGCATGCTACAGGGACACTGCTACATCGATGTTCATAGCAGCACAATTCACAATAGCAAGACTGTGGAACCAACCTAGATGCCCTTCAATAGACGAATGGATAAAAAAATGTGGCATTTATACACAATGGAGTATTACTCTGCATTAAAAAATGACAAAATCATAGAATTTGCAGGGAAATGGATGGCATTAGAGCAGATTATGCTAAGTGAAGCTAGCCAATCCCTAAAAAACAAATGCCAAATGTCTTCTTTGATATAAGGAGAGTAACTAAGAACAGAGTAGGGACGAAGAGCAGGAGAAGAAGATTAACATTTAACAGGGATGAGAGGTGGGAGGGAAAGGGAGAGAGAAGGGAAATTGCATGGAAATGGAAGGAGACCCTCAGGGTTATACAGTGGAGCGGGTAGAGAGAGAGGAGGGGATGGGAGGGGAGAGGTGGGGAGGGGGGAGGGTGGAGGATGGGAAAGGCAGCGGAGCACAACAGACACTAGTATGGCAATATGTAAATCAATGGATGTGTAACTGATGTGATTCTGCAATCTGTGTATGGGGTGAAGGTGGGAGTTCATAACCCACTTGAATCAAAGTGTGGAATATGATATGTCAAGAAATTTGTTATGTTTTGAACAACCAACAATAAAAAATTAAAAAAAAAAATTCCCTTACCACAAAAGGTCTAGAGCGTAACTCTACCTATGAATTCACAAATGTTTGCTTAGAGACTTAAGTTTTAGATCATTAAGAGACCCTTTACCAGATACTTTCATTTTATTCCCTATTTCCAATTTCCCATCCAGGTAAGAACCCCTTAGTAATTTCTACTACAGATACATTATATTTAGCATGTTTTTGTTCTGGCATGAATTCCCATAGAGTGTGCATGCTGTATGTACTTCACTTAAAATAACCACAGCATCTCAGCATTCATAACCTCTAGTGATTGCTTTAAATAAAGAGTTTAAATTCCTATCATATGTCTCGATGCACAAGAAGCAAAAGAGGTGCTACCTTAAAGTGCCTCTACTTCTAACCTTTTTATCTCAGAGGTTATATATAAATTCTAGCATTTCCAGCTACATGGAATCAACTGGACCCTACTTACCTACTCTTAATATGTGCTTCAGGTCATTTCTGACCTCTGTTATCCTTGTCTATCTAAAAGGCCCTCAAGACATGTACCTTAAAATATCACAGGCACAAAGTTGATATTCTAACTGCTGCCTACTTTTAGGCGTGAGATTCTGATCACCTGCATTCTTATAGTTTAAAGACTTAGATCAGAGAGTACCTAGGTCGATATAGTTCCCCACTACCACCCCGTGGTGCTCAAACCTAGAGCCTTACGCATGTTAGTTAGCACTCTACCAATGAGCTGTATCATCCCCAACTCCAGAACAGCTTCTTTACTTGCTCCAGAAAATTCCTATCTGGAATGATGAAGCTGTAAATCAACAAATATATTTTTTTTCTTTCTTCCGGGAAATTCCAGAAAACAAATTTATCTCATAAACAAGCCTTCTGGATGAATAGATCTTCTATAAGAACTTCTATAAGATCTTCCATCTGATAGGTCATCAGTTAAATTATCAAGAGAGGCTTCTAGACCCTCCCTTGTTACATTTTAATTCTAAACTCTTAGACCCCAAAAATGAGTTTCACACCCAGGAAGACTCAATCTTAAACCCTTTGATCCCAGACCCCCCACCTCAAAACTGTCTTCTGATCTCCTGTTCAAAGTCAATGCCACACTGCCCACATGGCATTCCCCTTTTTCTTATTAAGTCAATAAGTAGCTTGCTTTAGCTTTGCTTGATCAAAAAATAATTCTAGTGGTATTTTGAGGAAATCAGCATTTGATAAACATGGACTGAAGAAGCCCAGCTCACCTTTTGTTTTATTTTCCTCACTCTACCTTATACCTGGGCTTCACTCAATTTATAGCCTAATACAATAAAAAATGATTATTACATTACAGCAACAGCTAATAGCTATTGACATGATGTACTTAATAACATTGGCTCATTTAATTATCACAACCACTCAATGCAGTAACAATTATTTTTACTCTAACTTTAGAAACAAGAAAACAGAAGCATAGAGAATTTTAATAATTTGTCCAAGACCCTGTACCTAACAGATGGTGGGGCTAGACTTGAACTCAGGCAGGGTGGATTTAGGGTTTGAGGTCTTAGTCACAATCATCCTATTCTTCCAAAGAGTACTGCTTTTCTTAAACTCTCAATACTTTTTAAAAATTTTATTTGTTTATTTATTGGTACCAGGGCTTGAACCCAGGGGTGTTCTACCACAGAGCTACATCCCCAGCCCCCGGCCCATTTTTTATTTTGAGATAGGTTACACTAAGTTGCTTAGGCCATTCCTTAATTGCTGAGGCTGGCTTTGAATTTGTGATCCTCCTACCTCAGCCTCCAGAGCTGCTGGGATTATGGGTATGCACCATCACGCCTAGTGTTAACTCAAGTCTCTATTGGTTCTGTTTTCAACTGAAAACTCTCAAACTCTCATTCAGAATTCCATCTGCATTGAAACTCCAGTGAGAAAAACTATCCAGGACCTCCATTTTCTCTAGATTCTCAGTGAAATCACAAATAATAAACTTCACAATCTCTTTATTGAATGGATATGCTTGCCCTACTTCCTCTGTGGATTTCTTTGTCCATTTTATAATTTCCACAATATTACCAATGGCATCATCTATCTATCAATCATAACTTGACTTAAAGCATATCACTTACAGGAACCACCTTTTGTACTAATCTTAACTATAATTAGAGTGCAAGTCTCACTTCAAATTCAATAGGACTGTGATTGGCTTCCCCAACCCCAGGGAGGGAAAATATCAATTCTTCCTCCTTCTTTTCTAATTGATTTGCATTTAGCCAGTTTCCCTGAAAACTTCTATATCTCAACTATATCAAATTTTCCTGAATACCACTGTCTTAGCTACATTATGGAAATGTCAGTTGCATGACAATGCAAACAGTGAATAAATTTAAAATCTTTGTGATCTGGGTGGAAGAGTCTGTCCCCTTTCTAACACTGTGTGTGTCCATCAATGCATACTCACTAACAGTGGGCTGGTAGAAATAGAGATGGGAAATGAAGTGAATTGCATAACAATTCCCCAAATAGGATCATTCTCAAACAGAAAATAGAAGTCACTAGAAAGGATGCATTTTTTGTCTCAATAAGTATCTTATCTTTCAGATCTGAGCCCATAGAATTAACTACTTAGCAATTTAATGAGTGTTCTGGCCACTTTGACTATGGAGAAATTCCTTCACCTGGCATTTTGCAGAGAAAGTCTTTGTTGGAACAGGAAGCTTTTGTATGCTAAAAAATCTATGAGAAAAAGTTTTTATGTGTCAATGGATTTGCTGAAACCTCTGTGGACTGCAAAAGGGAACACTCTCAGAGGGCAATATTAAATTCAACCCAGGTGCTCTGAAGGTTTTCCTTATTTTATTGATCCCAGGAAGACAGAGGGTTATTGAGGTTGAGATGAGCTTCTCATCATATTATCTTTTCCAGGACTCTCCAGAGGGCAGTGGATGTCTTGGTCACAGCACCTCCCCCAACTTCTGGTATTAGCTCTTGGGTGTGAGGTACTTGAGTCCCTTATGGAGTTTTGAGAAAATCTTTGTTGTCTTGAAACACTGTAAAATTGTGTTTAAAAGTCTACTCAAACACTTAACAAGTTGCTCTAAGGATTTTGCTCCGGCAGAAATAAATTATAAAAATCAGTTATTGAATAAAAACCCTTTAACCAGGAATCTTTGTTGGCAAAGGATTTTAAAATAAAGGATTCTAGAGTGTACATCAAGTTTTAAAGACAAAGAGTGATATTTAATTATCCAGAGCAGCTAGCAGTCAATTAGCAGCTGAAGGTGTTCCTTAAGGTTTCTGGGTTTGGAAAAGGCTGAACCTCATTTCAAAATGAAAATGGCTTGCTTCTGAAGTTGTGTGTGTCCTTATTTCTAACAAAGAGATATGTCATTTATTTTCCCTACTCTGCCATCACTATTGGGTTGTTTTTTTAATGTGTGTGCTTTAAATGTGTGTCACTTATTCATGCTTTTAATGAGAAATTTCAAAATCAGGATATTTAAGGGAAATTGGGAAAGACCTCAACAGAAGTGACACTGAGCTGCAAACAAGTATAATTCCCTGTATGATGCATCATTCTAGTTAGCTCCAGCACCTCAGACTCGATGTGGCTTCAGCGTTATTCCCCTGGATTCTTCTGTAGCTCTCAATACCACAAAGCCTCCCCAGTCCCCATTTGATATTCAAGTCATCAATGACTTCATCTCACATGTTTATTACTGCTTTTTTCTATATGCCAAATACCTCAGAAGTCCATGACTTGCCCCTATATTCACTTTTATTCAGAAAATTTGTCTATATTTTGTAGATATTTGTAGGCTATTAAATTCTACCTACTATGTGCTATCATTTCATGTCTACAACCACTGAGATGTAAACTCAAAAATTCTCATATTTGCACTATTGCAGTTTGCCATATAGATTTCTACTTTCATAATTGACCTCTCCCTTATGGTCTGATTGCAAAATCACCAAGCTGATTGACCTTTTGGAAGAAGAAATTGGTTGCCATATCCCTGTGCTTCAAAACCTTCACTGGCTCAGTGTGGTATAAACAACCACATCCAAATACCTTATCTTTAGGATTCTGATCAGCAGACCACAAGAGAAAGCGTAACTCCACTGAAAAACTCCCCTCACTTTGCACTTCTGCTTTGGAGTTATTTTTCTCTTGATGCCATGAATATTCTATCAAAAAATGTTTTAATGAGTATTTGGTACACAGACTTCTGTGAACCTTTGTAAATACATCTGTATGGTAAATATCTTGTAGTTTACTAAATAAAAAGTACATACCTTTTAGTATGAGATACATGTTGACAAATTGCATTCTAGGGAGGCACAGATTTACACTTTCCACAAAGAGTGGGCCCTTATCCTGACCTTTGCCCAGCAAGGCTGAAGCACTTAGAGTCCAAGAGATTAAGTAAACAAAGAAACTGACATTTGAATTCAGCCCTTTTTGGTTTCCAAAAATTGTTCTATTACGTAACAGAGTCTTCACAGTTAAAGAATTATGACTGTTAAGAAGGCTAGCTGATGTTTATATTTTATAGATATTTGTAGGCTATTAAATTCTACCTACTATGTGCTATCATTTGATTTCTACAACCACTGAGATGTAACCTAAAAAGGGATTGATTGACTGGCCTAAAGACATGTAATTATCTATGAGCCTGCACTCTGCTGCTCTACTGCATCCTTACTTAGAGCTCACAGGATCTTGAGCATACCCTCCAAATTTCCGATTTGTAAAATTAAGAGGAAAAGCAAAACAGTTAACTAGATTATTTCTATGATAACTAGTAGTTTATAGCTTCTTAGATTTTTTTCTATTCTTTTGTTAGGGATTTAAAAGGACCATCCTATTGGCTTTCCGATAGTACCATCAAAGTGTTATTTATCCTATTTGTAAAGAGTATGCCTGTAGGTGTGTAAAGGCAAGGAGGTGTATGTGGCACACAGCTAATACTCTTATAAGTGTTTTATAATAATTGGAACTTCCCAGGTGTTATACTTGGCTGCAATGTAACCAGTTTATAATTAACTAAAGTTTGGTTCAGGTGTGTTGTGTAATCTAATTAACTGCACTTCTCTTGCAGGACTTGGAATTTGAATATCTAGCCACAGGTTTTCAAAAGTTATTTTGTACCTCTGAGCCTCCTTCAATAATGTGGAAGCAAACAGAAGTCCCCATTAAACCACAAATGGGCTAGACAAAAAAAAAAAAGCATTAAAATTTCAATAGCTAAAGATTTGTACAGTTATTAATTTGTAGCCAGGAATTTTTATTTCTCGAGAGTTTATTCTCTACATATCCTCTTGATTTGACTATTGTCAAAGTTAGATATATTTGTATTTTTCCATGTTTTTTCATGCTTGAACAAAGAAAGTGAGGCCACAATGACACTGGATCACTCTCAACTAAATCATAACTGCATTGGGTGTCCTTAGGGTGGTCACTTGAATATTACAGTTCCTTTACATGTAAATAGAGGATGACAAGAACTATAAATAGCACAAAAATGATGATCTGAGGAAAGTATTTAGCATTAAATATGTTATTACCCTCTCTGCTCATTGCTGTCTGCCCATTTAGCCCTTGCAGAGTTTGGGAGGGTTTATAATTGGGGACAAAGGACTTGGACTTGGAATAGCATCTATTACTTTCTTAAACAGAAAGAAGATCAATGAATGCAATTTTATTAATTCTTATTTTGAATTTGATTTCCAAGACTCTAATATCCATCTTGATGTCGATTCTTATTTTCACTAAATGACTCCAGAGCTATTGGATTAATGCCTGCCTTCCATAGTGGTGCTGTGCTGGAGATCATGAGACAATACACTTTTATAATGCACTTTTTATAATGCAATTTTATAATCCCAGTTCAGCTTTTTTTTTTTTTTCTTCTTCTTCTTCTTCAAACAGTTCTTGGAAGGCTGTGTCCCTTCTGCCCTATGACCTCTTTTTTAGGCCTTCATCCTGGTATCCATATCGCCAAGCATATTTGCCTTTAATACAGTCACAGTTGATTTCAGAAAGGACAAAATGATTCTCCTTGCCTGATTCTACATAAACTTCTCTTCATTTACTATCAAATGCATCCATGCTTTTGATTTTATTTTTCAAAACTCTTCATAATCTCAGTCCATATCGATTATTGAATATCTTGAATTCAAAACCATCAGCAAATGACTTGATACTTTTATTATACAAAGGAAAGGAATGGGGAATTATTAAACTTTTTAGAAATTTAAAAATCTCATCAGCAAAGAGTCAACTTTCTTTCAAGCTAAGATTTATTTTTCTTTGGGGGAAGATCTTTATCATCTGAAAGTCTAATCTGGGCCAGGAAGAGAAGGGAATTCACATTTCTCCGGTACATCCCTTCCAAACGTTTGTTCTATCTGAAGGACTTGTTCCTTTTACATATGGAATGATCACATCATGTCCATTCATTGAAAGGTTGGTTTCTAATGGATTTGGCCAGACTTGGGGGCCAGACTAGCCAAGGTAATAACACACTGTTCATTTCTTCACCTAGTCGTTATTACTTCAAAAGCAATTCATCCTTTTAAATAATGAGGTAACTCTTGGGGAGAATCACAAAAGCAATTCTTGCCAGCTGGCATTTGTCAGTGAGTAATATATCACTGAAGGGATTGGACGTGTTAGATGGGTGAGGCTAATTCATCATGCAGATGAAATGCTGTTTTGATATATTGAAGGAGATAAGGATGCCCAAGAGAGAGTGGGTGTTTTCCTATTTTTTTTTTTTAGATGGAGGAAAGATGAAAAGGAATGGGGGGAAGACTTTCATTCCAAAGAGGATCTTTAAATTACAGTTGTGACATTGGTGACGTGAACTAACTATGGTTAATGGAGTGAGGCCATTTTTCTTAATATATATATATATATATATATATATATATATATATACACACACACACACACACACAAAGTTATCTTTTCAATGGTAAAGCATTAGGAGGTGGATTTTCTTTTAATAAGCCAGCCATAGGTTAAGTTTAACTTCCCAAAATGTTTTCAAGCAATACAGAGTCTTGCCTTAATGTTACTAAGCAAATAAAACTGTTGGTGATGCCATTTTATAGATAGGGAGCTCTTTTACTGAAGGACAGATCCTTTTCCCTCTGGGGACTAGGCTGAGCAGGATGTTTCCTACAGGCCAAATGTGTTTCCAACTTAATAGATGAGGCCTCCAGTTGCCATGGCAACAATATGATTGTAGATTTTCCTCATCTGGAATATACAAAGCTAGCTTCCATGAAGAACAGCATTTCAACATAATATGAAAATCAGATATTTGAAAATAAAAGTATTTTATTTGACTTCCCAATCTTTACAGAGTGACAGCAGGTTTAAAACACCTCAGTTTGAAAGCTTAGGTTCTTGAGAGGACCATGGGCTTCCTTTTCCATTAAGACGTAGCAAATATGCTGCTTAAATTTAAAGTGCTCATGCATTCAAGCTACTCCTGGAAATATATGCTACAAATATCAACAGCTTGAGATAACAGACATCTTCTACTTAGGAGACTGATAAGGCCCACATAAAAAGACTCATATTTTTGATAGGTGGTTTTAGGTTTTCAGTGCCCAGAGATTATAAATGTTATGTCTGATTATTAAAAAGGTTTTTTTTTTTAATTTGTTGTTTTTAGATATACATGACAGTATGATGTATTTTGACATATTATACATACAAGGGATGCAACCCATTACAATTTTGTCCCATTCTTGTGGTTGAACATGATGTGGAGTTACAGTGGTCATGTGTTCATATATGAGCATAGAAAAGTTATGTCCTATTCATTCTATAGTTTTTCCTATTCCCAATCCCCTCTGCCTTCATTTCCTTTTGTCTAATCCAATGAACTTCTACACTTCCTCTCCCTCCCCTCCCTTATTAAAAAGTTTGAAGGTAGTGTTTATTGGGACCAGAGAAAGTGACTTGTCTTTGTAAATGTGAACACCATATCAAGGGACTGGAATACCAAAAGGGTAGAGACTCAGAGTGAGACCCAGTAACAGATTTGTGGTTCAAAAGCAAGCAATTCCTTCTATAAATGTGGGAAGAGACTTTGGATATTCGAAAAGTTAGCAAGAGGATTGAGTTTGAAGAAAAATTTAGAAAAGTGTAAGATAATTTGTTTTCCTTGTTGTCCATCTCCTTGAAAGCTTAACAGCAACCCAAGAGAAAATTACTGAAGGGGATTGCTCATCCAAATTTATTCATGGTACTGTGGATAAGACACATGCCGTTCCTGGAGGGGTTTACAATTGTGTGGGAAGTGAGTATCAGGAACATAAAAGAGAAATGCATAAAAACACAAAGCAAAGGAAGATAGCAAAGAAAGGGGTTCTGTGCAAAGTGAAACTGGCAGGTCCTGTGGCAGCTGTTCTACACTTTGCAGATCCTTGCTTTGTCCAGCACAATTGGAGCATTGCATACCTCTCCTCTTGTTTGTGAACTAAGAAGAGTTTGTGCAGTTGTTGCATCTGTACTGAAACTGTATGGAACATTTTTTTTTGTCATTATTTCCTTAACAGTACATCATAACAGTTCCAAATATTCATATTGCATTAATTGTTATAAATAATTTAGAGATGATTTAAAATAAACAGGAGGATATTCCGAGGTTATATGCAAACACTGTGTCATTTAAGGGACTTAAGTATGTGCTGGTGTTAGTATCCTTGAAGGTCCTGGAAACAATTCCTAATTGATGCTGAGGCATGACTACTTGTAATGTTTTCTCCTTATAGCAAAAAATATATTTTTACTGGGCAGTGGAGAGAGATACCCAAAGACCCTGACACAAAGTACATTTGAGGGCAATTTCCATGGAAAAGTATTTCTTTTATCTGTCATCATGGAATTTTAAACTCTCAATAGGGAAATAGAATAAGACTTAGGCCATGCTATTTGCATTAAATTGATTATTAAACATATCAAAAGGGAAAGACAGTAAAACAATAAGTGATCTTTAAATATCTATGTTATCCTGAGAACATTTGCATTGTTATTTCTTTGTAGAACCTCTGTAAGCAAATAGAGAAGGCCACATTTCAGTGAGCCAGTTGAGAATGGAAAGGTCATTGCTGAACATTTTCACTGATGGTTAATGTAGAAGAAGAGTAATACAGGGCACTTTCAGATGGGACCCCAGTGTCAGGTATTGTCAATGAATTTTTACCATAAAGATGTGTCATATATGTATAGGTAAATTTATTTATTCATGCTTAAATTTGAGGAAAGAGTCTTCTAGAATAAAAGGCCTGAAAAATCCAGTAACATCTGGTTAATAAACTATTTTGAATAAAAAAATATTGGAATTTTGTTGACAGCCCCTTTAGTATAGTATAATATCTTGGAGTTCTGAAAATTTCACTCATTGCATTATAGAAATAATTGAATAGTTCAGAGTCTTAAAGGAGAGGGTGGAATCTTCTGGATCTTAGTGGAAATTTTCTTACATAAAATGCTATAGCCAGGCACAGTGACACATGCCTGTAATGCCAGCAACTTGGGAGGCTGAGACAGAAGGATTGCAAGTTCAAGGTCAGCCTCAGCAATTTAGCAAGGCCCTAAGCAACTTAGTGAGACCACATCTCAAAATAAGAAATATAAAGGGCTGGGAATGTGACCTAGTGGTTAAGCACTCCTGGGTTCAATCTCCAGTACCCCACTCCCCAAAAAAATACTATGAAAAGGAAAATAAATAAAAGAATTGGGATGGTGGGAGGGAAGTAATGGCAGCTAAATGGAAGAGGGGTGGGAGAGAAGGGGAAGCGAATGGCAGAGATCCTCAGCAACAGACCTCAGAGGAGCCTTGGAAAGTGCACTTTCAATGTATCTCCATGAAGTCTCAGCACATTTTGAGAACTAGTTTACTTTGGCATTTTAATGCAAGGTTTCTGTTAAATGCTGATTTATGATGGGCACAGGGTGTAAGACAATAGATTATAGTTTTATACATACAGGATTCCCAGAGGTAACACACATGTGGAGCATGTTGGGTAGGACAACAGGAGGTGGTGATGAGAGTACAAAGTTTCAAAATTCTGAGTCTACTTAAGGGAGCAGCTGTTACATAGTTCCAACCAACTGTTGGCATGGCTATGATTAATTTTCTCATTTAAAAGAGTATGTGTGAGTCAATTTGACAAATAGGTGGGCTGGAAGTGGCCCCTGGAAGTCTAGTTTTTGACCTTTATCTACAGCTTCAGTTTCAGTAGGTTTGAACAAAAAGAGGGAGAAGGAGCTTGATTTCAGGCCTCAACATTTCTGTCTTATTACATAGGCTGTGAAGAGCTATGGAAGATCTGTGAGCTGAAGAATGATATATATAGGAGCAGTTTCTAACTTGGCAATTGAGTTTCCAATTAAAGAGACAATTTGTTGTAATAGAATGGGCACTGATTTTAGTGGCAAAATCTCCCATTTGTGTCCCAGTTGAACCCACTTATTTCTTGATTTAATGAAGGAACTCCATTTTATTTCTGTGAGCTTTTTTTGCCTTCTCTACAAAACGAGCACAGTACCCTAATTGTGAAATTAAATAATAATAATAATAATAATAATAATATGGAAAGGATTCTATAACTTGTAAAGGGGTATTAAAATACATTTGTCTAGGATTTTAGGTCAAAGAGGAGAGAGAATGGAATCTCAGAAATGCCTTGGGAGCCTAATGTAATTGTTCAAGGAAAAGAGGGTGGAACTAATATTTGCCTAATGATCAGGCTGAAGGCATAATTTGGGAGGTTAAGTAGGATGAGCAAACTCCTCTGGGAACTCTTCTGCCTCATTCTATGCAGTCCATAACATAGGAAAGAACATGCACAGACTAAGCTATATTATGACAGATAAGCATTTCCTGTTTCTTGGGAGGTGCTTCTATCAGTTCTGTGGGACAATTCAATACTGGTTGTCTATCCTTGGACTACTATGGGCCTTTTACAAAACATCATGCTCAGACGTTTAGATCTTATTCTATGAATTCATTCAATGCAAGAGGCACCAAGGAATTGGAGACAGCACAGCAGACAATCCTGTTGAAGAGATTTAAATAGAAATAAGTGCAGGGCATCCATACCATGCCGTTTTGAATTTCAGATTTCCCCATCTTAACCAGGCAAGAAGGTTCTTCTTCTACTTGCCACCACACACTCTTTCCCTCTCTGCCTTGGAAGGGTCAGGGTTCGCTCACTTACACCCACATTGTTAGAGGGTGGTAGGCCAGCTCTGTACACCTGGCAGGGTATCTGAAACATCAGCACAGCATAGCAGGGAGCAGGGTAAAGGCCATGGATGTGCATCCAGGATTCATCAACCAGAAGACAGCAGCAGTGACAGGTAGCATCCATTCACAACCTGGCATAGGATGTTATCCAGATTTCTAACAGCTTGAGAGTGACTGGGTAAGAAGTAACAGTGAGCTGTGTGAAGGGACATCTACAGTGCACTACTCCCAGCCTAACTCTATGGACTCCAATAGAAGGCTGAAAACAGATGGATCCCTGCAGGCGATGGCTGTACTTTGGTGCCCAGCCAGTTACCAGTGAATGGCAAGAACCTGGTTAGAGCAGTTTGGTTTTAATCAGTTATTTTAGCCTCTGATTGTTCTCACGCTCTTCAGATGGTGTAAATGACAAGGCACAGCCATTATGTGCATGCTGGGTAGTTACGAATTTTGTGGCAAAGGTTTAATATGGTTCCTTTTTAAGATTATATGATATTTAGCCGTACCAAAAATAAAAAATAAAAAATAAAAACCAGCAGAATTGTCCCATAAATTCCAGAATTGTGAAGGATTAGGGACCATCCATGATTGGATAATCAGTTTCCTACTTAGTGCTAGCATTATATCAGATGACTCTGACATCCCTAGAAACAGTTGGTTAATGTCACCTGAGTGCCACTGTATTAGACTAAATTTATGCTATCTTAATCTCAAAAGTTTGGTGTTTAAGTTAGTGCCCTGCTTCCCAGTGGTGGTTAATTTTAGGTTACAACTAGATTAAGAGATTTCCAGACAACTGAGAAACAATTACTTCTGAGTTTAGCTGTGAGCATTTCCAGAAGAAATTGACATTTAGATCAGACTGAAGGGGGATAGAAGAAATCACAGATGAAAAAGGCAGTGGAAATGTGAATTTGCTCTCCATCTTCTGCAGCAGGATGTCAGAATTCCAGTTTCTCAGGCTCCTGCCTAAGACTCACACTGTTGACTTCCCTGGCTCTTCAGCCTGCAGGCAGCCCATCACGTGACTTCTCAGCCCCTATAACTGAGTTACCCAATTCCACTAATCAATCTGCTCTCATGTATCACTATCCCTATTTCCTATTTGATCTGTCCTTGAAGAGCCCAAAGACACTACACTCAATAGTCCTCTGTAAATATATTTAATTGTCACTGTGATTGCAGGGAGGACATGGAGAGCAGGCTGTGCCCTCCTCTGAGTGACTCGATGAACAGGAATTTTCAGACTGTGCCCAGCCTTGAGTTACCCAATTTTATAAAGCCACAGTTTTCCATGACTTTTTTATTCCACTATGAGTACAAGTGCCAAGGTAGGATGACTCTACACCTTGTTTATACAAGTAAACAACTACCATCAGCACAGCACAATCATGAGGTGGAAACTGATAAATAATCAGGCAAATTAAAAAATTAGCTCTTGTGAACTTATCAAATTACCTCAGAGGCACATGGATGCATGAGTCTATCAAACTCACACCAAGAAACAAGGTCAAACACATCAACAAACAATGAAACCTCTCACTGGAGGCACCTGAGATGATGGCACATCAACTCCAACAGCCATCCTCTTATCAGACCACAGGATAATGTGTCATGAGGCTCACAGGCACCCAACTCCTGACTAGTCCCCAGAGCTGCACCCCACCCCCTGTTTCCCTGCCAGATGCCACCTTCTTTGAAACTGCCCCTATGGAGACCTTCATCTTGATCAGCTCTGTGCCTTGAACAAGTTCCACACCTTGAAGAAGTTCTGCAGCTTGGTTCATAAATCTTACCTGATTACCAGCAGGGATTCCTCTGCATGTGGACCAGCTTTCTGCACTTGTTTTCTGTTTTGCCTCTTGAAACTCTGCAGCCACTGTTAACCCTTACATAGCTGTTCTCTAACCTACCTATCATTGTGTGAAGTATGACGAGTGACTTGACTGTTACAGATATTAGTCATTGAAATGGAAATGCAGCAAAGAACTTGTGATTGCCCTGCCTATGGATACTAAGTGGACCATGAGTACTTGATGAATTAAGACTGAAAAAATTGATGTAGCTTATGAATTTGCTGTTATTTGAGAAATTCTAACATTGTGCAAAGATGCAAACAGTCTCTGTTAAGCTTTCTCATGAGAGAGAGTCTTCCAAACATAGTACCTTTTATAGAGTTCTATGGACTACTTCATTATATTGGATCCATGAGTCTAAAAACCACAATGAAATATTTTGAGAAGAGAAGTAATGATACAGGCAGAAAACATAAGTTTGTTATTATTTTTGTTATTTCCATTTTTACAATGCATTCAACTCAGAATAGTTCACCTCTGGTCACCAAATTGTAAGATTTTTGTTTGTTTGTTTTCCCCAACAACCAACTCCAAGGCAGAAACCCACAGATGCCCTCTGATTCAATCCTGACACTACTACCTAGACACAGCATCAGATACCACAGACTAAAGGCTTAGTTTTCAAAGATGGCCCTCACTTCTGATGCCAGTTACAATTAGTAGGTTGTCCCCTATACTTCTGATCAAGTGGCTGTAAACTAGGGATTTCTATAACCTCTGCCTCAGCCTTGAGTAATTTGGTAGAGTGGCTGACAGATCCAGGGAAACATTTTAATTATAATTACCCACTTATTGTAAAATGAACAGCCAGGTGGTAGAGATGCATGAGGTATGAAAGAAGGGACTTAGGGCTTCCATCCCTCTTCCAGCACGCCACCATGCAGGAACCTCCACACATTCAGCTATCCAGAAGCTTCCCGAATCCAGTAGCTTTAAATTTTTATAGAGGGTTCATCATGTGAAAATGACTAATGATGTCATCTGCAACTGTTGCCAACTCAACGTTTATCCCCTCTTCACTCCCTGGAGGATGGGAGATGGGATTCACAGATCCAACACTCAGTCAGTCATCTGGTTGTTTCTGGTGGAAATCATTCCCCTCTAAAGGCTATTCAGAAGCCCCCATTCCCCAGCCAATTTATTAGCTTGCAAAAAGACACATCGGTTTATAGATTCTGGGAGTTCTATGCCAAAAATCAGAGAAGAAAACCAAATATATGTCATATTATGATATCACAGCCTCCTAATGTTTGGATGGTTTACAGGTTCTTCCTTAGGAACTCTTTCATTGGGCAGTGGCTCAGTTAATGAGTATAAGAGATTTCCCTCCCTCTTGCTCCCTTTTACTAATGTGCATGACACTAGCCACACTGTTGTCCTAAGAGCAGGAAGAAGATTGAGGAAGTGGTCTTTTTTAGGCCCTGCATGGATAAGTTCATCTAACATTTTTTAAGTAAGAGGTAGGTTTTTATGGGTTATGACACAAGAAATTCAAACCTGCAAATGTATCAGGGTTCAGCCTTCTGGTATGTAAATTTGCTTTTGAATAACTCCATCTAAAACTATCATTAGGATCATGGGATACTAGCTCTGAAGATCTACAGAATTTCAGAGGGATTATTCCCAAGATCCATAAGGAGGGGCCACTCTCATGCTTGAAAATGAATACTCAAGATTTTTTTCTAACCAAAGTCACAATGGCTGTCAGACCCAATATTCTATTTGTTTTACCACTTTTCTAGCAAACCAAGGTAAACCACAAGAGCACATATATCAGGAATTTTAGTAGAGAGTTCATTTAAACTGTCATTCCCATATCCAACACTCCCAAATCTGCTTTATATCACCTGTTAGGTTTTATCTATATCAAATCTCTCTCTCTCTCTCTCTCTCTCTCTCTATATATATATATATATATATATATATATATATATATATATGTGTGTGTGTGTGTGTGTGTGTGTGTGTGTGTGTGTGTGTACCTGTGTCTTATAACTTGCTGCATTATTTTGTCTTTTAAATGAATTTTGACCTTTTTAGTGAAATATATCTGTGTATAGAATAGTCCAGTCACATAATAGGACTTCAATAAATATTTTTTTTTCTTTTATGAATGATTGATGTCAGCATATCTGAAACTCTTGCCATGCCCCGGTCCAAAGTTCTAAGTCTATATATTCCAATTTCTACCAGATATAAATCCATTTCCTTTAACCTGATTCATTTTTTTCTCCTTAATACTTGCCACTCTAACTTTATAAACAGATACATGCTTACTCAAAAAGTTGTCTTCTTCTTCACCATTCCTCCAAGTAGTATACAAGCTCTGTGAAAACTAAAATCGTACCTCCCTTTGTTTATTGCTCTTTTTCCTATTCATAGAAAAATACCTGGAATATGGTAGCATGAACCTAAAAGATAACTTAACTCATGATTTTCTTTCAAGGGCCCCTACTGTGCCCTTTCCTTTTTGTGCAAATGGTCAACATAAATTCCTTCCTTTCCCTAGATCTAAAGCTTTTTGTTGTGGAATATTTTATAGATGTGGAGACTCTTCACCCTTTGTTATTTGGCATAATGCTTTTTATAACACAAGTATCATTCAGAGATAAATCATAAATAGAGTATTTTCAAACACAATAGCAGTTTGTCCAAATGGAAAATATGAGTGTAATGTGAAAGCTCTCATTTTTCTTACATGAATCGTAACTGGCTCTAAAACTGAGGAGAGGTTGGGTAGTGCACACCTGTAATTCCAGCAGCTCAGAAGGCTGAAGCATGAGATCATAAGTTCAAAGTCAGCCTCAGCAACTTAGCAAGGCCCAAAGCAACTTAGCAAGACCCTACCTCAAAATTAAAAATAAAAAGGGCTGAAGATGTCACCTAGTGGTTAAGTACCTCTGAGTTCAATCCTTGGTTAAAAAAAAAGTGGGGAGGGGAGAGGGAGAAAGGCAACAAAGAGCTCTCTAAGCAGTGCCCACTATGAGCCTGGGTCATCAATCAGATCACTGAGTTGCTAATTTTCTCAAAATTCTTTTGAAATACATTCTGACACAACCATTTCATATTGAGAAACTGAGGCTTGGAGAAGGGATGTTTCATCTCCAAAAACACGTAGTTGGTGGCTGATAGGCTCACGTTCTCGCCGAGGGTTCCCTGACAGATGAAACTTCCTTCTTCCTTGTGTACAGATTAGCATTCTGTAAGCATTCCAAACCAGGGAAAGTGGGTAAAGGCTTGTTCTTTCACAGTTTCCTTTAAATACATCATATGGTCTTTAGGGAAACAAAGCCAGAGTGTCAAAATCAAGTAGCAGACAGAAAAGGATAATCACACTAAACCAAATATTATCATGAAGTAACAAACTCTGCTTTGCCACCTAGGAGGTAATCCCTGTGTCTGTCAGATGCTGGGACATTGAAAGTCTATACTCTGTTCTTTAACTCAGTGTGTCTTTCTCTCACTTTATAACCTCCAGTGTTTACTTTCTTTACTGCCATGTTACCTAAGTATATTAACATTTCATGCTTATTGATCTTTCACAATCAAAACTATTAAAAATATTGAAAAGAACAAAAAAATATAATTTAGTACTAACAGTGTTTATTTAATGTGGTTGATGCATGATGCTGTTTGATGATAGAAATGGTTATTCTTGATATGAGTATAGCTGAAATACTTAGTGTAGTAACTTCTTTTTAGTTTGTCTAGAATATAGTACTTGGTAAAATATAATTACTTGATTGTTCTTTGACTCTTAGAAATAAGTGTAATCTTGGCATAGTGGTTGATTTTTACTAAGAGAAAAAAGCAGTGTTTTCCTACCAAGCCCTCTTCTAGTTTTAATTGATATTTAGTTGGTTTATAGTCTGAGACAATTAAAATAGTTCTAACTGGCACCAGTTCTACCATAAATGTATTTTGAAACAGGTAACAAATAGACCAGCACTGAGCCATAGGTAATCATGTAGAAAGCTTGGCTTATGCATATATTTATTTTAAAATCTAATGTAATAACCCAATTTAAAGTTATTGTCAAAAACAATAGCAACCCCTCACAAAAACAAGCACATAACTTCCCCCAGTCCTCCAAGACTACATTAAGCCAGTTTACAAAACACTGTCAGGGGCCGTGCACAGCAGTCTCCAGGCCTTCAGAGCTACATTCAGGAGCAGCCTCTTGTGCGCTCCATCGGAGGACGAACCCATCTGGGCACAGCTGGAAGAGATTCCGCCACTTCACTTCCAATGTCAGTTAAGCAAGAAAGCATCTAAAACATGTTCACTGACATTCACACGTTTGCCTCCAATCCACATTTATGTCTTTGACTTGTCTGGAAAAACCATTTTCTAGTAATATTAATGAAACATCAATCAAGAGTACATTGGAAACTTCAAAGTTGCAGTGACTATAATGTTGATTGCTTAGCTATAAAGGAGACACAGACTAGTTGGCTATACTCACCGGGGTGACAGGAAGGAAAAGGTCTTGCTGAAGTTGATTATCACTTTCCTTGTGGTCAGTGAACAGTGTTCAAGTGAGTTCTGTGAGCAGAGGCTTCCAAAGCTACCTTAGCCATGTTCCCTTAAAGAGATAACCTCAGCAGTGTCCAGTCAGAAACTCCAGAAAGATGGGATTTAGAGGGCAATTTTCCTCACTGCTTATAATGTCAGAGAGAGAAAAGCAGGACTGGAAGGGTGAGAGGACAAGAAGAAGGAGGGGAAAATAAATTGAAGGAAATTAAGATTGCTTAGCTATCAAGATAAAGATCTTGCTGTTAATTTATATAATTTTAGAGAAGAAGGCGAGTTCTGTGTTAAGAGCTTAAAGTGGAGGGCATTAAGTTAAAACCAATGGCTCTGTCAGGTACTAGCTATATGTCATTGGAAATAAGCTTAATAAAAAAATGGCAATAAAATTAATATTCTTTCCAGGATTTTATAAGTCAACTGTCTATTCCCAGGTCATTTCTTTTGGGGAAAATACTTGTGCCCCTAGATAATGTATGTACTCATAAAGAACAAATACCAGCAATAAGAAGTGGTTTAAAAAAAATAATGGTAAGAAATATGGTTGAGGCAGCAAGAGTAGAGGAGGTATTTCTAAAACGATTCCCTTTTCTTTTTCCTGAAAGAAGAGAACACAAACACAGAATGCTTAAAAAAAATTAAATAAACTAAGATATAAGGTAAAATAAAACAAAACTATGGCCCTATCATGGAGGAACTAAGATGGCTCGTTGAAAGCAAGTATATGCAGGCTGAACTCATAGGCAGAAATCAAGGCTGAGAGACCACATGGAGGCAACAGGAGTGGGCAGGAGTGATAATTCTCTTCCCTGAATTTTTTACATCATTTAAAAGCCGTCCTCTATTTCTATTCTTCAATGCAGTATAAAAATCTAGACTCTGGGAACACAAGATGGGTATTCTTGGAAGTTCATCAAATATTCTGTTCTTGCTTTGTTTTGTTTTGGTACTGGGAATGGAACCCAGGGCTTCACATATGTTGGGCAAGCACTCTACCACTGAGTTGCACTCCCCGCCCTACACTCAGCAAATATTCTGACACAGTATCCACATTATTTCCCCAAGAAGGGAACTTGATACATTGATTCCAATGCAAGCAATTCATGTAACAACTGAACAAAATCTGGGAGCTTAGATGTTAAAATTCAATAGAAGAATGGCAGAAGAATTCAGCAAGGTGCATTAAGAGTCAGCTACCACTGTGGATGATAAGAGATCAAACTCTTAGGGACACTCTGACCATCAGTGCAAGGTTAACATCAAACTTACACTATTCAAATCACAAGGTAGTTGGGGACATGCCTACCAACCCCATGTCCTTCTTTGGCGAGGAAACCCTTGAGATCCTTCTGATCTGCTATGTAAGCATTTAAAGTTGGCTTCAGAGGGTAGATTCATCAGATAAAGAAAGTCCAGACAGCACAAAGTTGGGCTGGTGCACAATAAAATTGTTAGAGAGAAGGAACATACATAAGTGAAGCAAACTATCTGCTACAGTACAGTAAAATCCACCTGTGACCCAGATTAAGTTCACTTTGTCATGTCACTGATTCCTTAAGGTTCTTGTCATTCAAAATTTATTTTCTTCTTCCTTTTTTATTTTCAGTACTAGGAATGGAACCTTTAGCCTCACACATACTAGGGAAGCAATCTGCCACTGGCCTACACCCCCAGCACTAGATATCGTAAAAGAATAAATAAACTTATAAAACCAAATAGGAGATTAAGGAACAAGTTTTATATAACCCTTTGCTAGGTGATTCCTTTCCTTCATTTCCCACCTAGATTCTCCTCAACTTTGATCTGCTTACCCTGTGAGGTCACGCTGATATTAGACATCTGAGAATACCTGCTTATAGCACTTTTTTTTTTTTTGGGGGGGGGGTGGCGTCCTGGGGATTGAACTCACAGGAGTTTAACCACTGAGCCACATCCTCAGCCCTTTTTATTTTTTTTATTTTTGAGAAAGGATCTCACTAAGTTGCTCAGGGCCTTGCTAAGTAGCTGAGGCTGGCCTTGAACTTGAGATCCTCCTGCCTCACCCTCCTGAACTGCTGGGATTATAGGTGTGTGCCACTGCGCCCAGTTTACGACACTCTAAATAGACCATAGTTACTAAAAATTGTCATTTACAGATACTATTTATCATGTAAACATCAAGAAGTCTCCTCCAACCTACTGTGACTCCCCCTGGAGTTCTAGACATGTCCTAGAGCCCTGTTGTATTGCAACATAATAATCAGGCTCCATCTCTCCTGCTGAGGCATGCTAGTCCTCCGACATAGGGATCCTGGTCAGCCCTTAAAACTTTAAGTTTACCAGAAATATTGTCATGTCTCCTGGTAGAAGTGTCCCCCTTTTTGCTAACTGAGAATCAGGATATCTCTATCATAATAAAACTTAAATGGTCATGGGATCAGGAAAACACAAAGCCCTACCTGAATCATTTAGACTGGGGCATGAAGAGGACTATTTTCAAACCTTAGTGCCTCTCACTTTTCAGGTATGTACCACCATATGATGATCATTGATTCAAGATATATTCCTCATTTCAAAGGATACTGACCATTCTTGGAGGGTCATTTACATCTGGAAAACCTTAGATGAAACTGTAAAAGGTTATTTCAGTATTAAATTAAGTTGGCAACTACTGGCTAATGTGGTATATGTTAGAACCAATAGACCCCATGCCTTTTCTCCATTGTCCTCATTCTTTTATATAAATTGGGATCTTGGTATATAGTAACACTGTGCAAGAACCCAAAGCAGTAAATCAGATCCATTGTGAGACACAAGATAAGCCTTGATCAGAAAATTAATCCACACTGTGAGGACCATGGAGAGCCTTCATCTCTGCTACCATGGCTCTAACTACTCAAAACTTTGGAGTAGTGAAGGTCATGAGCTGGTTGAACTCACTGAACCAGCCCTCTATTTACAGGGCCACTGACTGCCTTTGTTACAGTAGGACCTATCTGACAGCCATTGATGTGAATTCAGATATTCACACACGTTTTGCACATTATCATAAAAGTTCATCCACATGCTTCTTCCTCAGATATCTTCAGATTCTCAGATGCCTCCAGTACCATAGGTTCTGTTAGTCAAAAGACACAAGTAGCAGGTTTATTTATTATTTATGTGTTGCTTTCAAAGCTAAAGAAATTGGCCAAATACCTCTCTCTCAGTGACTTCAGTAGTCATGTTTTAGAATGCTCTGAAACCAATGAACTCTTCTAGTTTGCACCTTGTTTCAGGTCCTTAACCTTTGTAGGAGTATTTCACCTTCCTGTGCCATAGTTTATTTCCAGAGCATCCTGCTTACTTGCACTTTCTTCGACACAATTTCATTTAATAAGATCATTACAGTGATAGTCTACCTAGTGACAACAAAGGTCAGATAACTTCAGACAGAGTGCTAAGAAAAAAACTATGACTGGGCATTACTTTTAGTTTTTGGAGCTTTAAAATAATATATTCTTCCCATCAATGACAATATACTAACTGCTAGAGACTCTCTGTAGAGATAGTCTTTATTCTAATAAAGATACCATGACTGACTTATCAGCCACAATTATAGCTCTTATTTTTCAGTAGGCTACCATCTTCCATCAGGATCCATTTAGTAAATTTTATGAGTTAGGGACCATATCTGTGCACACTTTCAACCTTCAAATGGCACAAACCTGCTAATTCATTTAAATTGGAATTATTGCTTATTTAATGTCTTAGAGAGGGAGTAATTTCAGGGGCTTAAACTTGCACTTCCTCACTTTCTTACTTGTATTCCACAGATTCTAAGACAGAATATATCTATCCCAGTTTCTTCAACTACAGAATATATCTATCCCAACAATGCTCTCACAACTGCAGACATGACCATAGGTGGATTAATGGGCCTGTGAGACTTAGGGCTAGATTATAAGCATCCACCCTCCTTTGTATGTTTCCACTTCAAGAAGGGCCATGAGAGTTTACTGGATGACCTGAAATCAGTGCAATTTCAGACCTTATATGCAACAACTTTCAAAATACCTGGATATACCAGTAGGTAACTACTGAGGAAAATGTCCAAAGCTTTCTTTCAGAATGGAATGGAAGAATTTGCCATGATGTTGCTAGTTGTTCCTCAAAGAATTCCTCTATAGATGGGATCTGGGTCTGATTTGCTCAGGTTACAGAAACTGGAAAACAGTTATGATTTACTTTTGCTGTAGATAATTTTTTGTTTGAGAAATTCAAGCAATTCTTTTGTCAATTACCTCTGGTTTAACCTGGGTTTTTCAAAGAAACTGAACCAAGAGAATATGTATACATAGAGAAGGAGATTCATTACAGGTCAAGTGATCACAGAGGTTGGTGACTTCAAAATCTCCAATGGCTGGCAGGCTGGAGACCCAGAAGATCCAATGGCATATATGAAGACTGAGGACTATCTGCTGCAGAATTCTCTTCAGATGGAAATTGGTCTTTTTGTTCTCTTTAGGCCTTCAGTTGATTCAATCAGGCCCACTCATATATGTAGGCAATTTAAATCTCATCCAAAAGAATTCTAAAAATTGACACATAAAATGAAGTCCTATCATCTATCTTGTCCCTACAAATCTGTGGTTGATTAGCTTTTACCAGAGATGTGAAACAGAGCCTGCTAGTTCTCTTGCTATTATAGTAATAGGGTCTTCTTACCTCTGAGGATTACAAGATACTACCATACCTTTTGTACTTCAGAATTCTACCACCTTCCCTGACACTGGGGAGTCAATTCTACAGTGGTATCATCAGGCTTGGAGTACACAAACCAGCCACCATTGAACTTCTTCGTGATGTTAGTCCCACCTCCTCTCACTAATAAACTTCTTGCTATTATAGTGAAGGGAATGTTCTCGGGTCCCTGAGAGCAAATATAGGCATTCAGTGGGGTGTTGGTCTTACACAAGTTCTTTTTAGTATAAACTTTTCAGTCTTTTGTCTCCCACCTCTCTATAATCTGATAATGAAATTCAGGGTGATTTATTTCATTTACTCTAACCCATTCTTATTTTCTAGCTTTAAGAAGCTATTTTAGCAGCGTATCAGATCCATTTCAAGGTGCCCTTGCTGAGATACTAAACAGTGAATAATGAGAGATGGATCTCATATTAAAAAACTCTCCCCTATCCGAGTGCATACTTTACCACCCCTAGTTGAATGAATTGTCATGCTCAAGCTGGTACATAATTATGACCATTACATTACTAGGAAAAGTTTATTTAATTTTACTTAAAACAAATTCTGCACAAACAATAATTATATTTATGGTCTTATTATTTTCCAGTAGATTTATGTTTATGTGAATACCTTTTACTATGTTAGACAAAACTTGGCATTTTCTGTCCTTTTAGAATGTGTTCTTTTTAAAAAAAAAAAATATTTATTTATTTTAATTTGTTATACACGACAGTAGAATGAATTTCAATTCATAGTTTACATATAGAATACAATTTTTCATTTCTCTGGTTTGTATACAAAGCAGAGTCACACCATTTGTGTCTTCATACATGTACCTAGGGTAATCATATCCATCTCATTTTACCATCTTTCCTGCCCCCATGCTCCTCCCTTCCGTCCCTCCCCTTTACCCTTTCTAAAGTTCCTCCATTCCCCCCATGCTCCCAACCCATTCCCATATGGATCAGCATCCTCATATAAGTTAAAACATTTGCACCAGGCACAAAACTCAAATCAAAATGGATCAATGACCTAAAAATTAGACCAGAGACCCTATGCCTAATAGAAGAAAAAGTAAGCCCAAATCTTCAGCATGTTGGATAAGGCCCTGACTTCCTTAACAAGTTTCCTATAGTACAAGAATTAAAATTATTCTTTATTTCAATGCCTCTCAAAGTTTATTGGCACTTAACTAAAATCAACTAACAGTAGAAAAATAGAAGCATATTTCAAAAATATGTTTTAAATACACACTTTTACATATTCTCAGAATCTGATGTTTACATTTGCAAAATATTTAATGAGTTTAAAAGTCAGGTTCATTATTTAAGCAACACATGAAACAAATACTAAAATTGAAGCAAATTTATTTATCATAATTCTAAAAGTATTATAATAAATCTTATTTTTAAACTGAATCAAGGGTTTCATTAGGTGGTATGTATTTTAGTATTAAAAGGAGATTAAATAAAACATAACAGAGAGTGAAGAACGGTGGGTATCTGAATTATAGGCCTTTAAAATTTCTCCTGACATATTAAAATTTATTGAATTTAAAAATACTAATTACTGAGCTTTATGCTATGTGAATGAATAAAACCTTCTCTTCTTCATGAAGACTTCTTTGACTAAGATGGAGATATAATTTGTATGCTGGAAGGTTTCCATAATGACCATAATTACTTGTAGTATGTTTTCCAGTCTGCTAATAGCAAATCAAAACCTTTTCCTATGGCTCTCCTATGGCTTAATGCCCTTTGTAAATATGTTTGTATCATTTCTCATTCATTTACTTTAAAATCGTAGATTGACCCATAGACTTAACTCACTTAGTATGGTAATTGCTGAACAGAAAAGTTTAATTGCTTTGCAAACTGTAATGCAAATGATTCAATAGGGACTCTTCCTAATTACAGTCTAGTAATTTGTGTTTTCCAATATTCATTAGCTCACATACCAATATTGCAGTGTTACATTATAAGTATATATCTATTAGCTACCTTTGTATCATATAATATAGTCTCTTTAGAATTTTATTAAAAAGTGACAACGAAAGAGATAACAATCTCTTCTGTTAACACCTGAAAGTTATTATCTTATTTCATCTAAATTAAGACACCCAAATGTTAATTAGATTCATTGATAACCATAATTCGATGTGCCACTGACAAAGATAAACTACAGCTAAAATTAAAATTCTTCTAATGGTAGAGATCCAGTTTTCAGAGATAACTAAAATATATTAAATATTTTCATTCTAGTGTCCATGAAATATGGTAAATAGAATGCATTCTCTATGAATCAAACATATAGATCAACAACACATATTTATAAAACTCATTAGAATACATACCTAATAAATATTATGGAGGCCTACAGTAGGAAGCATTGACACATTTGTGAAAAAGTTATCAAGGTCATGCTTTAATTTAGTGAGACTCAAACAATAGGAAAAATATTTCAAAAACTTTTCTGTCCTCTTCCTCCTCCAGTGAAATTTCACATCTAAACCTTGGTCAACATCAATCCTGGGGAGAACCTACTAATTATTTTTAAAATGAGTATTGACACAAAATTAGAAAATTTTTCCAAGATGGCTTACTAAGCTCATGATTATAATAAAGACCACGTTTGTAAGTTGCAGAATTGCAAGTTCTGCCCAACTTTAAGATGTCTTAAACAACAATTAAATATAAATATCTTTCAACAAATATTGCTGAAACAATTGAACACCCACATCAACAGAATAAACATGGAGACCCAGACCTTATATCCTCATCAAAATTAACTCAAACTGTATTATAGATCTAAAGCTAAAAGAAAAACTATGAAACACCTAGAAGGTAACATAGAAGACAATCTAGATATCCCTGGGTCTTGTAATGATGTTTTAGAGATAACACTTATTTTGTTTTATATATGAGGTATCCTCCCCAAAGTTCACGTGTGAAACAATGCAAGAATTTTCAGAGGCCAAATGGTTAGATTATGAGAATTGAAACCTAATCAGTGGATTAATCAACTAATATAGATTAACAAGGCAGTAATTGTAGGCAGATTGCATGTATCTGGAGAAGGTGAGTGGCTGGGGGCATGACTTTTGAGTTCACATTTTGCTCCTGGTGGGTAAAGCTAGTTCTGTTTTCTGTTATGTCATCTCCTGAGCTGATTTTCATCTGCTATGCCCTTCTACCTCCATGTTCTACATTACCTGGGGCCCAGAGCTGTGGAGTTGACCATCTATGGACTGAGAGTTCTGAAACTGTGAGCCAAAATAAGCTCTTCCTCATCTATGTTGTTCTTGTCAGGTCTTTTGGTCACAGTCACAGAAATGCTGATTAAAACAACACCAAAGGTATAAGCCACAATAGAAAGAACCGATAAGCAAAACTTCATTAAAATCAAAAGTGTCTGTTCTACAAAAGACAATGCCAGGGTGATGAAAAGAGAAGCCACTGACAAAGAGTAAATATTTGCCAAAAATATATCTGATAAGGGGCTTTTGTACAAAGAACTTTACACTTGACAACGAGAAAAGAAAAACCCAATTGAAAAACTTGGCCAAAGCCTTGAAAACATTCCTGACCAAACACCAGACAGACAACAAATAGCACATGAAAAGATTCTCCGCATTATATGTCATTAGTGAAGCACAAATAAAAACAATTAGATACCACTACACAGCTACAACTGCAGCACCCTTAAATACCAAATGATAGTGAGGCTGTGGAACTATAAAAATTCTCATTCATCGCCACTGGGAACACTAATTAATTGCCACTGGTATGGCCACTTTGGTGAACAGTTTAGTGGAATCTTAAATTCTAAATATACTCTACATACAATGTTAGATGTATGTCACACCGTTGGAGAACACTAATAATGGTTTGGGGTATATGGGAAATCATTGATTTCACAATTTTTCTATGACCCTAAAATTATTCTTAAAAAAAATGAAGTCTACTTGAAATAAATAAACACTAGGGTAGTATAATCTGTGTTGCATTCTGTAATCAACCATGACAATCTCCAGACCATAATACAAATCCATGTTCTCAGAGGAGTTAATAAAGAAAGGCACCAAAGAACAATGTGTACATAGTATCACAAACAGAATCTTGATTGAATTTCATACAGCATAGAGGAGTATTGGCTTATCCTAAGTAATTCAAAATAAATATTTGACATGTATTTCTGCACTAATCAGTTACTGAACATCTCGTGATTTTTCATGCAATTCTTGTTTCTGAGACTTAGGAAGTGTTAGTCAAAAGAAAGAACAAATGAGAAAGATGAAATTCAACCATACTGAAGTTGACCTCCAAATTAATTAAAGTAAAGCACTGTCACAAATAACTCCATGAGTGCTGTACTCTATAATTACACTTTGTTAAATCAGAAAACTACAATAATTCCATTGTTTGAATTTAGAATGTACACACTTTACTAAGACAATATGATTATTGTGTTATTTTAAAATGTCCTTATTGTAGAATTTATAAGATGTACTGTAATTATTAGTTGTGGATATGTTCGAATTCTCTATTAATTCTGAGCTTCCTGTATTGGAAGGTGTTCCAACTTGTTTTTAATTTATCATTTAATGCATTCAAAAGAGTATGTTAATAAATGTATAATTTTTCACAATAATTATAAAATGAAAAGCCATGAACACACTGCTCAAGAATACATTTTCCAAATAATTAGTACTCCATATATTGATTCTAATTCCACATTTTTTCTACTAGTATACTCAATTTTATTTTTCATTATTTTGCTGTCTTTTGTTATAGTGTTAATTTTTCCCTGCTTGGCTTTTTATGGGATACATCATTTTTTAGCTTTATAAATACCAAGTTTCCCCCTAACATCTATCCATTGTTGTTGCATGTAGCTATAGCTCATTCATTTCCTGGGATATAATAATATTCCACTGCTTGAATTTCCCAAAATTTACTTATGCCATTCTCCTATGCAGGGGGTCGTTGCTGTTTCCTCTTGCTATTGTGAATAAAATATATTACATTCACATGCAGGTCTCCTGAAAAACCAGTGGGAATTTCTCTAGAGGACACACACATCATCCATATGCATAGAGAAATGGAATAATTGCGTTTTATAATATGCACCCACTTTTACCAAAAGAATAAAGGTGCATCCACTACTCCATATTTTTAGTATAGTCAAAAGTCTTGGTCTATTTTGTTTTTTTAACTGATCTGTGAGTATAAAAAAACTTTCATTTTCTTGATCATGTGAGTACAGTTTTATCTTGAATTCATTCACATTTTCTCTCTTTAGATGCCTCATCTCCTCAAGTATGTTGCTTTCATTCAGAATTGAGTTATTTACTATCCATTTGCATGGTTTAATTTTAGCACAATGTTTTTTGAGATTTACCCATTTTATGAGTAACAATAGTTCATTCATTTTCATTGTTGAGTAGCATTCAATTGTATACTTGTAAAGTAATTGGATAATCAGTTTACCTACCAACACATTTGGACTATTATTAATAAAGCTGCTGTAATTTTTTCATAAACAGGCTTTGTATGAACATAGTTTTTACTTTACTTGTCTTGGGTAAATAGTTAAGAGGGAATTTGAGAGATCATATAGTGAGACATATTTAAAATTTTGAGAAGCTGTTTGTTTTTCAAAAAGATTGTAGGATTTTATATTCTCATTAGTAATGGGTATTATAGTTGTGCCTTGCTTTACTAGCAATTTATATTAAACTTTTTGACTGTGAACATTCTAGTGGATGTGTAATGGTCTTTCACTATGGTTTTAGGTGGCATTTTAGAGCAATTCATGATGTTGGGCATCTTTTCATGTGGCCATAAATTACTTATATATTTTCTAGGTCAAATGTTCAAATGTTTTTCCCAATTTTGAGACATGGTCAGTACCTCCCTATTGAATTGTATTTATATATTCCAAACAAAAGCCATTTTTCATATATATGTATTTGATATTCATATATACTCATACATACACACACATATGCATCTCTAGTATTTTCTTGCATTTTGTGGCCTTTAACATGTTTCCACTATATTTTGGAACATCATAATACTTTAAGTCAATGAAATACAACCTACAATTTTTATGATTCATTTTTTTCTGCATATTATCTGAGAAATATTTGTGTATTTCAATGTGGCATAGATTTTCTTTTTGATTTTGAGGCTGACTCTAAGAAATTTTCATAGCTTTATCTTTCAGATTTAGGTCTATATGGTATGAAGTAAGCATCAAGGTACATGTTTGACAAATGATGTCCTAGCACTAAGGATGATACCTGTTCATGTTTTTTGTATGTGTGAAAAGATCATATACTTCCCTAACTTACTATGGTTCAACCTAAATTTTGGCATTACAGGGTCCAATAGATATACCCACTATTAAATTTTGATCACTCTCCTGGTGAGTGTTATGTGATATAATACTCTCTCAAAATGCAGGTTATTGGCAGCAAGCTGTAACTCCTAGTCAGCCATGGGATCATGAGGGAGGTCAACTGACATCATACAGTGTACTATGTTGCTTAGATATGATAGTCAGTATATTAAATGTACTAAATATAGTTTCAACTTATATTTTTAACTAACAATGGGTTTAACAGGATGTAATCCCATCATAAGATGAGAAAGATCTGCATATCCTTTATCCCCATTGAAATAACTTGGAACTTTTCATGAAACTGACCATATGTATGTGGGTATATTTTTAAATTCTCTTTTGTCTTATTGATCTATGTGAATTTCCCTATACTCAGCCTCAAAATCAAGTTGTTTAAATATCCAACTTTGTCATTTTTTTCACAAAATCATTTTTGGTTATCCTACTTACTCTGCTGGTCAATAAAATTTATAGAATCACCATATTCAAGTCTACTAGAATTTTGATTGGTGTTATATTAAATCTATATGTTGATTTGATAAGAATAAAAACTTAAACATTATCGAATTTTCCGATTTCTACACATTGTCTCTCTCCATTAATTTAGGTGTTTTCTAATCTCAGAAGTACAATTTTAATTTATATTATTAATTTAAAAAGTTTCAATTTCCAATTGTTCATTGCTAGAATATAAAAATACAATTGATTTTTTTTTGCATACAAACTATACACTATGAACTTACTAAACACACATGACTTCTAGTAGTGTTTTTTTGTAGATCACTTTGCATTTCCTATACATAAATTCATGGCATCTGAGAATAAATAAAACTTTATTTCTTATTTTTCTTTTGCATGCTTTTTGTTGTTATTATTTTTCTTTCCTTATCAATAGTAAGGACCTTCAGTTGAAGTGGTAAATTGGCCATGGTGGTTTATTCCTGATCTTAAGAAGAAATAATTCTTTCATTATAAAATGTAATGTTAGTGCAGATTTGTTGTATATATCTGTTCTTAGATTGAGGAGATTACAAAAAAATGATTTTCAAAAGTCATACAAACATTTTTATAGTGATTGAAATATGTTTTACAGTGAGTTATTTTGTTCATCTTGGTGACCATTTCATGGACACTTAATAGAACACACATTTTCTAGTAGTTGTGTTGTAGGTTCTATTAGGCTAAGTTGATTGATGGCCTCTTGCATACCCTTACTGATATTTTTTTTGTCTGAAAACTATCAATTATTAACAATTGTTTTTAGTATCTATAATCATCATTGTGGATTTGCTCTCACTTTTTAGTTTGATGTGTGTTATTTTCCATAAATTCCCGAGTTCTACTTTAGATCTTTAACATAAATGCTCTAGACAAGTTTACTGCTTTAGGGCTTCTTTAGTCTCTGGAAATAGTCCATCCTCTGAAATTACTTTGCCTAATATTAAGAAGTCAAGCCACTATTATTAATGTAGTATTGCTTGGAGCACGTTTGGCTTTCTCTTACTTTGACCTATCTGTGTCTTTCAGTTCAATGCAAGTTTCTTGAACAGAATACTTGGAGCTTTACTATTTCATCCATTCTGAGACGCTCTGCCTTTTTATTGGGGTTTTACACTATTTATTGCTAAGGCAATTATTAATAAAAATGTGTTGGTATCTATAATCTTACAAAATGTATCAAAATTTTCTCAGCTATTCTTTGGTGAGATTGTTTCCCCATTTAGGATTTATGAAGTATATATAAAAATATATATTTTTAAAACACATTGTACTTTCTATTACTCATTTTTTTTACTAGTTATGCCAGTTTATTTTTCTAGGGATTATTCCTGGATTTATAATATACATTTTAACTTTCCTCAGTCTATCTTAAAGCAATTTGTCATACCACATATTATTTATTAAAATACAAAAGTACATTTCCATTTACCTCTTTCATCCTAGTTGCAATTTTGGCCATTATATTTATTTTATATGTGTTACAAATCCCAGAGTATGTAATTATTGTTACTTTTAGGAGTTAAACATTGGCTAAAGATGTTTCTTTTTTTCACTTTGTTCTATTTTTATTTATATTTTTGTTCCAATTAGTTATACATGATATTAGAATGTGTTTCATCATTATACACAAATGAAGCACAACTTTTCGTTTCTCTGGTTATACATGATGCAGAGTCATACCATTCATGCAATCATACATGCACATAGAATAATAATGTCCATCTCATTCCATCATCTTTCCCACCCACATACCCCCTCCCCTCCCCTCACTCCCCTCTGTCCAACTGAAAGTCCCTCCATTCTTCTCTTGCCCCCCCCCAGCCCTATTATGGATCAGCATCCACATATCAAACAAAACATTTGGCCTTTGGTTTTTAGGGATTAGCTTATTTCACTTAGCATGATATTCTCCAATTCCATCCCAAATTACCTACAAATGTCATAATTTCATTCTTCTTTAAAACTGAGTAATAGTCCATTGTGTATATATGCCACAGTTTCTTTATTCATTCATCTATTGAAGGACGTATAGGTTGGTTACACAGTTGTTATTGTGAATTGAGCTGCTATAAACATTGATGTGGCTACTTCACTGTAATATGATGATTTTAAGTCCTTTGGGTATAGACTGAGAAGTAGCATAGCTGGGTTAAAAAGTGGTTCCACAATAGCCAAAGCAATCCTTCGCAAGAAGAGTGAAGCAGGAAGCATCACAATACCAGATCTTAAATTATACTACAGAACATTAGTAACAAAAATGGCATGGTATTGGCACCAAAACAGACATGATACAATGTACAATGGTACAGAGTAGAAGACACAGAGACAACCCACATAATACAGTTATCTAAAAGGCACCAAAAACACACATTAGAAGGAAAAAAAAAAAGCCTCTTCAAGAAATGGTGTTGGAAAAACTGGGAATCCATATGCAACAAAATGAAATTAAACCTCTCTCTCTCATTCTGCACAAAACTCAACTGAAAGTGGATCAGGACCTAGGAATTAGACCAGAGATCCTGTGCCAAATAGAAGAAAAAGTAGGCCCAAATCTTTATTCATCATGTTGGCTTGGGACCTGACTTTCTTAACAAGACTCCTAAGGTGCAATATGTTTCTTTTAAATATTGTTTATATATTTTTTTTCCATTTCTGGTGTTATTTTGTTGTTGTTATTATAAAGCAAAATTTCTATCTGGACTCATTTCTATATTTCTATAGACTCCGTCTGTCTATAGAAATTTCTCTAACATTTCTTTTTTTAGGTAGTTATACAAGAAAAAAATTCTCTCAATCTTTATCTGAAACATTCTATATTTTTGTCTTCATTAGGGAATGATATTTTCACATAGAATATAATGCAAATAATTTCATCATTTCAACACTGTAAAGGTATTACTATCTTTTAAAAAATTGATTGATTGATTGATTTAGTACCAAGAATTGAACCCAGGGAAGCTTAACCACTTAGCCACACCTTCAGCCCTTTTTAATATTTTATTTAGAGAGAGGGTCTTGCTGAGTTTCTTAGGGCCTCTCTAAGTTGCTGAGGCTGGCTTTGAACTTGTGATCCTCCTGCCTCAGCCTCCTGTACCACTGGGTTTACAGATCTGTGCCACTGCACCCAGCATTTCAGATTACATGACTATAAGAAGTTCATGGTCCTGTCCTCTTGTTTCCACTATTGCAAAGAACAGCAAATTTTCTTTATAGAGTATTACTCATTAAATATTTTAGGCTTTCTAAGTCACATAAGATCTGTTTCATATTTTCATTGTTCTGTTGTTGTTTCTTAAACAATGAAAAAACGAAAACCACACATAGCTTGAGAACTGTACAAAAAAGCACATCAACTAAAGTTGGTCCATAAACTATAGTTTGCTCTTCAGACTTCATTTTGTATAATTGCTATTATTTTTGAGTCCAATTTACTGATCTTTATTTTCTGTAGATTCTAACCTGCTCTTAAGACCCTTTAGTGGAATTTTCATTTTGGAAAATTTTTTCACCTTTTAAAATTCTAGTTTTGTTTCTTATGATTTAATTAAATAATTGTTGTGGTGCTAGGGAATAAACCCAAGGGCCCACATGTACTAGCAAATGCTCTACTACTGAGCCAAATCCACAGCCTCGTTTATATATTTTTACTCCATACTCCTATTTACTTTTTTCATGTATTTATTTAAACTCTAAAGATTAGCAATAAAATCTGTTTGTTTTTAGTGTTGTAACAGCTTCATTGATGGATAATTTCATGCCATAAAATTCACATGCTTGAACTCCATGATTCTCAGCTAATTGGGTTCCATTACCACAATCAACTTTTAAGACATTTCCGTCACCCCAAGTTTTGTTGCCAACCTCTTATTCCATCCTGAGTTCAGGAAACTACTTCTCTATTTTCTGACCCTATAGATTTTTCTTACTGGAATATCTCCCCAAAATTAAATCATACATCTGGTCTTTTGCTTATCACAGTACTTCTCAAACTGGGTAATTTTGCCTTCAAGGGATATTTTGCAATATCTACAGACATTTATATTATAGGGTATGGTTTTCAGTTCTGAGTACATACTTGTTAGATATACTAAACAACCTAAAATGCAAAGTACAACACTGCAGAAGAAAGGATAATCTAAGTTTAACATCAATATCACCAAGACTAAGAGAATCTGACTATATTTGAGTGTTATGGTTTGGCTCTTCAATATTCCATATGCTACAAGCTTGATTGATAACGTTGAGGCACAATTTTTTGGAGGGGTGAAACTTTTAGAAGGAGAGTGGTTGGTAGAAGGAAGTTAGGTAATAGGGGAAGCTCTGGAAAGGGATTCTGGGAATCGGGCCTCCTCCTCTCTGTTTCCTGTCCACCATGAGGACAGCAATCTTCTTGGCCAGGCACACTCTCCATGATATGCTACCTCACCCCAGGCCCAAACCGATGGGACCCAGTGACTGTGGAATAAACCTATAAAGCTGTAAGCAAAAATAAAATGTTTTTCTTTTACATTTTGTCCCACTGATGGAAAATTTTCTAATACAAGTTGAATTAATAGATCTTATAATAATTATTAGTGTTTCTTAGCCATATGTAACTTATTGAGGATCTATTCAAATCTTTTAATGAGATTTTAATTGGGGTTTAGGTATCTCATTAAGGGTTCTTAATATATTCTAGATATAAGCTTTTCATAAGATTTATGATTTGAAAATATTTTCTCCCACTCTGTGGCTTGTCTTTTCATTTTTTCCTAAGAATCTTTTGTTACACACACATACACACTGAAAAATTCTGAGAATATATTAGAAAAACATGAAACACTCATACAGAATTTTTCAATATATTTTTTATAAATCGTAAATTTCAAAAGATCTCATTCCTAAAGATCTTCTCTTTTTTTTATTTTTAAGAAGGCCTGCAATAAAGGTATTTACAAAGGTTCTTTCTCTCTCTCTCTCTCTTTTTAATGATCTCCTTAGAGAGTGAACTTTTACCCACCTTTGCTTGTATTGTGTCTCTTTTGAAGATGTTGCCAGAAGTACAAAGGAATTCTCCATTCATAAATCTCCATTCATAATTAAAACCAATTTTCTCATAACTCTATGTTCTAGATAGAACTACCTTGTTTACATTCTTTATAAAATAAACCTGTCTTGAATGCTAGTTTCTCAGACCCCTCACAATCCTCTTTCCTCCAGAGTAAACACTGCTCTCTTCTTTACCCTGCTAGTGTTCAAGGTTTTTATTCTCAAGCAGTTTGAGGCTCATTACAACACGGCACATGCTCCACGTACCTATCAAAATGAATCAAAACCTCTAATAAAGAATAACTATATTTGCATTTTTAAACATAGGCGCCATTAAACTTTTAACAATAATGCAAAGATAAAATTAATATATGCATATATGAGTCTGAATTTATGTTTATTTTATTTATAAACTTTCACATAAATTTTGTCCTGTTGATATTCATAGGTAGATGGTGGGTCATTTGCTCTCATGCTGAAAAATTATTACTTATTTAATATTACAAATACTTGCCCTGAATAAATAAACTTCAGTGATATTTCCCTCAAAAGGGTTAGGCTATGTTTCTTTCCAACACATAATACTGAATATATTTATTGTACTGTCAAGATAGCCTTATGCATCGACTTATCTAAAGAAAAATAACCTATTAAACAATGATAATACATTATTGAAAAGAATATATTATCAAAATCATGTTTGAAAGATAAGAAAAATAGCAACTGAATATCATGAAGCAATACAGTAAGGAGAAATTTACAGAACACAGTGTGTGTTGGGTATTGTGCTATTTGGTTACCAAGAATTAGAGACCATTTTCTTATATGTGAATCTCATGGTAGATATTTATATGACAAAAAAAATTTAAAGGACAGGAAATCATGTTCAATGAACAATGAATTAATAATTGTATAATACTTATTAAAACTTATGTGATAGGTGGTGTTAAACACCAATAAAACAACAGCGAACAATATAAAGTCACAGGATGTAAAATATTATGAAAAAGAACTCATTAAAAAAAATTCTTCTGTACTTATTGTCATGTAATCCCTATAAGGACTTTAGGAAATGCACAGAATTATCCTATATATGAATAAACAGAGACTTTGAAGGATACAGATCCATACACAAACATTTGGAAAGAATTATCAAGTTCTAATATGTGCTTTCAAAATAAAGCATCAGTCTATCTCCAATTCACCCCACACATCAGCTGATATGTTCTAAAAGATGGCTCATGCAAACTTTGCCTATTTAAAGAAGTAGACAACTGTCAGTCTAAATTATAATTTAGTTTCTCATATTTGTCTCATCCAACTTGTATCCCAATGATCATATATATTACCAGTGCACTTCTCCAACATTCCATAAAATATTTGAAGAAAATTTGTCTCCAGTTTATGGAATTCAGAAGAACTTCTCAATAAGACATCAATATTTAGCTTGTGCTACTCCAAGTCATTTGTTGCAATACATTGAATGAAATATTTTATCAGTTCTATCTTTAAAAAAATGAGAACTCTGTTTCAAAAATGTAAATTTTTCTGTACTCTATTTTAGTTTTAAATAACCAAAATTAAATCTCTTTTAGCACCAATAATTTCTTAATTATTTGGCATTTCCAAATGGCGAGGGAACAGAAGCCTAGCTACCATCACTTGATTTTAACTTTGAAAATGTTTTTGAGCATTAAAAAGTCCAGAAGCAACAAAGTAACTGCGTCAAGAAAGAAAAAGTTCAGACTGGGCATAAATCTGTTTTGGAGTATTTGCCTAGCATGCAAGGAAAAAAAAAGATTATATATATATATGTATATATATACACACATATATATATATATATAGAGAGAGAGAGAGAGAGAGAGAGAGAGAGAATGTTGGAACTCAAGCAATTCAGAATCCAGAATGTACATTCTGGGTGAATATGTGCAACTTCTTTATCAATAATGTGACTAAAAAATATTAGATAGTTATATTTTATAAAAGGTAAGAAAGAACAATCAAAATATTAAAATTAGGGTAAATTTTCTCTAGAAATTATTTAAAGAAAAGAGATTTACCTCTTAACAAAATTTAGTTTTGCTATATTCAAATTAATTGGAAAATTCATATGACATTTTTGCTTAAAGAGCTATTATCTTCCTACCTTGCTATGTTACTTCTGGCCCTCTAGCAGCCACAGCAGTAGTTTTCTAATGGTTGTGTGCAAATTTAGAGTCCAGATTTTGATTTCTAAGTATAGTTTGTGAAAAAGAAGCTGAGCTATTTGGGGATTTATAGATTCTGCATCGTAGAGAGAAATAAGAATAGGTTTGAAAAGAGTTTCATCCTACCATAAAGTAACAAAATTCAATGATGCAAGTAGTTGTGAAAGTAACAAAAAGTCCAGCCATTCTTTTAATAGATTTGTCTATAACTAGTGTTTTCAAAAGGTTACAATTACCAAATTATTTATTCACTAGCCCTGGTACACATCAAACAATTCTGAAATCACAGTAACCTTCAAGAACTAATATTTATTTTTCATTCCTACTACATGTGTGCAGCTGCATCTTTGCTCAGCATTACTTTATAGGTCTTCTCCTCAGGGACCTAGCCTGAAGGGACATTCACAATAGGAGACCTGTACATTCTTGGGATGAAAGACAGAAGCAAGGAAGAGCAGTCTGTGCCATGAAACCTTAGATATGACCTTTCTCAGGTATATTTGCATGCCATTAGGAAAACGAAATTTCATGGGAAAGTCTAATACTGCTAAGACAAGCAAAGATATTCCTGCCTATCATAATATTCAAAATAAAAAGAATCATGAAATGCATCACAAGTGAATGTAGAACATGTTGAATTTTTAATGAAATATTTTAAAATGAGTGCTAATAGGCACACATATTTATTTCTTTAAACATAAGCCACTTCATAAAATGTAGATATGTGTTCTTTCTTGGGCTTTACTTCTAATTGTGGAGATGGGTATGGAAGTACCAATTACTGTCGGTGGTAATGCATAAGAGAAAAAGAACGCTTCAACATTTATTCACCACAGATGGTCATACCCTATGATGAAGCAGAAAAATGTTTTAACCATATATTTCAGAAGAAAAATTAGCAAGTATTCTAAGCAAAGATCTGGTTGTGCTTCTTAGACTCCTATCCCTCAGGATTTAAAGCTTCTGTTTTGGTAACATAATATTTAGGCTTAAGTACATTATCACTAAGTTCACAAGTCAGTTCAGTGCATCCTAATGCCACGACAGAGGGTCAGGTAGCACCATCTGAACGAATTTGAAAAGGACATCCATGTATAGAACAGGATGATAAAACTAAAATAAAGGAGGAAGGGGCGGTCCTAAAAAGTCAAGCTAAGGACTTTTACTTTCAGGAAAAAAGTAGGCACACTTTTCCACTCTTTGTGTTAAATATAACTATGAATATTGTTTGTAAAATATACCATTAGACTCAGAAAGGTGGAGAGAAGAAAGTAGAAAGTATACAGGTAGGATCTTTGCCACCAGAAGAATGACACAGTGGCCATTTCCTGTTTTCTTTTACCTCACATATATCAAGATTAGAGTCAGCCACCTGGAACCACCAACAGGTGTCAAAAATAAAAATAGTCCCAACAAACACTTGTTCTCTGTGGCCAAAGGAAAGGATAAGGGTCCACAGAACAACACAGAAAACTTTTAGACAATAATTGCTCTGTTGTCTATCAGCCAAATATGACTGAAAAAAAAAAAAAAAAAAAAAACTGTGGCTGTATTGTCATTCATGTTAGAAAACCTGACTAGTTAGTCTAGATGGTCTCCATTTCCAGGAGCCGCACTCCTCCCACCATGGGTGGTGTCAGAGAAGGGACTCTCCTCCTAGCTAGGTAGTGAGGAAGTTCCTCCTGCTGGAATGTATAGGTAGAGTCACATGCAGAGCTTGCATTTCCACCCCTATCTGGAAATAAGAAAATGTCCCTCCTCCTCCACTGAGGGGGGGATCAGTGGAGGCTGGGTGGTGGGTGAAACTTGCACCCCATCTGCAGTCAGGAAAAGCTCTCTTGCCCGAGTGCCAACAGAGGCCAAGTGGGAAGTCAGGAATCTTACACCTGACAATAAGAAGTTGGTATCGTTTTCCTGTCAAAATAGCATCCGAAGGAGATTTCTAAAAGAGAAGGTTTTAATGAGATACCAAGATTCATAAAAGAGCAAAAATGATTAAAATCATCCGTTATATTAAGAAATGGGAAGATCTCAAGTTTAATGAAGAGAGACAATCAAAGGACAGCAATTGGGAAATGATAGAGAAGTGGGATTACACGACAAACTTTGAAGCAGCCATTATCATAAATATTTTCAACAATAATTATAACATGCTGGGAACAAACAAAACAAAGTTTCAGTAAAGATAGAGTATATAAGGAAACAAATAAAAACTTTGGAATGAAAAAAAAAATGTAAGGGCTGAAATTAAAACCTCTCTGCATGAGCTCAAACACAGTTTAAGAAACGGTGGCAATAATGAATGACTTTCCATACAGAACAGTTACCCAATCTAAACAACACAGAATAAGGTGGGAAGAAAACAACAACTAAACCAGAACCTCAGGGACCCAGGGGACTCTTACAGAAGATCTAACGTTAAAAGGCATAAGCAGACTCAAGATGCTTGGTTTAATAAAGCCCAAGAATCCATGCCACCACAGATCAGACTTACATTTCTAATCAATAAAGAGAAAGAATAAAGCTTGGAAACAGCAGAAAACAGTAAAAACTAACAATAGTGGGATACCACTGTAATAACAGTGGTTTTTTCATTGTGAACAATGGAGGGCAAAAGGATTTGGCTCTGTAGCTCTCTGACACTGAAAGAAAAAAAAAAAAAACCATTAACCCAGAATCCCATTTCCCATGAAAACATCCTGCAGGAATTAAGGAAGAAATAAATATATTCTCAGGTAAAGGAAATCTAAACCTGTTTACTTCTACCAGACGTACAGTGAAAGAATAAGTAAAGAAGTTTCTCCAAAGGGAAAGGGCATGTTCAAAAAAAAAAATCTATGGAATATCAGTGTGGTAGACTGAATAATGATTCTCTAAAGATGTTCCTGTATTAATCAGAAGGGCTCTCCACATATATCTTATATGTTAAGAGCCCTTCTGATTATATCTTCATATATATATGTCATGCACAGTCATATAAACTTTTCATTTGTGATTATGTTAAGTTTAATAAATGGGGATATTGTACTTGAATATTCTAATATTCATAAAGGTATCATTACAAGGGTTCTTTAAAAAATAGGATCAGATTTTCTAATAGGAGATGGACAATGGACAAGTATGATTCTTGGGATATGGAAGGAAGGGGTAAAGAGCTGGTAATATAGGTCACCTCTAGAAGCTGAAAAAAAAAACAAGGAAAATAATTTTCCCCAAAGCTTTCAGAATGAATTTACCTTTTGCATACTTTGATTTTAGACTTTTGACTTCCAGAATTGTAAGAGAATCAATTTGTTTAGTTATAAGTCACTAAGGTATGATATTCAGTTACAATAGGAGTGGGAAATGTATATAATCAAGAAAAAAGAACATCATAATCCCAAACATGTGTAAATACAGTCAATTTTGCTCCTTTTGAATTTTCTTTACTATGATTCACATTGAAATGAAAATTATAATGTTATGTATTGTGGTTCTACATGTATGTAAAAATATTTAGGATAATTATAACAGCAGAGGAGAAAAGGATGCAAAAGGAGTAAAACTTCTTTGATCTTCTTGAACTTGCAAAATGAAAAATTCTATAGATATGTCAAAATATAATAGGAATAAAAAGTTCAAGTAACACATATGAAGGCAAGCAAAAAGTAAATAGAAAAATAAAAATCATATAACAAATATATTAAAATAAAATGGCAGATTTTATCCCTACTATATCAATAATGATTAAATGTCAATTTTCTAAATGTTTCATTTGGAAGACAGAGATCAGGAGAATGTACCAAAAAATGTGACTCAACTTTATGCTGAAAGAAACTAAAGTTTACCCCTAAGACTAGAAACTAGACAAGGCTGATCACATCACTTCTATCCCAAACTGGATGAAAATTTTAGCCATTGAAATAAAGAACTAAAACTTATATAACAAGAAAAAAAATAATGTTATTCTTACTTATAAATGACATCATTATCTATTTCGAGAAGCCCAGCATATCTACATATTAACCTTTAGAACTTACGAGTTGAATAATTTCATATGATACAAGATGAACATAGAAAAATCAATTGTATTTTTATATATTAGCTCGTATTGATATTAAAAATGAAGTAGAGTCAGGATCACTCAACAAAATGAATATTTAGATGTGAACACTAATAAAATGTACAGGATGCTAAAAGCTATAAAAAACTATTGAAAAAAGTCAAATAAAGCATATTATAGATTTTAAGATTGAAATGTTATTCTCCCCTATTTTATATATACATTTAATTCAAGGCCTATCAAAGTCCCAGTAAAAATTTTTGTTGACGAAGAATTTATATGGAAAGGCAAAGAAATTATAATAACTAAGAAAATTTTTATAAAACACAAATGAAGTCAAAGGAATCAGTCTAATTTTAAAATGCATTATGTAACTACAGAAATTGAGACCCTATTTTATTGACAGTGGAAAAGACATGTACATCATTTGAAGAGAACCCAGAAAAAGACACATGCATAGACACACAATTGATGTTTTTAATCTTAATTTGTTATACATGACAGCAGAATGCATTACAATTCATATCACACATAGAGAGTACAATTTTTCATATCTCTGGTTGTACACAAAGTAGAGTCACACCATTCTTGTCTTCATACATGAACATGGGGTAATGATCTCCTTCTCATTCTACCATCTTTCCTACCCCCATGCACCTTCACTTCCCCTCCCTCCTCTTTACCCCCTCTAGAGTTCATCTAATCCTCTCATGAACCCTGCAAACCACATTATGAATCAACATCCTTAAATCAGAGAAAACATTCATCATTTGTTTTTTTTTTTAGGATTGGCTAATTTCACTCAGCATGATATTCTCCAACTCCATCCACTTACCTGCAAATGCCATGATTTTATTCTCTTTTATTGCAGAATAATATTCCATTGTGTATACATGTCACATTTTCTTTATCCTTTCATCTACTGAAGGGCATCTAGGTTGCTTCCACAGTTTAGCTAATGTAAATTATGCTTCTATAAACATTAATGTAGTTGTGTCCCTGTAGTATGCTATTTTTAAATCCTTTGGGTATAGACCAAGGAGAGGGATAGCTGGGTCAAATGGTGGTTCCATTCCAGTTTTCCAAGGATTCTCCATATTGCTTTTCATATTTGCTGCACCAATTTGCAGTCCCACCAGCAATGCATGAGTGTGCCTATCCCCCCATATCTTCACCAACACTTATGATTGTTTGTATTCTTAATAGCTACCATTCTGACTGGAGTGAGATGAAAAAAAAACTAGGAATAACAGGAACACATCTTAACATTGTAAAAGCTATCTATGCTAAGCCCCAGGCCAACATCATTCTAAATGGAGAAAAATTGAAAGCATTCCCTCTAAAACCTGGAACAAGACAGGGATGTCCTCTTTCACCACTTCTATTTAACATACTTCTTGAAACTATGGCCAGAGCAATTAGGCAGATAAAAGAAATTAAAGGGATACAAATATGAAAATAAGAACTCAATTTAGCACTGTTTGCTGATGATATGATTCTGTACCTAGAAGACCCAAAAAATTCCACCAGAAAATATTTAGAACTAGTAAACGAATTCAGCAAAGTAGCAGGATATAAAATCAACACCCATAAATCAAAGGCATTTTTGTATATCAGTAACAAATCCTCTGAAAGGGAAATGAGGAAAATTATCCCATTTATAATAGCCTCAAAAAAAGAATACTTGGGAATCAACCTAACAAAAGAGGTGAAAGATCTCTACAACACAAACTACAGAACACTAAGGAAAGAAATTAAAGAAGACCTTAGAAAATGGAAAGATCTATCTTATTCTTGGATAGGCAGAATTAATATTGTCAAATGACCATACTACCAAAAGCACTATAGATATTTAACAAAATTCCAATCAAAATCACAGTGATTTTATTCCTCATAGAAACAGGAAATGCAGTCATGCAATTCATCTGGAAAAATAAGAGACCCAGAATAGCCAAAGCAATCCTTGGCAAAAAGAGTAAAGCAGGTGGCATCATTATACCAGACCTCAAACTATACTACAGAGCAATAGTAACAAAAACAGCATGGTATTGGCACCAAAATAGACCTGTAGACAAATGGTACAGAATAGAGGACACAGAGACTAACCCACATAATTACAGTTATCTTATATTAGACAAAGGCACCAACAATATAATTGGAGAAAAGATGGCTTCTTCAACAAATAGTGTTGGAAAAACTAGAAATCCATAGGCAACAAAATGAAATTAAGTTCCTATCTCTCACCATGCGCAAAACTCAACTCAAAATAGATCAAGGACCTAGGAATTAAACCAGAGACCCTGTGTCTCATAGAAGAAAAAGTGGGCCCAAATCTCCATCATGTCAGATTAGACCCCAAGTTCCTTAATAAGACTACCTTAGTGCAAGAATTAAAATCTAGAATTAATAAATGGGATGGATTCAAACTAAAAAGCTTCTTCTCAGCAAAAGAAACAATTAGTGAATAGAAAGCCTACAGTTTGGGAACAAATTTTTACTGCAAGCACATTAGATAGATCACTAATCTCTAGGATATATAAAGAACTCAAAAATCTTAATACTAAAAATAAAAAAAAATCAATAAATGGGTCAAGGAACCCAACAGACATTTCTCAGAATAAGATATACAATCAATCAACAAATATATTGAAAAATATCCAACATCTCTAGCAATTAGAGAAATGCAAATCAAAACTCCTCCAAGATCTTGTCTCACAACTGATTTTTGACAAAGTTGAAAAGCAATTCAATAAAAGAAAGACAGGTGGTACTAAGGCAATTGGAAATGTACTAACAAAAACAGGAATTTCACCGTTTTACTCCTGTAAAAATATTAATATTTAAATATTTTCATTTTATGTATTTAAAATAAATCATAGGCTTAAATACAAAAATGCAAAGCAATAAATATTTCAGAAAAAAACAAAACAGAGGAAAATCCTTAGGAAGCTAGACTTGACAAAAATTCTTAGACTCCATCAAAAACATGATTCATAAAGAGAAAAATTATAAATTGGAATTGAACACAAATAAAAATATTTTCTCAGCAAAGGAGAAAAAGACAATCCACACACAGAGACAAGTGATTCAATAAGAAAACTGACAAAGAAGTAATATTTCACTGAAGAAGATATATACATGGCAAATAAGCATATGGAATGGGTGTGAAATCATCAACTATTATGATTTGAATACACCCCACCTGGAATCTCAATCCCTAATTCCATTACATTACATAAAGAATTCTTGGGAGTGTGTAGTCTCTTTTGTTTTACACCTAAGGACTTGCTTTTCTCTGAGTAGATGCAGCATTCAAGACACCCACTTGCAAACAGAAAATCAGTCCTAATCTCACAGTGCCTTGATCTTAGAATTCAGCATACAGATTCTTAAAAATCTTGCATTAACTACCATGTAGCCCAGCAATTACAAAACAAAAACATGTACCTGCAAAAACCTATCCACAGTTGGGTAGTGGTGCACACCTGTAATCCCAGTGTCTCAGGAGGCTGAGGCAGGAGGATGGCAAATTCAAAGCTAGCCCTTTGAACTAGCAATTTAGGGAGGCCTTAAGCAACTTAACAAGATCCTGTCTCAAAATAAACAAACAAAAAAATTCTAAAGGGCTGGGGATGTGGCTCAGTGGTTGAGTGCCCCTGGCTTCAATCCCCAGTACCAAAAAAACAGACAAAATCTAAAACAAAACAAATCCTGTATGCAAATGCTCATAACATCTGCATTTATTATGTTACAACCCCAAATTGTAAACACCCAGAGGTCTTTTAATAGATGAAAGTTTGAATAACTAGCATATTTTTATCTTGGAATATTCTTCAATAATAAAATGGATTGAAAGATTAATATACTCAATAATTTAGATGAATCCAGTGGCATTATCATTAGTGAAAGAAAGTCAATCTTCAAAGATCATATGATTTATGACTCCACTTTTATAACATTTTGGAGTGGTAGAATTATAGAAATTAGAAACGTTTGCCAAGAGTTAGGTAGAAGGAGGTGGCAGGAGGACATTGAGAGTGGTCACAGTCAACACCAGAAACCCTCATGCTGATGGAAATACCTTGTTTCTGTCAATATCTTGTTCGTGATATTGTAGGATACTTTCAAAACAGTAACCTGGGAGAAACTGGTAAAAGTATATGGAATGTCTCCATATTGTGTTTTACATGTGTATGTGAATCTAGTCATCTCAAAATAAAAAATTGAGTTAAAAGAAAAATGATAATATGACAAAGGAAGTTGAGGAAGAGAATGGGCCCTTTGGCTCTGAAATTATCTTAACTCAATTCCTAAGAAATCATAGGTTAATAATTCAGATCCTGTAATTTTAACTGCACAAAACATATCAAAAGAAGTTCAGGTGGGGAGGGGCTGATCAACATACAGTTAGGAGCAGGAACTCTGGTGTGCTATTGCACAGTAGGCTTGAGAAACCAGCCTCTACCTCAGAGCAAAGCCTGTCCAAGGAAGGGGGCGTGACCCTTGTCCTTGGAAAGACCCACAAAGCACTCCTAGGCACATACCCACCCTGCTGAGTTGTTTATCTACAAATAACAGGAGAGATCTGCTGCACCAGGTGTCCCTGACTCAGTCAGGCTAGGTGAGGACCCATAGCAATCCCCTAGCAACCACCAATCAGCATGAGACAGGGAAAATACCTGGGATGCCAGATGACCCTCCCAGTAGTTTATGGTGGTTGATAACATGTTGGGAAACCATGTAGTTCAGCACGTACTCCCCTCAGTGGCTTAAACCAATCAGTTCTAACGAATCCCCCTCTTGTACTTACCAATCACCCTTACCCAATTTATTCTCGCCAGTGAATGTGCTAATCATGTTTTAGAGTTGTTTTGATTTTCCCGCGGTGTGTGATGATTTGCTAAGAGATGTTATCATGTATGTGAAGTCCCTGCCTTCCCCAAAGAGTGTATAAAACCTCTGCAAACCCTGGGCTTGGGACCTCTCAGCGTCACCAGTTGCTGTGTGTGCTTAGAGGACCGAGCTACCTCTCAATAAACACCTCTTTGCTGCTTACATCAATCTTGATCTCTGGTGGTCTTTTGGGGGTCCCGAATTCGAGCATAACAGGCTGACTATAATGTTACAATAAAGCACTCATATTTCAAAAAACTAGAAGAAAGGATTTTGAGAGTTTTCAGCATAAAGAAATGATAAATGTTTGACATGATTTAAACATTATATAATGTATACATTCATTGAAGCATTAGATGGTACTCCATTAATAAGTACAATTTTATGTTTCTATGTATTAGTTAAAATGTAAGTTTAGGAATATAATTTGAATAAAGTATAAAAACAAAAGTGAGTAAAAAGCTAAATCCTGAAAAAAATGAAGAAAATATTAGACTCATCATGATGATAATTTTATAATCACTAAATATATTTAATAAAATTCTATTTTATCTATTTTATTTTTGACACTGCTGGAGATCAAACCCAGGGCCTTGCATATTCTAGGCAAGTGCTTTACCACTGAGCTACATCCCCAGACCCTTCTAATTCTTACAAAAATTATAATAACTTGGTTTATTTGATGCTTTTTAAAGCAAAAAAAAAAAAAGAGTATGTTAGGTTTGTTATTATAAAAATATACTTAAATATGTAAATTTGATATAATAAGCTTAAGAACAATAGATAAATATCCAGAGATCTTTATTTTATTAAATTCACAAGTGTTGAACTGGCTGTTTAAATGTTTAGGAGAATATCACTTAATAGATGTAAGTTAATATTAAATAGAGTTTTAAACAACAAAATTTGAAGGTAGTTGGTTTCATCTCTTATACACTCCTGCTCATGATGAATTACAAAGTGTGGCTAATATCCAGAACTTCCTAATTTTGTAGCAGGATTAAAATATTTCATCTTTATTTTGGTTTCTTGTCCCATTTCCTTACCTTCTCTTTATTGTGGGTGAGTATAATTTCCTCCACCATGCTCATGAAATTTCATAAAGGGACTAAGGTAATACAGAAGACTGAATTGATAAATCCAACTCTCATGGATTAGAGAAATAATCCACTACAAAGCCTCAGTAAAAATTTGAAACAGCCCAGTCATCAAAGACTGTGCAGAGAGAGGCCTCAGACCAGTAAAGTTCTGAGGTCTTTCCTTGTGGCCTCAGATTCACTCAGTCAAAAGGCACATGTGAGTTTCTGAGTAAGGTAGCCTCTAGCTCAGGTCCCATGCAACATTTCTCATACAAAAGGGACATATTTTGATTATAACACATTTCCATTTTAAACTCTGATACTAGTTGTTGCATCGTTTTCTGGGGAGCTGTGTCCCACAAACATCAATTTAAAAGCATATTTGACTAGGGAACCTCCTTCCTTTTCTGGAGGTACCCCTTGAAGGAGAGGACTCTCTGGGTACCTGCTGCTTCATCATTTACTACCCATTGTATAACAATAATATCACCCAAAATCTAACTCCACACTAATGACTATTCTTTGTGTTTTGCGGTGTTCCTCTACATACCCAGTTATTCCATTCTTATTTAATTCTTGATTCCAGAAGGCAACAACAGTTAAAGATGAACTTCAAATTGCTTCAGATTCCACTCTCCAGTCTGAATGACTCTCTCAAGATCTTGTGTATCTCATCTTCAAGATCAGATGGTCCTACCCAATGATTTCTATTGAGGTCTTGATTTATTTTATACACTCCCAGACTCTTGTCTTTCATGGAAAACAATCTCTGATACTTTAGGGAACTTTCCAAACATTACCTCCCACTCAACTCCTCAACAGACTGCTACTAATTTACAAGAAACAAATTTAAAAGACACCCATCTTAATTGAACCTTATTTCCTTCTAGTGATTTGTCAGATAGTCTAAATTGATACTCTAGATTTCAAAACTGATCAAGTAATCAGATGGATTTTTGTGCCTTTATCTATTTATCATGTCAATTACTTAGAATTGATTTTCTTTTCAGTACTGGGGATCGAACCCAGTGACATTCCATTACTGAGATACATCTGAAGACCTTTTTATTTTTATTTTGAGATAGGATCTCACTAAGTTTTTGAAGGTATCTCAGATTGGCTGAGACTGGCCTTGAACTTAGAATCTTCCTGCTTCAGCCTCCTAAACTGCTTGGATTACAGGTGTATGTCACCACACCCAGCTGATAAAGTCTTTTATTTCCCTTTCATTTGGAACTTTCATGATGTGGCATAAATAATGAGTGAAACAAACTTTTCAAAAACTCAGATTTCAGATCTGATAAGTGGTGTATAGTATATCATATTATTGGTTTAATTTAGTAGCACTCTCATCTATATAACCTTAAAATCACATGAATTAGAGAAAAATGAATTATTTTGCTACAAAGAATCACATACAAAACATTGTGCTGTGATTTTATGTGGTTGTTGATGTATTTCATAAGCATGTATTTTTGGCATCTTCTCTATTAATGATAGTCAGCTCATTAATTGTAATGTCTATTAATATTTCTGTGTGCAGTTCATGGTGATGTCCAGATAAGATACTTCTGGACTGAATATGTACCAGGATGTGATTCTCCAGCTGACATTCCTAATTATAGTCAGAGTAGACTGATTACATCCCTCCCAGACATATTTAAAAAGCCTCAAATCTACAAGCACATTTTGTTTGGACAACTAATAAATAGCAGTGACAGATGGAGAAGACTGCTGTGTAGCAATTGGGAAAAAAAGGGGCTGAGGAGAGCATTTGAAAGAGGAGGACTGGGGGGGGGGGAGGGAGGGAAGAGGGTATAGGGGCAGGAAAGGTGGTGAAATGAGATGGACATCATTACCCTAAGTACATGTATGACTGCACATATGGTGCGATGCTACATCATGTACAATCAGAGAAATGAAAAGTTGTGCTGCAATTGTGTACAATGGATCAAAATGCATTCTGTTGTCATAGATACCTAATTTAAATAAATACATCAATTAATAAAAAAGAGGGGACTCATGAGTATGTGAGTTACCTGGCTCAAACATACCTGTTCCACCTGTAACTTCTACATTTCATTTCATGTCTACTCTACCCTTCAATTTGTTCAAGCCAGAAACTGAACTTTTTTCTTCTTTCAATATCCCAGATCAAACCAATCTGGGAATCTGTTATGGTTTGGATGGGAGGTGTCTCCCAAAAGCTCATGTGTGAGACAGTGAAAGAGGGTTCAGAGAGGAAAGGATCCGGTTGTGACAGCTTTAGCCCAATCAGTGAATTAATCACCTGATGGGATTGAGTGGTAACTGAAGGCTGGTAGGGTGTGGCTGGAGGAGGTGGGGCATTGGGGGCGTGGCTTTGGGGTATATATTTGTATCTGGCAAGTGGAGATCTTTCTCTCTCTCCTTTCTGATCACCATGTAAGCTGTCCCTCCGCCACATTCTTCTGTCATGTAACAAGAGGCCTTACTTGGAGCCCTGAGCAATAAAGTGGGCTGTCAATGGACTGATACCTCTGAAACCATGAGCCCTCAAATAAACATTTCCTCATCTACAGTTGTTCCGGTCAGATCTTTCAGTCACAGCAGGAAAAATAAATAAATAAATAAAACGGACTAAAACAGAATTCTACTTGCTCTTCAATTTCAGTCAAACCCTATTTAAAACCATCTTTCTTTCTGCACTGCTACCATCTTGTCTGAGTCATTTTACTGCTTACCTGAAGTACTGTAAAAGCCTCCTAAAACAAATCCATTCTTTCCTTCTTCCTACCAAACAGAATTCTGATTGATTCTTTTAAACTGTAAAATGCATTGTTATTCTTACAGCATTTTTGACTCAAAAAACATCCCACAGCCAAGGAGATCCTGCATCCCATATTCCTTTGACTTCTCTCTCTTTCTTCCTCTGTTCCATGGACACAAGTCTCCCCATTCCCTTGAGCAGAGCCAGTCACTCCCATCCTGGGTCCTTGTTCCCTCCCCCTCCTTCAAGCCTTGATTAAGCCTCACCTGGACTCATTTTTGTAATGGTGTAATCTGTTACAGCCCCCAGTCCAGCAGCATCAATCTTCTTGACATTGCTTTTACTTTTTTTATCTTTCCCCACAGGCTTAACCGTCTTTTATTCTAATATAACCTAAAATCTAACTCCACACTAATGACTATTCTTTGTGTTCTTATGGGCCCCCTCTACCCCAGTTATTCCATTCTGATTTAATTCTTAGTGTCAGAATTTATTGACATTGATATTTATTAATTAGTATCATTTCCCCCTATTAAAATATAAACTCCCAAGGACAGGAATCTGTTTACTTTATTCTTCCTATAGCCTAAACTTTTAGACTAGTATCTGAAGCTCAATAAAATGTGTTCAATGAATGAATTAATACAATTTAGTTATTTGTTTATAAACAACCATACTAAACCAAAAACATCTGCAATGCACTTGGCCTGGCATTAAGCCCTAGGGGGAAAAAGGAGAGATAATAGATGATAGATATGTGAACAACAGAAAGTAAGTCTACCAAGGAGACAAACTTTGAATGAATGACAACATTGTGATGCTGAGAGAATGTGAGTGCATATCCATAGATGTCCATATTAGATGATAGAGGTCGACATCCTCTTCCTTCTTGTTTCCCAACCAGAATTTTGGTACCATTCTTTAATTATGTGTCACTCCCCCTTCCCCAGACGTCTTGTTATGATTGTTACAGAATAGATACACAGGATTTAAATATTATCAAGGACCACCTGATGTGAACTACTAGAGGCAAAAATCTCAATGCAAAAATACCTAGTGATCTTGTAAAGATCCCCATTATATCAGAAGGTAGGCTATGCAGTATGATACCCACAGGCAGGAAGAAGACAAGATCATGGATTGACAGCCTAGGAGAAGACAGCCTTTGAAACTCAGATTTTTGCCTTCTCTTTCTTCCCTGTCATTCCCAGCTGATTATTTAGGAATGCAACTTGCTATGGAGATGTTAAAATTGGGAAAATGTAATATATAAAAGCTATATTACGTTAGTATATTGTTTGAACTCAGCATCAGTAATTATATCATATGTTTAAATGATGCCAAGTAGCATTGTGAAACAAATAATGTATCCCTAAATATTGAAAACTAAACTAGCCTCTGTCTTCAATTTTCCCTGTTGACTCCATATGGAACTCGGTCATTAAAGGGAAGCTCCAGCTATTTTGAAGGGGCACAGAAAGCTGCTCAGAAAATAAGTTATTCTGAAAAACAATAGCATATTAGCCAACTTTCTCCAGAGAAACAGAGCCAACAGGATTGTATAAAGTAAGAGGGAATTTATTAGGTTGACATACAAGACTAGAGGGTGAAGAGTCCCACAATGGCCATCTGCAGGCTCCAGAGCCTGGAAAACAAGCAGCTGCTCAGTCTAAGAAGCTAGAAGCCTTAGAAGGAGAGAAGAGAGGAGAGAGAAGCCAATGACACAGCCTAATCCTGAGGCAGAAGGCCTGAAAGCCCTCTAGAGAGACACTGGCACCATTCTGCCTTCAAAGGCTGAAGGCTCTGCAGTCTGATTTCCACAGGTAACAGCAGCAGCAAAACAGGCTCCTTCTCAAGAAGGGTCAAGTGTGCATACACATCAGCCTCCCCTTCTTTCACTTTTTGGCTCCTTCGGGGCCCTTAGCCTACTGGATAGTACTGTCCAGAGTCAGGGTGGGTCTTCCCCACCCAATTGCCTAGCTCACATACCAATTTTCCTCACAGTCACACCAAGAAGTCGATTTTAGTAACTTTTGAGGCATCTCTCAATCCAGTCAAGCTGACAACCATAACTAAGCATCACGCATGCATTTTGGAAAAGAGGAAGGAGCAAGGCATTCCAGGAAAAGGAGGAAGCTTAACCAAAGGGACAACTGGCAAGAAACAAAACAAGGCATGTCGAAGAATCAGCTGGATGTTTGGTGCTCCCAGGGCTCAAAATCACTGAGGAAGTACATTATTCTAATACTCAAGAGAATCTTCACCTTCCTCCTCTCCTAGTGTATGATTTCCCTCAGAGACCTAATCTGAATCTACAGATCAATTTGTGTATCTTTTTGCATTCTCAGATTTGTAGCATCATCTCTTACTTGAAGTGACTTCCAAGCCCAAAGATACAAACATCTTCTAGAGAGTTAAAAATTGAACCCGGGTACGGTGGCACACACCTGTAATCCCAGTGGCTCAGGAAGCTGAGACACGAGGATCCTAAGTTCAAAACCAGCCTAAGCAATTGAGCGAAGCCCTAAGAAACTTAGTGTCAAAATAAAAAATAAATAAAAAGAATTGGGGATGTGGCTCAGTGATGAACTGACTCTGGACTCAATCCCCCAATTAAAAAAATATTAGCCTGTAATTTAGTGTCCCAACTTTTCTGAAAATAAAATCTCTAAATGCATTGACATTCTCTTATTCATTCCCTGTAATAACATCTCAAATCATTCAAGACTTTCTTCCGGGAAGCAGACTTTTCTTTTAGACTCAACTTTGGTTTTAAATATTGTTCTTACCAGGTTCCCCGCCCCCAACCTCTCTGGCAGTTCTTTGCATGATTCATTTTCTAGGTAGCCTGCATTTTTCTTAAAACACTGGTGTTGTCACTTCTCTTCCCATCATTCCTGAAATCAGTTCACTGAGACTCACAGTCTCCACTGGAACGTGTCTGAAAACTCCTAAGTTACTCTCTTCTTGTCTGACCTCTCCTTCCATTCTCTGCCCTACAGACTCAAAGCCTAATGGGCATTGACTCCCAGACATGTTGTTACTATATCAGTCCCCATTTTCTAGATTGATTTTATTATTTTCTTTCCAAAATATATTGCTCCTGTCACCTCAATTTTATATTTCTATAACTTTCAGGGCACCTGGTTCAAATTTTGACAGTACCTATGATTTCTTTCTCCTCACATTTTTTATTTGTGTGTAATCAATTCCCACGTTTGGTCTCCTAGGCTTGAAATTATCTCTTTCTCTCCTCATCCACCAATTCACTGATACTTCAACAATATTTACTTTCACTCTCTAACTTGCTCCAATTAGGAAATTCCTTTAACAGGAAGACAGAAGATGACATGTACTTACGAACTCACAAAACATTTTATCTTGCAAAAGACAACTTTATCTCAGTACCTTAAGTGTCTCCCTAGTTCACTGTTTAGAACTAGCCACGTGGTGGTGCCTGTATGCAAAAGGGTTTGGAAGTTACAGACTTTTGTGTGTCCTAGAGAAAAACAAAACAGTTTGCTAAACACTTTCTTTCAAACACATTTATATACGAATTGTTGAAATCTATTAATAAGAATTATTGGAGGTGATGTCAGCATGAAGGTAGGACTTTCCATCATTCATCCCCCTTCAGTATCAGCAATTTTAACCATTATCCATACATGAAAATATCTTCAAAGAAGTTTAAAAATTAAAAAAAGAGAGAGAGAGAGTTTACAGCACCCAAGTATGACACAGAAAACAGGAATGCATGGACAGAGATACTCTCTGCTTGAGTGAAGGAGAAGAAAATGAGCAACAGATTTTGCCTTGAATCCTGGAATCAGATCTACCCTAATAAAACCCATCAGTGGGCAGGCCCTGTGGCTGTGGGCTCCAGACCAATACCCTCAGACTGAGAGCCTTCAGGCCCATTCCAGTACCAAGTGGGATCCTGAACTCGATTTCCAGACTATAATAACAGACTCAGGCTCCAAACCAACCCCAAACTCCAGATTATTCCCTGTGCCTCCAGACTCCAGAGGATTCATGGTCCAGACCTTCTCCAACATAATCAGGGTTCAGGCCAACCCAGGTAGACCCTGATACTAGGCTCTAAAACTTGGATTATAACTCCTAATCACTCCTGTAGACCCAGATTCCAACTCACCCTCATAGACCCAGAGCCCAGAGTTGCTCCCATGGACTCAGGCTCCAGGTCTTCCCCAGAACCAGACCAGACCTCATGGACTCTGGCTCCAGACCACGGGACCCAGGCTCTAAGCTAGTATCAGTGTCTGGCCAGCCACTATAGACTCATGCTTAAGGACCACCAGGGGGCCAAAGTCAGAGCTATGTAAATTATTACAAATTATCAAACAAATTCTAGCCCGAAAAGTGCAATCAATGAGTGGGAAAAAAATGAGAGAGCATAAAGAGCAATATTAGGTGAAAGAAAGAATCTCTTCACTCAAACACAGGTGTATGAAATAAAAGAGTCAAAGGAGAAAATGAAGAATGAAAAGGAATAAAAAGCAACCTGAGGATTTATGAGACAGTGTCAAAAGAATGAATATTTAATTTATAGGAGTTCATCAAGGGGAAGAGAAAGACAAGAGTTGAAAGCTTATTAAAAGAAATAATAGCAATAAATGTTTCAAATTTCAAGAAAGTTAAAAATATCCACATACACGAATATTAAACATCTCCAAATTGGATATAATTACATCAAGGTATATTATAGTTAAAATGTCAAATATAAATACCTAGACATGGCCATGAAAGCAGCAAGACAAAGCTAGCAAATAACAAATAAGGGCATTTCAACAAACAGAGTAGTGTATTTCTCCATAGACATTAAGACTGGAGAGGTATTTTCATTTTTATTGCGAATTCTGCTAATCTGAGTCTTCTCTTCTTTTTGGTTAGTTTGGCTAAGGGTTTATCAATCTTGTTTATCCTTTCAAAAAACCAACTCTTTGTTGCATTGATACTTCGTACTTTTTAAAAATTTTTCAATTTCATAGATTTTTGATTCTGATTTTAATGCCTGTCTTCTACCGGTTTTGGTGTTGGTTTGTTCTACTTTTAGGGCCTTGAGGTATATTGTTAATATTATTTACTGGTTATGTTTATATCTTTTGTAATGCAAGTGTATTTACAGGGTATCTTTGTATTTTTTTTTTTAATGTAGGAACTCAGAGATGTAAACTTTCCTCTTAGAACTGCCTTAATATTGTCTCAAAGACTTTGATATATTGTGCCACTATTCTCATTTGTTTCTAATTTTTTTTTTATTTCTCCCCTGATTTCTTTTGCTATCCATTTGTCATTCAAAAATGTATTATTTTAATCTGCAGATGTTAGAGTGTGTTTTGTATCTTATCATTTATTTCTAATTTTATTCCATTATGATCCAACTGGATATTAGAAATTATTTTTATTTTGTTGATTTTGCTAAGATTTTCTTTCTGACCTAAAATATGATTTATTATGGACAATGTTCTGTGGGCTGCTGAGAAGAAAGTGAAAGTACTTCCTTTAAAAACAAGAACAAGACAATGATGCCTCTCTCACCACTCCTATTCAACATAGAATACAAATGGCCAACAAGTATACATATAAAAAAAGTGTTCAACATCTCTAGCAATGAGGCAAATGCAAATGAAAACTACATGGAGATTCCATCTCACTCTAGTCAAAATAGCAATGATCAATAATGCAAATAACACTAAGTTTTGGCAAGAATGTGGCGGGAAAGTACACTCATGCATTCGACTTTAAATTACTGCAACCACTTAAAAAAGCAGTATGGAGGTTCCTCAAAAAACTAGAAATTGCACTGCTATATGACCCGGCTATTCTACTCCTTGGTATATTTCCAAAAGGTCTAAAATTAGCATACTATATGAGCACAGCCATATCAATGTTTATAGCAGCATAAATCACAATAGCCAAACTAAGGGACCAATGTAGGTGCCCTTCAACAGATAAGTATATAAAGATAATGTGGCCTATATACACAATAGAGTATTATTCGCCATAATAAAAAAGAATAAAATCCTAGCATTTGCTGGTAAATGGATGGAAATGGAAACTATCACGCTAATTGACAAAAGCCAGACTCACAAAGTCAAATGTCTTCTCTGATATGCAGAATATTTTCCAAAATAAGGAGGAGGGTGAAGGGGATTTCATCAAAATAGAAGAGAGATCAATGGAATAGACAAAAAGATGTAGGGGGATGAAGGAGGGATGGGATAAGGGAAGGACAGTGAAATGAATCTGATTTATATTTGAGGTAGTTATTGATAGAAATTTAAATTTCTTATGTACCTATATGAATATACCTCAGTAAATTGCATTGTCATGTATATCCATAAGACCCTAATTTAAAAAAATAAGTAAATAGCAGAAAGATCAGTACAGTAGAAAGAATGAATAGAGGTAGGGAGGAGGGGTGGACTGAACATGAGCAAATTATATTTTATGTTCTTATGTTAAAATGAACCCTAATGTTATATATAACAAAAAGAACCAATTTAAAAATAGCCAACTAAAAATTTCCTGGAACAGCAATCATTCAAAAAGGAAGAAGAAAGGATTTTCCCCAAATACAGAAAATCTAAGAAAGTTTAACATAAAATCTGTCTTAGAGAACTGCTAAAAGGAGTTCTTCAAGCTAAACAAGTGCTAACTCAAACACATTTAAAGGTACAAAATTCATTGGTAAAATTAAATAAAGTGAATTTAAGCATACTTTAGAGTAGGCATGGTGGTGCATGCCTGTAATTGCAGTGACAGGGAGGCTGAGAAAGGAGATCACAAGTTCAAGGCCAGCATCATCAACTTATTAAGGCCCTAATCAATAGTAAGACCCTGTCTCAAAAAATAAGTAAATAAGCAAACAAACAAACAAATAAATAAATATAAAAAGGGCTGGGATGCAGCTTAGTGGTAAAGCACTTCTAGGCTTAATTCTCAGAAAAAATACTTTGATACTGTAATGGTGCTGTATAAAACAATTGTATCTTTAGTATGAAGGTTAGAAGAAAAACTACTAAAAATCATAAAAGTTAAATAATTTGATAGGGGACACAATATAAAAATATGTAAATTGTGACAAAAATTAAACAATGAGGAGTGGTAGAGTAAAAGTATATAACCTTTTTATGCACTCAAATTTAAATTGTTATCAGTTTCAAATATCCCATTATAATATATGACACTTTCTATATTCCTCATGATTACTGCAATGCAAAAACCTGTAGATAAAAATAAAAATAAAAGCATACTGGAGAAAATTGCTTATCACAAGTAAAGACATCAAGAGATGAAGAAAGAATAAACATTTGCAAAATAATCAGAAAACTAACAAAATGGCAATAAGTCAATGTCTAACAATAACTACCTTGAATATAAATGGATCAAAAATTTTCATCTAGATAGAGTGACGGGATAGATGTTAAAAGAAAAAAACAATAACAAAAGTTCCAACTATTTCTGCCTACAAGAAACTCACTTCAATTTTAAGAATATATACCGACTCAAAGTGAAGGGATTGAAAAAGATATTCCATACAAATGGAACCCACAAAAAGAGCAAGCATAATTAGGCTTCCATCAGGAGGCCATTATATAATGATAAAGGGATCAATACTTCAAGAGGATATAAAAATTATAAATATATATGCACCCAACATTAGAGCACCTAAGTATGTAAAGCAAATGTTAATAGATAAAGAGGGAAATAGAATGTAATACAACAATAGTTAGCAACTTCAATATTTCAACAGAGAGATCATCCTGACAGAAAATCAATAAGGAAGCATTAGACTTAAACCACACACTAGAACAAATGTACCTAACAGATATAGTCAGAAGGGCCCATCCAATGGCAGCAAGGAAGACATTCTTCTCAAGCACACAGGAAACGTTCTCCAGGATAAATCAGACATTATGTCATAAAGAAGTCTTAACAAATTTGAGAAGATTAAATCATTCCAAGTTATCTTTTCTGACCAAAATGGTACAACATTTTAAATAATAACAACTGGAATCTCAGAAAATATTCAACAATAAAGAAGTTAAACAACCTCCTCCTGGACAATCAGTGGGTAAAGGATATAAAAGTAAAAGATTAAAATATCTTGACCCACATGAAAATGGAAATGTAACATACTACCTATTATGGGATATAGCACAAGCATTTTAAAAACATAATTGTTCAGTAAATGCCTACATCATAAAAGAAGAAAGATCACAAAAAAGCAAGCTAATATCACACCTGAAGGAATTAGAAAAGCAAAAACATACTAATCCCAAATTTAACAGAAGGCAAGAAATAATAGAAAGCACAGCAGAAATAAATGGAGACTTGAAAAAGAGTAGAAAAGAACAACAACAGAGTTTTTGATTTTTTTAAAGATAACCAAATCAACAAAGCTTTAGCTAGATTAATTAAGAAAAAAAAAGGACATGAGATCCAAAATGGCCAACCAGAGGGAGCAGCATTCTGCGTCGCTCTGTGACCTGGGATTCAAGTTATGAGAATACTGTTTCTCTGCAAGCAAAATTCCTGCTCCCAGGTGGGACTCATGGCCACAGTGCCTGTCCAGGGTTCCCAACTACTCATCCACTCAGGACTACCAGGTACCTCCACACCAAGGCAGAAATTACCAATATGATTCCCACATAGGACACTTGACAACTTCCCACATGCAGTAACTCGTGTGGACCCCCATCTACCAATATAGGCTTTCCCATTGCAGACATCTTGGGACCCTGCAGCAGCTGAGATAGTCCCCTACACGCAGTAGCCTGCCTGCACCTTAGAACTTCACATAGGCTCTAAAGTCAGCCAAAAGTCACACACTGCACGCAACATAGCTCCTGGCTGAACTCATTGTCCAATGCCATCACTTCACTCCCCACACCTGACCTGGCAGCCTACTGCTGAAAGCAGGTGCCTCCATCTTGGGTCATCTTCATCACCATCTTCAAGTGGAGGACAACACTCAGTTTGGAACTCTGGCTGGCCATGTACCCAGTTTCTAACTCCCCCTCTCCCCAGCATCCACTACCCCAGCACAGTGACACCCTAGTTACCTTCACCATCCTGAGGGCAGAGATACCAGCTAACAACAGATGAGCCCACCTATTGGATGAGAAGGAAAACAAGAAGATATGGATTTCCAACCAAAACAATCCTGTTTCTTCCTTCAAGATTTTTTTCCCCTTTTCCTCTACATTCACCCTCACATTCCCAACACATGTGAAACCAAGTACTTTGCATGAATTAGGATTTTGAGGACGGGGACATCTGAATAGTATATTACAAACTACAGCTGTGTTGTATATTCTTTTTTTTAATCTCACCATTTTCTACTGTTTTAACATTTTTAATTTTTTCCAAATATATATGTGTGTTTGTTTTAGGTACTCTATTGTCTTCACACTAATTTGTCTACCCAAAATTACTTCCTCTCCCTTCTCCTGTTACTAATCTTCCTCTTTATATTTCTCTTTCAAACATCCTAAGATATAACAACTCTAAATCCTCATCTCCTACCTTCTCAGCATATCATCTTACTCCTCACCCCTGGTTCTTTGTCCACCATCAGAAACTGTAAAGCCTTTTAAAAACCTACTGAATATATTGTAGATAATAACTGAATTCACCATTTCTGTACATTGTGACCAAACTGTAAACATCTTAATAGCAAACATTTGTTTTCAGGTTGCATACTGTTTATATTGGGATCTGATAACATTGTCTTTCACCTTGAAGGAGAGGTGTTGGATCCCTACAGAGGCACTATAAGCCTATAGGGTAAAAATAGTAACATTTCAGATCCTCAGTGCTAGAGGGAAAACACACAAGCAATATGAAAAGGCAAGGGAAGAAAGTGCCCCAAACATATCAAGATACCACATCATTAGAATCCATGGGCAGCACAGCAAAAGAAATGACAGAGAAAGAGTTCAGGATGTACATAATTAAAATGTTCTGTGAGTTAAAGGAGGATATAAGATAGCAAATACAGGTAGCAAAAGATCATTTTGACAAAGAGCTACATAAACAAATATAGGAAGCACAAGATTACTTCAATAGGGAGATATAGGCTCAAAAAAAAAAAAAAAGCAATCAAACAGAAATCCTTGAAACAGGACCTCAGACATTGAAGACAAAATATACATCTTTAAAAGAATGTAGACCACACAGTGAAAATGATAAGAAACTGTGAGCAGGATATTCAAGAAATATGGGATACCATAAAAAGACCAAATTTAAGAGTTATTGGGATAGAGGAAGGCATAGAGTACCAGACCAAAGGAATGAGCAATCTAGTCAATGAAATAATATCAGAAAAATTTTCCAAAAATGAAAAATGAATTGGAAAACCAAATTCAAGAGGCTTACAGGACACCCTATGAACAAAATTATAAAATATCTACCCCAAGGCACATTATAATGAAAATGCCTAATGTACAGAATAAGGAAAGAATATTAAAAGTCATGAGAGAAAGGAATCAGATAATATATAGAGGGAAAACAATTCGATTATGTGCAGATTTTTTAACCCAGAAAACTAGAAGATCCTATAACAACATGCATCAAGCTCTGAAAGAAAATGCATGCCAACCAAGAATCATATCCAGCAAAATTAAGCTTTAGATTTGATGATGAAATAAAAACCTTCCATGATAAACAAAAGTTAAAAGAATTTACAACTCGAAAGCCTGTACTACAGAACATCCTTGGCAAATATTCCATGAAAAGATATTGAAAAACAATGAAAATCAGCAAAGGGAGGTATTCATTATAGGAAAAAGTAATCAAAGGAGAAACCAAGTTAAGTTAAATACCAACAACAAACAAAAATGAGTGGGAATACAAATCGTGTCTCAATAATAACCCTCAATATTAATGGCCTACACTCATCAATCAAAAGATATAGACTGGCTAATTGGATTTTTTTAAAAAAAAGAACAACAATATGCTGCCTCCAAGAGACTCATTTCATCAGAAAAGACATCTACAGACTGAAGGTGAAAGTTTGGGAAAAAATCATACCACTCATGGACTGTGGAAGCAAGCAGGAATTTCCATCCTCATATCAAAGAAAGTACACTTCAAGCCAAAGTGAATCAAAAGGGATAAAGAAGGACATTTCATATTGCTTAAAGGAAACAATAATCAATAAGACATAACAATAATAAATTTATATGCCCCAAGCAATGGAACGTCTATGTTCATCAAACTCTTCTCAAGTTCACGAGTCATGTAGACCACAATGCAATAATTCTGGGTGACTTTAACACACCTCTTTCACCCCTGGATAGATATTCCAAACAAAAGCTGAAGAGGGAAACTATAGAACTCAATAACACAATCAATAACTTAGACTTAACTGACATATATAGAATATTGCCTCCTTCAATGAATGAATACACTTTCTTAGCAGCACATGGAACCTTCTCTAAAATTGACCATATATTAGGCCACAAAGCAACTCTTAGCAAATATAAAAAAGTAGAGATACTACCCTGCATTCTATCAGGTCATAATGGAATGAAATTAGAAATAAATGATAAAATAAGAAATAAAAGCTACTCCAAAACCTGGAGACTAAATAATATGCTATTGAATGAACGATGGGTTGCAAAAGACATCAAGGAGGAGATTAAAAAATTCTAAGAGGTGAATGAGAACACAGATATTGCATATTGAAATCTCTGGGACACTATGAAGGCAGTACTAAGAGGAAAGTTCATTGCATAGAGTTCATTCCCTAAAAGAAGAAAAAGTCAACGAATGACTTAACATTACATCTCAAATCCCTAGAAAAAAAAGAGCACATCAACGCGAAAAGCAGAAGACAGGAAATAATTAAAATTAGAGTTGAAATCAATGAAATTGAAACAAAAGAAACAATTGAAAAAATTGACAAAACAAAGTTTGTTCTTTAAAAAAATAAATAAAATTGACAAACTTAGTCATGCTAACAAAGAAGAGAGAAAACTCAAATTACTAACATATGTAATGAAAAGAAAATATCAAAATAGACACTACAGAAATACAGAGGATAATTAGAAATTATTTTGAAAGCTTATACTTCAATAAAATAGAAAATATTGAAGGCATTGACAAATTTTTAGAATCACATGACTTGCCCAAATTGAATCAGGATGATATACACAATTTAAACATCAATTTCAAGCAATAAAATAGAAGACGCCATCAGAAACCTACCAACCAAGAAATGCCCAGGACTGGATGGATACACAGACAAGTTCTACAAGACATTTAAAGAAGAACTAATACCATACTCTTCAATTTATTTCATGAAATAGAAAAAGAGGGAGCACGTCCAAACTCATTCTATGAGGCCAGTGTCACCCTAATTCCAAAATCAGGCAAAGACATCAAAGAAAGAAAACTTCAGACAAATATCTCTAATGAACATATGTGCAAAAATTCTCAATAAAATTTTGGCAAACCGCATACAAAAACATATCAAAAAGATTTTGCACCATGTGCAAGTGGGGTTCATCTCAAGGATGCAAGCTTGGTTCAACATATGGAAATCAATAAATGTAACTCATCACATCAATAGATTTAAAGATAAGAAACATATGATCATCTCAATAGATGCAGAAAAAGCATTCGACAAAATATAGCACCACTTCATGTACAAAACACTAGAAAAACTATGGATAACAGGAACATATCTCAACATTGTAAAAGCTATCTATGCTAAGCCCCAGGCCAACATCATTCTAAATGGAGAAAAATTGAAGGCATTCCCTCTAAAAACTGGAACAAGACAGGGATGCCCTCTTTCCCCAATTCTATTTAGCATAATTCTTGAAACTATGGCCAGAGCAATTAGACAGAAAAATAAATTAAAGGAATATAGATGGGACAAGAAGAACTCAAATTAGCACTATTTGCTGATATGATTCTATACCCAGAAGACCCAAAAAAATCCCACCAGAAAACTTGTATAAATAGGAAATAAATTCAGCAAAGTAGCAGGATATAAAATCAACACCCATAAATCAAAGGCATTTCTGTATATCAGTAACAAATCTTCTGAAAGGGAAATGAGAAAAATTATCCCATTTATAATAGCCTCAAAAAAAAAATACTTGGGAATCAACCTAACGAAAGAGGTGAAAGACCTCTACAACAAAAACTACAGAATGCTAAAGAAAGGAATTAAAGAAGATCTTAGAAGATGGAAAGATCTACCTTGTTCTTGGATAGGCAGAATTAATATTGTCAAATAACCATAGTACCAAAAACATTATACAGATTTAATGCAATTCCAATCAAAATCCCAGTGATATTCCTCATAGAAATAGAAAAAGCAGTCATAAAATTCATCTGGAAAAACAAGAGACCCAGAATAGCTTAAAGCAATATTTAGCAAGCAGGTGGCATCACTATACAAGACCTTAAACTATACTACAGAGCAATAGTAACAAAAACAGTATGGTATTGGCACCAAAATAGACTTGTAGACCAATGGTATAGAGTAGAGGATCACAGAGAATAACCCACATATTCACAGTTATCTTATATTAGACAAAGGTGCCGAAAATGTACACTGGAGAAAAGATAGCCTCTTCAACAAAAGGTGCTGGGAAAATTGGTAATCCATATGCAACAAAATGAAATTAAACCCCTATCTCTCACCATGCACAAAACTCAACTCAAAGTGGATCAAGGACCTAGAAATTAAACCAGAGACCCTGTGACTAATAGAAGAAAAAGTAGGCCCAAATCTCCATCATATCAAATTAGGCCTCAACTTCCTTAATAAACAGGAATTAAAATAGCACAAGAATTAAAATCAAAAATTAATAAATGGGATGGATTCAAACTAAAAAACTTCTTCTTAACAAAAGAAATAATCAGTAAGGTGAATAGAGATCCTAAAGATTTGGAGCAAATTTTTACCACTTTCACATCAAATAGAGCACTAATCTCTATGGTACATAAAGAAGTCAAAAAGCTAAACACCAAAAAAAAAAAAAAACACCCACAAAAACAAAAACAAATAACCCAACCAATAAATGGCCAAGGAACTGAACAGACACTTCTCAGAAGGTGGTATACAACATCAACAAATATATGAAACAATGTTCATCTTCTCTAGCAGTTAGAGAAATGCAAATCAAAAGTACTCGAAGATTTCATCTCACTCCAATCAGAATGGTAGCTATTAAGAATACAAAGAACAATAAGTGTTGGTACAGATGTTGGGGGGGGGGGGGGGGGCACACTCGTACATTGCTGGTGGGACTGCAAAATGGTGTAGCCAATATGGAAAGCAGTATGAAGAATCCTTGGAAAACTGGGAATATACCACCATTTGACCCACTCCTCAGTCTGTACCCAAAGGATATATGATTCATTTAAAAACAGCATACTACAGGGACCCAGCCACATCAATGTTTATTGCAGTACAATTCACAATAGCTAAACTGTGGAAGCAACCTAGATGCCCTTCAGTAGATGAATGGATAAATAAAATGTAGTATATATACACAATGGAATATTACTCAGCAATAAAAGAGAATATCATGGCATTTTCAGGTAAATGGATGCAGTTGGAGAATAGGATGCTGAGTGAAGTTAGCCAATCCCCAAAAACCAAATGCTGAATGCTTTCTCTGATAAAGGAAACTGATTCATAGTGGGTTTGGAGGGGGAGCATGGGGAGATTAGATGAACTCTAGATAGGGCTAAGAGGAGGGAGGTTAAAGGAGGGGGCAAGGGGATAAAAAGATGGTGGAATGAGATGGACATCACTACCCTAAGTACATATATGAAGATACGAATGGGGTGGATATACTTTGTATACAACCAGAGGTATGAAAAGTATGCTCTACATGTATATTTTGAATTGTAATGCATTCTGCTGTCATATATAACAAATTAGAATAAAAAAAATAAAAAAATTAAAAATTAAAAATGGATGAAAAAAGAAAAAACTGGAGATATAATCAGAAATAAAAGAAGAGATAACATATTTGACATCATAGAAATACATGGGATCATAAGACTACTATAAATAATTGCATGCCAACAAGTGAGATGACCTATGGATAAATTTACAGGAAATTCATGTATAACCTACAAAGACTGAATCATAAATAAATAGGAAATATGAATAGAACACTAATAATTAAGCAGACTGAATCAGAATAAAGCACCCCATTAAAGAAAAGCAAAGGACCAGATGGCTTCACTGCTGAATTAAACCAAGAACTTAGAGAAGAACTACCAATCCTTCTTAAACTCTTCCAAAATATTAAAAGAGGGAATATGTCAACACTCATTTCATGGGATCATTATTATCTTAAGATCAAAGTCGGAATAGGATATAAAAAAAGAAAATTATAAGAAAATATTCCTGATTAAAATAGATACAAAATTACACATCAAATTACCACTGAATCAAAAACAATAGCATATTATAAAGATTATTCACCATGCTGAAGTGAGATTTAACCCAAGGTGAATGAATGGTTCAATGTATGCAGATTTATAAATTTGTTATATCAGATTAACAGGGTGAAGGAAATAACTTTTATGTTTGTCTCAACCAGTACTGATAAAGAACTTGAAAACATTCAACTTCTTTTCATGAGTAAAAAGAAAACTCAAAAAAGTAAGTATAGAAAGAAGGTACCCAACCATAATATGGCCATATTTGATAATTCCATAGCTAACATAAAATTCAAGGGTGAAAAGTTGAAATCTTTTCCTCAATGATCAGGAATAAGACAAGGATGCCCTCTCTAGCCATTTCTATTCAAGATTGTCATAGAAGTCTTAGCCATAGCAATTAGGTAAGAGAATGAAATATAGGTCTTTAAATCAGAAAGGAATAAGTAACACTGCAACTATCACAGATAACATGAAATTATATATATATATATATATATATATATATATATATATATATAAGCACTAAAGAACCCCCCCACCAAAAAAACTTTGATTCAGTAAAGTCATAAGATATGAAGCAAATATACAAAAATCAGCAGCATTTCTATGCACAATGAACTATCAAAAAAAGAAATCAAGAAAACAACACTATTACAAGAGTTATAAAGTATATTTAGGAATAAATTTAATCAAGAAGGTGAACGACTTGTACAGTGAGAATTATAAAATATTAACAAAATAAATTTAAGATAATAGAAAGATATTTATATTCATTTAATGAAGATACTCTTAAAATATCCATATTACTCAAAGTTGTCTATGGACTCAATAGAATTTTGTAAAAATTCCAATGATGGCTTTTACAGAAATATAAAAATTCATATTAAAATTCATTTTAATATGGTTTTCTAGATGCATGTGTATGTGAACACACAGAATTTTACAGTTTCATTTGTACATTTTATTTTGTTATTATAATACACACAATTTTGATTCTAATATATATTTTTTTATCTGACCAGGGTCTCCAGAATATTAACCCTAATAACAAAATAAGTGCAAACACATAAGCCATGAAACTCAATTCAACCCCACATTCCTTATTGCATAGGCCTGGCCTTTCTTCTTTACGAAGTGGGAATCAAAATTCATTAATTATCAAAATCATTAATAATGATTTAGCCAAGAAAAGGAGAACCCACATCAAAGTACCTGAAATCAGGCTTCTTTCCATAGCCAAACTGCCAGGTCTGCTTTAGAACTACTGAAATTTCATCAAGGTCAAAGTCAGCATAAGCCTCCCAAGTCAAATGAATTATTTACATCACTATGGGATGTGGGGATCACAGCAGCCCTAACCCTTGGAGATGCTCAGTAGTTGACATTCACAGGGGCCTCTGAGATGCCTCCCGATCCTACATTTCAGAGACTCAGCAAAGTCTACACTTTACATAAGGTCATTGGATATCAACTTCCTGGGCCCTATTTGAGTTAAGCCTATTTCTAACCTTAAAGATCTAAAGGGGATTATCATAAAAGGAAAATTCAGCATCAAGGACACCTGTCAAGGAAATAAAGTTAATTTCTCAACCATCTGCATCACTGTCTTCTGAAGAAGGAAGTCATTGATCTATCAATGAGTGCAGTAGAGAGAAATTTATTTAAAAAGAAAAATATGGCTCAAGTGTGAAAATCAATGCTGCTAAGAAGAAAAATGGACTCACAGAGACTTTGCAGATATTCCACTAAGAGGGAGAGAGAAATGACAATTGAATTTCAGTGAAATCCAAATACGATGAGAAAATGAAATCACTTTTTCATGCACTTTAATTTCTAAGAAGAATGTCTTGAGGGAAAAGCTTCTGTAATTTTAATTCTATTGCTGATGCAGAAAAATAGTCTAAGATTTTTAAAAAATGACCCCAACTTAGAATAAATAAAAGAACATATTACTTAACCTACATGAAATAAAATAGTTTTATCCTCCAGAATCTGAACTATTCTTATACATATCTATTTGTTATCTCCAAATGATGTCTGCTTGTTTGTTTCAATTGGCAAAAAGATAAGCAATGTCCTTCTCAGACAGTAATACCATTGCCTTTTCTTCTACTTTCAGTTCTCTGATATTATAGCATGGAAAATTATGCACTTTCACATAAGTGTTAGAGGCATAGAGACACAGCTCAAAATTACCAAATCTGTAATAGAAAGTATATTGTCATATCAGATTTTGCTACAATAACTGTACTAACACAAGAATAAATACATGAAGAAAAAGATTTATGGAAATCTCTATCAAATAAAAGAGAGTTTTAAATTCATTAAATTAAATTTACAGGAAAATATAGTTTTTGGAGATTAAAAAAACTTGACTTCAAAAGTATCTTAATCTATAATAAGATAAAAATAATAAATCATTAAAATGAAAACTTACTCTGAGATCCTAATAAGGCAGATAATAAATACTGAGGTACACTGAAACAAATAGGCACAGAATCCTTGCACTTTTGATTATAAAACATAACAGGAAAACTTTTAGGTTATTGTAAGAAATATCAGGGGTACAAAAAAATTTATAGCAATAACAAGTAGAAAGATTAAAGTATATGGGGTGCATGCTTTAAAGATCAATCAGCTATTTACACCTACACAATAACAATGGAACTTTCAAATGAAGGTTCTGAATGAGAAAAAGATAAATTCTGTTCAGATTGTCATTAATCAAGCAGCAACTAAGGAATTCAAATAGCTTGTTATTACATATCCCAGGAATGGACAATTCCTAATCGTCACATAGCTTCAAGATGTGTAATTCAATAAAATGTCAATATTTATTTATAAAATAATTATTGATAAATTACTGATGGGAGACTCACTTAAGATGTCTTAACTGTTGGCTAGCTTTACTCATCAATGTATTTAATAATACAACGGTAAAATTTCTTATGAAATCCAGAATTATGACAAAGGTAGCTATTATCATCATTATTACTTAATATTTATAGAGAAATAATAGTCAACAAAATAAAATGTGGAAAAAGTAAATAATGTGTGTAAATTTTTTAAAAAGAATGAAACAAAGTTTTGCTCTTAGAAATAGAGTTCAAAATTGTCATTTAAAGAATGATTATAACTTACCTTAGCAAAGTGAATTATTTAAAATAAATATACAAGTCACATATATGTCAATTAATTTGAAGATGTAATAAAAAAAATTCCCAGGAAGATTTCAGAATTGAAGTGCCCTGGTACTACTTAGCAAGGTAACTATGTGGAATGGCATTTATATTACAGGTATGAAACAAGAGATAAACAAGGAAATCTAGATAATTGAAGAATTATAGCCAGGCTTCTTGAGCAAAACAATGCTGCAATTGTGACAGATCTTCAGAAACCCTCTTATATTTTTAAGCTAATAACAAATGAAAATGACAACAGCAAACCTTTCACATCTTATGGAAGATTAAAGAGCTTAAAATAAGGGAACACTTAGTGAGACCCTAAGCAACTCAGCAAGACTCTGTCCCAAAATAAAAAATAAAAAGGGCTAGGGATGTGGCTCAGTGGTTAAACACCCTTGAGTTCAATCCCTGATACAATAACTAAACAAATAAATAAATAAATTATAAAACAAGTGAAAAGCTAAAATAATATTTTTGAAACAAGGTTTATATAATGGGATTTGAGGACACAGAACTTTAAGTGACATTAAAGAATGTTACAAATCTGTAGTAATTTTACATATGGATAAATGATGACACAAAAATAGAGAAACATCATCTTCCTCCAGATGCATCAAGTAGAAGAGCTATTTATGCACCAAACTACCTTCCTCAAACCTCAGGAAATCAAATCAGACTATAGTGCCTGCTTCTAGTGTGACAAAATGAGAGACTTACTACAGAAAGCATGAAACACAGAGGTGCCAGGGTCACCCCTCCACAACTCCAAGCAGCCCAGCCTGGAGAGAGATGAGTTCCACTTGGGGAAGAAAGATAATTAAATCCAGTCATCAGAATCAAGACCCAGTGCCATGCAAATCAATACCCGCATGGTGAAACAATACTGTACAAAGCTTCAGGACCCTACTCCCAGCCCAATCAGTACCAGATGAGTGAGCTTACCAAGGGGCACGCCCATGGTCCTAACTTGAGTACATACCTCTCTTTCACCCTATTCAAAACTCAATTAAAAATGGACTGAAGAGCTAGGTATAAGACCTGAAACTTTGAAACTGCTAGAAGAAAACGTAGGGAAACACTTCAAGAAATAGGGACAGGCAATGACTTCCTGAATAGGACTACAGTAGCTCAGGAGATAGCAAGGATTAACAAGGGGGCTGCAGCAAATTAAGAAAGCTATGCACAGCAAAGGAAATAGCACAGTCAGCCTATACAGTGGAAGAAAATCTTTGCCAGCTATTTTTTCAACAAAGAATTAACATCCAGAATATTAAAAAACTGAAAAAAAAAAAAAAACTTGACACCAAAAAATCATATAACCCAGTCAATAAATGGGCAAAGGAAATGAAAAGACACTTCTTAAAACATGAAGTACACATGGCAATAATTTTATGGAAAAAACGTTCAACATCTTTAGCCATCAGGGTAATGCAAATCAGAACTACACTGAGATTTCATCTCAACCCAGTCAAAATGACTATCAAAAAGAAAAAGAAAAATTCCAATAAGGATTCAGGTAAAAGGAATCCCAATACATTGTTGGTGGGGCTGTAAATTAGTACAGTGACTATGGAAGTCAGTATGGAGGTTCCTGAGAAAACTAAAAATAAAATATTATATGATGGAGCTATGCCACTAAAGGAACTAAAAACAGCAAAATATAAAGATACCTGCATATCTATGTTTATCATTTCACAATTCACAATGTCCAAGGTATAGATTAGCCTAGGTGTCCATTAATAGATTAATGGAAAAAGAAAATGTGTTTATGTGCACAATAGAGTTTTATTCAAGCCATAAAGAAGTGTAATCATGTCATTGCAGGAAAATGGATAGAACTGGAGATCATCAATATTAAGCAAAACAAGCCAGACTCAGAAAGAAAACATTCCTTGTTTTCTCTTACTTGTGGAAAAAGTAAATAATGTGTGCAAATTTTTTAAAAATGATGAAACAAAGTTTTGCTCTTAGAAATAGAGTTCTCTAATATGTGGAATCTATTTAAAAACACAAGAGGAAAGTAAGAAGGAGGCTCTTAGAGAAGAGGGAGTATTTCAAGGGAAGGGTAAAGAGGGTAAGAAGGGAATGGGTGGGTAAGATTGATGAACTTCTGTTATATGCAGGTACAATATGCCACAATGAAATCCATTTTCTGCATAATTAATATACACAAAAATTTTAAAAATCTTAAAAGAAAATGTGGTACATACACAAAGTAGAACAGTATTTGTGCTCGGAAAAGAATGAAACCTTTTGTAACAACATGAATAAAACTGGAGATCATTATATTAAGTGAAGTAAGGTGCAGAGAACAAGTACTCCACTAACTCACTCACATGTTGAATCTAAAGATGCTGTGCTTGTACAAACAGAATATAATGATGGTTGCTAGAGGCTGAGAGAATGGAGGGAGGGATGGGGAAAGACTGACCAATAGGTACTAAGCTATAGTTAGGAACAAGAAGTTCTGCTGTGCTGTTGCACAGTAGAGTGACTATTGAACATGTCAAATAATTTACTATTGTATATGCCAAAAAGCTAGGAAGAAGGATTTTGAAAGTTTTATCATAAAAATTGACAGATATTTGTGGAGGAAAAAACATGGCTAACCTGATGTAAACATCATGCAATGCATATATGTATTGAAACATAACGTGGTACCACATTAATATGTCTACTTTTTATGTTTTTATGTATTGGTTTAAAAATGTTTTAAAAAAGTGGCATGTCCACCTGGTCAGAATTAGACGTAGATGGAAAGAAGTGTGAGGCTTGGTGGTTCAGTGATAGCATTCACTAGCTGTGAATGGGTTTGTGGCCACCCATGTATGTCCCATATAGGGGTAGAATGTGAGGACAGTGGAGGGGGTTGCAAGACCATAAAAAGTATAGGAGCTGCTACTTTGAGTCAATGATACCTGTACTCCAAAAACTGCTGAGCTTGGATAATTTGGGTTATTGCCATGCTAAGAAAAATGTTCCCTCTGTTCCTGTGGTTTTCATCTTCATAATCTTTTGAAAGATCATATTCTATCTACTCTTTGCTTTGGATTCCTACAAAGGTCTTCAAAACCAGTAAAATTATTACTGCTTAAATTAAAAAAAAAGTATCAAAATGAATTATAGAGGAGATTATTTAACAAATACTACTGTAAATAAGTCAATTAATCTAAAAATATTTTTTATCTTTACATAATACTCTGAAATAAATTCTAGAAGGATTATAATTTTAAAATAATAGAATAAGTCACCAAGGTGAAAACCCAACAGATTTGATTCAAAATATTTAACAAATCCGCATTTCCAAAAGTATTATAAACACACTTAAAAGATAATCAACAAACTGGAAAATTATATTTGCAAAAAAAGGAAAGTCATGCAAAATACAAGGTTAATAGCTGTGCTCTCTAAAGAGCTTACAAAATTGAAATTAAATAAAGACCTGCATTTCTCATTAGTCAAAAGATAATTCACAAAAGAGAATATACAAATAGCTAATAATCATATGAAAGACTTTCAACTTAAGTAATCAAAGTAATTCAGATTAAAACAATGGGACATCATCTTCACCTTTAAAATAGCAATTATATTTCTATAAAACAGATGAAGTATAAACTGGTACATAATTGCTGACCTGCACATTTTTTAGTCATTTATCTTTTAATTTTTACAGTAAGCAAATATTTGTTTAACACTTACTGTTAGTAACTGTGCTTTTTTTTTTTTAACCTCTAGGGTTTTTTCTCACCTTTCCTTGGTTCACAATAGATCTGCTGTCTTCTTTTAGATAAACTCCCCAATTTACTTTCAACTGCATTCCTAGACATGGGATGAATTTCCATCAGGCACAAAAGAATGTATCCTGTTTCACTGGAGTAGTGAGGACATTATATTAGTTTCTTGTCGCTGCTGTAACCAATAACCATAAGCTTAGTGGATTAAAACAACATACATTTCCTATCTTACACTTTTGTAGTTCAGAGGTTTGACCCAGGTGTCACTGGACTAAACTCAAGGTGTTGACAGCATTGTATCTTTTTGGAAGCTCTAAGAGAGAATCTATTTTCATGCTATTTCTTAGTCTTTAGAAGCTAGTCTCATTCCTTGGTTCTTGGTATTCTTCCACATCCAAAAGCAATGGTGATTGTTTTAGTCAGATTTTTATCACTGTGATCAAAGACCTGAAAGGAACAACCTAGAAGAGGAAAGGTTTATTTTGGCTCACAACATCGGAGTTTCATTTTGTGGGTTGGGCCAACTATAGAGAGCTCTGGGCCCAAGATGGGACAGAGCTTCATGGTAGAAGGGCTTGGTGAAGGAAGGCAGTTCAGGACACGGGAACCAAGAAGCAGAGAGAGAGAGAGCTCCACTCACCAGAGAGAAAATACAAACCCCAAAGGCACACCACAGTGAGCCACACCCTACCTGCCTACAGGTACTGTCCGGTTGTCACACTCTCATACTATAATCATTTTATCTCTGAATGTTTTTGAATTGTCTCATACAAGAGCTTTTGAGGGAAACCTCATATCTAAACCATAACAGTAATCATTTGAATCTTTCTAATAATTCCATCTTTCCTTTTATTATCTGACTTCACTTTTCTTTCTTAAGAGCCCTATTTATTACATTTGGGCCACCCAAGTAATCCAAAATAATTTCTTTATTTAAAGGTCAGAGGATTAGCAATCTTAGTTCCATCACCAACTTTAATCCCTCTTTTCCATGTAATAAATACACTGAATAGGTCTCAGGGATTAAGATATATGACACAGTAATAAACTGGAAAAAAAAAATATTGATTTTTTTTGGTCATATCATTCTGGTTTTTGATTTTCATTCTTGTCACTTATGTTTTATATTTGTGACATTTTCAAAGATTCATAGCTTCTCTCAGACTCTGGAACTTCATTAGTACAATTAGAAAAAAAAAGAAGTTATCATATAAAGTTATCTGTAACATACAGCAAACGTGATAAATGGTGGCTGTTATAATTACTCAAAAATTATCAACATTTTCAATTTAATATGAGTCATATTTTCATGGGATCCTTTTATATGCATCTAATGAAGCAAATATTTGTCTTTGTGCATCCACCTGCCCATATAGTTAACAACCCCAAATCATTTGAATGCTAAGAATTGTGCTTATGCCACTCAAATTAATTCCAAAAACATTGATACTATACTTATTGTGAGATTTAAAGTCGCAACCAATGGGTTATTTTAGCAACATAAAAAATATTAAATATCACTTTCTTGCATCAGTGATTTAAATATGAAAAAAGTCTAACTTGTGAAACCGAAGGGATTATTAAATCTATCAAGAATGGTTGAGGAATGATTTAACAAGATAATTGTGAGGTGAGATGGAATACTGTATTAACTGCAGGTACAAAACAGTTGAACCAGCATAAAAAATGATATTTTTTGAGTTGTGTTATCAAAGACTAAGTATGCATTTCCTGATAACTATTTCTTGTTGATTTATAGTGAGTTGCTCATTATTGTTCCCCATATTCATTTTGGGATAAAGGAAGAAGTTTGAATTAAGGTTATATTAATTACTATTTTACTAGTATACAGAAGACAGCATAATATTTGAGGTAAATAATAATAGTTTAAGTACAAACCATATTAGTGACAAAAAAAGAATTTGGGGAAGAGAGTCACCTACATGAGATGTAAAGGATAATATACCTTGTGGTTTTAAATATAGTTCATGTAAAAACAAATGACTGTGCGTTGAAATGGCTCATTTTTCATTCTCTGTTAAAATTCTGTTTTTTTCCTCAATTCTTTCTGTATTCATTTTTCTTATTCTCTTCATTCGTAGCCGTTAGTGAACTGTCTTACAGCATAGCACTTAAATGGGCCTTTCATTAGCTATTATAACCCTTACATATGGGGTCATGTCTTGGTCCCTGGGATTGCCCACTACCCAGTGTGGGAGCTATTTCCTAAACACGTTTGCACCCAGGAAATTCCCGCTAAAGCAAAGTAGATTACTGAATCATAGAAAGTTCAAAGATCTGCAGTAATAGAGCTATGAGACATAGATAAATAAAAACAGGAGATAACATAAAAGCCTTGACATTTCATTTTATTTGGTTTTGGAACTTGGCTTTATAACATGTGTTAGCACTGTAAATCCCCTAATCCTTGAGCAACCACCTAGACTTCATGTGCTCATGAAACATATCAAAGAACTCTCCAGGTCCATCAATATACAGTATTACCTAGTCAGGTCTTTGTCCTCCATGCTCCGTATCATCTCCTATCCTGAAAAGCTGGGTAGAAACATTTCTGGTATTCTGTGAGGATTTCTCAGTCTCCTCTTAGTTCAACCTGGAGCAGACATACTCTGCAATTTTCTCTGTGCATTAGCTGGGCCTCTGAGCTTTCCCTGCTGTGAAACAGTCATCCCTCTGGCCTGGCAGAAGTTAACATATTCAAAGTTTTAAAGCCCACTGGCATGATCTGGGCAAATATGTACTTTGTGCAATCATCATTAAAAAAAAAACAATTTTATATATATATATATATATATATATATATATATATATATATATATATATATAGACTCACAAATTATAGAGGCAAAACATTCACTTTCAAATAGAAACAGACTTATTATTATCCCCTTCTGCTACTACCTACATTGACAGACTCTTGGAATCCTGAATCTTTAAATCACTGATGCAATAAAGTGATATTTAATATTTTTTATGTTACTAAAAAACTGAGTTTTCAATTTCTGATAATGGAAGAAACTTATCCTAAACCCATCCACCTCAAATACTCCATTATGTGGGAACGTTTTCAAATCGATGATCTTCTGAGGCCATGTGTGTCAATGCACATGTGGTTCTTGGTCTGCCTCATTGTGTCAGTTGTTTGAGAAGAAAGAGAAAAAAACAAGTGGTCTTGAAGGAATGTAGGATGGAAAGGGTGGAGAGGGAAGAGGGGAGTATAGGAATGGAGAGGGAAGGAAAGAAGGACTCAAAGGAATCTTCTATATGAGACAGCCACAGGGATTTGCTAGGATCATGGAAAATCTCTGCTACATGTTATAAGGGCAGGTTTGCCTTCTGGATCAATGTCATTCCTCTTTTGTCTCCTAGTATTGAGGAGGTTTGTTCCTAGACTCCAAAAGTTACTATCAGTACTTTTAGTATTCATGTATATCTTTCAACCATGATTCTGAAAAGACTTAGTCCACAAATTCTTTAAAGTTCATGACTAGGTTTTTTTGTTTTGTTTTATATTCCAGATCATCTACACTCTCCTCTATGCTAGAGAAGAAGTTGCTAAGTTTTCTCCAGGAAAGGAATGAGAAATGTCTAATAATATTTTAAATTAAAACTGTTTATTTTTCAAATGTTGATTTGCATGAGGAAATAATAATGACAACAGCTACTTATTATAATACGTAATAACAATGTATTAAGTACCTTTTATGAACCATCTTATTTGCCAAGCAAATAACTACTTGAGGAAAGCACCTAGAGCTCCACATTAAATATTATTTCAAAAAATTTGTTCGATTGTTTATTGAGTGTTTACTATTTGCCTGGCACTATTCTATGTGATAAGATATTACAGGCAAAAATCCTTAGAGCAGAAGACAAAGTTCTAATTGGGTGAGATAAACCATAAAAGAGTGAGTTTTCCAGATGGTGTTAAATATTATGTATTAAAATGAAGCATAAGTAAAAAAAAAAAGATAAGCAATGCCAGGATCAGGGTGAGGTTTGAGATCTTAAATAGCTTCTTTGGGGGCATATCTTACTGAGAAAGTGATAGCTGAGCAAAAAACTATGTGAAATCATTAATCACAGTGAAAGGCCAGATGATTAATATTACTAACAACTGTCAATCATCATTAAAATGAAGGATATAATAACAACAATGATAATGATATAATGGATTTATTATAGAACCTAGGTCTATGCCAATCCAGAGCTTATTCTCTGAAACACTATTTTATTAATGACAATTTAGATTATTCTGTTTGATAGTCAATATTTAGTCAAAATTTTTACAAAGTCATTGTAAACAGACCCTGATTTACCATGGTTTGACTTAACTTTTTGATTTTAAGATATTGTGAAAATAATGCACCTTCAGGAGAAACTGTGCTTTGACTTTTTGTTTTCTCGTCCTGGGGTGGCCATATGGATATACTTTTGCCATGTTGGACAGCAGCAGGAAGCCATTGCTCCATGAGCACTGTGGTCACAAGGGAAGCAACTGCAGCTCTACAGAGCACTATGTTGCTGGGTGAGGGTGTTCAATAGGTTAGGTGTTTTAAATGCATTATCAATGTAGGATATTTCAACTTACAGTGGGTCCATCAGATAGAACCTCATCATAACTCGACAACATCTGTAATTTTTTTAAAAGGACTGACCTTACTCTGCTGTTATTGTTCTGAATTCACAATAGGTAATGATATTTAAAAATCTGATTCTTAAAGAATTTTTACCCAGTAAGGCCATAAACAAAGCTTCCACTTTGATTCCTAATAAGACACGTATGTCCTTGTAGCACCCAGAAAGCAGCAGGTGGCTTTCAGGATCTAAGTATTACAAGGAGGCTATTCCCTTGATCTTACAAATACTCTCTCCTTGGAGCCCCATTTACATTTACCAAAAAGTTCTATTTCAATTATATATAAATTATCTAATAGCAAAGTGATATTAGTTCTATCATGGCATAATGGTTTTTAAAACTGTCTTCAAGATATTTGCCTTGGATTGTAAATAGAACATTATACTAAATTGATAAATTGAAAGAAAGTTAATGGTCCCAAAAGTATTAAAATCTTTTTTGACCCCTTGACTTTTTAAGAGTTATAAAATCTCAGGTATCAGTCACTCTTTAATTAATATAAATAACCATTAGTTATTAAAATTCCAGCAGATAAGAGAATGAGAAATGCAGTTTATAAAGCCTATATTGGTGGCAAGTATAGTTGGGTTACTTCATTCTAATCTCCACCAGAAGGGCAAAGAGACCCATGAGCCATGTACAAATTTCTCCATTTCATAGCTAAGAAAAAAAGAGAGAGAGCTTCAAGGGATTTAAATAACTTATACAAATCCCCAAGGCTAAAAGTCAAGGATACTTTTATCTGTGTACTTTCCATTGGATAACTAAGAAAACTGTGGTTGGGATTTTAAGTAACATCTGGAATTACACAGTTAATAAGTGATGGATCTGCGTAATGTAAAGCCCTGTTGGCAGGTGCTTTGTACCAGGACATCAAGTTATCTCTAATACCTCTGGAAGAAATAGGAAAAGATCATTATTTCCATGGTGACCAAAGATCAAGGAATCAAGGCACAGGACACTGTTTAGGCAGATTAGACCCTGAAGGCCAGAAGCCAAGCCCACCAAGGGGCAATGTGAACATCCACATATGGCAGTGTTACCATGACAATAGAACCCAGATTGCTGGGAGGCAGAATGTGCAGAGGTTTCTTGGTAGAAATGTAGTCCAATGGAGTCAGGAAGATGAAGAGGAATTTGGAGCTAAATAAAACTTGGAAACACACACACACACACACACACACACACACACACATAAGGCAATGATACCGAGGCAAGGCAAGGGCTGGTACTACAAGGGCATAACCCAACAACAAGAGGGCTCTGAGAGAAGAGTACATCTGCCTTGCACTTTTGCCCCGTGCTAGCCCTTCCAAACGTTGATGGAATAATTATCAGGGCCCAATTATACAATAAGCTGCAGTGATTTATGATGCTCTACAACCAGCACTGAATCAACCTGTCGAGGTAGCCATAAGTCTGCATAAAGTTTTAATTACGAACATCATAAGTTGGTCAGAGCATATGGAGAAAAATGGCTTATGAATTTATGATGCAGTGAATTTCCCCGGTGAGCAGCTCTCCTCCTGATCGGAGCCTGGCAACAGAATGACACAGGCACCCAGGAGAAGGCAGAAGTTTGACAAAGCATCCACTCCTTTTTTTTAAAAGTGAGACTGGGGACCAGAGCTGTGGGAGTGTGCCAGAGGGGATGTGGAGAGATGTCAGCTGGCTTTGGGACATTCTGATTGTGGCCTCAGGGGAGACACAGCTACCAGTTTTATGACAGTGAGATGCTCCCTCAGATTGGCATATGACAGTGTAGGAATGAACATGGAAACTGACTCTTGCTCTTGCTTAACAGATCTGTGAACACTGCTTTTAGAAGAGACTTTCACAAATCAATGAATTGAATTTCTCCGTAGGATTTTATGGTTGGCTAAGCACTTACTGAGAGCTGAAGGAGTACCAGACCTCTAATGAATGCTTTCTGTGATTTTTATTGTTATAGGTTTTTTTTTTTTGGTTTGGTCTTGAGGTGTTTCTCTTGGGAGTGAGCATAAACAGAGACAGCCACGTTCTAGGAGAGCCTTGACTAGCAGAATGTCAGGTTCGAGTGTGTTGTTTAGGTGGGAAACTGAGAAGAAAGCAAAACCAAAATGTATGTAACAGGAGAAACATGTTACTCTCAGGTCTCAGGGTGGGGTGCTGATGGGATTCTGATGGAAATTTCAGATGAGCTTAACCAGTCGACAGGGGACAAAAAGAAAGGACCTCTTTGACTGTGACTTTATTATTGTGTGGTTGCTAACAATTTGTCTTTTCCCAGGATGGCAGGGATTTCTTCATTGGTTGGCTGAAAATAACATGGTATAGTTGGGATCTATGTATGTGAATTTGGTGCTGAACACTGGGTTTTATTATAGTCAGCAGTTAAAGTGTGTTGGGTTTGGGGTTTAGGGTTGGTGGGATAAGAAACAAGCAGGCTATATCCCAAGAAACTACATGGGGAGAAGAAATTTTAATCAGGCCAAAGTTGACAGAGTACAATCCAGTTTCAAAAAAAATATGTCGGGTCTAAAAATGGGGACTGAGGCAGCAACTATATTAAGCAAATTTATGATCCTGGACTAGGTGTGCATGTGAAGGCCTGGCGGCCTGGCCTGAAGGTTGACAGCGTTGCAGAACCATCACAGGGGCAGAACTCCCTGAGGGGGCAGCCAAGTCATTGTGACTGTTGGCAGCAACAACTCTCTCTGCTCCTTCTCTCCTTCATTTGCTCCCACAAGAGCTGACATGGAGAGCAGAACTTTATAGACTTTCTACATGCTGATCTCCATCTCGGGGTCAGCTTTATTCTGGGTTTCATTTCTTGATACTCTATTTCCTGCATTGGCACCCAGACTTGGTAAAATTGAAAAGTATATTCATGTGTTCTTGACTTCATTTATTATAAACACATTTCTTAGTGTTTACTGTGCAGAAAACACTACACTAGACATAAGGGAAACAGATTTCTATATTGAAATAGTCAATCAAGAAGACAGACACGGGACTAGGGCTGTAGCTCAGAGGTAGAATGCTCGCCTGTCACGCTTGCCTAGCAAGTGCGAGGCCCTGGGTTTGATCCTCAGCACCACATTAAAAAATAAATAAATAAATAAAGATATTATGTCCAACTACAACTAAGAAATAAATATCTTAAAGAAGAAGAAGAAGACAGGGGCTGGGGAGATAGCTCAATAGTAGAGAACTAGCAAAACACGTAAGAAGCCCTGGATTTAGTCCCTGGAATGAAAATAAGTAAATAAATAAGATAAATAGTAACCATTTAGTGCATTAAATAGTATGGTATAATCAAGATCAGGGAGCTACAGGAATGCTGAAGAAAGCTGCCTACCTCAACATGAGTATTGGGAGAAGGTCGGGCAAGCACCAGTGAACCAAGTAGGAGTATAGGCCATATGCTACTTCTGGCTAGACACAGGCTGAGGAAGGTTATCAGCTGGGAAAGAGGGCAGGCTCTGCCAACTGGTCCTAAAACCGAGCTGGAACTCATAAACACAGTCAGACAGAAGGACCAGAACCAACATTCCCAGAAAATTCTGCCCACTTTCTGAGGCTATCCATCTGCAACTCACCTGGAGGCTCATTTCTTGGTTTCTCCTGGATGAACCTCACAACACCCACAGTGTGTCATTGGCACCTTCCACCTTTGACTTTGCAAACAAGACAGACTTGTCCATACCCACTCAGCAGGGAAGGTGACAAGTACTGCAGCAAAGTCACCGAAAACATGAGATTGAGTAGTGCTATTGACTTTAATCTCTGCCTAAAGGACTCACCTCTTGTGATTAGCATATCTTTTCATGTTTCTCAAATCAAAATTCTGAGGCAGCTACTTCTGTGCACTCTACATTTAAGCAGATGATAAGTTATTTTGAAGCGGAGGCAAAGAGCTTTGACCCCCACCCCCAACTCTCACTTTTAGCTCTAGCAGCTTGAAACATACTCCTCTAATTAATTTATATTTAAAAATCTTTAAAGTTCTTTGATAATGAAGCCACTCTAATCTTTCCTTCCTTCCTCTCCTTTCTTTGAATATATAAATAGATGATAGATAGATTATAGATAGACAGATATTCAAAATGATTAAAGCAACACCCTCCAGCTCAAATGCAGCTCATTTGTAGGGAAAGAGCTAAAAGGCTATAGAGCATTAACAATCTAATAAGCCATGTAATGGTCTAAAAATACACTGGCTTGGAAGTCTATAGACAACTTTTATCTTGGTCTAAAAGAAACATACACCTAAAAGAATCCACTAGTGTTCACAGTAGTAGAGAACAAATCTGGTAATTGTATTTTACAGCACATGCAAATAATTGCATTTCAGAATTATAATTTATGTCTATAAATATGCACGTAAGTATTATATTTGATGTAGGGCTGATATTTAAAATAGAATACTAATAGTTAAAAACAAAAGTATTAAACATCACTAGTAAATTAAAACTAAGGAATGCAAACTAGAACAATGAATCACATTTTTAAATTATCAAAGCAGCAAATATTATGCTCGATATTGTTGACTGCGAAAGACTCAAGCTTTCTTATGCACTGAAAATGTTTATGTGAACTGATAACCATTCCAAAGGATAACTTTGTAAGTGTCTAGAGCGCTAAAAAGTGTATGCAACTTTACCAGCCAATTGTGCTAAAAAATCTACATTAGAAAACATACACATACAGGCGCGCGCGCGCGCACACACACACACACACACACACAAAAAAAAAAAAAACACTACCATCACAACTATCTCTGCTGCTGTCAGCAACCCAGGGCAAAAATCCACCACCATAGGTTGCTCACTGAGAAACTTTTTTTTTATGATGCTAAATTAGAAGAAGCAAAAAGTGATCAGTAATTGGTCAAAGGATATGAATGGACACAGAAGAGCAAATCTAAATTATCAACACACATAAGACAAGTTGCTTAAATTGTAAAGTAGTTAACAATCTAAAAGATAAAATCTCACATTTTTGGTATCAAAATAGCAAATGTTTGAAAATTGGCAAAATTCTATTGCTATTGGAGATATTATTTTTAAAAATCACATAAAATTGCTGAAATGTAAAATGTAGCTATTTCTTGAAAAGAAATATGAATCAAATAAAAATGTAAATATTCATCCTAGGGAAATATGATAGAATATATTTTTTAATATTTTATTTTTTAGTATTTGGTGGACACAACATCTTTATTTTATTTTATTTTTTTATGTGGTGCTGAGGATCAAACCCAGCACCCCGCACATACTAGGCGAGCATGCTACTGCTTGAGCCACATCCCCAGCCCATGATGGAATATTTTTTTAAAATATAAAATTAGTTAATAGTTACATCAGTTAACTTGATGCTTCCAATGGAGTTTTGTTTGATAAGATGAAAAAATATACATATGGTACCATTTTTTTAAGAAAGAATTATGATTGCTCTCTATGCATTTGTGATTACACACATTATTCAATCCAGTATTTGCATATTTATGTGAATGTGTATATGCAAAAAGAAATGAAAAAATGGAAGAATAAAACTAAGATGATTAATATAACTTATCCAAATGAGGGTGGGTAGGAAGGCAAACACAGAAAAAAGTAAAGACATTGCACATAAATACCAAAACAACATCCATAGTATGAGATCATCATAGATTTATATAAATTATATGAGTATATGCATACAATACACTCATATAATTTATATAAATTAAAATTAAAATTAATTTTAAAGCAAAATTAATTTTCGCAAGATGGAGACTTAGTAGAAGTACCTCTTCTAGATTTCATTGTCATTCACTTTGGAATGGAGAACCGAGCACTATGAAGAACCTGATGATCCCAATGCTGCTTGTCCATATGCATCACGACACATGAACTATGTGAAAGAGCAGTAATGAGAAGGAAGCATTCACAGCTTTATTCTTTAGGATTTCAGGTTTCATGAAGTATCTGCCTTGTCTTCTCCAAAGTCTGACAGCTCTTAAAAAGAGTCTTGCTGAGGTCTGGTTACCATGCTTGGGGAAGCTGCTCCGCCCTTGTTCAGTTAGAATGTTTTCTTTATCCAGGTCCTCAGTTTTCTTCAAGTATTAAAGTCCCTCCTGTTCAATCCCACAAGACTGGCATGTCTAGCTGAAGTTCTCCCAGTAAGACTGACCTTTATCACAATGCTCTAACCCTATTGGAAAGTAGAGACTACACCTCTTGAAAATTATACCCTTTGTATACATTTGTAAAATTCAATTGCATCCATCCCCTTTCACTACAACTGGTTTATGGTAGACACTCATTAAATTGCGATGGGATGTTGTAGAAAGCAACACTTTCTTCTGTGTATTCCCATTCTTACTACTAGTACCCTGGCAGGTATGTTCTTACTGGCATCAGTGAGGCAGGGGAAAGCCTCCGTGGTGGTGAATCAGAGCACCTTGCTTTCCCTGCCAGGGAATCCAGAGAATGGATGAGCTTAGGAAAATTAGACTCATTTGTAATGAAAATACTGTGAAAATGGTCATTCCATCACAAAATCTGAATTTGGAGAATGATTGACCTAGTCACATATTTTGTTCTATATCCAATCGTGGTAATTGGTTTAAAAATGTGCAGACCATTTATTCAACTTAGATTCTGCCTTTACAAAACTTAAATTCTAGTTACAAGCCCAGAATACATCTGAGTGCAGTCATATGGTGATAGATCACAGACATATGTCAATATGTGAAAATTCATAAAGCATAGACTTATTCTATTCCAAAGAAAGCTCCAAAAATGATACAAAGGCAGCATTGTTGCAACATGTACACAGTCCCCCAAAGAGCCTTCTTACAAGAGTCAGACATTTATATAATTAGTTTTTTATTTAACAATCAGTTGCATGACTTTATAGTTACACTATATATTTGTGTAACTGTGTGCACGCATTTTTTAAAAAGTCATTTTCCCCCACAAGAGATCACCATTTGGCACCATTCTCCTCACCATCTGTATACCTTGATTATATCAATTTTAAATGTATATTCCTTGATGCAAGGAACAATATACTACATTAAGTCTTAGCAAATCACAGCTTTTGATGGATGATTATTATAGTCAATAACACAACTCACATATTATTAAGAAGAGGTATCTACCCTTCTGTGCAAATCATGGGAGTTACTTTTACATTTTAATATGAAAGAATGATTATAAGACTGTCAAAAGCAAATGGAGTTCATTTCTATAAAATTCAGGGCCATTTTTACCACTAGAAACTGACTTGCTTAAAGGCATAATAATATAGATGGGAAAAGTATTAAAGTCAGCAGTTATCGAGTAGTTTCTCCCCAATAAAGTGACAGTCTAGGGAGGAAGTCAGGGCAAAAAGATGTCCAAAAGAAGAGGGATACTGATCATATATGACACCTAAAGTGACTCAGGTTTTAGCATCTCCCTCCTCTCTAAAACCAAGCTATTCTCAGTAATAATCATGAAAATAAATAATTTTGAATTGAATTTTGCCAGTTTATAACCATGCCAGTAAATAATTATTAAAAACTAATAGAGTAATCACTTGAATTATTATTATTTGGGCAGTATGGGTTGAACCCAGGGCTACATGCATGCTAAACTTGTGCTCTATCACTGAACTACACCCCTAACTAACCCTTACTTTAAAAAAAAAGTAATTCATTATTTTATTAATAAATCGGAAAGAAAAAGTGTGGAACATACTTCTGAAAAAGGGAACTCCTCAAAGTTTATAGAAAGATTTGCACCTACAATGCGCTTGACGGAAACAACTCAAGTCCCGTTTCTTTTTAAAATTATTGTGCTCCCTTTGTTTATTTCAAATTTGGTCTCTCAATACAGAAATACATAGTATGACAGTGGGCAAAGTCAAGAATTGCATCTAAGGCCAGGCTACATGCTTTTGCATTGTTCCCCACACTTACTGCTCATTATGAAGAAGAGTGTGTATATCTGAGTGTACGCAGGTTGGGTCCAACTACATATCTAGGAGTCTTACAAATTACCATCCAGTAGAACACAATGTTTATTGAGTTATATATTAACAGTGTATTAATTTGGAGCTCAAGTAAATATTACTAAGCACTTCACAGTAACCATAGTACCTGTTCAGCATTTAAACAAGCAGAATATTTTTCATGAAGAAGGATTTTTCCCCCTGACATTGCTTAAAATTGCTGGAGCATAACGATAATAAAACTGGACTAACTTTTATATAATTTTATTATAATTCCATACTGATTTCATTAGATTATTTTATAATTATTGAACAGATAGTTCACTCTGTTATCACCTGCCCTTAGGTGGACAGTTCCTTTTACTCCATCTTTGCACACCAGCTCTGGGAGCACCCATGGAAGACTTAAATAGATTCTAGAGTATAGCAAATATATTTTAAAAGAGGAAAAAAATTCAGATAATTTTCAAACTGTATAATTTTAAGAAGTGCTATTGCTTATGCCCCACCATATACAAAGGGTCGTGGGCAAATTCACAGATGGAGAATACTTAGCCCTTGCTTCCTCTTCTGCCATTCATGCAACACATTCTTAATACATCACAAGACTTTGCTCCCCACTCCTACTGGAGCAGGAAAAAGTGTCAAGCTCATAGTTTTCAAGAATGATAAGAACAGACAGATATGTATTACACATTATAATCCAATCACTGTTCAAAATAATTCAAATGTATTAACCCTTTTAATACTTTCCAGCTCCCAATGAGGTAGGTAGCATCATTATGATCCCATTTCATAGATCAAGCTCTGAAGCAGAGAATGGCTGGCAAATAGCCCAAGATCATCTGGTTAGTGGTGGAAAGTCTGTAGAACATTCAGGGAAACATGCTTATGGCCTCTTGTATACTGCTGTAATTTCAAACCTCATGATCTCTTCTCAAGTTCACAAGTGAGATGGATTATTATTATTAAATGCAGAGGCATACATTTGTTGTAAGTTTAGAGTAGAAGAGTAATTGATTAATGAATGTGAAAAACCAATTCAATATAAAATGTTAAAACTATCTCAAGATAGCTTTAGTGTTTTGTTTTCATGAAACACTACCAGAAAAAAAAAAAAAAAAAAAACACCTTAGTTAAGTAATTTAAATGCTTTGTTTAAGGAGACAAAGTTCCACAAAGAAAGTAAACTACTAAAAAATAGAATAAGGATCCTCAGAAACTCAAGTTTCATAGTCAAAATTAAAAGTTTTGGGAGGAAAAATTAGATGTGATGTCATTCCTGAGTTTCGTTTCAGAGATATACAATAATATGGTCACATCAAAACTGATATTTTTTAATATAAATAGTAATATGACAATGGTTTTATTTCAATTCAAATAGATGTTTCAAACACCATCTTGCAAAAGGAGGAACCACTCTCTGGGAGGTTAAGAACTTTTCGATGAACCATGAAGTTACTTTTAACCCAACACTGTAATTTCAGAGCCCAGGCCTTTTTAATCCCTTGGTATGCCTCTACAGATCCACCTTGCTAAGTAAGACCTGGCCTTTCACAGAGGTTTCCTCCTCACATAGCTCTCCCAGGCTGTCACTCACATAAGAATGCTTTCACTTGTTTAAGAACAGAATTCTCCTCCTGCAGGTCAATGGTCATTGTGAGGTAAACTTCAGACTTAAGATTTCTAAAATGGGAAAGTGTAAGAAAAGGGAGGGAGACAAACACAATTGCAGGATGTCATATTTGGCTACTAAGATAAGGTCAGAAGAAGGAGGCACTGTGACGGCATGAGTTTATCCCATAAAAGTGTGTGTCCCTTACACAAAATGCCAGGTCCTATGCTGGATGTTGGTACCTGAGACCAGAAAAAGATGTCATACCCTCATCCTCAGACAAGGTTCCAAGTTTCTAGCATGCACATGGTTCAGAAAATTATCTTTAGAATAAATGAAAGAATTTTATTTAAAACATTTTCATTGCTATTTCTAAATGCCTTAGAAATGCTACATATAAGGTACATTCATGTATTATGCATCAATCAGAGGCATCCAATTTTCTCTCCTGTTTGTGGGAAATGAAGTGCCACTTGATTCACTAGCACTTCAGAGTCTCATAATCAAGCATGTTGAGATGCTAAGGGCGCCCTCCCTATATTGTATCCTCCTGCCCTCTAGGAGATATTTCCAGCTAATGTGATACTCACTAGAATGGGCAGGTGCTCAACTAATTTATGAGCTTCAAAAACTTATTCATGTTGCTCTTTCCTCCAGTTTGCACTTCTTTCCTCTACGTTCCTGTGGTCCTATTGCTACGTGAGGTTCACCTAATCAGGAATAGACTTGATTGTGCTTTCTATTTTGCTGCCTGAGACCTTTTTTAATTCTCTTTAACTTTTCTATTCTTAAGCTAAAAGTAGAATACTCAATGGCAGCATTATATTTTTAATAAGTTCTTTTTAGTTACCTTTTATCTCTAAATCAGTGGTTTTCAAATGAGGGTGAGTTTACCTTCCAGAGGATATCTGGTCATGTCTAGAGACATATTTGCTTGTTAAAACTGGGAAGAGAAGAGATTCTGCTCCTGGTGTCTGATGGATTCTGCTAACATAAAGCATTGGAGAAACTCCACAAATAATTATCTAGTACAAAATATTAATAGTGTGAGGATGAGAAACATTGTCTTGCTCTCTCTTACACTCCTACCACCAGTCCGTGCAAACATCCGGGGGTAAAGTGGGGCTTATGATATACAGAGGATGGAACACGGCCCTCCAGAATGGATGTGCTAGACAATCTCTCAGGCAGAAAGAAAAAAATAAGAGAAAGAAATGAATGACTTCCCTTCTATCTCAGGTTTACTATGGGAAAAGAAAGGAAATAGGGCAAGAGAATATAGGCAGTCCAGCCCCTTCCTTGGTTTCTCTCATTTTAGGCAGATATTAATAAAGTGGGAAATGCATTTAAACAGTTAAGGGAAACCATGGTGTCAGAGAAGCCCCTAGTTAAATTAGGATATTCTTCAGTGCTAACAAGGGCTTAGGTGGGCTGAGTTCAGAATACAAATGACTGAGAAAGAGAATAGAGGAGAAAATGGGGGAAAGAAGAGCAAAATAGGGAAGAAAGATGGATATGGTGGAGAGAGGGAGAGGAGAGGAATGAAGCAGAGGCATTGCAGGAGTTGGAGGGTTCAGCAGAATCTGGCATAGAAAACCAGCTATGCAGCATATTTAACTGCAAGCTACCCTCCTCTCCTATGTCATCAACTGGTATCACAGAAAGGACAGGGAGGGAAATAATTCTGAAAGACTGCAAGATACTGTAAATTTTTGCCTAAATAGAATGCTTGAATTACTGATTAATATTAAAACTAGTCCACTGAATGAAAATAATTTAGTTATACAGGAAGATCGGAACAACTAAAAAAAGTTACACATTTCTTCCACACATTTAAGGTACTATGCAAATTTTTGACTTTGTATAAGTTGGCACCAACTTCATTGGCTTTAAAAAGAATACAAACAACACATATCAAAGTGACTGGCTTGGGGCAGAACTCATTAATCAGGAAGGAGAGAAAACTAATTTTCTGTTTAATATGTGTTGTAAACAGAACTTCTGGAATGATCCCACAAGATGGTCCTCCTAATCCCTGGAACCTGGGGATATAATGAGATATCTCAATTATTCTGTTACATGGTACAATAGACTTGAAGCCAGGGAGATTTTCTTAGTGTTACTGATCTAACCACACATGTACTTAAAAGCAGAGAGGTTTTCCTAGCTGATGGTAGGAAGGTCAGAAAGAAGTCAGAGTTATTTGAAGAATGAGAAGGATTCTACACACTATTGTTTTGAATTTGGAGAGGCTCACATATGAAAAGTAATGCAGGAACCTTCCAGGAGCAAAGCCAATGCTTTCAGATCCCAGAATTAAGAGTTTAAGTGAACCAAGACCTCAGGCCTACAGTTGCAAGGATCTGGACTCTTCCTCTAACCTCAATAAGCCTGGAAGCAGATTCTTGCCTAGACCTATCAGGTAAGAACCCAGTAGGGGAATGCATTGATTTCAGCCTTTCGAGACACTAAGCACAAACTACACAGTCCGTTTGACCTACAGATCTGTAAAATAATAAGAATATGCTGTTTTAAGCTGCTAAATTTATGATAAATTATTATGTAGCAATAAAAATGGATGCATATATGTGGTTATCTAATTCTGAGGGATAATACACAAGAGGAAATTCATACTTTCTCTATTTAATATAAAATATTGAAAGAAAAACTTTAGACAAAGCTAGCTTAGTTTGTTTGAGCAAACAGTTCATGAATAGAGTAGTACTTAGAACCAGAAGCAGCTCAGAGAGCTGTACCCAGCATTGAGAGCAGACAGCTTTATTACACCAAATATGGAGGCAAAGTAAGAAAATGTATTGGTTGGTTACAGCTAGGTTTTGGCCTTATTTGGTTATGGCATGATTAATTGGCTGCCTGTGATAGGCTGACACTCAGCAGCTTACGATCGGCTATAACCAGCTATTGGTTGCAAAGGTGTATTTCTCAGGTTTGGTTTGCTTTCATGTCAAATTAGTTTGCCATCTGTTACTTAGGAACTCAAAGTGTGAAGAGAGCCTCAGGAAAAGGGCCTCCTGTTTGTTTAGTTTAATGAAATGCGTACTTCGTCTCCATATTTTTGCAGTCTTAGTGCTTCCAAGTCAGGGACTCTGATGTTCCCTAATCAGTGGTGTGGATTTTCCATGAAATTAATGGAAATCAATGCCCCTCATTTGCACGAGCCTTTTCCAAGTTTCTGGGAGGGACCAAAGAAATACATTTATATAAGCATATGTTTCTTGAAACTTGGCAAAATATGCAACCTCAATTGCTTAAAACTGCTGGTACTTTCCACTCTTTCTTGTGCCCACTTGCAAATGGCACTGGTCTGACTATAGGCAATTGTAACATCTGGCCAAGATGACATGAAATTCAAGTATTCAGTTTGAGTGTACATGGCAAGTTTGTAATTTAAAGTTATTTCCCTATAGTTTATGCTAGCCACTATTGCATAGGGATATCTTTCAAAAATATTCCAAATGCCTTATGTCACAACCCAGGGGAAAAAAAAAAAGCAAGAGATCATATCATTATATGGACATATCTCACAGTGTCAGGCACCCAAAGCTTGTAAGTGGCAGAGGAAATAAATGAAATGTAAAGAACTAGAACTTTAGAGACTTATTCTAGTTACTAAGCAAATAAACTTTAATTTATACATGAGTAACCACTCACTGATGCCTAGAAAAAAATTGAAATGTTCTCTTATTCAAAAAAATGCTTGATAGTGCTATATAGTAATTATTTCATATAATGATATACTCCTCTTATTCGGTAGAAATTATATGAACTAGAACATATCAGAATTTCTTGGTATGTGCAACATAAACGTGTTCTACCAAAAAGAAATTTTGTGTTTTGTGCATTCCCATATATTGGGTCACATCTTGGTACACATCATCTTGTCAAAGTCTTATGTTTACCAATGGAATGCCACAAGAAATTGCCTAGCTTAAATAAATGAGTGCTTCAGTGATAATGTTTCTGCATATTTTCATAAATACAGTTATATAGTATAAGACTAATCTAGTCATTAAAATACATAGCTTAATTTAATATAAATATATATAACCTAATTTTATGTATTTACATGTTATGTATCTAAAAGTATAAAGTTTTACATGTATAAAATTAAAATTCATATCACTTAAATTTCATGACTATATTATTACTTTTTTGAGAATATCAAAATTAAAATAACAGGAAAAAAAAACAGACTAATGTAAGCCAGAAGAGTAAACTCAAATAAAGAGTGGATAAATCTGAGAAATTTATAAATTCTTATATTAAAATCCAGAGATAAACTAATTGTTGAAAATTCATTTTTATCATCAATAATAAAAATGAATTCTCAATTTATTTGAAAGAAGAAAATTTGACTTTTATCATTTCCACAACTATTTGAAAATTATTGCATTTTTATACAAGGAAGTAAACAGAATTATCCATCAAAAAATGAAGAAAAAAATATTGAGATGTATCATAAAGTTAATCAATAAAAAATGCAATGTTACTTTTCTAGAGATTTTAAATTTTATAGCATTATTGGTCTTTATATATTCATCTTTATTCCTTTATTTATTTTGAATAAATATTCACATTTCACAATTTTGCAAGTTATTAATGTATTCTTTGCTCATAGACAGTTGCCTCAAGGACAAAAAATTTATCTCCTACTTTTATTTGCTATGGCCCCAATTTTGGACTCATTACAAAGATCCTCAGTCTATCCTGGAAAGGACAGATGGTAAAATAAGGGCGAAGCTACTTCTTCATGTAATGTTTTAAATAAGGCCGCTTCCCAATCTTCCTTCTTTAGACTAGCACTGGGACTAAGTGGGCCAAAAGTATTCCTTGCATGTCAGTGTAGACCCTTGAATTTAAAGCCCTGATACTTTCTTCAGGCCCATTTTTAGGACTTGGCTTAGTTTCTGATCAGTTAAACCATCCTACACATCAGGTGAGGAAGTCCTGACAATGGGCTATTCTGAAGCATCTCTGCTTAGTAGCTCACTGAGATTTGTGACTGGGACCTACTGACTACATACACATGAAATCCATATTTGCCCCTGTTAATTTTCCCCAGCTTTCACTCTTCTCATAGAAGATGTGCTAGTCTTCTCTTGACTTCTTTCTCCTCTCCATGATCCCCTGTATTTACCAGTAAACTTTACACTTCACATCAACTATCATTATCCAAAGCATATAATCTGGAAGAGGCTTGGAGAGAAAGTCTATTGGGATAGCATTGTGAGTCAGATGTATGATATCTGGAAGGCAGTCACAGACTTCTTCTAATAAATGAATAACAATTTTATTTTCTTGCAATATTTGAAAAGTAGTGAAGTAGAAAGTGGTAGCAAAGTAGTAAATGGCATTGAAGTTTAAAATATGCCTATGAATTTTATAATTAGTTTCTTATATGTATAGTTAACCTATAATTATTTCTTCTCTAATTTTTTAAATAGACACTTATTGGATATCCAATATGGATAATGTATTGGCTGGAATATTACAGTCCCATATTTATTTATTAAGATTCACTATTCTAATCTCCAGAATGCCAGGAGCTTGTTCCAAGGCAAGACATGCACAAATAAGCATACATTATTTTTCTAGAGGCTTCCAGTATTTGCACATAGACAACACTCAGTAGACCTGTGTTCACTGAATCGAATGCAATACATTTAGGCATACCTATTGACCTAACCTCAGTGTGGGAAGAGAACCAGAAGTGTGGTGGAATTGCAGAGGGGAGACTGATTGTTTTTATTTATACTTTATACTCCATGTGAAAACTTCCCTTTTGCTGGTGTTCTGAGAGCTGCCTCTTCTTCATTTCACCGGGGGCCCAGGGCTGGGGAGAAAGGACGAGATGGAAAACTGCAGTCACTCCTGCCTGCCTAAAGTAAGCACCCCTAACAAAAGCTTTCTTAAGGAGTTGAAAGTAATCATTAAAATGAGTCTCAGGGATTACTCTTGGATTTTATTTATCCTTGCCCACTCCTTTCCCACAGGCAAAAAGAATGAGTTGCTTGCACTTTTATTTTCAGAAATTCAATAAGATTCTGAACTCTAAGAAGAGTATATTCCTTCAGAATTAGAGGAATATATAAGATAAATTGTCCAAAGAAGAATCTACCCAAATTTAAATTTTTTGAGGCAAGTTTGATTTATCTTAACACTATGAAGATTATAGTTACCTAAAATATTGATATGATTAGGGAGAAAATTGTCTCAAACTTGAAGCTGTTTAGACTCTGAGAAGAAAGTCTGGAAAAATTACATTATGAAAATGTTTCTCTCTTAGGGATTTGAAATTCATATAAAATTTAAAAGGAGATACAGTTTTAAGCTTTCCAGAGGACATTTTCAATTACTCAGACATTTTTAAAATAAGTGATCTCAGGAGTTACAACTCAACCTATTTTCTATCAATAGCTAACAACCAACATTATAGCTACTATAATGATTTACTATAAAATTAATACTGAGAGGTTTTATATTTCTTATGCTGCTTCATGTTACTGTTCATGTAATAGCTGTTCTTTAAATATATGAACTTAAATTATAAGTATTTCCTTTGGAAATACACTGGGACAAGAACTGTCGCATAAAGTATATGTGTTCTAAAGCACCTGGCACAAAGGTACATGTTCAGTGAACACTTATGAACCAAAGGATGGTTTCTGTTTGTTCCAAGCCATCTGTTTAAGGTCCTGGAATTTTTTAGAAGGATTTATATTTAAAGTTTTTAAAGTATACAGTTAGATAAGTTACTGAAAAGTAAATGATATTTATCATTCTCACATTATGTCATATATTTGGCATATATTTAAATGTTCCTGATAATGATTTCCCAATCTTTTCTCTGAGATAAGATCATCTTCTAAGAGATTCATTCAGTGTTTCATTAATGGGATGGGTAGGAATGCAAATTGATGAAGCCACTCTGAAAAAGCAGTATAGACATTCCTTAGAACACTTGAAATGGAACCACTATTTGACCCAGCTATCCCACTCCTCTTAAAAACAGCATACTATAGTAACCCAGCCACATCAAGGTTTATAGCAGCTCAATTTACAATAGCTAAATTGTGGAAGCAACCTAGATGCCCTTCAATAGATGAATAAAGAAACTATGGTGTGTATTTACGTTTGTGTGTGTGCATATACATATGCATACACACACAATGGAATATTACTCAGCATTAAAAGAGAATAAAATTATGGCATGTGCAGGTAAATGGATAGAGTTGGAGAATATCATGCTAAGAGAAGTAAGCCAATCCCCAAAAACCAAAAGGCCAAATGTTCCCTCTGAAAAGTGAATGCTGAGCCATAAGTGGGGTTCCAAATTTAATCAGTCCAAAATGACAGATTCTTATTTAAGTTGGATGTTTCATTTTTCCTATTAAATTGATGTTAACCTTTTATACTATATGATGATGTCCAGTAATTGTAATTGTAAAAGCAAAGAAAAACAAAACAGCAACTGTGTCTCACTGAAGTTGCCATGCTGATAGATCAAAAGGGAGGCGATTTCTGTGATGTTTACATGTGATGTCAATTAGAGGAGCAGTTGCTACTCCTATCATAACCTATTGTACCCCACATCTTTCTGATCATGGAAAGAACTCAAATCTTCTTTAGTGTGGATGGGTAAGAGATAGATGAAAAGAAACTAAGAAAAGTTCAGACTTTGTGGAGAAGTCAAATAGTTAATTGATGACAAATAGTCAAAATGTATGATACTTTCAGCAGTGCCCCAAAGAGAAAGATACTTGTTAACTTTGAAAATAACAATATGGCAGTCATAAATCTTAAAGCTCTGTTTCTCATTTCCATTAATGAGATATCAGTTGATGAAGATGTGACTTTGTTATTTGCTTCTCTAATTACTAAATGAGTATTCAAGCTATGTGAACAATAGTTCAAACATACTTCAATATTATTCTTTTCTCATTATTTTAGTAAATGAATTGAGTATGTAATAGGCACTCAAAATTGTTTATTAATCTTTTATACTTGTGTGGTCACACATAATACATAGCTACAGATGTATATACATTTATACACACATACATACAGGTGTGTGTTTATTATATATATGTGTGTGTGTAGTTTTCCATATATATATATATATATATATATATATATATATATATATATATATATATATACACTTTACTCACCTTTCCTCACATTTAGTACTTAGCATCTAATATGTACTTTAGAATATAAATTTGAATCTATATATAATAATATCTTACATTTGTAGAGTAATTTTGAGTGAATTGCTACCAGAATTGAACAAGATGATGAGCTATTTATAATTCCTCCCTAGAAAAGAAAACAAATCTCCTTCAAAACTTCTAAAACCTAAATTACATTCTGGTTACTCACAAAGCCAATATAATAAACGTTCATTCCCTTCCCATTTCCTTGTCCTTCCCTTGGAGTTCTTTATTCCTCTGCTGGCAGGTGTACATATTCTTATTTTCAGTGATGCTTTGCTACATTTTTGGGTCAATTGAAAATACTCTTTGGAGACTTTCTTTGAACTCCCCTTTTTATTTTCCCCTTTGACTTATTTGTGCCATTTCCTCTGAGATCAGATTCCACTATTTTCTCCTGGGCCATCTTATTGTGGATCTCCTGGGGAGCCCTCTATTCTGGGGCTAAGTGGCCCCTTCCCTTCCCTTCCGTTCCGCCTTGTCTTACCCTGTTTTTCTGAAGGGTCTCTCCCCTCACTTTCTCTCCTGTGGATTTCACAGTCCATTTCTAAACAATCCTTGCTGGTCTCCCCCTCCTCGGGAGCCAGTTTCTCGCCTCCCCTGCCTGACTTGCCTTGCTCTATGTATTGTCCACCCCAGTTACTTTATGTTGTGCATTCAGCAACATCTTCCATCTACAACTTGCAATCCTCTTCTTTTATTTTCCTTTCCATGTCTCCTTGCCAATGCCTTTCATAGTCTTGCTCTTCCCCTACAGCTACATTCACTGGGGCAGGTGTGACCAGCTCAACTCTTTCACATCCCTTTTCATTCTCTGCAGGTTTAGCTGGCCCCATGGGGCTGCCTCCTTCCCCAGCTGACAGGCTTTCATGCATTTTGCATAGATAAGACCTTTCTCATTACAAAAGCCACACACCATTCCATTTCTGCAGAAGACCCAGCAATGTCCTTGTTCTCCACACCTGAAACGTGTTTTGACAATCTGATATATTCAGATGTTTTCTTGTACCCATCTATAGTGGATTTTTAGCTCTTTCCTAAAAAAAAAAAAAAAAAAATCCAACATCATTAGTAACCTCCAAACAAAAATGATGCCCACAGGGAAAAAAGAGTATTGGAAGTAAAATTATTTTTAGTATACTTTTCCCATGTATTTCTTTCTTCTATATCAACTGCTACAGAATTTATGGGAGGCAGCAAACCAGAAGGGGTAATTTCTCCTTTTCCTCATTTCAAAGGTTTGTAGTCCATTGAAAATTCTAAATCCACAGGTTGTTTTCATAAGAATTAACAGATAGGGGACCCCTGGTGGAAACATGGGTCCATAAAAGCATGGTAACTTTCATGATTTAGAGGAAGGGATATCTTCTATAAATCCTAACTTTCTAAAATAAATGAAATACAGTTTTACCTGGAAATGGAGGCATCTCTCAAATCTGCCCTAAACACATAGTTGACAGCCAGTCCTATCTCTATACATAGTAACTTTCTATTTTCTGTCTGCCTGTTTGAAGATAAGCTGTCCTTTTTTAATATCCTAGTAGTAGAGATGAAATCCAAGGCCGCCCAAGTGCTCTACCACTGAGCTACATCTCTAGCATTTTTTTTTTTTTTTTAACAGTTACAAGTTCTTGCTGAATTGCCCAGACTGGTCTTGAACTTGCAATTCTCCTGCCTTTGCCTCTTGAATAGCTGGGATTACAGGTAAGAGCCATTACTACATCCAAAAAGTGGTCATACCCTCTTTTCTCCGCCAGTCGGAGGAATGTTGTTATGGCGAGATTGCAATAAATCACAAGCCAATCTTGAAGCAGGAGACGACGGAACCACTTTATTCACCAGCTGGTAGGACACCAGCTGGTAGGACCTGGGCAGTCTGCAAGTCTGCAAGCCTCGACCCCCTCCAGGGGTTAGAGCACACCTTTTATAGCTCAAAATGAGAAGTAAAGCATGTCAGGACATTAATCATAAGTGGAGGTTGCTATGATTCAAAACCACAAACAAAAATCATGAGATCCAAAATCCTAAGCAGAAGGGGAAGTGTGTCAAAATGGCCATAGTTGAGTACACGTTAAAGAATGGTTACTAATGTCTAGACAAACATTTTATGACATTCTATACAGTTAGGGTACATTGCACAAGTACAGTATGTAAGAATTGTCATTTTGTGTTGCCAAACATGCTAAGCTAAGCAACTGTTCTTGGGTACAGAGGCTGGATTTTCCCATGGGAGAAGCATTTCTTACATGACATGGTGTCTCAGAATAATACGGAGTCTGTTTGGTCATTGCCCATATAGCTTGGCACATAACAATATAGTGAAGAATTCAGCAAACTATGGCCCACAAGCCAAATCTGGCCCATCATCTGTTTATATAAATAAAGATTTATTGGAATAGAATCATGCTCATTTGTTTAAGCATTGGCTATGACTGCTTTTGCACTGTAAGGGTAGAGTAGAGTACGTTTGACAGAGACCATATGGCTTGCAAAGTTAAAATTAATTACTTTCTGCCCTTGTTAGAAAAGAGTTGCCAAGCCTGAAGTAGTACCAAGCCTATGTTGCTTTACCAATCATTATATTTTTCATCTCTCATTGCATTTTCTTCTTTTTGTTTTTGGTTAATCTCAACAATTCATACATTTTTATTCTTTTGACCTTGTACACCATGATGCATCTAATTACAATGCATTCACTGGAATCACTAACATAAAGTGCTTCATACAGTCTTAGTACCTTTCCTTGATATCATCAACAAAATCATTATCATTTCTTTGCAAAATCTGAAAATTCAGCTCAAAATCCTTAATACCTGAGGTTTTATTTATTCAAGATAACATTACTTGGGTATTCAGCATGTCTGTTCAGGATTCTTTCAATTCCATGTTGGAAGTTGATTTTTCTGTGCCACTCACTTTAATAATTTTACTGTATTTTCCCATGTACTTCTTTCTTCTATATCAACAACTACAGTGCCAGGTTTCTGTTCTCATGACAAAAAGCTCAGGGATTACTCCAGTTGAACTGGGCTGACTGGGCTGCACAAAATAACCATACAAGAGATACAAATACCTTTTTCTTTGGGGTCATTGTGAAGGCTCCTCTGACCTTAAGGGTCCACAGGAAGAGAGAGAGAGAGAGAGAGAGAGAGAGCGAGCGAGCGAGAGAGCTAGAGCGCACAAGCTGACCCCTTTTATTGAGGAGAGGTTATTCAAATGAGGCAAGGGGTCAGGTTTCAGGGGGCTGAGTCTATCTTCATGATGTCCACTGTCAGCAGGTTGACTGACACCTGGGTAGGCCACACCCAAGGGCACAGTAAGAGAAGGGGACACACACAAGGCACTTCCATGGAAGATTCTATCCTAAACAGGGCAAGGGGTTATATTACAAAGGAACAGGTGAGCGTAGCTCCACCCATGGGGCTGTAGCAAGACACACCCATGCACCAGACACTGACCCTGGAACCCAAGAAGGGTGGGGAAAGCTCTGCCACATTTCTGTGACTGAGTGCCTCAGCACCCAGCTGGGGAGTATGACTCAGTCACTTGCAAGGTTGGTCTCCCACACTACAGAATTTATGAAGGCAGCAAACCAGAAGCATCTTCTTTCCCCTTTTCCCCTACTCTCCTACATTTGTATGTCATTCCTTCATCTAACTAATCCACTGTCACACTTCTCCCTTTTTGGTCATCCTTGTCACTGATTAATCTTGGTTAACTATGGGAACAGCATCCCCCAAATGAGTTCCTGTCTCAATTATTTCTGTTATTTCTTTTCATTATCAGAGTCTATGAGACTTGTGCCTTCAAAACACTCTTCATTTTTCCTGCTCCTTGCCCTGTGTTCTGCTAAATCCCTCTCTTCTCCCATAGTTGCTGTCCATCTAGGCTTATGTGTTGCCACTTAAGAACTTCAGTTTTCCAAAAAGCAGAGGAACTAGTTTCCTCCCTGTTTGTAACATCAAAACACCAGAGTGTTTACTATTCAGCTATCACCAGAACAAAGATTGTATTTCCCTCATCTGTACTTTCTCATGTACCACACTTACTGTTGATCCTACATTTCAATGATTTTAAATCAATTAACACTGATTAAATAAGTAATTTACATCTAGGTCCATTCTAGACACCTTGAGCTTACCAATGTGTTAAGAGGGGAGAACGTCTTTTATATTTTTTAAGTTTTCAGAAATCTCCAGATATCCTGATTAAGAAATATTTCAGAGTAGTATTATTCACTGAGTACAAATTCTGTTCTAATGGACATTTAAATATTTTGGCTTTTCAAAGTGAATGTATTGGAAATAACTTGTCCTGTTCTTAAAGTGAAATTTACCAACGACTAGCAATGATGTGTGAATTGTATGAATTTTTATTAAAAATACAAGATATATGTTTATCCTTCTTGTTTAAACTTAGGAGCTATTTCTGGTGCAAATACTTTTTTCCTACCTCTCTTTTTTTTTTCTTTTGCAAATATAATGTGGGAGTTATGGGTCATAGAATTGATTAGAGATGAATAATCTGTTGATTCATACTTGATGAGAACCTGTAAGCAGGGCCCATATTTAGCCCCCGTATGACAAAGGAAAATGGTTCCTAGAACCAGACTCAAATTCTAGCTTTTTTTTCCTTATTAATGCTGAGATTTTACTCTTGCTATTTAACGTTTAAGCCTCCATTTTCCCTGATAAAGAGAGGTAATTTTATTTCTATCCCAGAGGAGTGCAAAAGTGTTTTTTTGAACTAGAAGATTACAAAAAGTTAGCTTTAGACATTAAAAACATTGAAAAGTATGGTCTGTTCAGCTCAAGGAAATTCAAATGCAGTGTATGTACCGCACCTGGAGCTGGTTTGTTTTTGTTCTGACTTTGGTGGCCCTAGCAGAACAGATGGGAGAAGTTATCAAGCCCCATGCTTTTAAAACAGGCTCATGTAAAAAGTCCCTTGAATCAAGACACTTCACTGCTTGCCCACCTCTGGAGACCTACCTGCATGGTAATGAGGGAACCTAACTGTCCTCAGAGTTAAATCAAAAACCCTCGCTCTTCCTCCATGAAAGATTGGGATGTGAACGCCTGACCCAAACTTTCCCTTGGGAAGTGAGCTCTGCATAGGTCACAAAAAAGGGGAAAAAAAAACTATAAAAAGAATAAGGTATAAGTTAAAAAGACATTTTATCAGAAATAAACTATTTTTGAACTATCCTGGGTGGATGGATTATCGGAAACAATTGTTCATCTACAGTTTTATGTCCCAGGCTCCCCTCATTTCTTTCCTTCAAAGTCTAGATTTTTTTTTTTTTTCATGTTCAACTATCATTAACCCAACAAAGTAACAGCTGCCACTCTGAGACCTCTGTTTAATGAGAAAATAAACCAAAGGCATTTGGGGAAAGTGTTTTTAAATGGAATCTCATTAATGTGTTGCTTCAGAAAGCAGTCACCATTACCAATCATTCCATTGCCTCAAACAGCAAAGTTTGATGCTTTCCAATTTATTATTTTCCTCTCTCTGTGAAAAGGGACATGGGCTAACATCATAACTTACCTTATCATTTTATTTTGCAACATTTCCTGGAAATTTGGGGGCATTTATATGCTTTCATTTTCTTATCTACCCAAGAATAACTTATATTTTAGTTGGAAAGTTGTCTGTGATCTAGACAAGAGCCTTATCTGCCTCACTTGAATCTTTACAGTGGTATTCTTGTGGTATTCGTGTTACCTTAGACCAAGAGATAAGCCCAGGTTTCAACACTTAAACCTATATTCTTAGTTTTGACTCACTGCTCCCAGGATCATCTAACCTCTATATCCCAAAGAGACATTATTTCATTTCCAATCTCCCTGAAGTAAGAATTTTCCTGTTGGTAGCTTGTTTGTGATCTTAGGAAGCAGAAATAAAAGAAGAAAAAGAAAGACAAAAGAAAAGTAAAAAACGGGCTCATTGTTAATTTGATTTTCCTTGTTGACTCCTGCAGCTCAAGACACCAGAGGATGCTGAGAGATTACCACAGAAGCCAGGCAGGCTGAGGTCCTGGTTGGTAGAGAGGGTCATCCCTCACCCCTTGACTCTGCTCCATTGACTTGGCTGGATTGTTCTTTGCACAGTGTTGAGCTGCCTCCCCTGGTCTCAGAGCACATAACACAGCAGTGCACAGGGAACTGTCCAGCTCAGTTGTGCTGAAATTAAAAGCCTAGAGGAATGGAAAAAGCAGGATATCCAAGCAGTGCTGCCTAGGTAGAGAACAATTCATTCTAATTCTCTTGGATTTCTTTTTGCTTCTTTTTGGCCGCTGAATTTACATGTAACAAAATTCAAAGCTATCGTCTTAACAGCATGGTACTCTGCATTAGACAAACCAATGCCAAATTTTGATTCCATATGTAAACACTTGTACAACATCAGTCATGGAGAAGCTTTTTTTTAAACATTTTCTTTTTCAAAAGATGGTTTGGAAATTATGACACAAATGTCAAGTAGGAAAAAAAATCATCTAGATGCCGCTAGTCACCCTCTCTCCTTCCCTCACCTTGTTATGTCTCTTTTTAATGCTCCTCATTGTTATTATCTTCCCATTTTAGAAGCCCCACTGTTATCATTTATTCTTTCTCTTTCTCCTCTCAACATCTTTTACTAGCAATGGATTTATTAGACTCATTTCAATTGAGATGTGGGGCTTTTTGGAAAATTATTTTCATTTAAGTAGAAAGTAAGAAGACAACATAATTATTTCAAACTCTGTTTGATATTTCAGAAGCTAGCGGACTCAAAGGACAGACAATAAAGAGGAAGCTATATTGTAAGTTGACCACTGATGGGAAACATAATTTCATACCCTGGTGTCAGGTCAGCTCAAGAAAACTGCATCTCCAATTGTTTTACACATTTAAAATATAGTTCAGTTGCTTACATTGTTTAAAATAGGCATCAATACACAGTATCTTAGAAATTACAGTTTTTTATCTGATGACTTTTGGAATACTGCCTTTGTTTTGTAGTATTTTATGTTTCTTTGAAAAATCCTAATGTTCTCATATTTCTAATTATAGCATTTGGTTTTAGTTTTGACTTTATAAAATTTGATTTTTATACTTATGAAAATTAATTTATTTGGTGATGCCCTAATTTTTTTTCAGTCCTTATTTTTTTTCTTAGTATGCATATATTTTACTCTTTATATCAGTAAATTCAGGCCTTCATCAGCTTTTAGAAAGCTTTCTTCATGTACACACACACACACATACACACACAGACACACAAAACACTAAACATCTGTTTCATTGTTTCATTCTGTTATTTATAATTGCAATTAGGCTTTTGCTGATTTCCTTGTTTGTTTATTATTTCTACCACCGCCCCCCATTCTATAATTTTTTTGATGTTCACTTCATTTTGCTTAGTCTGACTTTTGTTTTCTTTTTCACATTTCCTGGTGTTTCTGGAGAGTGTTATATCTTCCTTGCCCCTTTGCCTAAGCTAAATCCAATTAACTCTTCTTCTTTTACCAACATTAACATTTCTTCTTTCACATGTTGCACTTCTTTTCATTCTTATTTTAAACAGGCTGATCTTTCCTACCTTATTTATTTGGTTAAAATCTGTTTAGAATTTTACTTGATCATTGGCAAAATGAACTTAATCCAGGGCCAAGGATACAGTTCCGTGATGTTGCACTTGCCTAGCATATGCGAGGCACTGGATTTGCTCCCCAGTACTGTGGGTGAGGAACCTGAATCCAAATATTATAAAGTTCATCTTTTTTTGTATTAGTGTACATATTCTTGTAAATGTTCTGTATGTGCCTTTGATATTTCAGGTATATTTTTTCTTTCTCTCAGTTTATTATTTATAAGCCATTTTTCTTTTAAAAATATTTAAACTGAAATGTTATTCATGCATATAAGATGTGAAATTTCTAGATATGAACAGTTATATAAAAGGTATAATTTGATTAGTCTTGACAATTTTATACATCCACCCTTGAACTAAGCCCCCATCAAGATATAAAAGATTTCCTGCTGTCCCTTTGTAGTCATTCCCCAACTTCTCCCCAGAGGCAACTACTGTTATGATTTATTTCATCATGGAATAGCTTAGTCATTTCCTGAGCTTCATAAAAACAGAATCATAACATATCCCATTGTGAGTCTGGCTTTTATCATTCAGTATGATTTTTCTTAATTTATCCTTCTTGCCCACATTATTTCACTTAATTTTATTGATAAGTTGTATTTTACTATATGAATACATGATAATTTATTGATCCATTTTGCTAAATGGTGAGCATCTGGGATGTTTATAGTTTTGGAATATTAAAAAAAAAAGCTATGTTCCAGTTATTTTTTTCCTTTAATGCTCATTAAATGGATATATTTTCCATGGCTTGATAATTTAAAAAAATAGTGTCAAATAAACACTATTTTCATTCATTTTAAGCTCCTATCATTCACAGAGGCCTAAATTTTGGACTTGACTGTTCATTTTCACATTGACACTTGACTTGGCAGGAATGAGTCTACTCTGAGCCAACAGAAAGTCTCCAATGCTTAAAAACAAAACTCCTCACAACTCCCACTCTCTTTTTGTCAAAGGACTTCATGGGATGATTTGATTTTCAGTTTTTTTCTGCTGATCAAGAGTAGCGAGTCTGCCTACAACCTGAACAATGTATCGTCTCTTATTCTTCAACAGCTTTCTTCTTTCAATAATGATGCACCTGCAACTATCCTCATGTTGATTGGTCTTTTTTTAAACATTTTATTTTATTTTATTTTTTAAAGAGAGAGTGAGAGAGAGAGAGAGAAAGTGAGAGAGAGAGAATTTTTTAATATTTATTTTTTAATTTTCGGCGGGCACAACATCTTTGTTTGTATGTGGTGCTGAGATGGAACCCGGGCCACACACAGGCCAGGCGAGCGCACTACCGCTTGAGCCACATCCCCAGCCCTTGATTGGTCTTTCTTGACACTCCATGATATTTGAAATGCTCATATACTTCCTAGAACCCATTGCCAAACTTGTTATTCTAAACTACACTCATTAGATTACTCCTCACATTATGACTTCCTAGCAAAACCCAATGCTTCATCTACTCTGCAGGAAAAAAGAAGGAGCAGTTTATTTTCAAGTGCTTAAAATAGAACAGACACTGTTCCAAGTTGTTTGCATGCATGCACTCAATCTTCATAGCACCCACATGAGGTACCCAGTAACTCTATCCAGTTTATACAGGATAAACGGAGGCACAGAATGTTTCTAAGTAGCTTGTCTGAGGTCACATGGATAATAAGTGATTATTTTAGTCAGCTTTAAATCACTGTGAACAAAAGAACTGACAAGAAAAAGGTAGAGGAGTAAAAGTTTATTTTGGCTCACCATTTCAGAGATACATTCTATGGCTGGTTAACCCCATAGCCAGCCGACTTCATTGATCTGGACTTGAAGCATCGCAAAACATCATGGCAGGAAGGTGAGGTAGAGGAGAGCAGCTCAGGAATGTGGCACCAGGAAGCAGAGAGATAGCTGTGCTCACCAGGGACAAAATATAAACCCCAAAGTGACATCTCCAGTGACTTATTTTCTCTAGCCACCCCCTACCCACCTATAGTTACCATCCAGTTAATTCATACACAGTGGATTGATCCACTAATTACATTTAAGCTCTAATAACCTGATCATTTCACTTATGAACATTCTTACATTGCTTCACGTGTGTGCTTTTGGGGGATACTTTATATGTAAACCATAGAGTGGTGAAATGGATATTTGAACTCAGATTTACTAGTCCCTTAATTAGGCACTTCCACTCTGCAGAGGTTTGTGGTACAATTAATATAGGTTTTGGAACTCCTATTTTATGGATTATATTTCTGACATATGAATATGTACTTAATTCTCCATAGACAGAGTTTTATTTTCTATTTATTTCCATTTTTTGTATTATGAAATGTAAAGAAAATAAGTTAAAAACAAGTTTAATCTGCCATTGTTAAATGTAAGTCTGCAGAATTTATTTAAAAGAGTACTTTGAATGAGTCCAATGGAAGTCTTTTTTAATCGCTCAAAAGGGGCAGTAATTTTGCTAGCCCTCTAATGAGGCCCATGTACTTTCAGTATATAGATACAGGCAAAAGTCTTAGGTAGAAAGGGAACTAATATTTTTGTTCTTATGCTTGCTTCTAACACAACAGAGGTCACAAAGCAGCAGGAGTTTATATAATCCAATTCATCACATCTTAGTGCTCCTCCTGGTTGAGTATCTTCGCCAAAACTGGTGGACCAATAGCTGAACTCAGGGAATGTGAGAAACTCAGGAGAAAGGGATTTGAATTCTCTTGCACAACAGAAAATAAGTGAGAAATTTCTACATATCAGCAAAATAGTCAAAACAACAAATCATTTGAGACTAGAATTAACTCAAAAGCCAGAGTTGACTCTGGATTGACCATTGTATTATAGCACAGACTTTGAGATACCTCTGCTCTCTGTAACAGGAGATTGATAGCATTTGTTCCACCTAGCTGACAGAAATCAGGAGGGTCAAATGAAACATCAAATATGAAAAGCCCTCAGAAAAATATTTTTAAAGGTACATTTTAGTATATAGAACATTTTCAGATATATCGCCTCACCAGGGCTCTGCAAAACACTTGGTGATTTAAGGAGAGATAAAGTATGGGGAGCCCTATATTATGTCGTGCTCATTTATATTATGTGACTCTCACTGTAAACACTTCACACATATGTTGTTACTCTCACAACATGTGATAAGGCAGGTATTGCTGAACCCATTTACTACATACGAGTCTAAAATTTCAACAGGTGATATCAGTACATGAATGATAAGTCTGACAGCAGTCAGTTCATTGTCTATGAATCTGAACATGAGTTGTCATGAGTTTTAAGGTAACATAGGAATAATGTGTCATTTTTTCTATGATCTACCTGTATTTATCATAATGATGATGATGATTACTGTTGTTACTCTATTATTTATTGATTGTCTCTTATGGACTAGGCCCTTAATATTACATGTGCTCTGCATCTGAAGTCAGTACATGAGATTAGAGTCATTATATCCCTGTTATAAGTGAGGAAACTGGTCCTCACATTCATTAAAATTTTCTGAAGCTTGGCAGGGCAGAGCCAAAATTCACACCTATTCATGTTGAACTATATTAAGCAGGATATTGAGGCTGTGGAATTTCAGCACTTACATTTCATTGATCTCTTTGAATTTGACATATGACACCATGGAATAAAAATAAATAAAATTGTATTGTCAAAATGTCATTCTATCAAAAGTATTCTACAGATTTAATGCAATTCTAATTAAAATCTCAATGACATTCTTCATAGAACTAGAAAAAGCAATCATGAAATTCATTTGTAAAAAAAATAGCCAAAGTAATTCTTAGCAAGAAGAGCAAAGCAGGAGGCATCATAATATAAGACCTTAAACTATACTACAGAGCCATAGTAAGAAAAACAGCATGGTATTGGCAACAAAACAAACAGGTAGCCCAATGGTACAAAATAGAAGACACAGAGACAAATTTATCTCATACTAGAAAAAGGTGCCAAAACATTAAGTGGAGAAAAGATAGCCTATTCAATAAATGGTGCTAGGAAAATTGGAAATCCATGTGTAATAAAATGAAATTAAACCCCTATTTCTCACCCTGAACAAAAATCAACTCAAAGTGGATCAAAGAGTTAGGCACTAGAACAGAGACCCTGTGCCTAATAGAAGAAAAAGTAAGCTCAAATTCCCATTATGTCAGCTTAGGAACTGACTTCCTTAACAATACGCCTGAAGCACAAGAAGTAAAATCAATGATCAATAAATGGGACAGATTCAAACTTTAAACTTTTCTCAGCAAAGAAAACAATAATATGAAGAGAAAGCCTACAGAATGGGAGAATATATTTACCATGAGTACCTCAGGGCATTAATTTCCAGGATATGTAAAGAACCCAGAAAACGTAACAAAAAAAAAAACTAATTACCCAATCAATAAATGGGCAAAGGAACTGAACAGATACTTCACAGAAGAAATACAATTGATCAGCAAATATATATATATATATATATATATATATATATATATATATATATATATTATAACTGTTCAACATCTTTACAATTAGAGAAATACAAATCAAAACTACTCTAAGTTTTTATCTCACCCCAGTCAGAATATCAATCATCAAGAAAGAAGCAACAATAAATAAATGTTGGTGAGGATATGCGGAGAAAGGTACACTCATATATTGCTGATGGGAATGCAAACTGGTGCAACCATAATGGAGAGTGTATGGAGATTCCTCAGAAAACTTGGAATGGATGGGGCTGGGGCTGGGGCTCAGTGGTAGAGCACTTGCCTGACTCTTATAAGGCACTGGGTTTGATCCTCAGCACCATATAAAAGTAAAATAAAGCTACTGTGTCCATGTATAACTATATATATATATTTTTTTTTTTTAAAGAAAACTTGGAATGGAACCACCATTTGACCCAGCTATCCCACTTTTCAGTTTATACCCAAAGAACTTAAAATCAGCATATTACAGTGATGCAGCCACATCAATGTTTATAGCAATTCAATTCACAATAGCTAAATTATGGAAGCAACCTAGGTACACTTCAACAGATGAATGAAAATATATATATATATATATATATATATATATATATATATATATATATTATTTATGTATATATATAAGCATATATATATAAGCATATATATATATATATATATATATATATATATATATATGATGGAATATTACTCAACTTTAAAAAAGAATGAAGTTATGGCATTTGCAGGTAAATGGTGAAGCTGGAGAATATCATGCTGAGCAAAATAAGCCAATCCCCAAAAAACAAATGCCAAATGTTTTTTTTTTTGTTGTTGTTGTTTTTCTCTGATATGAGGATGCTAATTCACAATGGGGGTGGAGGTGGCTAGGAAAGAATAGGTAGAGGAGAATGAAGGGAGGGGGAGGGGTACAGGGAAAGAAAGATAGTAGAATGAATTGGATATTATTGCCCTATGTACATATGTAACTATAGGACCGGTGTGATTCTACATCATGTACAGAAGAATGAGAAATTATACTCCATTATATATGATGTATCAAAGTTCATTCCACTGTCATGTATAATTAATTAAAAGAAATTTAAGATTTTTTAAAAAGAAAAGAATCTCATAAGAACACATTCAAACATTACTAATATTAGCAACACAAACAACATTTTTTTCCATTCATTTCCTTAAGAAGAGTTAGGATAAGTAGCTTCAGAAAACAAATGGAATTGTCTTCCTACTTAGCCAAATAGCAGATAGATTGCTATTCCTTTGATGTCATTTGTATTATTTGAGTCTATTTGGTTTGTCACATATGTTCTCAGAGTGCAAAATCATTCAAGTGCAAAGTAAAGACAGATTGCAGTAGCTCATTCATTAATTTTCACAGCAGTTGGTTCTCTGCTGGCATTTAAAATTAACGTAAAGGTGAAGTTCAAAAAATTTAGCTTCATTTCAAATCACATATAACACTATGATTTTCTAGAAATGCTGCAAACTGATTAAATTGCATTAATGCAAGATAATCACCCAGCAAAAAAGAGAAATATTAAATACTATATATCCCATTCTATTTCAAAGGGCCTGACTTTTATATTTAAATGTTCTATGGTATCAAAGATGACACTCCAGTTAATTCCACACATCAAAAAAAAAAAAAAAAAAAAAAAATCAGAGCAGCAAAAATAAATGAGATAATTCCTTGGACGGGTCTTGCTAATAAGAAGTTTAAACTACAATTGCAGTACTTTTTAAAAGACATGGAAAATTTAAATATTGTACTGAAATTACCATCCTCAGAAAAATAGGGAATAATTAGTGAAAGAGAATGTATTTGCTTCCCGACCAGGTCAGGAGAGCATTATGGACAAAGGCACTGCTGAGACACTTTGCCTTTGGAGAAAATACCTTATTTGTGAACAAACCTATGGAGAGTTATTTCTTTTAATTTTGTTTAGGTGATTTCATTAGAGCTCTTTTACCTTGTAGAATAAGTAAAATAATTTTTGGTGGTTAATTCAAACCCATGGACAGAATGGAAATTTGATAGAACATATGGACATAAAAGAACCTTGAATTTATTCATTGCTCCAAATATATATATATACACCAATATATTTTTAAATAATGTCATTTCACAAATACATCCACATGAACCACATCTTTACATTCTAGTAAATTCAAATGCTTACACCTTTCTCACTAGTGACAAATTATTGATAATCCCACAGTCTTTTTATATTTCTATGTAATTTACAATTTTAATAGTCAAACTCAATTTCAACTTTATATTTTAAATGTTTGGCTTCACTTTTCCTCTTATTTTTCATTTTCAAACAAGTTTCCCTAGATATGAAAATGTTATAGAGTGAAGATTGAGATCGAAATTTAGAATGATTCTGCATTCTGCATTCAATATCACCGTGTATTTATGTTAAGGACCATATAACACTTTTTATAAGGTCAGGTGTTCATAGTTAGATGACATATTAATAGCCCTAAAATACAACCACAGAGTGACTATTCAAACGGTATCTTTGAAGGCCCATGGATCAACAACAATAATGATCTGAATAATTTGAAACTAGATTTCTTAGGATAAAAACATTGTGAGGCCTTCCAAATAAGATACATATATATTATGCTAACTAGGGACAAAAGTATAATTGCCCATTTACTGGCTAACAGTGATTCCTATTTATTTATTTATTTATTTATTTATTTAGTAGTTGTAGATGGACAGCATACCTTTATATTATTTATTTTTGTATGTGTTGCTAAGGATTTAACCCAGTGCCTTACACATGCTAGGCAAATGCTCTACCACTGAGCCCAGGCCCAGCCCTAAAATTAAAATTCATTAATCAAGTCCCTGGATTTATTGCTGAGCCCTAACCACTGCATTGAAGCTAAGGATATGGAATAGAGTGACGATCACCTCAGTATTCACGACCCCACACCCAAAATAGAACCAATTATGGGAATTTTGATTCTTAGTTCCCACGAAATGTCAATGCCTATGAAATCTATGACCCAACATGCCCCACAAGCCTGCCTGAAGGAGATTCTTGGCCCCCATATCAGAATGTGATAACTTGTATAAATTGATTTACTAAGATTTTTGTGTCTAGTTGTTTGGTCAAATATTAATCTCCATGTTGCTGTGGATGTGGATTTTATTATGTGAGTAACATCTTAGTAGACTGAGTCAACCAGGGTTACTCTTTATAATTTGAATGAATTTAATCCAATCAGTTGAGAGAAAAAGTCTGAGGTCTCTGAATAAAAAGGAAAGTTTGCCCTGAGGTGGAGCTGAAATACCATTTATTCACTGAATGTCCACTCTGGCAGCCTGCCTTGTGGATTTCAGACTTGACAGCTCCTACAAAGAGTTGAGCAAATCTAGATAGATAGATAGATAGATAGATAGATAGATAGATAGACAGACAGACAGACAGACCGATAGATAGATTTAAGATAAAGAAAGAAGCTTTCTACTTGTTCTATATTCCTCAACCACCCATATCCAGAGGCTCCTCTTTCTGTACCAAGTTCTCAGTTCTTGGCCAATCTGCATATTTTACTTCATTGGTCAAAAAATAGTTTGTATCATAAAGCTTTTCCCACTAGACACTAGGAGATTCACTAGACAATCAAGGTCCCTCCTTCAAAGTCAAAGCCCCTCACAATGACCATTTCAATAGGACTTTGAAGATGGTAGCCTCTAGATGTAGCTAGGATAGTATGAAAATTCATAATCTAGTATGTACTTTAAAACCAGAGTGACCTTGGCTTATAATTTTATGATTACATTTCTTTGGAAGAGTGGTAATGGAACATTTATGCTAATTGGATATATTTCTGTAGACATAGTGGTATAAATAGTACTTAAGCACATAAAATCCAAATTAAAAAAAAGCTGTTAACACCTAAATTTGAATTTTCTAGAGAGGTTAGTTTTATAAATGCTACAAATTAAAACTTTTCATCTTTGGTGTATAATGTATCTGAAAAACAAAAGTTTTAGATCAAGAAGCTATAATAAACATGTAGGTGTGATTTAAAGGACTCAATCCATCTAAAATAATTACATTTTCACATTGCTTTTCAAGCAAGAATTTTCATGTTTGAACATGCTATAATGTAAAAAACACTTCAGTAACTTTCATCTATATTTTGTATAACATGAAAGCTAATGATATTGATTAAGTCTATTTATGTTTTAATTTGCTTAAGAAAATAATGTGGAAAGAAAGGATGTGAAAAGAAAGGGAAACTAGTGAATAGACAAGAAGGTTGTTTAAATGGAAATAGGTAACAATATCAGCAAAGACACACCTAACCAGACTTCAATCTCTAAACCACTAAAATTAATCTCTGCCAGAGGAATTGAGAAAGGCATCAGCATATTAAAAGATCCTTTCAGACAATCTCCTCTCACCTCTTGGATACTGTTTTAGTCAATTTTTTGGCACATTATGAACTGAGGATATCAATTTTAGAGGAGGAAAAGTGTATTTGGTGCTCATGGTTTCAGAGGTCTCAGTCCAAAAACCACTAACTCCATAGCTCTGGGCTTAAGGTGAGGCAGAACATCATGGCGGAAGGTTGTAGAGGAAGAAAGCAGCCCAGGATACGGTTATTAAGAAACAGAGAGAGAGCACTGCTCACCAAGAACTAAGTATAAATCCAAAGGCAAGCCCCCAGACTCACTTCTTCCTGCCACATCCTACCTGTCTTCAATCACTACCCGATTAATCCGTATCAGTGGATTAATTCACTGGTTAAGTTAATGCTCTATAATTTCGCCTCTAAACTTTCTTGCATTGTCTTACAGATGAGCTTTTAGAGGACAGCTCTCACCTAAATCCTAACACTTGCCTAGGTTAGAAAGCATATCACCCTCAGGATGGGAGGTGGAGAATCTGAAGCTAGGACCAGGTGAAGGGTGATATTGGACCATCATGGACATGTATGCATGAAGAGCTACTGAGAGGTGCCTCAGAGTATACTGGACACACCTTTAACTAAGGGTTGTGCTTTGGAGAGAAAATATAGAACCCAGATCCAGATCAGGCAAGTGCAGAGGTATTTCCTCAACAAGCCCTATAAGAGAAAGGGAAATCTATGATGTTAGGACCAGTTGCCTAGTGAGGTAAGTGAAGGAAAGCCCTGGAGAAAACTCTATCTCTGCCTTAAGTATGGATGTTTCAGAGCCAGCAGCCAGCCTGGAATGACGCCCCATTCTCATCAAGGCAGAGAATGAACTCAGAACATTCATGGCTCTCTGTTGGTTCTGAGTGGGAAGCCAGAATACTGCTAGGAGTTTACATTGGGAGAAGAGTGAATGGGTACTCAGCACATGCTATAGCAGTGGTTCCTTTTGACAATATGTAAATATTGTAATATGTTGAAACAAGGTTTAAGATGATAATGAGAAGTTAACTGAAGTGTGAATCAAAGGTCAATTTATTCAACACACAATTGAAATATCAGCATTAAGACTTTGAGATGTTTAGAAAAAGGAGTCAAAAATGGTACCTGTTTAGCATAGTAACTTTCCCATCACATGGGGCTGGGGAGGATACTGCCATTCTCTATGAAACAACTCCTTTTCTGAGCTTTCTTTTTTTTTTTTTCTTTTTTTTTAGAATAAGACTCTTTAAAGACATTCTGATTGGATATTCAGTTGAGAGTCTGAGTCTCTGTGGTGTCACAGAACAAAGTCTCCAAAGTCTCCAATTGTCAGAAGAGAGCTCCCCAAATCAGCATGCATCATGGCCCTGGTTTGTGAAACTCCCAGCGAAGGGTGCTGACTAAAGTGTACTCTGAGGTATTAGCTTCTCCAGTGGCAGCATTTTGCTACAGCATCATAGATAAGAGGACATGCAAACTTCTTTGGACCACCTCTCAGGAAAATGATGGATATCAGATGATTCTGGAAAGGCTGGGTATGCATTGGGTATGCAGTGCCATCAGGAATCAAACAAGTCACATTTTTAAAAAAAATTAAACATTAAAAGCATGCTGATGGTATCTATCATATAGGGAAAGGAAAGAGAAAGCTATAAATGCACATTGAATACCACCATAAAATTAATTTTTTTATTTTTTTTATTAGTTGTTCAACACATTACAAAGTTCTTGACATATCATATTTCATACATTTGATTCAAGCGGATTATGAACTCCCATTTTTACCCTATATACATAATGCAGATTCAAATTGGCTACACATCCACTTTTTTACCTACTACCATACTACTGTATGTTGTATTCTGCTGCCTTTCCTAACCTCCACTATTCCCCCTCCCCTCCCCTTCCCTCCCCTCCCATCCCCTCCCATCCCCTCCCTTCCCGTATTCTCTCCCTACCCCATCTACTGTAATTCATTTCTCTCTCTTGTTTTTTTTTCCCCTTTTCCCCTCACTTCCTCTTATATGTAATTTTGTGTAACAGTGAGGGTCTCCTTCCTTTACCATGCAATTTCCCTTCTCTCTCTCTTTCCCTCCCCCCTCTCATCCCTGTTTAGTTGTGATCTTCTCATGCTCTTCTTCTCTATTCTGTTCTTAGTTGCTCTCCTTATATCAAAGAAGACATTTGGCATTTATTTTTTAAGGATTGGCTAGCTTCACTTAGCATAATCTGCTCTAGTGCCATCCATTTCCCTGCAAATTCCATGATTTTGTCATTTTTTAGTGCAGAGTAATACTCCATTGTGTATAAATGCCACATTTTTTTTATCCATTCATCTATTGAAGGGCATCTAGGTTGGTTCCACAGTCTAGCTATTCTGAATTGTGCTGCTATGAACATTGTTGTAGCAGTGTCCCTATAGCACGCTCTTTTAAGATCTTTAGGGAATAGTCCAAGAAGGGGAATAGCTGGGTCAAATGGTGATTCCATTCCCAGCTTTCCAAGGAATCCCCATACTGCTTTCCAAATTGGCTGCACCAATTTGCAGTCCCACCAGCAATGTACAAGTGTACCCTTTTCCCCACATCCTCGCCAGCACTTGTTGTTGTTTGACTTCATAATGGCTTCCAATCTCACTGGAGTGAGATGGTATCTTAGGGTGGTTTTGAGTTGCATTTCTCTGACTGCTAGAGATGGTGAGCATTTTTTCATGACCTTGTTTATTGATTGTATGTCCTCTTCTGAGAAGTGTCTGTTCAGGTCCTTGGCCCATTTGTTGATTGGGTTATTTGTTATCTTATTATTTAATTTTTTGAGTTCTTTGTATACTCTGGATATTAGGGCTCTATCTGAAGTGTGAGGAGTAAAAATTTGTTCCCAAGATGTAGGCTCCCTATTTACCTCTCTTATTGTTTCTCTTGCTGAGAAAAAACTTTTTAGTTTAAGTAAGTCCCATTTGTTGATTCTTGTTATTAACTCTTGTGCTACGGGTGCCCTATTAAGAAATTTGGAGCCCAACCAGTCTGTAGATCGTAGCCAACTTTTTCTTCTATCAGACCCCGTGTCTCTGATTTGATATCAAGCTCCTTGATCCATTTTGAGTTAACTTTTGTGCATGGCAAGAGAAAGGGATTCAGTTTCATTTTGTTGCATATGGATTTCCAGTTTTCCCAGCACCATTTGTTGAAGATGCTATCCTTCCTCCACTGCATGCTTTTAGCCCCTTTATCAAATATAAGATAGTTGTAACTTTGTGGATTAGTCTCTGTGTCCTCTATTCTGTACCATTGGTCCACCCGCCTGTTTTGGTACCAGTACCATGCTGTTTTTGTTACTATTGCTTTGTAGTATAATTTGAAATCTGGTATCGCTATACCGCCTGATTCACACTTCCTGCTTAGAGTTGCTTTTGCTATTCTGGGTCTTTTATTTTTCCATATGAATTTCATGATTGCTTTATCTATTTCTACAAGAAATGTCATTGGGATTTTGATTGGCATTGCATTGAACCTATAGAGAACTTTTGGTAATATCGCCATTTTGATGATGTTAGTTCTGCCTATCCATGAACAGGGTATATTTTTCCATCTTCTAAGTTCTTCTTCTATTTCTCTCTTTAGGGTTTTGTAGTTTTCATTATATAAGTCTTTCACCTCTTTTGTTAGGTTGATTCCCAAGTATTTTATTTTTTTTGAGGTTATTGTGAATGGGGTGTTTTTCCTCATTTCCATTTCAGAAGTTTTGTCGCTGATATACAGGAATGCCTTTGATTTATGTGTGTTGATTTTATATCCTGCACTTTGCCGAATTCATTTATTAGTTCTAGTAGTTTCTTTGTAGACCCTTTTGGGTCTTCTAGGTATATAATCATGTCATCTGCAAATATTGATAATTTAAGTTCTTCTTTTCCTATTTTTATGCCTTTAATTTCTTTCGTCTCTCTAATTGCTATGGCCAGTGTTTCAAGGACTATATTGAATAGAAGTGGTGATAAAGGGCATCCCTCTCTTGTTCCAGATTTTAGAGGGAATGCCTTCAATTTTTCTCCATTCAGAATGATGCTAGCCTGAGGCTTAGCATAGATAGCTTTTACAATGTTGAGGTAAGTTCCTGTTATCCTTAGTTTTTCTAGTGTTTTGAACATAAAGGGATGCTGTATTTTGTCAAATGCTTTTTCTGCGTCTATCGAGATGATCATATGGTTCTTATCTTTAAGTCTATTGATGTGGTGAATAACATTTATTGATTTCCGTATATTGAACCATCCTTGCATCCCAGGGATGAATCCTACTTGATCATACCACCATAAAATTTAATGTTGAAATTTAAACCCCTCTGTGAAGGTAGAAACTTAATCTAATTAAGGTACTTGGAGTTGGTACCTTTGGGAGATAAAGTGAAATAAGACTATAGGGGTGCCCCCTAATACAATGGGACCATGGCTTTATAACAAGAGTTGGAGAGACCTGAGCCAGGATGCTCTGTCTTGCCATGTGATGCTCTGCTCCACCTTGTAACTCTGCAGAGAATCTGACCTGCAAGAAAAACTTTACTAACTGGGGCCACCTTTAGAACTGTGAACCAAGTAAAACATCACTCTATAAATTATTCAGGTCTGTGGGATTTATTGATAGCAACAAAAAGTGGGGTAAGACAGCTTTTGTAAAGGAATTTTCTCTTTTCTTTACTACTGTTGTCTTGTTGTTTATGAGACTGTCTCTTTGTAGATGTTAAAGACACTAATTAAAAGTCATTGTTCTTAACTGAAGTTTCTGTGGAGGAAGAATTCATGTCTATATCTCTTGAAAGTTATGATATTATCAATTTAAAAGGAGAAATTTTACTAAATTATCTCCCATCTGCTCTATTCTCTGGACACTATCCCATGAAACAAAAGCTTCATTGACCCAGATATCTAAGAACTCCAAAACTTGCAAAAGATCATCATTATGAATAAGGAAAATAAGGAGCACAAACACTCACAGTTAGGACCCAAGAAGTGTGATTCTATTGCAATTTGCAAACATAAGCAAGCAGTTGGATTCATTTGTATCACATTCAGTTGAACAGCTCATATATAGATCCACTGTAATATTTGAAAACCTAATTAATTGTCATTAGTTTATCCAATGAAATTTTAATGCAAAAATGATTTCTGTATAATTATATTATTTTTCAACACCAAATATTGATGTAATAAGTTTGTAATATAGTAGCCCCAACAACATGCAAATACTCAAGAGAAAAATGTCTTGTTCAAAAGGAATTTAATAATCTAACTTGAGAATATAAGAACTGGGGATTAGAAATAAAAACTCCAAATCACAAAAGACATCATCAAAGGAAGAATGTAAACCCGCCTGCTAATAACAAAGAGCAATTTCCTTAGATGCCAAAAAGCAAAAACAGGAACAGAGATGGAAAGCATTTATCAGCATCTAATTTACAAAGTGAAAGATATAATGAAAGGGAAATAAATGTTAATGAGGTGAGGGAAATTGGACTTTATTGATTAACAGACTAAGCAGGTAACTAACCATGAATATTTATATTTGGAATCACGAACCTAAATAGGTTTTGAATGAGCAGTCATCAATAATGGGTATTTATTTAAATGATAGGGGTGTTCTAGTTGTTAAAAGAGCTATGTTGATAAAATTGTGCTATTTATGCCTTTTATTGATAGCTTTCAAGGAATCATATCACCATAAATGGTATTAACACAAAAACAAAAAGTATGTGAGCCTCATTTGCCCAGCTTTATATAAACTCAACTCCTTAAGGTCATTGTCAATACCAGCACCAGAGCAGTGTCAGTCTTCCTCAGTGTGTTCAGTTTTCCACTGTTGAGATCCAACATGAAGTAGTGGGTTAAAGAGTTCTGTTAATGGAATGCTGGATGACAATTTCATGTGTTAACTGTTTTTCTATCTTTTTACCCTGCCTAGTTAAAAATTAATGACTTGTAAAATACCACATAATTAAATAAGGTTTTTTAATTACTAAAGTTATTCAAATTTTTCTAATTAAATGTATTCCTATAATACTTTTATATTTAAATGAAAATTGCAAAGAAAATATAAAGAGTTTATTCCCTACTCCCAGTTTTTCTTATCAGTCCACATCTTTCTTTGTTGATAGGGTACATTTGCTATAATTAGTGAGCTGATGCTGATATACTATTAATTAAAGTCCATATTTTATTTGTGTTTTCTTAATTTTATCTAATGTCCTTTTTCTGCTCTGGGAGACCATCCCAGATACCTTATTACATTTAATTTTAATGTCTTCTTATGTTTTTTTTTTGGCTGTGATAGTTGCTTAGAATGTCTTTGTTTTTGATGACTTGGATGTCTTTGAAGACTCCTAGATAGACATTTCTAGAATGATCCTGTATAGAGATATGACTAATGGGACTTATCTCAATGTTTGAGACTTCTCATGATTTGACTCAGGTTATGGTTTGGAGAAAAAAGACCACCAAGGTAAAGTGCCTCTTAATTTTATCAAGGGAACATATATCAATATGCCTTATCCCTGCTGGTGTTAACCTTGATCACCTAACTGAGATCGTTTTTTGTCACGGTTTTCATTGTAAAGTTACTCGCCTTTTATACTATCTTCAGGAAATGGCTGTGTAAAGAATGGTTAGTTATAACACATCTCCTTGAAGATCGGTTACACAAATTATGTGGAATTCTTCTACATGGGAGATTTATCTCTTTTCCCAATTTTTTTGCTTGATATGGACTTACTTATATACAATTATATTACACTTTGGGTTATCATACCATACTACATAATTTACTTTGTTGTTCATTTGTTCCTGCTTAAATAGAACATGTTTAAGTTAGAACATTAACGTGAAAGCAAATAGGTGTAGTAAAAATAAACATAGACCAACAAATAAAATAGATGCTATTTCTAATAATACTTTACTTTTCACCACCACTTTATTCATTTAATGGTTGTGGCTGTGATTAGACACTGAACATGTTTTTTTAAGAAGAATAAAATGTTTTATATTTCCTTCTCCACTATAAAGTAATGCACGCTTATTATAAAATTCTGGAAATGTAAAAAGAGGAAAAGAAAATAAGCACCCATAATACAGTTGCCCAGACTCACCACTGTTATTATTTTTCTGTTTTTCTCACCTTTATTGAAGGAGAGGATATATTTTTAGCCTGTCAAATTCTGAATATTATAATGATCTAAAATTGCAATTTGATGCTTTTCATAACTGTATGAAATCTTTTGCCAAAAGTTCACAAATCTGATATTTATATCGAAATTAATTCATGACACGGAAAGATAAAAATTTGCCACATAGTATCTTACTGAATGAAAGCTGCATGGTATAATTAACCATGCCTATCTTAGCATATTACTTTTCATTATTCAGTATAACCGCTTATCATAATAATTGACACTCAAGTAGGACTCATACAAGCAATGTCACTTTTGTCTTCTATTCAACATATCAGGCAAGGTCTAGACACTGCCAATGGGAACAGACAAAAGAAACCTCCAATAAAAGCCTGCTCTCTCAAGCTGAAAAAACAAGGACAGGGAATCCTAGTAAGACAGAAAAATCCTGGACAGTAAATGTTCTATTCCAGCCAAACACCACAGAAAAGTCTGCAGACCAACCTCGGCCATGCCAGCAAATGCTGAGTGCAGAATTTAGACTTCCACTAGCCAAGGTGTAATGAAATATCCCTATACCTCATGACTGTGTGAAAGAGAAAGGCACACCCTTTCCTCTTCACAGGCCAGCAATGGCTTCCAAGTCCCTCTCTCAGCATCAGAGACGACATTCCTGGGGAACCTTATTTAACTTCTCCTCCCCCCCAGCACTAGCAGAGATGCCCCTCTCCCTCTAGGTGGGGTGATGTGAGAAGATGCCTCAGGAGAGGCAGGACCTTCACTATGTTCAGCAGTGATGAGGTCAGTCATACTTCGGTATCAATGGAGACCACGAGACAGCAACAGCAAAGCCCCCTCCACTGGACATTGCAGGAGGACCAGTGGGAAACCTGGAGTTTTACCTGCACCTGGCAGGACAGACAGCACCCTCCTTTCTTGCTAGATCAGAATTAGAAAAAGTCAATGAAAACAGAGGTCTGAATAAGATCTAAATTTCATGAAATTTTGTTACAAATCTGGATTTCATTCAAAACAAGAAGCTCTCAAGTGGAATGAAAAAGACAGTCAGCAGAGACATCAGAATTACCTAACATAGATTTTAAAGCCCACACTGCTTCAACAAGAAATGTATGAGCATGCTTACAACAAACAAAAATATAGAAAATCAAGACATGAAAAGAAAGTCTCAGCAATGAAACTGAAGACATAAGAACCAAATGGAAATTTCAGAAATAACACATACAATGAACAAGATCAAGAGGTCACTGAACAGAAGAAAGAATCAGTGAACTCGAAGATGGAAAAATAGAAATCACCCAATCTAAGAAAAAAAAAAAAAACAGGGAGAAAACAAAACAAAACAAAGCAAAAAAGATCAAAAGCTCAGGAATATGTGGAATTATAATAAATATGTAACATTTGTCATATCAGAGTCCTGGAAAGAGAAAAAAAAGGGGCAGGATTGGAAATAAATTTAGAAAAATAATCACTGAAATTTTCTTGAATGTAAGAAAAGACATAATCCAACAAATATTATAAGCTATACAAATTCTAAACTAGGCAAACCAAAATGAGTCCATGTGAAGACACATCATAATTAAAATCTTGAAAACAAAAAACAAAGAAAAGGGGCTTTGAAAGCAGCACGAAAAATCTATAGAGCAAGGATATTTTGAAAGACAGCAGATTTCTCATTAGAAACCATGGTGAGCAGAAGGAAGATTTGTCATGCATTGCAGGGAAAGGAGCATCCACTCAGAAGCCTATATGTACTAAGACATCCGTAGGACGAAAGAGAAATGAATATGTTCTCAGATAAAGGAAAATAGAATTTGTTGCCAGCAGATGACATAAGCTAAATAATGGCTAAAGGAATTTTTCTAGAGAATGGTAACAGTGAAAGAGTGAACCTCAGAACATCAGAAAGATAGTATATGGTAAGCAAAAATGCAATAGGCTTTCCATCTTTCCTCATGTTTTTTAAAATTATGTTTGATGAAGTGAAATTCACAAAAGTTTCTGATGTAGTTCAAATATCTGTAGAACTATAAAGCATTATGAGTGGAAGTGAATAAAGGGTAAGGGTTCTATGCTTCACTGGAACTAGCAAAATTATGACACTAACAGACTAATAATTTAGGTATATATAATATCTATGACAACTGCTAAAAGACCTATAAAATGAAAGATGCTCATGAGCAATATAAGTAAATAAAAATTAAATTCTAAAAAGTGTCAGAAGGCAGGAAAAAATAAAATATAACTGTAAAATTGAAGAGAAAACAAAACAAAAAAATAAAATGGCAAATACAAACCCCAATGTATTAACAATTACATTAAATATAGATTAACTAAATGCCTCTATAAAGAGTATGGGGGACTGAGATTGATCAAGTTATGTACATGTATGAATATAGAATAACGAATACCACTATTATATATGTTTATAATGAACCAATAAAAATTTTTGAAAGACATCTTGACAAGGTAGTCTAAAAGGAATCAACTATATTGTGAAACTCACTTCAAACAAATTGAAAGCAAAAGAATGAGAAATATATCATTCAAACACTAACAAAAGCAAACCTTAATTGACTAATATCAGATAACATGAACTTCAGAGCAAAGAAAATGAGGAGAAAAATAGATTTTAAAGTGAGTCCACTAAAAAGACAGAGCAATAATAAGGGTGTATGCAACAAATATCAGAACAGCAAAACAGATGGAGGTAAAAATAAAATATGAGCTAGAAATAACGAGAGAGAGACACAAATCCACAAAAATTGTGGGAGACTTCATCTCTTTCTCAACAATTATCAGAATAAGTATATATCAGGAAGTCTCAAGTAAAACCAGTAAACATGGAAGAGAATAAAAATGAAAACAATATATCAATATTTGTGGAAAACAGCTAAAGGAATGCTGGGAGAAATTTATAATTCTACATGCATTTTTTTAAAAAACAAAGGTAGTTGTAAATCAACAATCCAAGTGCACATCTCAAGGACATGGAGATGCATTTTTTTTTTTTTAAAAAAAGGTAGTTGTAAATCAACAATCCAAGTGCACATCTCAAGGACATGGAGAAAGAGTAAAATAAACCCAAATCAAAAAGAAAGAAAAAACAGAAATGAATAAAACTTAACACAAATGGTTACTTCTTTGAAAACACCAACATAATTGACAAGCTTGACACTTGTTCAAAACTGACAAAGAAAAACACAGAAGACATTAATTACTAATAATATCTAGTATTGAATACAGGCTATCACTAGACACATCAGAAATCAGTAGGAATACTATGAACAATCCTACACACACAAGCTTGGCCACTTAGTTGAAATAGCCAATTCTTCTAAAAACACAAACCTACCACATCTCAACCCAATGTGAAGTAATTTGAATAGTCCTGTCACCTTTACAGACATTGAATTTCTAATTGTAAAATCTCCCTTGAAAGCAATACCAGATAATTTTACCAAGCAATTCAAACATTTAAAAAAATTAACATCAATTTGATTCAATTACTACTATAAAATAACATTTCTCAATTATTATTATCCTGATAACAAAACCAGATATAGGACAAAAAAATAAAATTACAAATATTCCTCATGAATAAATCTGCAAAAATCCTTATGAAACTATAGAAAATAGAGTTCCGCAATATAGAAAAATAATCATACATCATAACCAAGTTGGAGTTAATTCCATATATGCAATTGCTTCAATATTCCAAAATTAGTGTAATTTCACCACAGTGACAAGCTAAAAACTTGTATTCAGATCAGTTGATGCCAAAGATCATGTAACAAACTTCTAATAGTCATTCACAATAAATAACCACTTACTCAGAAAAAATAGAAATAGAGGAGACCTGAACCTTACACATCATCAGCACAAAACTTAGTACTAACAATGTAATAAATGATGAGAGACTGAACATTTGGCTCTTAAGATCAAGAACAAAGTTAGATTTTATTCTACAATCACTCTGGTTCAACAAACCAGAGGTCACAGAATTTAGAAGACAGAAATGAAACTATGTTTATTGTCTACATAGGAATGAAGAGCACCTTAGTGGTTGCCATGGGTTAAGAAGACAGTGGTTGGGTAAGATACTAGCCATAATGTCGTGGGACTATCACACAAAGAGACAGGGCACCTAGTTGTTCAGTGGGAAGCAGCATTTATTAGTGCTGGCACTGGCCCAGATCGGTATCCAAGGGCAGCTATGGCATTGCCTGTTAGCCCCTTTGTCTCCCATATATGGTAATGTGAAGGTTGATTAGGTATACTAGGCTCCCAAGTAGAAACAAAGTTTCAACAATTACACACACAGGCACAGATACTGAGTGGGCAGTGTTTCCTTATCCTTTACCTTAGGAGAGCCCTTTATTCTGGGAAGACTGTTACTACAATAAAAGAGTATCCATATGGGAGATCTTTCTAGTGAGAAAAATGTTTTGTGTTTTGACTAAACCAACATCAGTATCCCCATATACAAATTGGAAACAAACAAACAAACAAACAAAAAAAAAAAACATACAGTAGTGATATTGCACTACTCTGTAGTTTGGCAATATGATATCACTGGGGAAAACTAAATAAAGGTTGCATTGGATTTCTTACATGACTTCCTAAAACTACAAGTCAGTCTATTACTATCTTAAAATATACTGCTTCATTTAAAAAATTCATCCTTATTTGTACTTGGTTTTATAAGTTTTTATAAGTATGCATATTTCCATAACCACCACCAGAGATGGGATGTAGAATAGTTCTCTCACCCCCAAAATTTCCTCATTCCATTTTGCTATTGATGCCTTTCTCTTCTTGCAGTCCCTAGGAACTACTGATTTTTCTATTCTCTTATACTTTGCCTATTCCAAAATACTCTATAAATTGAATTATATAGTACAATAGTCCCCTGTTATCTGAAGGATAATTTTAAGGTACCCGGGGATGCCTATAATCACATTACAAACCCTACAGATGGATTTTTTTTCCTTCTACATACATACCTATAATAAAGCTTAATTTCTAAATTAAGCATGGTGATTAAAAATAATAATAAAACAGATTATAACAATATGCTCCAAAAAGTTATGTGAATTTTCTTTCTCTCAAAATATCTTCTGATACTTTTACCTTTAAAAAAGACTCAGAGACTGGCTTCAAGGATCTCATGGTCCAGTAGAGAAAATTTAGTATATTTTTATTATATTTTCTTTTTTTAAATTAGTTGCTCATGACAATACAATGATCTTGACATATCATATATTTGAATCAAATGGGGTATAATTTCTCATTTTTCCAAGTGTACAGGTTGCAGGATCACATTGGTTATATGGCCACGTATATACATACAGCAATAATAGTGTTTATTTTATTCTGCTGCCTTTCCTATCCCCCCTCCCCTGTCCTCCCCTCCCATCACCTCTCTCTACACAATCTATTATGACACATTTCTCTCTTTTTCCCCCCTCACATCATCATATATGTATTTTGTATAACGATGAGGGTCTCCTTCCATCTTCCGTGCAATTCCCCTTCTCCCTCCCATTCCCTCCCACCTCTCTTCCTATTGGTGACAAGAGATTTCCAGGGTGTTCTCAAAATAGCACAGAGAAAGGATATTCTAATTCAATAAGCTGTGTGCCAGATAGTTTAGATCTGATTTCCCTATGTGAAGATTAGAATAACAAATTTTTACCTTTTGACTTAAAGAGTTTACAATTTCCTTTGTCATATGCAAACTACAAGCATTTTGTGCTTCGGGGCCATTATTAGGTAAAATGAGGATTACTTGAACACCAGCACTACAATTATGACGATAGTAAATATGGTAATCTAGGGCTACTAGGTGACTAGCAGGCAGATAGCATTTACAGCATGGATATGCTAGACAGAGGAGAGAGAAGATGATTCATGACCCAGGTAGGCCAGAGCAGGAGAGTAGAAATTTTCTTTCATCCTATGTATTCAGAATGGTAAGCCATTTAAAACTTGTGAATTATTTAATTCTGGAATCTTCTATTTAAAATTTTGGAACACAGTTGACCATAGGCAACAATAACATTGGGGAAAAAACTACAAATGAGAGGCCTTTGCTATATGTTGCTGACTTTATAAGTCCTTTAGAATTCAGTTTTAAAAAAGCATTAAACTTGCCTTTCACTAGTAGCTAAAGAATATTGTTTCACTTAAACCTATCCTAGATTGTGTTTGATCTAGTTAGATTTCAGAGAAATGATTCTTCTGATTATACCTTATTTTGGGAAAGACTTTTTACTGCTCTGTGACCATTGTGTTTCTCTACTTCTTGAGACCTGTTTCTTGACACATATAGAAATTTTAGTCAAAATCCTGAGTATATTTGTTTAAAAAAATCAATTATCAAATTTGTTATTATAATCAAGTACAGAGCATAAATTGATTCACAAGTATATCTAATAACCTTAGACAAATTTCATGAGATTTTTCATTTTTCTAATTTGGTATTTTGAACATTCAGCACTACCCTAAAATGGTAGGGTCCACTCACTAGCAGCTGAACTTTCAAGAATTTAAAGGATACAACATTCTTGAATGTCATGGAGCTAAATGTATCCTTAAGTCATCTTTCAAATATTTAAATGTATCCACTTTACTTTGAATGTTTACTAACTATAAAAAAAAAGGCAGGAGAAATAGATTTTGAAAAAAGACTCAGAAACTGACTTCAAGGACCTTGTGGTCCAGTAGAGAAAAGAAGCAAATAAATAATTTAATATATTTTTTGATGAGTGACAGAGGTTTCCAGGGTGTTATCAAATAGTACAGAGGAGGGAATATTCTAATGCAATAAGCTGGGTGCCAGATATTTAAGATCTGATTTCCTTATGTGAAGATTTGAATAACAATAAATACAAATAATTATTTCATGCAAGAAAGCTTGTAGAAAGTTTGGGATGTCACATGCTAAAATACAGTATTGTGAGGACAGAGGGAACTTGATAAAAAGGAGGGATGCTGCTTGAGGGCTACATAAATTTGAAATGTGCACTGAGAGCCTGGGTGGGTGAGTTTGTTGAATATGACTGATCTGACCGCACATTGAGCAATAGTATAAAGTTTCTGCATCAGCAGCTGAGGCGTAGACACAAAGGAAATTTATAAGGGTTAGATTTCAATATAACAATAATAAATGCAGGATTGAATATACATTAGTGCTACCTATGACCATTAATAAAAATATTCTCTTCACTCAGAACAAGTTTGATACTGGTGATACAAGCATAAATGGAGTTTAAGAGGCTAATGATAATTTTTAGTAAATGATTGTTATTTTATACATCTTTCCCAACTATTAGTATAAACTCTGTGGCTTCTAGCATAGTTGGAGAACTTTTTTCTGACTGTATGAAAACTTTATATATTGGATAGGCAATTTTAATTTTCTGAGGATGAGAATACAATAAATAATAAATGTTGACAACAACATAACTCAGTGCTTTTTTTAAGCTTTTTTTCAGAGGGTGTGTTCCATCTTACATTGTACCATGTTCATGTATTTAAAAAAAATAAAATCAATAAAAGATTAAAAAAAAAAAGATTGTACCATGTTCATTGTCAGAGTTATCAGATAAGATCTGGAAAACTGCAGAATAACCAATTCACAGGTTTTAACCAAGAGATTAGTATTTAAACCATATTTTATTGCAAAAATTTTTAGATGTCATTTTGAAGGTAAAATGAATCTTTGATATTCAAATTATGTTCATTCCTTCCTCAATCACTTAAACCATCGCATGTATCCCTCTATGTCACCTATAGTTAATTATAGATTGGTCTCTTCTCAACTCTGGGATCCTTAATCATAAGGAGTGCTTTGCTATGCAGTCCATCACACTGAACTTCAAATATAAGTTCTTAATTAGTCTGTTGACCTATACTAATTAAGAAAAATCAAAGAAACAAAGTATGGGTATTTGAGAATGGTGTTAGCCTCATTAGGTGGAAGTGGATGAAAAGATCAACTAGGTGATAGAATAAAGAAAAATGCCTTGTTAATTTGTTTTGTCCTCAGTGATATTGCTAAGAAATAAAGTCAGCATGGAACAAAGCCAATGATATTTTGTATGCAGCTGACAGCTGGCTTATCTTGAACCTGTACCGCCACATGCTAATCAACCTTGGATCTAATCTAGGACCAATGTAAGTTAAACCTGTGGTGCTGCATTTTATGTATGAATGCTACAGGTAAAACCTCCAACTGAAAATCCTATGGCAAAATGTTCAACTCTAAAGTATAATGAAATATAAAGATACTTAATAATGAGTGCTCCTGCTGCCTCCACATTTTCCCCTATAATTCATTTAGCTTTGAGGTTTCCCAGGAGATCTAATTAAAACACAAAGAACATAATAACACTGAAATGTTTCCACAGAAATGCATTTGTTTCCTAAAACACGTAAACTCTATAGAACAATATGTGGAATGTAAGGTATCATTAGAGAAGGGCAAAGGTTCCAAGCATTTATTAGATCAAGGTAGGAAAGAACTTGCCATTATTTTGTCAGTGCCAGGGGAAGTTTCAAATTCAGGTCTAACAACACTTTCATAATTAGCAATTTAGTAATTATTTAGGAAGACAAATGAAAGGATTACTATCATGATTCTAGGAAATATTTGAAGGCTGAAGATGTGGTTCAATGTTAGAGTGTTTGCCTGGCATGTGTAAGGCCCTGGGTTTGATTACCAGAAGTGTAAAACAAAAAAAGAAAAAATGCATATACATACGCACACATTCCCCCCCACACACACATACACATATTTGAGTCTGATTTTGAGCAATATGAATTTTTGAGACATTCTTCCATGCTTTTTATAAAAAGACATTACAACTATGATGATAATACTAAGAGTTCTACAGTTGTCAAAGCCTTGCTGCTTCAGAGGGTTGATATCCATCTCGTTCAGTTCTTAGAATGTTTCTGTGAGGTAAGCAAGTGATAGATACCCCATTTTTACCACTTTACACATTCAGAAAGACAAGTAAGTACACAGGTTGCAGACTTAGAAAGCTCCTGAAAAGACCAACTGGTCAAAAATTGGCCTGTATAGTCTTTTGAGACTTCCACATTCTCAGGGAGAAAGGTAAAGCATTAACTTTTGCATCCATAGTCATAGGGGGAGGAGAACAGCTTATGTATTGGTTTCCATCTTTATTGAAAAGCCTCTAGCTCTGATGCTGTGTTCCAATCGCTCCTTCAGAAATGTTCAGATTATCTTTCCTTGCTTTCCTCCTTCAGAATATAATTTCTTTTTTATTTAACTAATTCATTAAATAATAATTTTGAGTTCCAGTATGTGCTAGGCACAGGTCTAAGTAAGCGTCAACATCATATCATTGCAACGTCTGTCCTAAGAGGGTTATAATTCACATTGGAAATATCTGTTTTCTTTGTCCCCTTCATCAAAACTCTAACCATCCAATGTTGTCATAATCCTAGATATGAAAGTATATTCCACTTTGTTATGAAACATTTATATGAAACATTTTTTTTAAATTTTTGTATTTGTAGATGGACAGAATGCCTTTGTTTTATTTGTTTATTTCATGTGGTACTGGGGATGGAACCCAGTGCCTTACGCATAGTAGGCAGGTGCTCTGTTACTGAGCTACAGCCTCAGTCCATGAAACATGTTTTAAGTGACAGTTTAGTCTTTGTGTTCTCATGTGTTTAGGTATGCCCACATCTGGAAATAAATAGCAAAGGTTGAACATTACATTTCCCCCAAAGTTTCTGATACTTTTTTCAGTAAAATGAAAAGATACAACATTTAAAATTATTTTCTCTAGATTTTACTAATAATATTCTAATATATGTTAACAAAAGTAAAGGCACAATAACTTCAAAATAATAATTATTATTAAATAAAAACAATTAAAAAAATACTTGTCAAACATTCACCAAAATGCTATATTGGAAATAAATATAGTAAATCATTCTCTAATTAGAAAAGAGTACTCTTTATTTGAAATTCCACCCTGTCTCTACATATGTGTGTCTATGTATTACATGTATAGATATATATTTAAATTTGTACAAATATGTGTGTATCTTATGGTACAGATGAATTATATATATATGTGTATAAATACATATACATATGGACAACTAAATGAATACTAATCTCTAGTTCTATATCAATAGGGCTAACTCTGGCTGTACATGTCTGGATATTTTAATTTAGGGCCCATTTGTTACTCCTATTCTTAATGTCAGACATTTTTTTTTCTTTTCCAGTTAGTAACATTTGTACAAAGAGAAAGAAAAAGGGTAAATCTATTTTCTAATTCTAAGAAAAATTTTGAAAGAAGAAAGGTTGGAAATTAAAGACTAACATTGAATGTTTACTTGCTTTCGTCTCTAGTGGTTTCTCCCATCTACAAATTACAAAACAGAAGAGTCCATGCAGAGCTTTTTAGATATTTTCTATCTTATCACTTCATCTGTTAATCTAAACTTTTACCTTTCAGAGGTAGGAAGAATACATTAACATAAACCAGTAACAGGGGGGTATATATTTCTTCATTCAATAGATTAAAGAAAATATGCCATACGTATTTAGTCCTGCATGGTGGGTTATAAATTACATAAATATCAGTGATTATGTAAATTCATTGCCATTAAGCTACAGAATATATACAAAAATCTTTTTCTAAGAAATAACAAGGTTAAAATTCTTATAAATATCACCACCAAATTGCTGAGACATTAAATTACAGATTCTTTTTGAAATTTCAATTCCCCTGAGCTTATTTTGGTTTTTAGTAATTTGTCTTAGTATACAGTAACCTGTAATCCTACGACTTTTCTAAGCTTGTTAGATATTTATATTTTAAAATATCTGTATGAAAATTCAATGGTTAATATGGTAACATGGATCTCTCCAGCTGAATCTCAAGTGTGCTTTATCAGTTTTTTTTAAATACTAAAGTATTGAATTGGATTTAATTGAATTAAGTAGTGGGAGGGTTGTCACAAAAATGTGCTATTGTTTTATTTTAACAATTATGTAAATAGGAAAGACAGTGGAATGTATCTGATATAACTTTCCTACGTACATATATGTATATACGACAGTGAGTCTCCACATCATGTACATCCACAAGACTGGGATACTAATTAGAATAAGATACACTCCATGTTTACATAAAGGTCAAAATTAACTCTATTGTCATGTATAACTTAAAAGAACGAATGAAAAATTATATGTGCATGAATGAAGTTTTGTTCATTTATTTGAATTATAATCTGAACAAGGTCTCCAAATCACCTTGGCTAAAATGTCTGTTATACCTCTTTTAATTTTTTTGTTTACTTTTATCTATTGAAGCAAGTGGTCTGTTTATTGTCCACAGTCCTCACTTATTACAACATGTAATGCAGGTTACATTACAGATTTCTCTATGTTCTTTATTTAATACCCATTGGAAATTAGACCTAGATGTTTAATCTGATTTCAAGTTCTTCTTTTTTTTTTTTTGACAAAACACCTTCAAAGGTGAAATTGTACACTTCACCAGGAGACATAGAATACCTCATTGTGTCTTACTTTATGTTAATGGCTATTATGATCATTGCCCAAATTTATTATTTCATTATGGGCTTCAAAAGTATGTATACTCCACTATTCTTAAAACTAAAGCATCTTTCAGCAGTGCACATATTAGGAGCTTGTGTGAGTCATACAACAATTTTGATGACATCGGAAAGATAAAAATATTTCATCCTAAGAATTGGGTTGAAATATCAGTGATGTATATCAGTGTTGTGTGGAAATATATTTGAATATGTACAGACATGAGACAGCTTAAAACATGTTGGAGTGAAAGATCACTTAACTATTATCCAAACAATTAGGACCAAAGTTCTTCACGGGTATTGAGTCCAGGGTCCCTTTCTAATACATTAGTTTTGTTATGTTTTAAATGATCTCTCTCTCTCCACTTCTATTGAGGACCCTGAGAATTCTGTAAAGACAGTTCTTACCCATTGTCTCATATGAGGAAACTGGAATTTTTATGCCTGAGTATTGCTAAAGAACCATGATAGTCTGCTTTTTGTTGCTGTGATCAAAATACCTGACCTAAACAACTTGAAGGAGTAAAATATTTTGGCTTATGGTTTCAGATGATCCATGGTCAGCTGGCTCCATTGCTTTGGGCCTGGAGTGGTGGAAGGGCATGATGGAGAAAACTTTTCAGCTCATGGCAGACTGGAAAGAAGAGAGAGCAAGAGGGAAAGGGGGGGGGAGAGAGAGAGAGAGAGATGAAGGGGGCCAAGGACAAGAGGATAAACCCCGTGATCTACTTCATCCAACCATGCTTGACCAGCTTACAATTTTCACCACCACCCAATAGTCCTTTCAAATTATTAATACATCAAATGAATTAATGCAATGATAAAATCATGGCTCTCGTGACCAATCACTTCTTAAACGCCCTGCCTTTCAACATTGTTGCATTGGGGACCAAACTTGAAACAAGTAAGACTTCAGGGAACACTCTGGATTTGAACCATAATAAGGAGAATTATTAAAACTATTCATCAGAGCAAATGAGGTAGCAGGATGTGGGAAAGAGTGTTAAGAGCTAAGATGCTGCATCAAACATTTAAAGAAGAGGAAGGAGAGAGACTGAAGATAGTTCCTCAAAAGAGTTGACATCAAATTTCAGACTTAAGGAAGGAAGACAGAAAGACTACATCTTTGTAAAGAAAACTAAGGGGTTTTTGTTTGTTTTTTATAAATTGGACCAGGCATAATATAGTCAGGTGTCTCTAATAAAATTGCACATTTTTTAAAAAAATTTTCCTTATTAGTATCATTGGATTCTATATTTCCTGGTGCAAAACTCCACTCCTTGGTAATATACTCTGTTATATTTTGAATTATTTTCTTGCTAAATGACATGATAGATTTCACTGATATCAACAGCAAAACCCTATCTGTGTTCCTTAAAGAATGTCCTGTAGAATGATTTTTGAACTGTTCTAGGAAAGAAAATGTCCTGTGGTCAACATTGCTCAGGGAACACTGCTTACCTTTCCACTACTTGGAGCATTCCAATATCTAATAGAATGTTAACAAATAATTTCTCAGACATCTGTTGAGTTTTGCCCACAAAATCATTTGCAAAGGAAATGCCTACTAACCACCAATAGAAATTGTATCTGAGGAGCAGTCTTTAGGTAATGATGTAGATGGAGTTGTTGACAAAAACAGTCCATTCTCACACATACAAGTGGATCATCCAGTGTATTCACTAACCCAACCACAGCATCCCTGGGCTGGCCCCTCCCTACTCATCCTGATGTTTTAATTAATGAATGCCCTGTGATTCTAGCGGATAGTTGTAAGAAGTACTATGCCAAGGGCATCTGCATGAATCGCATGTCTGCTCCGTGAAGCCTTCACTGAACACTTTGTCCTGATTAGTTTTTTTCTCTTTTCTAAACTCCCATAATACTCATACCTCCCATAATACTGAAACATCAAATGGCTCACTGTTCAATATTTAATTGTACACAAGCTCGGATTTCTGGCTCATTGCTCCCATCCTCGTAGCTATTCATTCTCCATTTCCTCATGCATGCCCCATATGTTTCAGTTACAACAAACTCTCAAAGCATCCCCAAGCCTGCTTGGTGTTTGTTCAGTTCTGAGTCTGTGAATAATCTGTTTGGGATATCCCTCTCCCTTCCTCCCATTCTGGCCAATTATTACTGGCTTTTCAAGATCTTGTTCAAATGTCATCTCTGTTGCAAGCTTCTCCTGACACAGGAAGCCACACTGTCCTCTGCATTCTTATGATATTTTTGTATAAACCACATTGTCACACTTAACATGTTATGCACAGCTATAGGTAAGAGCTTCTGTTCTTATCCCCTACCTCTGACTAGCAGACACAACTCTGTCTTATCCAGTTGTATATCTCTTTTGAGAAACTTCCTGGGAGTTTCAAATGCACCAGAAATATTTCAAATGCACACATTTGATTCCATGCCTTAACTATGATGAATAATGTTGAAATAGACATGGAAACACAGCTATCTCTTTGAGATATTATGTTAATTTCCTATGGATATATACCTAGAATTGGGATTACTGGATCATATGATAATTCTAATTTTAATTTTTACACTGTTTTCTATAATGGTTTCATCGATTTATATTCTACAGTGAACAAGTTTTCTCTTTTCTCCTAGTCCTAGCCAACATTATTTCAGGTCTTGATAATAGCCATTTTAAGAGGTGTGAAGTGATATGCCATTGTGGTTTTATTCACATTTCCCTCAACCAGGGGCTGGAGGTTGGGAGAAATTAAAGATATTGGTCAATAGTACAATCTTTCAGTTAGAAGAGGAATAAGTTCTGGAGATTTAGTAATTAGTAAAAGTACTCTAAGGTTTCATCTCACTCTAGTCAGAATGGCAATTATCAAGAGTACAAACAGCAATAAATATTGGCAAGGATGTGGGGAAAAGAAAGTTTCACTCAGTTGCTGATGCAACTGCAAATTGGCACAAGCACTATGGAAAGCAGTATGGAGATTCCTCAGAAAACTTGGAATGGAACCATCATTTGATCCAACTATCCCACTCCTTGGTTTATATCCAAAGGTCTTAAAATCATCATACTACAGTGAAGTAGCCACATCAATGTTTATAGCAGCACAATTCACAATAGCTAAACTATGGAACCAACCCAGATGCCCTTCAACACATGAATGGATAAAAAAATGTGAGATATATATATATATATATATATATATATATATATATATATATATATATGAAAGTAAAATAGTACTCAGCCTTAAATAAAAATAAAATTATGGCATTTGCAGGTAAATGGATGGAGCTGGAGGATATCATGCTAAGCCAAATAAGCCAGACCCAAAATAACAAAGGCCTAATGTTTTCTCTGATAAGAGGATGCTAATTCATAATGGGGGTGGGGTTGGGCAAAACTGAAGGAACTTTGGATTGGGCAGAGGAGTGAGAGAAGAGATGGAGGCTCTGGGAATAGGAATGACATTAGAACACGATAAACATTATTACCCTGTATACATGTATGATTGCACTACTGGAGTGACTCTGCACCACGTAGAGCTAGAGGAATGAGAAGTTGTTCTCCATTTTTTTTTGTTTGTTTTTACAAATATGTCAAAATGCACTCTACTATAAAGCAATATAAATAAATAAATAATACTGTATCGTTTACATGAAACTTGATAAGAGGGCAAAATTTTTAAGTGTACTAATTGCGCACATAGAGATACACAATAGCAACTGACAAAGTTGTGTTCATTAATTTGTGGTAATTATTACATGTATAACAAGCAACTGCACTATACAATTTGAATACAATTTTTATTAATTAAATATTTTTAAACCAAAAAAGAAACCAAATTTTAAAAAAAGAAAGAAAGAAACAGACTGTGGCCTATCAATTGTTTTTGCCTTTGAGTGACAAAGTCCCGCTTTTTAAATAAAAAAAAAAAAATGTATGCAAAAAGAGATGAGACTTCGGCTCAAAATTTTAGCTCAAAATATTACTTGGAAAAAATATTTAGGAAAAATATTCAGGAAAAAATATTTAATTTCTTTAATCTTGATTAGCTGATCTTGATTAGTCTTTCATGTATCTTGTATCCTGTTTAACAACAAAAAATTTACTAAATATACATGTGTATTAACTTTATGATTCAGTTCAATAATTTATCTCCTTCCAGGAGAGTCTTCAGTTTCTCTTGGGTAAATGTCCAGTCTTGGATCAGCCTCCCAAAGCTCTAGGGCTCTTCTCACTGAGGTCCGATGTGTGTGGTAATGAGGCTCCTCATGCTGCAGAAATGGAAGGCAGGGGTTCCCTCTTCTCATACAGGTGATTAGATCTCCAGAATGATTTTTTCCTTCTGCGTCTTCCTGCTTGCCACATTCTTCATTGACTTTGGTGTTTAGCTTATCATCCGATCTCTAGTCTTCAGAGATAGTTGGGGTTGCTCCCTTATTGACTTCCTCATAACTCAGCTCCAACTGGGGCTCCCGTTCTGCCTTCCAGCTTGGGAGCATGGGTGTCTACCATGGCTTCTGATGAGAGAGAGAACATTTTGTCTTTCCACCAATATTCCTTCACAGCAGGTCACCGATTTTCCAATGAGTATCCACACAACTTTGAAATGGAGACGGGGCAGGAAAATCGAGTAGTTGCCATTATGATTGTGCACACCACCCAGCATGGTTGATGGGGCAGAAGTGGAGCCACTACTGACCTGCCATGCTTCTCTCACCATACCTCAGTCAGTCCTCCCTAAGTAGACATTTATCTGGCTTTTTTTTTTTTTCAAACTATCCTTCCCTTAATTCCTTGGGGCAAGAAAGAGGCTATCTTTCCTCTTCTTCTTTCTAGTTAATGTTCTCTATGTAAAACCTGGCCTGACATGCCTGTCTGTTAATATGCTTAAGGAAGAAAATTGAAAATAGAATTTAGACAACCCTTTCTCAAGAAAGTAGTTTAGATTGAACGTAACTGTCTTACTGTAAAATTCTATTTTTGAATGTAAGAAGCTGAATATTAAAATTCCTCATTTTCTCTCTCCTTTCTAGGAGCCTAGGGATATGGATACTATGAATCAAGTAGGCTGAAAATTGCCTACTTAGGAAAGCTAAAGAAAAAAATTACAGTAATTTATAAAACACTTTTTTCTTGCTAAAATGGTTCTTTTCTCTATGGAAAGATATCCTCTAGACCAAATAGTTGTGGATTAATGCATATTCATTATTCTGAGCATTTAGGTTTTGGACTTGAGACCTGTAACTCCTTTATCCTTTTTTCTTTCTTTGGGAGTAGGGATGTCTGTTATATGCTTGTTTCAACGCTGTATTTTGGAAGCACATTACTTTGATTTCACAGGCTCATAGCTACAGAGTGACTAGCCTCAGGGTGAATCAGACTTTGAATGTCACCCATATATGATTTAGAAGATATTTAGTTGAGACTGTGAGATGAAGACTTTGGAGATGACAATGGAACCCAACTGATAGAGCTACTAGGACAGAATGAATGTAGTTTCCATAAATGAAATACATGATTTGGGGTGGGGAGCAGGGATAGAAAGCTGTGGTCTGAAAGACTCTCTTTTTTTTTTTCCACAAAGTTCATAGTTTGAAATTCTAACAATCGGTTTGATGGCATTAGAATGATGAGCTTTGGGGAGATGACTAGGTCTTAAGATGGAATCCTCATGAACAGAATTAGGGTAAATATGAAAAGGGTCCCCAAGAACTGCCTTGTCCTTTGCACCATGTGAGGATACAGTATGAAGCCACGTCCTACGAACTAGAATGTGGGCTCTCACCATCTATCCCATTTGTTAATGCCTCTGTCTTGGACTTTCACCCTCCCATAACTGTGAAAAATCAATTTCTATTATTTATAAGCTATCCAGCTTATAGTATTCTGTTGTAGCAGTCATAAGAGCCTAAGACATTCATTCTATACATTTCACAAAGTGCCTGGTATATATTTGAACAGTGTTAGGTTTCTCTTCAGGAATATCCATTCTACTTGGGTTATTCTAAATAAAGGCACATTCTTTCCCATTTACATTTTAATTATCAGGTAGGATTCCAACAAGGGAATGAGCAAAAAAGATCTGATATAACATCTATTTTTGTCAGAAGGTTTTACTCATAATAGATGTTAAATAAGTATTTGTACAATTATGTTTAAATTTAAAAGATAGTAAGCATGTTTTAAAGATTGAATATTGACTTTTCCACCAACCCATGCATTTGTAGTGTTGTATTTTGCAGTTCAAACTTCTGAAGTCTGTACTAAACTTCCCAGTGTCATTTATGGTGTGGTATCACCTGATCCCATATTAAGGCATTTTTACTTTCACCTAAGTATTTATTCATTGAGTCATAGAACATAACTTGAAGGGAACTTGTGAGAGTATTTCATGAAGCCACAAGGGAGAACTACCTGTTACAAAGTTTACAAGGAAGCTTTTATGGACTGAGAACTAGACTTCAGAAGAAAATGGAACCAACAGCTAGCATACATAAGAAAGCTCTTCTTTATTTGTGATTTACAGATTTTTTGCATTCAGAAACCTAAATTTATCTTTGCAGTATAATCTAATTCTAGTGTTGATAAAGAAAACCATTAGCTCTCCTTATCCCTGGTTAAAAGGGAGTTTATATGCAACAAAAACACCATTCAGAAATGTGTTAGGAACTGATTATATCTAAAAGCCCATGAGGTGGTTCTGAAAAACAAATTACATCTATGCAGAATTTTCTCATTTCCATTTGATTTGTATGGCTTCCAAGTTTCTATCTTTTTATTTGCTGTCATATAGCAATTAGGAATGTATATATGCACGTTGTGAGAAAAATTACCATGCAAATTCTGTAATACATATTGTTTAACTATTGCTAAACAGGGTTAAAGACCATCAAAATTCACTCATAAAGCAACCGTATCCTATCATCTTGCTAAGTCTCAGATAAGGCTGGAGTCAGATATAACAAATTCTGCTAAAGCAGCTCATCACCAGGGATGAGAAGTTTTGATTTTATCACCATGCATGCTAACATCTTTAAGAAACAAACACTTTTTTTTCAACTCTAGTTCCTGGGTATTATTAGTTTTCTCTCCATCTTCTGCTCTGAATTTTCTCCTCACCTAACACCTTTCTACTAAGCAGTATTTCTATATGCTTCCCAAGATGAAGATTTAATTCCTTTAACCTTGTTCAATTTTTATCTGACATTTTTATCTATTGAGAGAAGCAAATTATTAAAGTAAATACAGAAGAAACTTTGGCATCATTCAAGTTAAAGAATATCAGAATTTATGGCCAGGTAAGACTGTCTCTACCTTTGATATCATTTCTTCTTCTATTGGACCATTGTTATAGTTGGGGTATGAGATGTCCCCCCAAAGTTCCTGGGTTAATGTAGGAATATTTAGAGGTGATATAATTTGATTGTGAGAGCTATAATCCACCCAGCCCATCTTAATTTGACTAGACTGACTGGGTGGGAATTGTAGGAGCTGGGGCATGGCTGGAGAGGTGGATCACTGAGAGCATGCCCGGGAAAGGTGCATCTCTCTGTGACCCCTTCCCTTTCTCTTTTTCTTGACTTCTCCATTAGCTAAGCTGCTTCTCTCTGCCCTACTCTGCCCACATGATATACTGCTTCACCTTATGCCCTTAACAATGGAGTCCGCCCACCATGGACCAAACCTCTGAAACCATGAACCAAAATAACCTTTTTCTCCTCCAAAGTGGTTCTTCTCAGTTATTTTATTAACAGCAACACAAACCTAAGTAACACAACTATTTATTCTGCCTTCATTCAGATGATCAGTGGAGTTCAAAAATTAACTTAAGAAAAGTGCTCAAAGACTTAAGGTGGTTTTCTAGATCAGAACTACTCAAAATGTGGTCTATGGCTTTGTATAAGTCCATGAACTGTTTGCTTCCAGACTGTAATAAGTAAGCAAATTGAATTTTAGAAACTTTCATGGCAATTTGATGAAATTTAATTTTCAAAATAGCCTTACATTTCTATCTTCTTTGGAAATTTAGTTTCTCTAGTAATTTATTGTATTTATGTTGTAAAAGCATTAGGTAGTGACAGATTTAAAAATAAAACATCCTTCACTGGAATATAAGAAACATTGCTTCAGATGCTCATGTAATAATTACTGGAAGCCCTAGTAAACATTTTTTTTAATGTTGCTTAGAGTATGACATAGAAAATAATATTTTAATATATTTTATTAAGAACAAATAGATGTCCATGAGAAGAAGAACCAATCACTACAGTCAATCTTACAAAGATATAGGACAATAGCAAATTAGGTACTCTAGTTGGGATCTTAAGTACATCCCAAAGGTCCAGAATGGTGCCATTAGGAGGCTGTGAAAATTCTAAGAAGCAGGGTTTAGCAGAGGGCTTTAGGTCATTGGGGTGTGTTCTAAGAGGTGATTGTTGAACCTTGGTCTCTTCCTTTTTCTCTGTCTTTTTGATTTACAAACCATAAGGTAGGAGCAGCTTTGTCCCACCACACATTCTCAGCATGATGTGCTCCCATAACCCCAAAGAAATGGAACCAAAGGATTATGGACTAAAACCTCTAAAACTGTTAGTTAAAATAAACCTTTTCTTTTTATTTGTTGATTATGTCAGATGTTTGTAATACTAAAGAAAAACTAATTAATATACTAGGCCTATGCTTATAGATACGTTTTTGACTAAACAAAGAAATGGTAGAAATAAAAGGGAAAAAAGATTACATATGGATACTTCTTTTATTTCAAGATATGTATTCCTTTTTTTCTCTGTAATAGGACATGTCAGTGACATTTTGCTATAAATGACAACCACATCTTTTTCAGTTTTGTATATTAAATGTAAGGCAATAAACAAGGAAAAATGTAAAATTAAAGTGCACATAGAAGGAAAAGGAAATTAATGAGAATATATGTACATGAGACAAATGTTTTTCAGAAAGATAAACTTGAAAATGTATGACACACACAAAAAAATCTCTTTCAGGAAGCAATATATCAAAAATGATTTAACCAATATGCTATGTAATATTGTGATCCAGTAAAACAGCTTTTCTCTGGGCAATCTGGAAATGGCAAAATTGTGAGGGGAAAAAAATCATACCTCATGGTTTAATCAGAATAAGTCGCTGCAAGTGCTTTATTTTGTTATTTTTTCTGCTTTCTGGGGAAACAGTCTTTAGTATCTATCTCAAAAGCACACATTAAACATAAACAGAACTATACCAGGAAGAAGGGTAAGGGGAAAGAAGAGAGCCTGTGAGGACGCACCAGAGGGACAGTAGAGGGGGAGAGGAACTTTGATGATAAAGTCCTGTGTCTGTGTTATCTTTTGCAATGTAACAAATCACCCCAAAGCTTAGCAGGCTAAAACAAAACACATTTATTATCCCAGAGTTTCTGTGAGTCAGAAATCTGAGCAAAGCTTAGGTGGAGCCCTTGCTTTATCATTTCTTAGAAGGCTGCAACCAAGTTATTGGCATAGAATCTGAGCTCATATATGAAGGCTTACTGAGGGAAGTATCTACTTCCAAGCTTACCATGTATTTGGCAGGATTTGGCAGGATTTTAATTCCTTGTTGGCTATTGGATTTAAGACCTTGATTCTTCCCTGGCAGTTGGCCCAAAGGCTACTGGTGTGGGCATCTCTAACATGGCAGATGACTTCAGCAAAATTTCGAAGTGATGCAGACAGTAGGGAAAAAGTACAGTATCAACTTGGATATCACAATCTTTAATAACCTAAACACTAAAGAGATGCATCCTCAACATTGCTATTTTCTATTGGTTATAAGCTAGTGAAAAGGATTATACAAGGACACGTGTACAAGAATCAGAGAACTTTAGGTGTGATCTCTGAAGTCTGTCCACCATATCATGGGGGGAAATATAAATAAAACAAAGGTTAAAGAAGTCATCTTTTCCTTATTAAACAGTAAATAAATTTGAAGGATTATATGTGCTCCACATTTTAAAGTATACAAGATCTACGTTTATGTGATTGTAAGCCAAAAACTTTGATATAACTTTGGGACCCTAGAAAACAGAGCAGTAAATAAATTTAGGAAATATAGAGAGGAAGAGATTTTGTGCCATGAATAGAGAGAGAGAGGGGAATTCGATAAAGAATATCCCCATTTCATAAAACTGTCAACCATTACATAAACTTCCATGTGCTTGGTAATAGGGATTTGACATTCACTCAGGATATTGCATTTTTAAGACCACATCAGACCATAGTATAAGAATACTTTCTAAGTTATAAAAAAATACCTAATTAATATTAATTTATAATATATACATACTGTAAAAAATTGCCCTAAATTGCAAATCATTTTCATCAATTTTGGGGGAAAAAAGAATATGTACACTTATCAATAGTTTTTGAAATAACCACTTGGGAAAATTTTTATAAGATTGGAAATAACCATTATTAAGATATTATTAGGATTCAGAGGGATCCAAAATGACAAACTAGGTAGAAGTTGCATTTCCTGATGATCTGTGACTCAAGATTCAAGCAGAGAAAATACTGTTTCTCTGCAAGAGAGCCCTTACTACCTACCAATCCCTGCTCTTTGCCCTCCATTTGTCTGCTCAATCACCAGCTCTTTACCAGTATATTGTCCACCTTCTGCATGTAGATCAACCACTGACCGCTGAGTACTTGCCAGGTTGCCATTTGCCCACCTTTTGCCTGCTCAGCACCCACTGCCAGAGGTCTATCCACCGCCATTTGCCTATGGACTGCCCACAGACTACCTGCAGAACACCTCTGATCATTACTGCCTGGAAGTCCATTGTCAGGGTACCCGCAGGTTTGCATGTGGCCATCATCATCTTGAAACATTGGCCAGGGCCTGAGAGTGTAGGGCCAAGGGTCTTGCAGGTTTGCCACTGCCACTGTCTCAGGACATGGCTTGCTCAATCTGGGGACACTGGCCAGTGCCTGGAGATACATTGTGAGGGTACCTGCAGGTCTGGTAGCCCCTGAGGTCTTCCTGCTAGTTGTGCTAGTGGCTGCCATCTGGCTTCCTCTTTGCAGGATCACTCTTTTGTGTAAGTGCATTCCTGGTGGTCTCTCTGCAAGTTGGAATAGCATTGACATCTTGGGACTGCAGCAAGGCAGAACCCAGGAATCTGAAGCCGAGGTCCATAAGATTGCAGATGAGACTGCACGGGCGAATCTGGGCCTAGAATCCTGTGGAAAGCCAGAGACCAGGGGCAGTTTCCCTGTGGGAGCACAGTTTGGAGAAACTGGAGAAAACTAGGCTGTTTCCAGCTCAGTGAGTTTTGAAATATATGGGGACCAAAGGGGCAAGCTATAAAGGGTGGGAAGAATTGAAGAGAGTGTGAGGGCATCTTGCTATTGCCTCACCCAACCAACTGGTCCAGGACCCACTGGAACTATCATTAAATTTCAGACAACCCCACCTATCAGCGGGAACAGGGTAGCTCAGAAAAATTTTTGAAAGCCAATGGAAGCATGTTGATTTTATATCCTGCCACTTTGCTAAATTCTTTTATTAATTCTAGTAGTTTCTTTGTAGACCCTTTTAGGTCTGCTAGGTATAGAATCATGTCATCTGCAAACAGTGATAATTTAAGTTCTTCTTTTCCTATTTTTATGCCTTTAATTTCTTTCCTCTGTCTAATTGCTCTGGCCAGTGTTTCGAGGACTATATTGAATAGAAGTGGTGATAGAAGGCATCCCTATCTTGTTCCAGATTTTAGAGGGAATGTCTTCAATTTTTCTCCATTCAGAATGATGCTAGCCTGAGGCTTAGCATAGATAGCTTTTACAATGTTGAGGTAAGTTCCTGTTATCCCTAGTTTTTCTAGTGTTTTGAACATAAAGGGATGCTGTACTTTGTTGAATGCTTTTTCTGTGTCTATCGAGATGATCATATGGTTCTTATCTTTGAGTCTATTGATGTGGTGAATAACATTTATTGATTTCCGTATATTGAACCAGCCTTGCATCCCAGGGATGAATCCTACTTGATCATGGTGCACAATTTTTTTGATGTGTTTTTGTATCCAATTTGCCAGAATTTTATTGAGGATTTTTGCATCTAGGGTCATTAGAGATATTGGTCTGTAGTCTTCTTTCTTTGAGGTGTCTTTGTCTGGTTTCGAAATCAGGGTGATGTTGGCCTCATAGAATGAATTTGGAAGGGCTCCCTCTTTTTCTATTTCCTGAAATAACTTGAAAAGTATTGGTTTTAATTCTTCTTTAAAGGTTTTGTAAAACTCCGCTGTATACCCATCCGGTCCTGGGCTTTTCTTGGTTGGTAGTCCTTTGATTGCTTCTTCTATTTCATCCATTGATATTGGTCTGTTCAAATTGTATGTATCCTCCTGATTCAGTCTGGGCAAATCATATGACTTAAGAAATTTATCGATGTCTTCACTATCTTCTATTTTATCGGAATATAGGGTTTCAAAATAATTTCTAATTGTCTTCTGTATTTCTGTAGCATCTGTTGTGATATTTCCTTTTTCATCTCGTATGTTAGTAATTTGAGTTCTCTCTCTTCTTCTCTTTGTTAGCATGGCTAAGGGTCTGTCGATCTTATTTATTTTTTCAAAGAACCAACTTTTAGTTTTGTCGATTTTTTCAATAGTTTCTTTTGTTTCAATTTCGTTGATTTCCACTCTGATTTTAATTATTTCTTGCCTTCTGCTATATTTGCTGTTGTTTTGTTCTTCCTTTTCTAGGGCTTTGAGATGAAGTGTGAACTCACTTATTTGTTGTTTTTTTCTTTTTTTGAGGAATGACCTCCAGGCAATGAATTTCCCTCTTAAAACTGCTTTCATTGTGTCCCATAGATTCCGATATGTTGTGTCAGTATTTTCATTTGTCTCTAAGAATTTTTTGATTTCCTCCTTTATGTCTTCTGTAACCCATTGATCATTCAGTAACATATTGTTCATTTTCATGAGATGTATGATTTTTCCTTCCTTCTTTTATCGTTGATTTCCAGTTTCATTCCATTATGATCAGATAGAATGCATGGTATTATCTCCACCCCTTTATATTTACTGAGGGTTGGCTTATGGCATAATATATGGTCTATTTTTGAGAAGGATCCATGTGCTACTGAGAAAAAAGTATAACCACTTGATGATGGTTGATATATTCTATATATGTCAGTTAAGTCTAGGTTATTGATTGTGCTATTGAGTTCTATTGTTTCTTTATTCAACTTTTGTTTGGAGGATCTGCATTCCTGTATATCAGCAACAAAACTTCTGAAATGGAAATAAGGAAAAACACCCCATTCACAATATCCTCAAAAAAAATAAAATACTTGGGAATCAACCTAACAAAAGAGGCGAAAGACTTATACAATGAAAACTACAAAACCCTAAAGAGAGAAATAGAAGAAGATCTTAGAAGATGGAAAAATATACCCTGTTCCTGGATAGGCAGAACTAACATCATCAAAATGGCGATATTACCAAAAGTTCTCTACAGGTTCAATGCAATGCCAATCAAAATCCCAATGACATTTCTTGTAGAAATAGATAAAGCAATCATGAAATTCATACGGAAAAATAAAAGACCCAGAATAGCAAAAGCAACTCTAAGCAGGAAATGTGAATCAGGCGGTATAGTGATACCAGATTTCAAATTATACTACAGAGCAATAGTAATAAAAACAGCATGGTACTGGTACCAAAACAGGCGGGTGGACCAATGGTACAGAATAGAGGACACAGAGACTAATCCACAAAGTTACAACTATCTTATATTTGATAAAGGGTCTAAAAGCATGCAATGGAGGAAGGATAGCATCTTCAACAAATGGTGCTGGGAAAACTGGAAATCCATATGCAACAAAATGAAACTGAATCCCTTTCTCTCGCCATGCACAAAAGTTAACTCAAAATGGATCAAGGAGCTTGATATCAAATCAGAGACTCTGTGTCTGACAGAAGAAAAAGTTGGCTCCGATCTACAGACTGTGGGGTCGGGCTCCAAATTTCTTAATAGGACACCCATAGCACAAGAGTTAATAACAAGAATCAACAAATGGGACTTACTTAAACTAAAAACTTTTTTCTCAGCAAGAGAAACAATAAGAGAGGTAAATAGGGAGCCTACATCCTGGGAACAAAGTTTTACTCCTCACACTTCAGATAGAGCCCTAATATCCAGAGTATACAAAGAACTCAAAAAATTAAACAATAAGATAACAAATAACCCAATCAACAAATGGGCCAAGGACCTGAACAGACATTTCTCAGAGGAGGACATACAATCAATCAACAAGTACATGAAAAAATGCTCACCATCTCTAGCAGTCAGAGAAATGCAAATCAAAACCACCCTAAGATACCATCTCACTCCGGTGAGATTGGAAGCCATTATGAAGTCAAACAACAACAAGTGCTGGCGAGGATGTGGGGAAAAGGGTACACTTGTACATTGCTGGTGGGACTGCAAATTGGTGCAGCCAGTTTGGAAAGCAGTATGGGGATTCCTTGGAAAGCTGGGAATGGAACCACCATTTGACCCGGCTATTCCCCTTCTTGGACTATTCCCTAAAGACCTTAAAAGAGTGTAATATAGGGACACTGCTACAACAATGTTCATAGCAGCACAATTCACAATAGCTAGACTGTGGAACCAACCTAGATGCCCTTCAATAGATGAATGGATAAAAAAAATGTGGCATTTATACACAATGGAGTATTACTCTGCACTAAAAAATGACAAAATCATGGAATTTGCAGGGAAATGGATGGCACTAGAGCAGATTATGCTAGGTGAAGCTAGCCAATCCTTAAAAAATAAATGCCAAATGTCTTCTTTGATATAAGGAGAGCAACTAAGAACAGAATAGAGAAGAAGAGCATGAGAAGATCACAACTAAACAGGGATGAGAGGCGGGAGGGAAAGTGAGAGAGAAGGGAAATTGCATGGTAAAGGAAGGAGACCCTCATTGTTACACAAAATTACATATAAGAGGAAGTGAGGGGAAAGGGGGGAAAAAACAAGAGAGAAATGAATTACAGTAGATGGGGTAGGGAGAGAAGATGGGAAGGGAGGGTATGGGAAGGGAGGGGAGGGGAGGGGAGGGGGGATAGTAGAAGTTAGGAAAGGCAGCAGAATACAACAGACACTAGTATGGCAGTAGGTAAAAAAGTGGATGTGTAACCGATGTGAATCTGCATTATGTATATAGGGTAAAAATGGGAGTTCATAATCCACTTGAATCAAATGTATGAAATATGATATGTCAAGAACTTTGTAATGTTTTGAACAATAAAAAAAGCCAATGGAAGCAATTGGTCAATTTTCCATAGAGACTTTCCTTTTTCTTCCCCCTGCCACATTTCTACCATCTTTGAATCCAAATATTTTTCATGTATCAATTTATTGAGGAGTGGGATGTCTGAATAGTATATTACAGTTTGGTTGTAGTATTCTTATATGTTTACTTTTTTAAAATCTGTATATCTTTATCTCACTTATCTATCTCCTTGGATTCTCTTTCTCACTTCTCTCATGCTAACAGCCAACCTCTCTTAATTCCTCCTTTGCTCTTACTATAAATTTTACCTCTACCTTCTCTCTTCTCTCTCTTAAATATCACATCTTATACTCCTTCTGTTCTCTCTTTGTCCATCATTTGAAACAGTAAACCCTTTTAGCAAATTTACTATTTATATTGTAGACAATAATCAAACACATCATTTCTGTTTATTGTGAAAAAAACTGTAGATGCCTTAGAAGCAGTTAATTGCTTTAAGGTTATATATTGTTTACATTGGGTGCTGTTAAAAGTGAGGTACTGGAAGCCTTTGGGGATACTATAAGACTGCAGGGTAAAAACTTTACTGCCTCAGATCCATACCACTAGATGGAAAGACACACAAACAACATGAAAAAAAACAGGGGAAAAAACACCTCAAACAAACCAAGGTGTTTCAACAATAGACAACATAGTAAAAGAAATGTCAGAGAAGGAATTTAGAATGTACATAGTTACACTGATCTGCAAAGTAAAGGATAGTATAAGGAGTGAAATCCAAGAGAAAATATAGGAAGTAAAAGATCACTTTAATAAAGAGATATTGTGAAAAAATGCCAAAATTCTTGAAATGAAGGAATCCGATAAACCAAATTATATAATCAATGGAAAGCATCACCAACAGACTAGACCACTTAGAAGACAGAATCTCAGGCTATGAAGACAAAATACATACTCCTGAAAATAAAGTCAAACATATAGAGGAGATGGTAAGAAATTATAAACAGAATTTCCAAGAAATATGGCATGACATGAAAAGACCAACCTTAAGATTTATTGGAATAGATGAAGGTGTAGAGATACAAACCAAAGGAATGCTCAATCTTTTCAATGAAATTAAATCAGAAAATTTCCCAAATCTAAAGACTGAAATGGAAACATCAACTACAAGAGGCTTATAGGACCCCAAATATATAAAATTACAGCAGGCATAATGAAAATGACAAATATATAGAATAAGGATAGAATTTTAAAGGCTGTGAGAGAAAAGAAAATCAAATTATACATGGGGGAACCAATTCAGCTCTCAGCTGATTTCCTCACTGAGACTTTCAATGCCAGAAGGTCCTGGAATAACATATATCAAGCTCTGAAAGAAAATGGATGCCAACCACAAATTTTATATCCAGCAAAACTAAGCTTCAAAATTAGAGATGAAATAAAACCTTCCATGATATATGAAAGTTAAAAAAATTCACAACTAGGCCTACACTACAGAATATTATCAGAAAAATATTCCATGAAGAGGAAATTGTTCAAAAATGAAAACCAGCAAGAAGGGCAACTACACTAAAGGAAAAGCTACTGAAGGAGAAACTAAATCAAGTTTTCTAAAAAATAAAACCAAAACGACCAGGAATACAAATCATACCTCAATAACAACCCTAAATGTTAATGGCCTAAAATCACCAATCAAAGAACATAGGCTGGGGGATTTAATTTTTTAAAAAAAGACAACAATATGCTGTCTTGAAGAGACTCACCTCCTAGGAAAGAATATCCACAGACAGAGAGTGAATGGTTGGAAAAAAAAAAAAAAACCATCACTCACATGGACTGTGTAAACAAGCTGAGATTTCCATCTGCATATCAGATGAAGTAGACTTCAAGCCAAAGTTACTCAGAAGGGACAAAGAAGGACATTCTATACTGCTTAAGGGACTCATACATCAACAGAACAAAACAAGCGTAAATATATATGCCCCAAACAATGGAGCATCTATGTACATCAAGCAAACCCTTCTTAATTTTGAGAATCAAATAGACAACAACACAATAATAATGGGTGACTTTAACACACTCCTCTCACCACTGGATAGATCTTTCACACAAAAACTAAACAAAAAAACTATAGAACTAAATAACATAATCAATATGTTAGACTTAACAGATATAGGACTAAATAACACAATATGTTAGACTTAACAAATATATACAGAGAATTTCATCCATCATCGAGTGAATATACTTTCTTCTCAGCAGCCCATGGATCCTTCTCTAAAGTAGACCATGTTATGCCACAAAGCAACTCTTTGCAAACACACACACACACACACACACACACACACAGAAATACTACAGCGTTCTGTCAGATCATAATGGAATGAAACTAAAAATCAATGATAAAATAAAAAATAGAAGCTATCCAACACCTGGAGAGTAAAAAAAAAAAAACCAAAACAAACAAACAAACAAACAAACAAAAAACCATGCTATTGAATGATTAATAGATAGCAGAAGAAATCAGGGAGGAAATAAACAAAAATACTTAGAGATAAATGAGAATACTGATATAATACATCAAAATCTCTGGGATAATATGAAGGCAGTGCTAAGAGGAAAGTTTATTGCAGTGAGCTCATTGATTAAAAGAATAAAAATTCAACAAATAAATTACCTAACATTACATCTCAAAGTCCTAGAAAAGAAGAACAAATCAACACCAAAAGCAGTAGAAGACAGGAAATAATGAAAATCAGAGCTAAAATCAATAAAATTGAACCAAAAAAAATTCAAAAAATCGACAAATTGAAAGGTTGGTAATTTGGAAAAAATAAATCAAATTGATAAACCTTTAGCTACAATAACAAAGAGAAAGAGAAAACCCAGATTACTAAAATTCATGATGAAAACGGAAATATCACAATTGATACTACTGAAATACAGAAAACAATTTGAAACTATTTTGAAAATTTATACTCCAATAAAATCAAAAATCTTGAAGATATTAACACATTTCTAAAGACATATAAACTACCCAAACAGAATTAAGAGGACATAAACACAATATAAACAGATCAATTTCAAGCAGTCAAGTAGAAGGTATCATCAAAAGCCTATCAAGCAAGAAAAGCCCAAGACCAGACAGATTCTTAGCCAAATTCTACAATACCTTCAAAGAAGTATTAACACCAATACTCCTCAAATTATTCCATGAAACAGAATAGAACCCATCTAAACTCATCCTATGAGGCTAGCATCATCCTGATACCAAAACCACATGAAGACACATCAAAGAAATAAAACTTTAGACAAATATTCCTTATGAGCATAGATACAAAAATTTTTAATAAAATTCTGGCAAATTGCATACAAAACATATTAAAAAGATAATACACCACGATTAAGTAGGGTTCATCCCAGGGATGAACATAAAGAAATCAATAAATGTAATTCATCACATCAATAGACACTTCACAGAAAAAGAAATACAATCAACACAATACTGGTGAAAAGGGAAACTGAGAAATATTTCAATCAGCTTCAGGTTGAGGCCTCTCCAGTTGACAACTAGGTGAGCAATAGCGAAAAAGGAAAGATTAGTAACCTCCAACCCTTGCACACACTCTCTTACACACTCTATGAAGCCCAGGAAGAAGGAAAATCAGGCATAGGCATAGGCAGTGATTATTCACCTTTGTCAATTCTTTTTGAAAACTTCACTAGAGATAATTATTTAATTTCTCATTAAGAATCTTTTTTTTTTAAATTTGGTGTTCCTCCTGTGATGTTTAATTCATGACATGTATGATTGTGTATGTATATAGTTTTTTCTTTTCATTTTTAGCATAGTTATCTTTATAATAGCTATTTTTCCTTGTCTTTTGAGAGTTGATTAGTTTATTTTTGTCTTGTTTTTGTTTGTTTCAGTTTCTCATTTTTATTTTCCCATAACACCCAAACTCTCTTATTTTTTCTCATTCTTGTTTTGCTTTTTCTATTTTTTCCCTCCTGTTTTTTTGTTTGTTTTTTTTTTTTTTTTTTGGTAATTATTGGTGTAGATGCAATAGTAGACACTTTTTTAATTTGTTTAAATTATTTAGATATTACAGTAGAATGCATTTTGACACTTCATACATAAGTGGAGAATACCTTCTCATTCTTCTGGTTGTACATGATGCAGTAGGTACTGTATTTTAAGGCTTAATATTGTTTGCCTTAGTTGTGGTAATTATTTCTCTCACCCCTTTTCTGTGAGATGCTGGAAATCTAGAGGGACACTCCAAGGTTATAGATAGACTCCATTGCTGAACAAAACCCAGCCAAAGACAGCACACCTTGCTCCATAGCAAATTATCCTCACTCAAACTTCAGTTATACTTTAATACAAAAATAAATAAATAAATAAACGAACAAACAAACTCCAACCTAATACCAGGCCCCATGGAAATATTTGCAAGGAATACATAGATCTCACTTAGACGTTCACTCCTATAGGAAAAACAGAGGATTATCACAAAAACTGTAGAGAACACATCCATGAGGAGTCTCAATCTAAATTACTCTAGGTCCCTTTGGCAAGGGAAGGCTGTGCCCTAAAATGACCCCACACAGAAGAGTAGGAAAAAAATTTCTCCCAAAGATGCATAAATCCAACACAGGAATAACAGAAATATGAAAAAAATGAGGAAAATACAGTGTCTTCTAATATAATTCATCAGCAACCGATTCCAAAGAATCAGTTGAATGAATGAGATAGCAAATAAAAAGTTTGAATTAATGATTGCAAAAATGATCAATGCATTTAAAAAACACAGAAAAGGAACTAAATGAATTAAGAAAATCAATGCAGGATAAGAATGAAAAATTCAAGAAGACGACAGAGATATTGAAAAAGAACCAAAGAGAAATATTGGGAATGAAAGACACAATAACTCAAATATAATTCTCATTTGAAATTCTAATAGATTAGAACATGCTGAGGACAGACTCTCAAAGATAATTAGTATTTAGTTCAGTGGTGAAGTGCTTTCCTAGCATGTATAGAGACCTGGATTTAATTCCCAGTACTGGAGAAGGAAGGAAAAGATGTAACCATGAGCAGAATATACAAGAACACTAGACAATGTTAAGATACCAAATTTAAAAATTATTGGAATTGAAGAGTGTTGTAAGATGCAGGCTAATGGAAGGAGTAACCTCTTCAGGAAAATAATCATGAAATTTTCCCAAACCTTGAGAATGAAATGGACTTCCAGATATTGAATGAATTCAGAACCCCAAATAGACGAGATCAAAAAAGGATAGAATTTTAAAACACTCAAGAGAAAGATGTCAGGTCACAGAGGCATGACTATCAGAATTACTTCTAATTACCCAGTACACTCTAAAATCCAGAATGGCCTAAAATAGTTTGTTCTAAGTCCTAAAACAAATAACTGTCAACACAGACTGCTATATTCAGCAAAACTGTCTTCAAAATCTAAGAAGAAATAAAAACCTCCCAAGATAAGTAGAAACTAAAAAAATTAATGAGGAGTAAGCCACCATTATAGAAAACACTTGAAGAAATACTTCACCTAGGTCAACTAGACACAAACTCAGTAAAGATTCTTTGGAAAAAAAAAGTTAAAAATCAAAAAGACTTACCAGACATCTACAGAATATTTCATCTAACAATAGTTGAGTACACTTTCTTCTCAGCAACTTATGGGACCATCTCCAAAATAGACCATATTTTGGGCCACACAGAAACTCTTAGCAAACACACACAAAAAAATGATATATTTCCTTGCATATCATCATATCATAATGGAATTAAATTAAAAATCAAGGTTATAAAACTTTACAGAAACAAAATGAGCACATAGAGATTGAAGCATATGTTTTTGAACACTGATGGATGATAAAAGAGATCAGAGAAGAAATTTTAAAATTCTTAGTATTAAACAGAAATGGTAATACCATATGTCAGAACTTCCAGGGATACACAGAAGGTGCTTCTAAGAGTACTTTATAGCTATCGGTGCCTATTAAGAAAATCAGATGACCCAAAATAAGCAGCCTAATGATGAATCTCAAAGTCCTTAAAAATCAAATACAAGCCACTTCTAAAATACAGTAGAAGAAAAGAAGGAATTAAGACCAGCACCACAATCATTGAAGTAGAGAATTTTAAAAAGTAAAAGATCAATGAAATACAGATAAAATATTAAAACAATTTATAAGCCCTCAAACTAGCCAAAAGAAGACCCAAATTAATAAAATTACAGAAAAAAATCAGAAATCACCACAGACATCATAGAAACCCAGACAATTATTAGAACTATTTTAAAAGACTTATACCCAAATAAATTGGAAAACCTTGAAGAAATGAACATGCTTCTAAACATATACAATCTGCCAAAATTGAAACAAGAAGATATAGAAAACCTAAATACACCAAGAACTAGCAATGAGATAGAAACTGTAATTTAAAAATTCCATTAAAGAAAAAAGCCCAGCACCAGATGAATTCTCAGCTGAATTCTACCAGATCTTTAAGAAGAAATAATTCCAATATTCTTCACATTATTCCTTGCGATAAAAAGGGTTAAAATATTTTGAAATTCATTCTATGAAGCCAGCATCACATTATTATCAAATTCATATAAGGACACATCAAGGAAAGAAAACATAAACCAATATCCCTGAAGAATTTAGATGCAAAAGTAATTAATAAAATATGAAATCATATTCAACAACATATTAAGAAAGTTGTACCTCATTACAAAGTTTATTTTACCACAGGAATGAAAGGATGGTTGTACAGACATAAATCAATAAATGTAATTTATCACATAAATAGAATTAAGAATAAAAATTACTTAGTCATCTCAATATATTCAGAGAAAGCCTTTGACAAGACACAGTACCAATTCATGATAATAGTTTGGCTATTGTGAATTGTACTGCTATAAACAAGGGTAAGCCTGTATCATAATACTATACTGAGTTTAATTCTTTAGAATAAATACTGAAAAGTGTTATACCTGGGTCATATGGTAGTTTCATTCGTAGTCTTTTAAGGAAACTCCATACTGATTTCCATAATGACTAGGGATAAAAGGAACCTACCTCAACATTGTAAAGTCTGCATATAACAAATCTAAAGCCAACCTAATAGTTGATGGGGAAAAACTGAAAGCATTTTCTTTAAAACTGGAACAACACTAGATGTCAACTATCACCACTCTGATTTAATATAGTGCTAAAAATTCTGGCCTGAGCAATTAGACAAAGTAAGGAAATAAAAAGGATAAAAATAGGAAGGAAAGAAGTCAAATTATCACTGTTTGCAGATGATATGATCCTATACTCGGAAGATTCAAAAAGCTCCACTAGAAGACTACTAGAGCTAAGAAACACATTCACAAATGTAGCAAGCTACACACTCAACATGAAAATCAATAGCTTTCCTATATACCAAGAAAGAATCTAATGAGAAAGAAATCAGGAAAATAATTCCATTCAAAAAAGTCTCAAAAAAAGAAAAAAAAAAGGAATAAATCTAATCAAAGAGGTAAAAGATATCTACAATTTTCAATGAAACTATACGATATTGAAGAAAGTAACTGAGAAAAACACAAGATGGAAAGACCTCTGATGTTCATGGATAGGCCCAATAAATATTGTTAAAATGGCCATACTGTCAAAAGCAACATACAGATTCCAGGCAACCCCTCCCCCCGAGCCAAAATACCAAATGACATTGTTCACAGAACCAGAAAAAAAAACAAGATAGTCCTAAAATTCACTTGGAGGAATAAAATACCCAGAATAGCCAAAACAATTCTACTCCAACAAAAGCAATGTAGTAGCCATCATAATATCTCACTTTGAATTATACTACAGAGCTATTCTAACAAAAACTGCATGATACAGGCATAAAAACCCATAGACCAATGGTACAAAACAGAAGAAACAAAGAAAAACCTACATAAATACAATCATCTGATCCTTGAAAAAGTTTCCTGTAATGGTCAATTTGAATTATCAACTTGATTGGATTAAGAGATGCTGATGATTAAGCAGTTTCAGGGTGTGTCAAATGAGATTGTTCTAGGAATGATTGGCATGTGGGATAGCCAACTGAAACGGAGATGCTCCCTAAGCATGGGAAGCACTGACCAACAGGATGATGGCTTGGATAAAATAAAAGTTGGAAGAACAGGGAAGTTCTAGCATATGCAAGCCCAATTCTTCTCCAATGTGTTCTTGATTGCTGCTGCGATCATCTGAGGATATCAAACTCTTGCTTTCCTCACTCTTCCAAAGTGGACTCTGCCAGTGTTTTTCTCCAAGAGTTTCCAGAAGCCTTCAGTCTTAGACTAGGGTAGCACCATTGATCCCTCTTGTTCTGGGGCTTCAGCCTCTTGGACTGCACAGCTTCTGGTTCCTCCAGCTCTCTAGCCTGCAGATGGCCATTTTGGACTATCCATCTTCTACTTGTGTAAGCCAATCTAATAAACCCCCTTTTTACAATCATACTTCCTGTTGATTTTGTTCCTCTAGAGAACCCTGTCTAATACAGTGCCAAAAAGTTACATTGGAGAAAAGAGAACCGTTCCTACAAATGGTTCTGCGAAAACTGGTTATCCATACATAGGAGAATGAAACTAGAACTTTATCTCTTACCCAGCACAAAAGGTAATTCAAAATTAATCAAAGATCTAGAAATTAGACCAAAAAAATAATGCAATTCCTAGAAAAAAAAATGTAGCCTCAACACTCAGCAGGCAATGCCTTTTTATAGAATCCTTAAAGCTCAGGAAATAATGTCAAGAGTTAATAAATGGGATGACATCAAATTGAAAAGCTTTTGCCCAAGAAAGGAAACAATTAAGAATGTGAAGAGAGAACCTGCAGAATGGGAGAAAAATCTTAGCTAGCTACTTTGACAGAAAATTGGTATACATAATATGTAAAGAACTTAAAAAACTTAACATCATTAATAAATGGGTAAATGAACTAAAAAGACATTTCGCAAAAGAAGAAATACAGATGGCCAACAAATATTGGGAAAACCTTCAACATCATTAACAATTAGAGAAACACAAATCAAAACTACATGGAGATTTCATCTCACTCCAGTTAGAATGGTAGTAAACAAAAATATAAATAATATTTGATGGAGAGAATGTTGAGATTAATAAAAAACATGTTTACACTTTTGATGGGATTTTAAATTAGTATAGTCCACTATGGAAATCAGTATGCAGTTTTCTTAAAAGACTAGGAATGAAATTACCCACATGACCCAGGTATAAAACTCTTCAGTATTTATCCTAAAGAATTAAACTCAGTATAGTATTATGATACATGCTCACTCGTGTTTATAGCATTACAATTCACAATAGCCAAACTATGCAACCAGCCTAGGTATCTGTCAAAGTATGACTGGATAAAGCAAATGTGGGAGATATATATATATATATATATATATATTTTTTTTTTTTTTTTTTTTCCAATGGAGTTTTATGCAGCCATGAAGAAAAATGAAATTATGTCATATCCAGGAAAATGAATGCAACTTGAAAACACTGTTAAATGAAATAAAACAATTCAGTCCAGGGTTCGTATTTTTTTCTCATATATGGAAGCTAGAAAGTTAAAAAAAAGAAATTTGGGAAATATTTCATGAAAATTGAAGAGAGATCAGTAGAGTACAGGATAGGAACCAGGGGACAGAAAGGGGGAGACAAAAGAGAGATACTAGGGAATGATATTGGCTAAATCCTATTGTTACATTGTGTGCACATATGCATACATAACAATCACACTATGATCTACAACTATAATGCACCCCAAAATACTTTTCTTCATGTCTGAAATTGACAAATTCTTTCATTACCAGTAAAAATGACCTGTGTTTAAAATACTCGTTGGTATGTTATTTAACATAATTTTCATAATATGATTTGACAGCATGTATCATAAATTTTTAATTTACATACTCTCTCCATGACCTCAATACATTATCTCTAATTCTAGAAATCTATACCAAGAACCTAATCAAATTTGCAGGCCAAAAAAAAACATGCAAATGAATTTTTATTACATTACTAACAACAGCAGATAATTCGAAACCATTTAAATGCACACCAGACATAAGAGCAGAGGTTTCAGGGGTTTTTTCCAAATGCCCTTTAAGGGCACACACATCAGTCTGGAGGCCTGAAGGAAAAGTAGTTAAGACCATGAGCTTGGTCCTGAAGAATTTATGTTTACATCTGTCGGTGAGAAGCTGTAATCCTGAGCAATTTCACTAACCTTCTTGAGCTTCTGGGTTTTGTTGTTGTTGTTGTTTTGGTAAGAACTTGGGACAGTACCATTTTACAGGATTTTTGTAAAGATTAAGTGAGTGACTGTTGAAAACACTCTCTCACCTGCTACTGTTAGGACCTTGGTGTGTAGGAACTACTAATTATAATGTCTCTTGTTAGTGGTCCACACGCCTTTACGTTTTTAGCTTCAGACAGTAGACAGAGGGCCTGGATTCCTTACTGAGACTTCTTCTCTCTAGAAATTGATGCACTGGAAACACCTATAACCTTTAATATTTACTGAAATCATGTGAGAGAAGAATAGCATTCTGTGACCTGTACATATAGTAGAATCTTGAGATTGTTTTTTCAAAATAACCGAGATATGAAGAACTGAATCAACTAGCTTCTTGCCATCTGAAGTGACAAAGAACATAGAGGGAGGGAAAAATAAGACCCAGAAATAATACAGCCCCTATTCCAGCCATTGATCACAAAATCCTTTTTCTATCGATGTGTATGTGTGTTTGTGGTGGGGGGGGGGGGCGTAATATGGATTATTTTTACTGAAAAATGTCATGGAAATTTTTACAATTTATTCTCATAACCTGAATGACTTGAGTTCTTTGTAGTGATTTTGCCTGCCTCTGAAATGGAGCTGTGATAATAAAACAATTTTTAATATATAAAATTTTTAGTCTTCATTCTCTCCCCCTAATACTTCCATATTGTCACAAAATAGGGTAGTTGATAGATACTAAAGTTGCTTTTAAATAGAAAAGAATATCTTCATGCTATATTAAATCTTTTGCTTTCACTTTTGATGTAGCTTTAGAATCACAAATTTTATTGATATTGACTTTTCTAAGATAATTGTTTTGAATTAATCTTGTCCTTCCTCACAGTACCACTGAACACTCTATATAAGGTACAGTTGAAGTATTCTTTGACTTAATTTTATTTTAAAATTTCCTTTGTCCATCTGTATTCAGAAGACCTGCTGTCTTGGATATTTTAATTATCAAATATCCAACCCCATGGCTTAAAATTTTTGGTGGATCATAATATCTTTTTTTTTTCTTCCACAGAAACTGAAGGGCAGTGTTCTTTTGACTCTGTATTCCCAAGCAGAAACATTTGTCCCTTGCTTAGCCAGAGACATTTCATCCAGGTAAAAAAATTAGATTAAAAAAAAATCAGATTAAAAAATCTGAGCAACCATCACAGAGATGAGCTGATGGTCAGAACATCTCTACAGCCTTGGGGTACACAGTGAGACTAGTGAAATCTTGGTCCAGTTGTTCTAGCTTCCAAGTTCTGGAATCCCTGTAGCCTTCCAATAATTTCAGGTGCTAACATCTCTCTTTAATTTTACATATGTGTGCTCAATGAAAACAATGCTTAATTAATAATATTGTCTGTATAGCTTTCTACATCCATTCACATTATATATAATATAATATGAATTTATTATATATAACGTGAAAATATTATATATAATATAATGTGAAAATATATATGTATATGTATGTGTGTATGTGTATATAATTAATATATATATATATATATATATATATATATATATATATATTAATTATCAGGCAGACCTAGGTTCAGATTATGGCTTCAGATGTACAAACATTATGCCTTAATGAAAAATAAAAAATATTTTTGACATCTTAAGATTAGTTACTATAATGTTAAATAAAATGTGGTATAAATAATTTAGTTTGAAACTCACTATTAGGAGAAAGAATAATGAATTCAGAATCAGAAAATGTATTATTAGCTCTGCTGCTGAACACTCTGGGGAAAATAATATGCTCTGATTTTAGTTCTCTCATTTATAAAGTATTGACCAGGATAATTTTCAAGACAGTTTTCTAGTTCTAAAATTCTTCAATCTATATAATACATAGTCTCACAATTGAAAACTGGCATTTTGCACTCTCTCCCTGAGTACATGTGTATGTGTCTGCAAGAGTCAAGTGGTGTGTAACATTACTTCATCCCTCCTTTTTGTGTTGATCCCAAAATGGTTTCACTATAGTGGCATGTTATGGAAGAGACCAGTTTTAACTAGAGAGATCATCACTTATGTGTTCCACAGACCCTATGTTGCCAACCACCTGGCAGAGCAAGTCGACATGATGTTCTTCTGCCTGGAACTCTCTATGCTCCGCTGCAGATGTCCTGACTTGTCTTAAATGACTCTTCCAAGTGTCAGTTTAAATTTCATTTCTTTAGGGAAACCTTCCTACCCCTTTTCAATCCTCTATTCCTAACCTAGATTGAGCTTTCTTGTGCTAGGCACACACAACATGCTTTATTTTTCATCACAACTCTATCCATTATTTTCTCATCAATTAAGTTCTATAAAAGCAAAATATCATTCTTAATTGTATTTCTAGTACATTGCATCATGCCAAGCCCATGGTGAACACACAAAAGATATTTGTTGAATTAGAGGAATGAAAGTTACCACCAAAATACAAGCTTAGGTGTTTGAATCCAACACCTGGCTGTCTCCCTTCACTGTTCTCACCAGATAAGAGGCCTTGAGCTTGAAAAATGTATCCTGTACTATAAAGCCTTAGCAATATTTGCTGTGATTTTGGATCAGAATATATTTCTTTTCCTAATGTCCTGGGAATCAGATATTGTATATCTTGGCCAGCATCTCAATCTGCCTTCACTATTCTTTCAGTGGCAAGCTCATCCATCTTTTGATGATTTGAATAGGCTATAATGGCTTTGTTTTGGATAATTGATGACTACATAACATTTAAGGACACCCTAGGGTTATGAGTCAAAGAATGGGAGCAATTCCAGAGTCTATCACTCTAATTAAAAGAACAACTCTCTGAGGGTAGAATTCATAATTCTTAGGAATGGAATGGGTGACACTTAGGCGAGGGTCCATAGTTAATGTAAAAGTGAAAGCCACCATAAATCATCCCTTTATGAGAAAATGAATAGCATTTTCAAACAAATAAAAACTGCATTTGTAAGTGACTTAAAGTGCCAAATAAATTCTAAGTTTCCCAAGTCTTTGTAAACAACTACAGAGCCTAATTTTTTGCAGATACTCAATCAATGTTACTGAATTGTAGATTGAAATGGTTACACTTGAGAGAGCGTACACTGTACATTCCTTATTGATACACAAAGCTAATGGAAATATTAACTCCAAATACTAAAAGACTAAACATGATTGTAAAAGAAAGTTCAAGATGCATGAAAAGATAGTTAAAGAACATTAAATAGTTGCAATCTCCAAAGATACAAGGAAGGTACACCAAGTGCCAACAGTACTGTGCCTGACACACAGGGTATCTGCACTCATTCATTAAAATAAGATCCTGACTTGTACTTGGAATGGCATGAAAGCTCATCATCAGGGTCCCCTCTCTTTTCCCAAAATGAAAATATTGGTAGCTAAATGGAGCCAAAAGTAATAAGCCATGGTCAAACACCATGTGAAGCTTGGTGATGCAGATCTGCAATGCTAAAGTGGCAGACATGTTGGGCTGTAGATCCAGATGTCAGCAGAGACAGCTGGTGTTAGCCCATGCTGGATACTAGAATTAGAAATACTCTCCTTCGAAAAGGACAAGACAAAACTCACTTTCCATGGCTAGATCTGGATCCAGTCAAGAAAAGAAACTGAGTTAGTGTTGTCAACTCTGATACTGTCAGTATCTTCCTGGTTCTTTGGTTTGTCATGATACCACTCTCCCTCCCTCTCTTTATTGATGTCTAACTTCTTTTTCTTCTCATCATTTTCTCTCTCTCCTCCTCCTCACCATTCTTTCTCTTACTGCCTTCCTCTTCTTCCCTTATCATCTCCATATCTCTCTGTCTCTCTCTCATGCATGTGTGTGTGTGTGTGTGCGTGCACACACACACACGCACACACACACACCTTTTCACATTTGCTAAAGGACATACACATACACCCCTTTTCTCATTTGCTAAGGTACAAATCAAATGTACACATTTATGTGAACCAGAAATCATTTAAATTTGTAGAAATAATGACCACAAAATAAAATTTTAGAATTGATAAATAAAAACCATTTACTGGAGTCAAAACATGAATAAAAAGAAAGCAAATTTTAAGGAGTACTTCAAATGTGAAGAACTTCAAATGTGTACTATAATGAGAAAATTTCAGCAAAATAAAAATGAAAATATTTTAACTATATATTTAGAAACTTAATGAAATAAAATGGGTAATAGAACCTTCTGTGAAAAAGTTCTGAATAATATTTGTGTTCATATTATTAAAGCACACTCAGCATCCTTCATCTATAGAAATTATTTAAAACTTCTGTTAGAAGTCAAACCAGATGACCTCCAAAACCACTTCCTTTTCTAAAACCTTGTTTTCCACTATTCCAATAAAAAGTTTCTCCTGTGATATATAAAGGTAATGTTCCTTGATACCTTTTATAAGCCAAAACATTTTATTTTTAAACTTTCACAGCTCAGTGGTGTGAGACTTGAACACAGTCTGATCTTTAAGGAAATTGAAAACCTTACTGCAGAATGCCATATGTTTACAAACATAGGTTGCCATACAGTCAACAAAAATTGTCTATCAAACAGAAAGTAGCTTATCATAGAAAGGTAAAAAAAATATTATAAATTTTTTTATTCCCATTTAGAAAAGTAGTATTTTTTTTATCAGATCATGGTTGTCTCTTATTTTGTCTGAAAATGTTCATCTCCAGTAGAGAAAATAAGAATGTTTCAACCTTATGAAGATACACAGCTGCTCATGCTGCATTCGTTTTCCCTGCTAGGGAGATCGGAGGTGCATGATTCAATCAAACCTTCACCTAGGCCCAGCTGTGATCATGTGGAAGAAACACATGCCTGAGGGTCTGGGTACCTCTCAGGTTGTTTACAGGGAACAAAAAGTTTTTCTTCCAACTGAGAAAGAAAATCTCCAACTATCGCTTCTACCCAGGAAGTAATTGAGTTGATGCTGTGCTAGTTCTGGGGAGAAAGAGAAGCAGATTTACCTGGGAAGAAGTGCAAGTCATATTTCTCACTCCATGCCAAAAATTCATATGCAAGAAACTTCCCCAAACATTTGGGTGTATAGTTCAGAGACAAGGAATACCTTTGTTGAAAAGAGTAGAGTCTGAGGCCTTCCTCCTTTGGAGGGACACTAGCCTTCTGATCTTGTTAATCCACTATTCATAATGGGAAGCCCTTCTCATTTATCTTCTTCTTCACACTCAACAAACACCAGAAGGTGTGATGTGCACACAGAAGAAAATTAAACTTTTCAGTGAACACATTTTGTACAAGGTTCTGAATATACAAGTTGTTAACTTACATAAGGTTTATATTTATGGGATTGTTATGTTTGTAAGCTAGGTCACTACTTGTTCATGATGGACCATGGCATCTCAGCATGTCTAGATACTTTGCTACATCAAAGCATTGTTACAAGAAATATTAACTCAACTGGGATTAGTAAGTGTATAGGTGACTTGAATGAATGAATATTCCAGAGAGGATGATTATATATCATCATGTACTTCATGTATTTTGATAATTGGTTCATAGACATCAAGAAATATTTTGTTTATAGTTTCTTTAATTGACATATTTTAAAGAGATGGAGAGATTATATCTTTGCTATCTTTGCATCTCCTATGAATACATATTATCCTAGTTCCAAGCATATCAGAGATTCTCAATAGTCACATAGTTGTTTTATATATATGTATATATGTGTGTGCATATATGTTTATATATATACATATATGCACATATATATGAATGGTTATTAGTCAAAATTGCACATATATATAAATATATATGAATGGTTATTAGTCAAAATTAATAGTCAAAATTGCACCCAATTTCAACAAACAAACAAAATCCTCACAAAATATGGACAAAAATAGCTTATTTTTTAAGGAAAAATGGCCCAGAAAGATAGTCCAAGTTGGGTTTAATACCAAGGGTCCTATGGTGCCATAATGGCACCCAAATGTCTTCTGTTTTGTTGTAACGTCACCACTCTTAGCATTTGTCTTTCAGCTCATGCTTGTAAGATACCAGCAACAACTCTAGACATCATATCATGTTCCAGGTAGGGGCAAGGGTGAGGCATAGAGTAAGATGTATGCTAGGTGAATCTGTTCTTCTTTATCTAGAATGCAGCAATTTTCCTAGAGGACCGAACTAATACCTACACTTTCCAGGATAGGGTCACATGGCCAACCCTAGCTGCAAGGTAACTTCAAGGGAAATCAAGACATTCTGCATATGTAGTATCACCTCCCAATATGAAACTGAATAATAAAGAAGATCAGGATGGATGTGGGATGAGCAACTACCAGTAACTCCTTTAGACAGCACTGTCTGGATATAAATGACGGGCAGGTGATCATACAGGTGGTATTCAACATTCACTAAAATGATCATGCTCTGTGATTGCTGTTACATGTGCATCCCTATACTTGGAATGCCCATGTGTCTTTTGTGTATGTAGAAAACTATTTGTCATCAAGACGCAGGCCCGGCAACATTGCATCCATATGGAAGCCTTGTCCTCCTCCTTCAAAAGGAGTTTGTTGGTGTCAGGGATCTGAAAAATACCACAAAGTATATGGCACTTTGGAAAGCTAAGTATTTGGAACTGAAGGACATTAAAAGCCTTCTTTTTAACCTTCTTCTGCCTTTTTTTTCTTCTCCAAGGAAGGTCATGAAAATTAGAATTATTCTCTCTCAAAGTGGGTCTTAGAAACTACAACCCCTCCTCAAAAGCCAGGCATAAAACCTAGGAATATTACTCTGGAACTCCCCCAGCTTTGTGTCAGAACTGCCTATCAAGAAATAATCTGGGTCTGAGAAAGCAGCCCCAGGGTAGAACTCTTGCCTACTATGTGCAAGGCCCTGGGTTAAAACCCACGTACCTCCCCACACACACACACACTCACACATAATAAGACCTATTTTGTTTAACAGTAGATTGTAAGACCCTCATTCCAGAAGGGGTGCTACCCAATAGTCAGAAGAAAGGGATGCTTGCACAAAAGGCCACAAAAGATCTGAAAAGACAGGCCTTGTTGAGTTTATTCTGTCTATTACTGTAAGATCATACCCTTTTTTGTCCAATCACATTTCTATATAGCTATTCATTCTTTACCAAATAAAAATTACACAATTTTCCTAAGCCTTTGGGTGTTCATTCTGAGGGCTCCCATGTCACATAAAATTTTGATTACATAAATTTGTTATCTTTTCCTTTGTCGCCCTGTCTTTTGCTATAGGAATGTAAGCCATGACCCTTAAGATGTAGAGAAAAAATATCTCATATTTCTGTCCCCACAGTTCCCTAATAGAAAGTAAACTCATTGAAGGCAATAATTGTATCTTATTTATATTTGTATTTTCAAATTAGGAGCAAGAATCCGTGCAGTATTTGGTCTGTATTTTATATTTGGAATGCAGACAATGCATGTTTCTGGCTAGAGTGCTGTCTCACATAATTTGGGGTGTCTAGCGAACCCACAGGAAAGACCCAAATGTCTATCTACAGTTTCAGAGTATTTCAAACATGTGCATGAATGGTAGTCAATATTCCATGGTTGTGCACCATAAAGCAAAATTTTATAAAAGCAAATGCACTTGGGGACATGAAATACAAATGGCCATTGAGCTGGATGGAGGTGCTGGACTAGATGAGCCAAGAGATACATGCCATGCCCAACAAGACTCCAGCTCAATAATGCTTAACCATTCTGCCAAATAAAATTCCCCCATGGCTGAACTTGACCAGAGGTAAATGTTTCCAATATCTGGCAAAGAATATGCCCACAAAAATATTAGCTCAAAAGGTCTTATTAATCTTATCTCCTACAGCTATACATGATTTAAAAAATCATCTATAAAAACAACTTAATACAGAATCCTGGTGAACTCTCCAAGAATAACCGTTTATAAATCATATATCTAGGCCACTGCATTATTTTATTCACTATAGAGATTTGTTGTGCACAAGCCAAATAATTTTGGAGGATATCTGCTAAATAACAAGACATATAAGAGAGGCTTAAAAGTGATTTTATTGAATGCATGAATAAATGAGGTAAACATGCTAATATTTTCAAAGACAAATCAGTTATTACTAACTTTACACAAGTACATGATATTTCTTAATTACCTGTTTAGTTATTAACTACATTAGGGAGTAAATTAAGGGTTTCTTTTTTTTTTAACTCTATGGTAGATCATAGACTCAATCAACTTTAAATTCATAGCACCTGATAAAGTTTAAGTTGTAGCTTCATTTTTTAAAAAAAAAAATATTTATTTTTTAGTTGTAGATGAACCCAATTGCCGGAGTACGGCTGCAGCAAAATAACCCGGGGTGGGGGGGGGGGGTGACGAAGAACTTGTGTAGATTGATACAGCAGGAGTAGGAGCCCTTTATTGCAGGACAGGAGCAGTATTTATACATTCCACACAGCTTATCTAATTAGCATAAACTAGATACATCAGTCAACCAATAAGGAATCTCCACACTTAATGGCTCACTTTTGTTACTTCTCAAACCACTCCCTCTGGCATTTTGCCAGGCACCATCCAGACTTGTTTACGAACTCTAACATTCCCCTGGCAAAATGCCAGGTGTTATTTTGACTTGTTTACAGACTCTAACACCCAATGCCTTTATTTTACTTATTTTTATGTGGTGCTGAGGATTGAACCCAGGGTCTTACATGTGCTAGGTGAGCCACAACCCCAATCCTTTAGCTTCATTTTTTTTTTTTGGTAATCTTTCACCATCACCATCCTTTGTCTTGAGCTCTCATAACCATTCTGCCCTGGCCCTGATTTTAGATTCCGGTTTTTTTTTTTTTCCCCCAACGGTATGAAGGAAGAAATAATAATGTGTCAATTCTTATCCAAGGTATTAAAACTTTCATATGTTTTCACTCTACTCTTTGGGCCTGTGATACTTAGAAAAAATTAATAACAAACAAACAAACAAAAGCCCAACTGTAAGTTATATAGGGAGTACAATTAACATGTGATGTGATAATCTGTTCTCCATTATTCCACTTCATTCCTTACTCCAAGTAATGGTTGGTTCAGGACACATGATCCAAAATATGACTGTAGGAGACCAAAATATGCTACACCATAATATACCTTTTCGTTAAATTTTGAGCTACTTATTTTGAGAAACCACAGACATGGGAGTAGCTTTGAAAAATTATCCTTTTGTAAAAGACATTTACCTCTATAAAGGGAATCTACATTAGTAAAAGTGTCTGTATTCAGAGGGGGCTGCATGCAACAATGTTTATTATCAGTAAGACTTTGTACCTCCCTAAGGGCACAATATTTATTAACTGTACAGGGCTTCCCATAAATTCTGTCTCTACCACCCACTGGAAGTCCAACGTCCCTATTCCTTTCTGTGTCTCAGGTTTGAGGTTTGAGGTTCATAAAAATTTTACTTGTGACTTTCAACTTCATGATACTGCAAAAGCTGTACACATTCAGTAAATTCTTTATTTTGAATTTTGACATCTGGTCTTTCTCAGGCAAGCCATATGCTATATGTTACTCTCCTGCAGTATCGAGCTACGGCTCCCAGTGACCCACACAGTCACTGATACCCTTTGGTATTCTATGCTGCTAAGCTACGAAGTTGAGTAAGTAGATTAGGTGCATTTAAACATTTTTGACTTGTGAGATTTTCAGTTTATGATAGGTTTACTAGGATATAACCCCAGCGTAACTTAAGGAACATCTGTGTAAGCTTCAATTCAATTGCCTTTCTTCAAGTCTCATATTTTGTGGGACTCCCATATGTACATAATCAATTAACAATGATTTTTTTTGTTAATCTATGGCGTGTTGATAATTTTTAACCTAGGCAGACACTAGAAAGGTGAAGACAAGTAATTTTCTCCTCCCTAACACAATGTGTTGAGTAAGCATTATTTTTATTTTGAAATGAAAAAAAAAATGAATCTAAGTGAATTTAAGTTAAAAAATGCACAGGTGTGATTTGAAATCAGATCTGCAGAACACCAAATTTTGTGTTCATTTAGCTCTACTAAATCATAATGTCAGAAAATAAATTAGGTATAAAAAGTTAAAACTGAAATAATTTAAAATACAGCAGAAAGTATACAATCTCCATTATGAAAATTTCTAGAAAAAGAAATGTATTAATAATTTAAGAATTCTGGGAACACCTAATCTATGTTAAGAAGTAAGGAAGAGAAGACAGCACTCTTTTAGCCAGACCCTAAGTAGGATAACAAAGACTCCAGTGCATGAAGTTTATGATAATGTCTACAGAATGACAAGAATAAACTTTTAGCCATATTAAAGACAAAATTGCAACAAATCTAGTTTAGGAGATCTTAATTGACTTTATTGTTTTTCATTTTTTTAAATTTGTTTTAATTAGATATATATGACAGTACAATGATCTTGACATATCATACATTTGAATTGACTTTATTGTTTACTCTAGGATCAGGGAGCAGTCTGAACCAAAAACATTTCAGAATGCCACACTCCATCACAAAAACAGGTTATATTCATAGCCAGAGAAAAGGAAAGGACATAACAGAAAATAGAAGTGAGGTAGAGACAGCCCACCTTTTTACAGTGTCTTGTTTGAACAGTTGACTGCTTATGACTGGCATAGTCTGAGATCAGCTACTTGATAAAATAGTAGGTTACAGTCAGTTTACCCATCAAGTTAGGTTACAGTTACACATCAAATTAGGTTACCTTTCAGCCAAACTCATAGGCAGCTTTGAACCAAATTTAAAAAGTGATGATTTCATGGACCATAGTGCGAGAAAAATGATTCTACATGATGCAAAGATTAGCCTAAAACCATCACCTAATTGAAAAAGTGATGCCCTTGTACAAACTTTTAAAAATATAATATATGAGAGAGAGAAAAGAAAAATTTTAATAGAACTACTTAGCAAATATTTGCCAAAGTGAACCTCCCAATGGGGTCATCAACCAGGTCAGAAGTAAGAACACCATCGCCACCTGGAAAACCCCACTTTGTGGCCCCTCCCAATTTTTAAGTCTTCTTCCTTTTCACAGCTAACCACTAATCTGATTTCTAAAACCTCTGCTTTTGAACTCTATGTATTTTGAATCATAAAATATGCAGTTGTGTTTGGTTTCTTTCACACCACATTACCTTGTAGATTATGTCATCAGTGTATATATCTTCAGTTATCTTCTGGCCCAGCCCCCAGGACTAATATGTGAAATCAGAAGAATGTAGTAAAGAATGATGAGGTATAAAAGGAGTTGTTTCACAGAGAACATGTACAAAAACCTTCTGCAAGGACAAGTGACTGAACCTTAGTACTGGAGGATGTAAACGTATTGTGTGCTTCTGCATATTTAATATTTGGAATATGGATCTCTGCTCCAGAAATGGGTGCATACCAGAAGCAGTTATGGTGGTACTTTGGCAAGCAACCACAGTGGTAGCACTTTGGAGGTATTAACTCCATACCTGGTAGTGTTAGCTATAGGAGAGATCATCATAGTGACCCATAGCAGGAGAAGGAGGAAAGTAGCATATCCCATAAGATCAAGAAGATGGATTAACAATGGCCCATGAAACACAGAGGAGACCCTTGGGGATGTTCAAAACTCTCTGGGACAATTTGAAAAAAATGAGGTTTCTCAAAGCTGAACCAGAGAAATACAATACTCTGTATATTTAATATATTTTAATACTATGTATATCATCCCAAATAATAGATATTCACATTTGTTACAGTATCTTAGAATATGAGATCATTGGAATTTATTTTTTCAATGCACAGCAGAAGCATAACATTTGATATTAAACTTGATTGTCAAGATACTGAACACACGTGCACACACACAGCTAGAACCACTAGGAAAATAGTTATTATATAAGCTTTAAACATTGGTAGATGCAGGAAAAGGTTCTAACAGCTTGAAACAATTAAGATAAATGCTTTCTCCTAAAAGTTTATCTTAAAAATTTATGCTTTTAAATTAGTATGTTAATGATGCAAAAAATCTGAAGTTTCTTTATATAAATCATACTGATTTTCATGTGCATGCTACTTCCATTTAGATGATAAAATTAACCTCATGCTTGCTTTTACCTGGATTATTTAAAACAAAGTTTTTAAAATTTAATGAAATTATAATAAAACTGATTGCATTCTATCATTGTTACAGTATCTTAGAAGCTGAGATCATTGGAATTCATTTTTTCCAATGCAAATATTTTTGTATTCTAAGATTTTTTTCATATAAAAATCAGTATAAAAAGGAAAACAGTTTAGCAGAATAACAGTTTGTTTTTTTTTAAACCATGGACTACATTTCCTTTTGTATTTAAAGCTGTATAAACTAACTGGTTATTACTAAGACAATTCAGTTAGAGGCTGGGTGCTAATAGCCAAAACATTTGGTTAATTATTCATAGTGATTCAATCTCATATCTTTAAGTCTTTATCTTAAAATATATATTTCCTTTAATTTCTCTAAGAACAGAAAGTGTATTTTTATATAACATGAAAACTGTGATATGCTATTTGAAAATCTGAAAAGGATTCAAGCCCATATCATAAAAAGAATGCAAAGCAGAAGCATAACATTATTTGATATTAAACTTGATTGTCAAGATACTGCAAGTCAACCCAAATATGTAACAGCACACACAATAAAACTCATATAGTTATCCCGAAGTACCAGTGTCAGTCACTTCCCCAGAGGAACTCCCCAGAGTACTACGAAATGAAAGATCCAAAATAGTTTAAAAGGGGCAAAATTTTAAAAGGATGTGTAGCAGTAGACTTCAGCTTCTGCTTTGCTGAATTGAAATTAGAGATATGGTCTTAAAATATGAAAATTGTGCCAAAAATAGCAACTGTGCATATATTGTTAACTATGCAAAACCCTCAGAAGCCATTTGGGAATCCCACAGAATCCTCACTCATGATGGGAAGGAAGCAGAGTGGACTCTCCATAGCTTTGAAACTCAATTAAAGTGCTCACTGCCTCATGCATGGGCACACACCCTTTGCCCCCACATAGTTTTGGCAGATTATTGCATTTTCAAAGGTTGGATAGAAAAGATTAAGTCAAATAAATTAACATAATTCAGTTTTGTCTCATATCATTCTCCAACTGTTTCACATCTGTTAATCAGGGCTATCTAGGATTAAAGACTCTCAGAAAACAGGAAACATGACCAAAATTTTTGAGACATCTAATTAGATTTGACAAGATGGAGAGAGTACACCAAATCCCTTCTTTCCTCCTTTATTTTATAATTTTTAATAATATGATAATTAGTATTGTTAATTACAGAAGATGAATCAAGCAAAGAAAAAAATAAATATCACCAGTAATCCCACTTCCAGAGAAAACCTTGTTAACACATTGGTATATTTCCTTCAAGTACTACCCACACACCCCTAGCACTTCTGGAAAAAGGTTTGCAAAATGTGTTGTTTTGTATATAATTGAACCCACACTATTTTTTGTTTCATGTCATTAACTATTCTTTGTCAACCATGCAGTTATATTTTATTGCTGCATAATTATCCATTTGTGAGAAAGACAACTAGATCTGAAGACTCACGCTTCTTTGTTATAGTGTCGGATCCCAGATAAGACTACCAGTTCCAGCCTTTCTCTCTTTGTACCATGTGACTGTTTTTGCCTTTTTTCTGTCATTTCTGGGGTCTCCAGCACACTAGGGAAGCATTCTACCACTGAGTCACATTCCTAGCCCCCATCTGACTTTGTTTTGGCTGAAAAAGTATATACATAAACATTTAGGCCATTTCTTCCACACAATAAAAAATACAATTTGTATTGCAATGCTTCTTATACAAAGTATACATATGTACTTATCAAAGGTAAAGAATTTAAACATTTGTTACAGAAAGAGGATTTATAAGACATAAGAATTACCTACATGAGGCATTAAAGATGCTATGGGGGAAAAATAACATTTAGGCAATTTCTCATTCGAGTACAGAAGAGCATCCTCCACTTTTTCCTCATCCTCTATCTAGCATTTTGAACTAAAAGCCAAGAGCCTGGGAAACCATGCTATGAATGGCAGGGCTTTCTTCTGCCTGAATCCCTGAATGACTGCATGAAGTAGTTAGTAAGTTCTTTTTATTTCTTTTTCACTTACTGTTTATATACTCTGTTAGAAAGAAACAATTTACACTGCTAAGCTACTGAGATTTGGGGTTTATTTTGAGTATCAATCATAATCTTAAAATATCATAACCTTTAAATGAGTCATGATTTACCTATTCTATTGAATATCAACTGGTCTTAAAATTTTAACAGACAGACATAAAATTACAGTACTTGTGTGTGTAGCATATCTTCAGGACAAGTCATGGAAAATACATTGTTGTGTTTCTATGAATGAATATTTTTGGCCTCTATTATATATGGCCAAATTCACCTTAAAGAAGAATTGAAACCATGTACACTTCAGCAAGTGATACATGATATTGGGGAACAATATTGATTTAATTATATTTTGTACATATGAGAATATATAGCAACAAATCCCATTGTAATGGAGGAAAATGGTTCCACAGACCCTTAATCTTTTCTAATCTTGCCATACTCAGAATAATTTTCCATTTTTTTACTTTATACCTGAAGTTATATTTAATCCTTTGTTCTCTTTTTTCCAATTCTGTTTCTCCAATTATGTTTAGTTATAAGGCCAATATTTTACCCTGCGTACCCTGAATCACACTAGACTAAGGCTGACATTAGATCAACATGATCATAGTCATGACCTTTTGTGTTCGTTATTTTTGTTGCTATAGAAGATTCAATACACTAGTGAGAAACTTTGCACATTTTTTGCTATCCTATTGTTATGGTTTAGATATGAGGTGTCTCCCAAAAGTTCATGTGTGAGACAATGCAAGAAAGTATAGAGGTGAAATGATTGGGTTAGGAAAGCCTAACCTAATTAGTTAATTGGGTGGTAATTTTAGGCTGGTATGGTAGGACTGGAGGAGGTGCATCACTGGGGGCATGCCTCTAGGGGTTTATTTTGTCCTTAGTGGGCTTCTTCCCTCCTCCACATCATTCCACCATGTGTTCTGCCTCACTTCAGGCCCAAAGCAACAAAATTAGCTATCTAGACTGAGACCTCTATAACCATCAGCCCCAAATAAACTTTTCCTACTCCAAAGTTGTTGTTTTCAGGTCTTTTAGTCATAGTCAGGAAAAAACTAGTTAATATTCCTATTCTTACTACTTCTGCGTATTTACATTGTTCTAGGCCTGTGTCAGAGCCTGATTTTTGCTCTAGATCTCCTATCAGTATAAAAGTCCTCTCATGAACTCCAGGCCTCCAGGATGTTGCCTGGACAACCTGACTGGACTATCTATTCTCTTTTTCCAAGGGCCAGATTCTGTGGCATGTGTTCTGGCCACATTATTGATACTATCTCCTGCAGGATTGCAAGTCATTACCGGGAGATACCTAATGCTTTGGCATCTGTTCATTTTTTTTCATTTATCCCGTAAGTAAATGTTCATGATCTCCTGTGGTCAGGCATGTGATAGGAAAAGCATCCCAGATGCAGAGATCAAAGTGTCCCAGAAACATGGTTTTTGCCTCAGAGTTTTGAGGAAGGTAGACCAGTTACCAATGAGTTTGTCTTGCAGGCAGGGGAAACTTAAGTCAGTTATCTGATTAGAAAATGTTTTTCTCTATAGATATCTAGTTTCAAAAAGTTTGTTTAGGACAAATAGTTCAGTCTTCTCAAATCAATCAAGACAAATAGTTCTGATGTAAGCTAACCATGAGACAAAGAAATTATATGAAGGTGGGGGGGTGATCTCTGTCTGCCTTTATCAGCAAGTTCAGGCAAAAGTTCTGGCCTTGTCACAGTTTATAACAGTAAAAAAAATGGAATATAATTATGAAAGAAGTCATGAGGTGTCAAGTGAGGGATTAGCAGAGTTTACAAAAAAAAAAAAAATCACACTTCTAAGAGTTGTGCACTTAAAGAGGGGTCAATTGAAAAAGCATTCCAGCCACAGAAACAACATGGCCAAACCTCTGGAATACAGAACATGGAATAGTCAAAAAAATTTAAAAGTTCAAGATACGTTAAAGGAGTAAGGGAAGAGAAATGATATTCGGCAAGGATCAGATTAGGTGAAAGGGTGGAGCATACGAAAATAGGCTTTAATTTTATTCTGAGAGCAGTGAGGAGTTATTGAACAGTGCTAAGGAGAGAACTAAGGGATAGGTGATGTTCAGAAAGATCACTCTAGCTGCTGAGTGCAAAATTAACCAGGTCTGCAGAGGAGCACAGGGCAAGGATAGAAACTGGTGATGAAGCTTTTGCAATACTTCAGAAGAAAACCAAAAAGAATCCTAGATTAGGCTGATATCCTGATGACTACAGACAGATATATGCCTTGCAGTTTCATTCTCACTGATATCTCTCTGGGATTTCTATACCTCTTTGTAAAAGGGAATTTGGACCTCTGGCCATCTCCTTAGGGCCCAGCACACCTATGAGACCAATTCTGAAGGTGAAATCCCTCGAGGACCAACTTCTTGCCTTCACATCTTTTCTGGAGGTCACACTGTACTCAGAGCCACTCTGGATTTTGTCCCTACTGCCTCTTCCTATCTCAAGCTCTGCACCACCTTGCACCTAGATGATTGTGCTGGTCTTCACTCAGTCATACACGATGTGCCTGAAATAGACATCATGTAAATGGCTATTTGTATAGCACTGTTCATGATTAAGTAGTCTCATTGTCCCTCTATTAGTTATAGTGTCAAAATCAAAATCTTTTTAAAAAACCCTTAGAAAGTTTAAATATGTCTTATCTTTAATCTTTTTCACAAACTCTGAGCCAACACAGTCTATTCACTCATGCCTGAATATGTCCACTTCAGTTTACATGCATAATCTCAGCTGTTCTACTCAGTAGTCTGAGGAAGCGGGATCACATGTTCAAGGCCATCCTGGGCAAATTCAAGACCTTGTCTCAATATTAAAACTGAAAAGGGTTGGGGATGTTGGTCAGTGATAGAGTGCCCCTGGGTTCAATCCTTAATACTAAAATTAAACAAAATAATTTAATTTTTTTAAATGAACTCAATTGAATTTCTTTAACAATTGGCACAAGTTTTACTTCCTCCATATAGCATTGCATTACTCTAAAATATCTTCTCCTGTAAGTTACTTTATTATTTTAGTCCTACTAAGAAAAAGAAGTAGCTACCATTTATTTAGAAATTATTGTGTTCCAGAATCTATAATAGGTTTCTATAACTTTTTAATATGCAAAGCTAACTTAGTTAACTCTAAGTTATTTAAGTAGCTATAATAAGGTAATTCTGTGACTAATGTCTACAAAAAAGACTTAGAAAAAAGGTACTACCTTAGCCCCATCTTATACAGGAGGAAACTAAGTTTCAAAAAGACAATGAAATACATTAGCCAAAGCTTTTCAAAGGGTAAGTGTCTAAGCAGCCATGGAAATCTGGGCAGTCCCACTTCAGAGAGCAAGTGGTAATTTACTAAATTGTCATCAAAAACAAAAAACTCAGCATACTTGTGTCTGTACCATAGTAAAGCAATTAATATTTTAGGCTATCAGCCTAGTCTTGCATAACTCAGTGCTCTTGACTATTTCAAATTTTCAAATGTGGTCATGACTAGATATGACCAAGTTTGAGATTATTTGAAAAAAAAAAACAAAGATAATATCTTGTGTAGTGTTGTACCTTAATTTCATATCATCTAATGTAGGATAGTATACCTCAGAGTGAGTCCAAACTATTTGTTTATATAAAATAGCATATTGGAAAGGTAAAATTGCTCTCATAGGGATCAGCACACTTGCTGCTTTATCTGTGATTTGAATAAAGCCTGGATCAACTCAGTAAGCATTTATGAACCAGAAACTGTGCTTCACACTAACTTCAGAAAGACAAAATCATTCTCTTGAAGAGCCCACAGTGTTAGGAGGAAAACAGACAACCTGTAGGTAATATATGCTGTCAGGAAGATACGTGCCTATGCTCACAAACAAGGAAATATAAGATTCTAGATAAGTTGGGAGTGTGGGAGATGCAGGGACCCTGCACAAAGAAGGGAATGCCTGAATTTGGTTACGAGAAAGTATACACTTATCACAATATACACTTTTTTTGAAAAGCAGGAAAACCATATTCCCTATTAAGGGTCTGGCATGTAGAAAGGAGAACCAGAATCATGATGATTAAAAAAAAAAAAAAAATGGCAAACTGAAAGTCTCTTGAGAGCTTGGGAGGTCATGATGGGTCATAAGGCTGGAGAGTGGACAAGAGACTTCCAGTGACTTCTTGTCACTGGATTTTAAGGCTGGATTTACATTTTACTAAGCTCTTCTTGACACCAGAAAGAGTGAATGGCGTGGCAGTTGCCTTAATTTTTTTTTAATCTCAAAAGGCACTCTGTATGTACTATGTGCTTTATTCTTTTATCCCCATCTCCATCATAAATTATTTTTTAATATTCAAACCTCTTTAATGACAAGAACTACAACTAAATAATAGACACCATCAAATCATTTCTGTAACTTTTCCAAAGTCAAGCTGCCAATGTATAACTGGTAATTAAACATATCCTTTCAGACAGTCATCAACTGATGGTAAAGACAAACATTTTTCTTGATATTGCTACTTACTATACTATTTGTTCCTGATAGTAGTAATCCAGTAATTTCACATACACACACAAAAAAAAAACTGAAAGAAGAAAAAACAATGTTTCAGTTTTTTATAACTTATCTAGTCTATAAATACTAAAATGTAGTCTATAAATACTACATTTTACTTCAAAAATTGACTTAAACGATATTTCACCAACCAGTCACAAGAAGAGCCAGAAACTATGGTAAGAGTGATGTAAAACATGCTTATGAATGCTTTCAGGAAGATGCAAAGTAGAATTGCAGAGTCTTGCCCTCAAGAGGCTTGGAATCTAGTTGGGGAGGGAATAAGACGCGTAAGATCTTCAAGCACCAGATGAGAAGGACAAACAGATCTGTTAATTGGAATGATCAGTAAATGCCTCAAAGACACCTGAATGTTTTTGACTCAAAGGATGTGGGGACTAAAAGCATTACTTGAGAAGAAAATGGCAAGCACAAAGATAATCAGAGGTGGGACCGTGGAGGTACTTCAGTGTATGTTTGAAATTCTGAAGGATGGTGGCAGGAAATATGCTTTATAAATGGGCTCTGACCATTCTGTAGGAGGCTCAAAAAGCCAACTGGGTCTGTGAACTGGCCAAGAACTAAAAACAGTGGGAAACTGTATTTTCATTGCAGCAATTCAAGTCAGAATTCTCAAAACTAGACTTGGATTTTTTTCTTTTCTTTTCTATAAACCAATGTATGTTTAATTCCTAGGGACACAGTGATCAATCTATCATTGCTGAAAACTTCTGTGGGTCAAAGCATTCTGACTACAACTCTACCTCTGCTGCTCCTTAGGGTAAGTGTACTCTCCTTGTCTAAGGCATTGGATGCTGCAACTTGGCCTCTGCTGCTTTGAGATCAGTCTTTCTCCACTGACATCAGCAAGCCCATATTAATAGTGTTGTAGAGACAGACGAGGCAAGGTACTAAAGATAGCAGGAAACAGTTTTATTTGGCTGTATCCAGATTCAGAGGGCACAGCTTTTGCGGTAATCAATCCCCCTGAACCCCAAGTTCAGGTAGTTTCAGAGTTTTATACCCAGCATGTAAGGGGAGGGGCTCAGAAGTTCACAGTCTGCAAAAGTTCTCATAAAAGCACCTTTTTCTTTCACTGTTTTGAGCAAGTTAACCCTTCAAGGACAACACCTGAGAAGGGGAGAGTGTCTTCTCCCCTCTCTTTCCTCCCCAGGCCAGTTGTTACCATGGATCCCAGTTGGTAACTTATCTTAAAAATGTAGACATCTCTGTGAAGCCCAGCTCAAGGCCAGAGGCCTTGTTTGCACATTTCTACAAACTACTATACTGGATATGTTTGTGAAAAACTAATAAGGGGGTGTCCAGCACCTGGAGCACTGGTATCTTCTCGGCCAGTGGCCAAGTAAAACAGGGCGACAGGAAAATAGGAAGTTTATCTACATTGAACTCTTTTGCAGAGACTCTTTTGCTGACAGTCCTAAAATCAGTCATGATGAAGATTTCTGGAGAAGCCCAGTTAAGACTTTTCTGTGGAGAAAGGAGGTGTCACTTCAATAGTACCATTTTATACCACTCATCTATGAAGGATAGCCCCCTACAGGCTTTCCAAGGAAACCTGAGCTCCCCTCTCTTAGGTACGCTGGAGTCTTAGTGATGAAACTGCCTTTTGACTCTCTTGGGGTAAGTACTAGTGAGATATGAAGGTTCATAAATCAACATCTTCATCACTTAAAACTGCCTCTCTCCCTGTACCTCCATGCTTAGGAAACTCTAGAATATGAGACCTATCAAATTCAGGCCACTACTGATTCCAAATTTTACCACTGACATAAACTTTTAAGTCTTTATCAACTGCACAAGCTATACATTAATTCCAGAATCTGCTAAATACAGGCATAAGAATGTATATGAATAGGTTCAACCCAGATATACTGTATTCTGTTCTCCTCACTCTTCCTTAGACTCCACTTAAATACACCTCTACAGGTTTAGGTTCGTATGCATTTGAAAACCCTCAATTCTTTTTGAGTATGAATTATTCCATTAGATTTTGAACTTTTCTTCTAGGTACATGTTAATACAGAATCCTAGCTATAAACATGTCAGCTAAAGGTAACTGGGATACCTTTGGAAAAAACGGGCATCCTTTGAAGACGACTGTCAATCAAAGTTTGCTCCTGTGGCCTCAAACTAGAAATGGAGAGGTCTTCAGACACAGGAAGTTGGTCTGCTTCCACTGGCAAAGGTTATTCACAGAGACTTCAGTGTTGAAGAGTCTCAGCTTCATTATTTCCTAGGTTTAGGATTCTGCTTCTTCCTAATATCCTACTTCTTCTCTTGAGAAATACTGAAAAAGCTATATACATCAGATTACATAGCCATTCTTCAGACTACACAATTGAATTTTATGTCTTGGTTTCTTGAGACTGACTCTAGCTATAAGAAATAAGAGATTCTTTGTAATACTAGAGAAATTATGCAATCCTGTGTTTTGATAAACTTAGGTTTGATTAACTTAGGGTTAAAACCTAAGTTTTGTCAGTTCTCCATTCCACTCAGTTTTAACAGTTCCACCTCACAGATACATGTCCATTATTACTGACATAATGGTCAAATGCCATAGCCACTTGTCCTCCATGGCACTTATTTCAGAAGGCATTTCATTACAATCAACCATATGTTTGAAGTGGATTAATTTAATGGATTATGGTGCTATTGCTATTCCGTGGATTACTAGTATCTCATGATCTGATACAATCTGTAGACTAACCTAGTGAAGACTTAGTTACCATGACCGTGGAAAAAGAAAAAGTTGGAGCTCAATCATATACTATGCAAGTCCATTATATGAAGAAATCAATATGCATGAATCAAAAATCAATATATAGTACTTGCTCTGTAGCAAGAATGAATGATTCTATAAATAAAATGGCAGATGAGGAAGAATCTCTTTTTACTTTCAGAGCTATCATTTTATAAAATTTTGTTTCTTGTTTCTATAACATTAAACTCTGTTGACTTGCAGGCTTTCTTTGCTTCTCACAGGAGGAAGACAACATGAAGTGACATAATAGTTTCGTTGAATTGGAAGTTGAGATTGTCACTTTGCCAGAGTCAACACGATTTAATTCAGTCATGACACCGAATCTGTAGGCAGTGTTATCTGAGATGACTGATCCAGATTCTGATACACAAAGAGGACAGGAACCCCGGGGAATTCTCAAAGAAATCACTTAGGGCTGCTTCCTTATTCTTATAGTAAAAGTTAATTTAAAACTATCACAATGACAACAAAAGCCATAACTACTAAGGAGTTTATACCCTTCAGGAATGAAGTCATACTTTATCCCATGAAGAAAAGAACCCTGGTTATCAAAATACTGACTGAGGTGAAAGGAAACACAGAATGGTTAGTGATGAATGATACAAATATCAACTATGGCTTCAGAACCACCTACAGAAATGGTAGAAGCATTGCATATATTTGTATGTATTAAATAGTCTCTTTCCCTTTTCTCATTAATATTTTATATTTGAAAAGATCAGTTGTTAGTGTAAAATTTAGTTTTAAGTAGTGAAATATTCAGCTAGAACTCTAACTTCCAGAAGTGAATACAAACATTGGGATTTTGAATCTTCCCATTTTAGGAAGAGGTTTAGTGCATCTTTGCTTTTAAGAGAGAAGTTGCAAGCTGCAGGTATAGCTCAGTGGTAGACTGGTAGCCTAATGTGCATGAGGCCTTGAGTTTGAAAAAAAAAAAAAAAAGAGTTTCTATTTCTTAGGCAGAAATAGAAAATTGTTTTGATGCCCCATGGAAGTTCAAATGTGTGAGCGAATGTGAGTGGATGTCAAGTAGTTGAAGGATCGGAATGTGCAGGTTATTAAGTATGTGTTTTTCAGCTTCAAGCTCCACTATCTGTAGTTGGTTTTGCAATGTTGGAAATGAAACTCAGCAAACTTCAAAATGCTTGGTCATCTGAGGCCTATTGGATCCTGCAAATAAGAGCTCTTGAAGTGATTGGAAGGCTGGGGGAAAGAAAAACGAGTTTCCTTTTGTACCTGATTCAATCCTGTCAATCTTGTTGCAGCAATCATTTTTCATCCTGGCAGTAGGAAGCAGCAGTTGAACTCCTATTTGCAGTTTCTTCTGTACTTGAAACCCAACCTCAACAATAACTAAGAGACATTGCCAGGGAGTAACCCCTGCTTAGGGTCCAGAGCCCAGTTCAGCAGGGCCACTACTTTAGGACCCTAACCTTCTTACATTGACTTTCTGTTATACTAACATGTCCTATGTGAGTATTTTCGGTTTTCTAATAATTGGTTAACAAATCCTTGTATTAAATCACCTCTACTGAATTAACAGGTTCCATTTCTTCCCCCAATTGGACACTGAGTGGCTATATAGTAAGGAGGTTTTATGATGAAATGTTTTAAATTTTACTCCTGTCCATTAAAACTGGGCTAAAGAATTAACTTGTGTGTTTCCTGAATGAGTCTAATGGTCTCAATATCACTATTTTAAGCAGCTTTACTGCTATTTGTTATTAAGCAAACTTTTGCATGTGTGTTGCTTTTGCTTTGTTTGATTTTCAGGTATGTGTGTGACCACAGCTCTACTGATCTATGGTCTATGACTGGTCTGTGAGCCAAGGCCAGTTAGTTGTAGGATCATAGATGAGCACTTAAAATCCAAACAACCCGAGTTTGAATTACTTCTCTACATAATAATTCTGTAACTTTAGGGAAGTGATTTAGCCATCTGTGCTTGTCTGTAAAATGAAAGTAACGAGTGTATCTAATTCTGGAGGTTGTATGAACTATTAGATGAAGAAAATTTATTTAAATTTTTAAAAAAAGAAGAAGAAAAACACTGAGACATATACCTAGTTCTGAATAAGTGCTCCATACATTTTGCTGTTGTTACTGTGATTTGCCGTCTGCATCTGTGAATCTGGGAACTCACACTATTTTACTGCCAACATATATCAAGTAAGAGCTTGTGCGTTTCTCACTACAGTTTGAATGAGTTCATCTAACCTCTTAGCTGCAATCTGGCAAATCATCTTTCCTCGTTGAGACAAATCCATATGTGCTTAGGATAAGGTGTGCGCTGTGAGCCTTAATTAGTGTCAGCAGTTCATCCACTTTCATTCTGGGGGCGTGAACTCAACTATTTTGATTTCTTTTTGCATATGAAGCATTAGTAAATCATCAGGGAAAGCATATGAAATACATAAAGTAATTCTGGCTTTTTAAAATATCACATTTGTATTTGCCACACAAAGCCCATACCATGACCTTAGTCCATTGCTGTCAAATGACTCGTTGAAAACTAAATCTGGACTAACAGGATCAGAGGATAAGGCCAAAAGTGTGGTCTGGGATGTACAATTGTCTAATGTCACCAGCAGGACTGGTCCTCTGGAATGAGATGAAAGAGAGTATCTCCCAGGATTATCCCAATGGTATCTCTGTTTGCTTCTCCATTCTGTAACCTATAAATCCATGCCTTGTTCTCTCTCCCAAAGCTTAGAAATCAATATGATCAGCTATCTATTTTCTTTCAGGAAAATTATACTCAAAATCTAATTTCTTTTGCTTCTCTTTATTAACAAACTCTATGTGACAACTCTGTGGACATTCTTACCACAAACCTTAGATTTTTGGAACTGCAATTTCAAACAAATACCAGATACTGTTTTCAACTTCCAGATTGACAAAAATTTTACAAAGAATAAAAGCCAGAATTGTCAAGAATGTGGGAAAATTTGCTCTCTTGTACATTGCTAATAGGTATGTAGATCCATGCCAGACTTTTAAAAGTTGTCTGGCAATAATGATATTAAAATGTTCAGCTTTGAACTCCACATTTGTCCTCTTAAAAGATTACCCCCCCCCCAAAAAAAAGCACCAGTACTTAAGAAATCAATCAGAAGAACATTTGTTTCAGTACTTTTTGCTGTGCTGAAAAAGAGGAAAATATAATTTCCCAGAAATAGTATGCAAATAAAACAGAACATCTAGATTTTATAATGTTTTAAAGGTGCTTGAAAAGGATATGAAAGTGAAGAAAGTGAATTAGAAAAAAATATATATATATAGCATGATATAACATTGATGAAGAATAAGGAGGAGGAAGAAGAGGAAAGAAGAGGTGAATGTACTTTTTCCTACGTATACATAAGTCTAGATGCAGAGAAGGAAATGATGCATGTGTTTAGCAATGGGACCCAGATGGGAAGGATAACATTCTTTATAATCTTTGTATTGTTTAAAAGCCAGAATTGTCTTTTATAATTATTATAATACTTTTATAATTATTATAATTATTTTATAATTCTTTTATCATTATTATAATTCTTATTATAATAGTCATGTTTTTACTGAGAATCTTTAAATTTAACAAAACAAATAAAATGAAAAATTATCATAATAGAAAAGAGAAATAAAGTTAAGAACACTCTAAATGTCCACATCTAATTAGAAGACAACCAAAGTAGCACTGGAACCCAGGATTGGGTAATTCTGAAATTCATCATCCTGAATGTTTTACACATATTTTCTCTGGCCTTGTAAAATAATAGATTTCAAGGGAACAAGAGGAAGCAGTGCTTTTTATCTGGGAGAACATCCCCAGTCCCTTTGGAAATTAAATTGCATGGGAAGGCATTTGTTTTTTGTGGGGTTCACCATACCGATTGGTAAAAATGTAAGCAGAACAGCTTGCTGCTGCTCTCCTTTTGCAACATTTAACGAGGAGCCACTTCCAGTAGTACCCAAGAATATTAGAATAATGTAAAGTCATCATTTGGCACACATACAGAAAACCATTGCCCAGCACTGCCGAGGTAAGAGGAAAAGACATTGTTTTCTGACCCTTCACTTCATTTTTTAGGACCAGCACTTCCTTTGGGGCAAGAAAAAGAATGTGGGTTTGTAAAACAGCTCAGCAGGTAAGCCATCAGCTCAGGTATATGCAATATGTCAACTGCATCTAAAGGCACATCCCTCAACCTTCCAGTGTGACAGTTAAAAGGAATGATAACTCTGAAGTCTTGTTTATCTAGTGGCTTGTTTTTTATGCAAATGCCACCCCTCAGGGAAAGAGGAGCCCAAGCGGAATTCATAAGCAGTCCTAGACTGCTGATGAGAAAAGCAATAAGCCTCTGTGAAAAGTCCTGCATCCAACATATCCCCAGGGACCTCATCTTATGAGCATTACTATGCAATGTGAATTAAATCCGCAACACAAAACAGCTGCCTGGTGCCTTGGAGTTGATTACCATCCTCCCTGGAGGCTGAAGCTTTCTGCATCATCAACCTGGCACCACAGGATAGACCTGTAGGAACCACGTGGCCTTACTGAACTCAATGCCAGTGGAAGTTGGCAAGCCCTTTGGATGAAGGGTGAACATTAGAGCACCAGCATATTCCCTGATTATGAAAGTCAAGGCCTAAATTATCCAGAGAATGCATGGAGGTGGGAAGACATGAAGAAGGGGAGTTTGCCATAAAAGTGATTTTAAAACCACGGTAACTAAATATCAAAGCACTAAATCAAGGGTAGCAATCACAGAAACAGACACACAAAAATTGCAGGCAGGACCCTGCAACTCTTTGTGAAAGTTGCTATTCTGTGCATGCAAAATGAATGAATGAATGAATGAATGAATAAATAAATAAATAAATAAAATTGGATCCATAAGGACCAAAAGCCCTCCAGCCCAAAACTAAAGTGAAGAGATGGCATTTCATTTTTCTCTATTCCTTTAATCAAACCAATTCACTTCATCTTAGATTTATCATTTCATAAGTTGGATGTAGATATGGGATTAAAAGAGGTTTGCTAAAGGGTTTGTTACATAAAAATAAGTTTTCACAGTTTACTTTTTCCAAGTATAACCCAGAAACAGTTCCTGCTATTAGGAAACAAAATAATTGAAAGAATTAGAAAGCATACAAAATATCAAACTCAGCTAAATATCTGGCACACTTAATGAGAATTTTTAAAAATGTCTTTGCTTTTGTCTTTAGGGTGAAAATCTAAATGTCAACAAATGAGTGTTACTGTCAGGGACTGAATAATTAACTCTCAGCTCAATGTCATTTTTCATCAGTACCTATAGCCTTGTGGAACTAGAGATAATTTTCATTAAGAACTTTCTCTTTCCCCAAATAACTCCTGCTCAGAGAATTAACAGCACATTGACATCTCCCTTTTCATGTTATTGTTTTGATTTGATTGTAAGACCTCATCCAAACTGCCACAGGGAGAATGCAACTGTGTGTGCTTCTCTTCTTGTCCTTCTCCTTTCCTTTCCTCTTCTTTGCTTGTGTGAGGGCACAGATTCATCCCAAGCCACACGAATGAATAATGACAGAAATGAAAATAAAAATGATTTCTTGAGTTTTTAAATGGGAGCTTTTAGGTCACAGTGAGTTCTGATTCCCCTCCCTCCCTCCCTCCACCTGGAGACCTTCACTGATTGTGTCCCGGGGTTGACCAGATGGGTGATCAATATAGACACCAAATGCCAGAGGAGCCACAATGCTACAACAGGGAAAAAAAAAAAAAAAAAAAAAAAAAAAAAACCACCCTGAAGCCCACTAGTAAACTGGACTTTTGGCAATGGGGGAAAACAACAACAACAACAACTACTCATCCCAGAGCAGACTTTATCTGGAACAGTGTTTGTCTTGCAACCCAGAGACAATAGGGAGGAAGCTGCTTCTAAGAGGGACCAAAAGACAAGCTGGGGAAAGAGACTCCCTCTGTGTTCTCAGGATAGCAAGGCAAACAAAGCTTCTGACTGTCCCTCTCTGCTTGTGTTGCAAAGTGGTCAGCAGGATTATCTATCTGTGAGTTCAAATAACACCTTCTCCTCAGGGGTGCAGGCCTGGCCACAGGCAGGTGTAATAACACTGAAGAGGCCCTTCAAGCTGGCTGTCTGCCCAGCAGAGATGCAAACAGAAAGGCTGATAGGCACAGGGCACAAAGCTCAGACACCAGACTGAAAGCTGCATTTGTTTGTGAAGTTTTCTTTATCTCAGGGTCAAAACTCCTAGGGTAAAAATGGGAAGAAAAAAAAAAAAGTTCAAACTGTTGCCTTTGTCTATATAAGGTGATCTCTACCTTTTCAAGTGCAACAATTTCTTCCTAAAATTAAAAGAAAATTGTGAATCTTCCTGTGGTGCCAGTAGTTATAATTTATATTCCTTAATTGAGAGTATACATAGTGATCAAATGGCTACACAAATTAAAAAATATTTTGAAATTAATGTTTATGAAGCTCATCACAATTTGTGAGAAACTATACAATGTGATAAACATTTGATTAAATGGCACAGTTTTGATGTTAGATATTTATTCAGACAATAGAAAGTTTTTCTCAGGTCTGTTTTAATTAAAAAAGAATAAACAAGCCTATATAGGAGGAAACTTTTAATTTTTCTTCATCATTCTTTCCTGCATTCTTTATCTTTGGTGCCAGTCCCTGCTGTCGCAGGATAAAGGTCATCATGTTGGAGGTGAGGCAGGATCAGAAGGAGTAGATTTAGAATTGACCACAGCTATCAAAGTCTCTGGTTCTAGGTACTTTAATATTTCATAATGGAAATATTCTATTTGCCAAAGCAGGGCAAACAAAAATTATCCACATGTAGACATCCCTCAGTTTCAATAACTAAATACTTATCCGTCTTGTTATCTCTCATCAGACCCTATTTTTGTCTCACTATTAAGACAGATCCCAGTGTATATTCTGTTAGGAAATACTTTTATATAGCATTTCTATTGTTGATGCTATTTTGTTTATTGAAGGTTCATACAAATACATGTCATTATTATGCCTCACCAAATTAACAATTTCCTATGATGATTTAATACATACTCTATACATGAATTCACCCAATTCTCTTAGAGATGATGTTTATATTTGTTAAATTCAGGATCCAAACAAAACTCATATATCACATTTGGTTGTCTCTTGAGTTTTGTTTTTTGTTTGTTTGTTTGTTTGTTTTCATGTCTAACAATTCTTATTTCCAAGTCATATATTGTTAAAAAAAAAAAAAAAAAAACAGGTAATTTGACTTGGAGCATTAATCATTTTCTGGATGTGGCTAATTGCTTCCTTTTGGTAACATTGACTTGTTCCTCTTTTCCAGTGACTTCTGTAAACTAGCAGTAGATAAAAGAATGAATAAATTGCATTCTGATTTCCTTTGCAAACACAGGTGTACTTCTATTTATGTCACCTCAGGAAGCATGTATAAGTAGTGGATCCATGTTTTATACATATCAAGATTAAGTCTTAGATTTCAGAAAGTAATAAGACAAGAATGATGGAAAGAACATGAACGAAAAAGAATGTATAGGTAGTGATGTTTTATCTGGAGATAAAAAGGGGATGTTAACAGAGGAAGTTAGGGTTCCATGAACCGGAGAGAGCTGATTGGAACTTGTCCCCTCTTCCGGCTGAAGTAATAACAGTTACAGTCATAAAAGCCATGTTCAAGTCTATTGAGATCTTAAGGGTAAAGGAGGTTTATACCATATTTTCCATGCTGAATTCTAAGAAGGAATATCATCCTAGAGAAAACTTCCATCAGAGGGCAAGAAACCTTCCAGGGCTCTGTAGCCACTCTTCAGACCAGCCCAAAGTTCAGCCAATCAGGGTACAGAACCTGGCAAAGAGAAGCTGAGCACTGAAAGCAGCAGCTAGAGGTCTGCTGGAACTGTCAGTTTGAGCCAAGCACTGGAAGACAAAAGCACAGAAATCTCAGGAGGTGTTCACATGGAAGACTGGTAATAGCCTGGAACCACAACTCTCTAATCTTACTACTTGGCAGACAGACAGTGCATATCTGCTCCCAATGAGAAGCATCATATTTGCCCAAACACAAACTGATACCAGTAAGCAGTCAGTTTCCTGATTTTTCCAATAGGATAATTTTTTAAAAATCAACTTTGACTAACTGAAACATATAAATGTAAAACTTTATGGACATAGGAGAAAACCCCAGATATCCATTTATAATAATAATTCACTAATTTACACATGTCCATTGACAATTAAATGCAGTACTTTCTCCATTCTAACATTTCAAAAAACTGTTCACATTCTTAATATGCACTGTGACACAGTGATGGACTGCAATGACCCACCAATATTTTTTTTTGAAGCATATCACATTTCGTTTCCATCTAAGTTGTTTGAAATGAAAACGGTTTGAATCTTGCACAACAAAACTGTGTTACTGGAGATCATATTCCAAGCCCCTACTGCAAAACTTTAGAATTATACTTTTATTCTGTTCTGCAGCTGGTATGATTTTCTGGTCTCTTTAATATAACCATTTACGTATCTTGCTTCTTGAATATATTTTAAAGCTTACTTATTATAACTACTAACTTACAATTATAAGGCAATAGCCCCAAGAAATTAACATAAATTTGTGTTAATTTGCCTTTTTTTTTAAAGCTTTGTCAGGTGACCTCCATATGTATCCCAAATTGCTATTTTCAGGCTTATGTGTCTTCCCTAACTTCAGTGCTATGCTATTCAAGATGGGAATGGGGTGGGCGGGGGGGAGTACTCTTCACAGTAGGAGAGAATTTGTGAGAGATGCAAAATAGGATAAGTCTCTTTTTCTAGTATAATTTTGTAGGAAATTTTGCCATGTAAATGATGCCTTCTCCCTACTAGTCATATATAAAAATAAACCTAGGAAATGGGAAAACAGAAAATAATAAATTCAAGTAAGTTTTAAATCTGGATAATTGAGAAGGAATCACTAATATTTCTTGGAAGTAACTAAATAATATTTTGCTATTAGGCAGAATGGAGGCTCTAAACAGAAATTAAGATACTACAGGAAAATAAGTTACATTTTTTCACAAATGAACGTATGATTGTAAAATCTGGAACTATTTATAGTGGGGTGATTATAATAGAAGAATTAATGAAATTTAATTTAGTATAATGAAGATACACTGAGTTCTTAAATTGCAGATATTGAGCTTGGCACCAAATGCACAAGAGTAGTAAGATAAATTAAGCTCTTGTAAAACTCTCCCTCATTAAGTTTTCAGTATTCCAATCATACTCTATCTTTCCTGACACCATCTTAATATCAGACCCTGATTGTGGATGTGTGCACCAGCAGATTTCAGGATTATTTTCAAAAGCCTCAGTGTCCACCCCTCTTAGTCCCATTGGGCTGTTATTCATTAAAACCTCTGCTGACTGGATAGAGAGAGTAATTGATTACATTAAAACTTTATCTTAATAAGTTAAATCATCAGCTCATTAACCACACTTATTGGAGATATTACTACCATGGCAGGTAATATAATGAAGTACAATGGAGATGCTGCTAAAAAGTTAGGTAGTATATTAGCAAGGTCTCCGTCTGTTCTTCATAAATTCAAGTTACTAACACTTAAAGAATTGAGAGGACAGAGTAATGAAGGGAAGCACTGAGCTCAATGCCTGCCTTCACAAGGCCTAAGTGGTGACGTGTTGGTCTTGAAAATGCTATCATCCAGAGAACAGAGCTGTTAGTGCTATTGCTCAAGTTGCAATTCTGTCATCTGCAGATAGTTTTATGAATCTGGGATCATGGATGCATTGTTCATGCTGGGATCTATTTTATTTCTCTCTGGCATTTGGATCAGTTAATCAAACTTCCTAATTTCAGTTTTCCATATCAACTGGTATCATTGTACCAAATCCATCTTTGCTTTGAATAATAATTTGAAGCTTAGTAAATGTATTTCATCTGTAGTTCAAGGCAGTGCATTTATTGCTGGAATGTGAGCTCAGTGTTTTGATTCTTGAGCATACGTGGAATTGGGACTCAATTGGGAAGACTAAATAAAAATATATCTAACTTCAGCTTCTGATAATTCTAATATTTTTTAAAGAGCAACAATTACCTTAAAATTATAATCATGCAAAGGTTTGTAGTAGAGAAAACAGTGGATTTTAGTTAAGTTCAACAAACTTGTCTTGAGTGCCAGAAACTGCTCTGGATACTGAGTATAAAGATAGAGAGAAGAAAGGAAGTCTACAGGTAAGAAAAAAAAAATTCTTAACACCTTCTCCCAGGAACAATGCTTTTTCAATGATGTATGATTTCCCTGTCCCCACCTACCTACCCTCAAGCCCAGGTACAAATACATTTTTTCTTCAGAATTGCTTTCAGAACTCTAATTGTTTTTCATGGCCTAAATCTTCTGTTTTAGCCATCTACATCAAAGATTCAATAAAAATTTATTAATAAAAACTGAATTTTAAGTAACTAAATAGTCAATGCATGAGATAAGCCATGTAAGGTCTATAGAGATAATATTGTTAAAAGATAATGCTACATGGTTATTTATATTTTGCAAAGATAATTTGTAAGATGCCAGTTTAAAATTATGATAACTTTGCAGAGACATTAACTCGGAAGTAAAATAGCAAGAAAAGTGGTAAGAGAAGAAAACAGATGAAGGAGATAGATATTCTAAAATAAGGTCTTGTTTGGAAGGAGTAAGGAAAAAGGAATATTCTATTTTCTGAAAAATTGCCCCTGCTGCTCAGTCTTCCTTTGTCATTTAATCCCCAAAGCATTGGTATAGACTAGATATTGTCAACTTTTAGAGAAGATGAAGTTGAGACCCAGGAAATGTATATGACTTAATCAAAGTCACTTAAATAGTAAATGGAAGAGACAGAGTTTTGATCCACATCCACCTGCTTCTTAGACATAGTCTCTTTGCACTATTGAGCGATTATAAAAATTTCAGTATTTAACTGTTACATATTTTATTATGGGGAGCTATTTTAAAACTGCTTAATTGTTTTGAAAGTAGTGCTACCATGCATAATAGTCATTTGCAATTATCAGGCAAGGAATGTTAGTCCAAACTGGGTCTCACCAGAGAACTCTTTGGATTAACTTGAAATCATCCTTCTATCCTCAGACATTGCAAATAACAAGAAGAACATTGTGTGTGATTGCATTTGCACTTCTGAGAAGATGTCAAAAATGTATAGAAAAGTAAAGCTCAGGGAAGAGATGCGTCCATCAATCAAGTAAATATAAAAGCCTTTGACATAAAAGCTCACTATTTGCCAAGTACTAGGCCAGGCTCAGGATCATACTATCAGAATCTTCCATCCCCCCAAAAAAACCAAAAACAAAAAACAAACAAAAAAAAAAAAAAGATGAGAGTGCTGCAAGTTAAGACTAGGAATTCAGAATCACAATATGAGGATAAATTCTTGAAGTTTGAAAGAAAAAGTGGTTGTAATAAGGAAATATTATGTCAGAAGTGGGGAAGTAAATTTATATGCTGGTATCTGAGAGTTAGTACAAAATCAACACAATGAAGCATTTTAAATGTCAGGAAAGTTTATGAGTGATAGAAAACTATCAAAAGAAATTACCTTTGTGGCAGGACACTTGACTCTGAAGTTAATAACAGGAAGGAAAGATTTCACTTCTCTAATGCTGCTTCCAACTACAGATAAAATCTAGACTCCATTTACAATGGCATTACCCTGATATGTTACTCCTACATTTTCATTTATTTGGTCAATCATTTATTGAGCATCTACCTTGTGCCATTCATTCATGGATGCCACAGGTGTAGATGAAGCATCTGTTTGCATTTATATATTAAGCCAACGGGGGCACAGACAGTTCCAGGACATTGTCCTATTGTGGCATGTAGACACTTATCTACTAGCCACACTAGCCATTATTTACTGAAAATGATGAAAGGGGCTACAAAGAAGAATTAGGTCCTAAGAGAATACTCCTGTGCGTCCTGATCTTTCCTTCCCAAGAAGTCAGGAATCCCTGAGAAAGTGAAGCTAAAATCCAAATTAACCAGGCAAATGAGTTATGAATGGGAAGGACACGGAGCATTCCAACTGGCAAGTTGCCACATGAAGACCTTTATGAACAAAGCGTGCATGCAAAGAGGCAAAGGACAGTGGGATTTGAGTTTGAATGGATTAGGATGCATCCCCTAGGCCACAGGAAGTAGTTTGGAATTCATGCCTTGAGCAGTAGGAAGCCATCACACTAACCTGACTTACACAGACACACAGGTGTTCATTCCCATATTCCTTGATAAGGAACGTGGGAGGAAACCATAGAAAAAGAGACTGACATGGATGAGGGACAATGAGACTCAATATTTTATTTAAGCAGCATAGCAAAACATTTCCCCTGACACAGATGAAAAAAACTGAGTTTCAGTGACTTCTCCGAGATCAGTTTCTACACCAGTGGTAAGACTTCACTTCATGCTTTGCCCTCTTTCTCTGTGAGTCTCATTCTTGCACCCATTCCTTCTCATGAAGAATTTCTGCCTCCTCTCCTCTCACTTTCTCCTCCTGTCAAATCATGGTCTTCATCCACCCTCACAGTAGCCACATTCCTCACGAAAGAAAGGCACTTGGTCTACATTGTTCACTCTCCTTTCCCCAGGACTGAGACGATTCCCTGATACCTGTCACAGGTTCAATAAGTATTGTTGAGTGAATTCCAACTTTCTTTACCATCTGCTCTTCTCTGCTCCCCTGGGCATTATTTGACACTTCTATGCTGATGATTTACAGACACACATTTTTAGCTCTAGCCTCTAACTGGACTTGCACATTGGTGTTCCTGGACATCTTTTAATATCTTGCCAGTGCTTCAAGTTTAATATATTCCTCTACTTGCTCCAACACCTTTTTCCAGCCTTTCCTAATTTATTAAAAAGGTGAACCACCTTTTTCCTCAGAAATTTAGTCCAAAGCTGTCATTTTCTTAGCCTTTTGATTATTCACATACAAAGAACTCAGAAGTTAGATGGAGCCTCCTTGCAGCTGGTATATGGAGTTTAACATAATCTGAACTCTTTTCTACCAACTCAGAGAGAAATATCTCCCATTTCTGTTCTAATTGCAGAGCATGTTTCCTCAGGTCTTCCTAACTCTGTTTTTTATCTTGCCTATATCATCTTGATTTTATCCTCCACTGGTCCCACCACCACCCACCCCAAAATACCTGTTCAAACCAACAATCTTATGAATTCAACTTTCCCGAGGACTTGAAAGTGTTACATGGGTGAGAATATGTGTCAGTTGTCCTTTCATTTGCTACAATAAATACCCCAAAGCATCAATTCATAAAGAGAAAAGATTCATTTGGGCTCATATTTTTGGAAGTTCCAGTCCCAAACTGTGACCCTGATGCTTTGGGCCTGTCCTGAGGTACCCTATCCTGGTGACAGCATGCATTGGAACAAATTCTTGCTTCATGGCCAGGAAGCCAAAAAGAAAGAATAGGGGTTTGGACCCAACATTCTCCTCAAAAGCACAACTCCAGTGATCTACAGAACTCCCATCAGGCCCTACCTTTTAAAACCTTCTACCACTTCCCCAAAGTGATGCACTGAGGATTGAGGCTTTTCCACATGGACCTTGAGGAGACATTCAAGATCCAACTATAGCAGATCATATTCAGCACCAAACAACATTCATCCAACACCCATTGGCATTCTTCCTTTCGAACGGGCCCTTTCCAGAACCCACATGCTGTGCTTGGTGACTTTTCCTCCATAATGATCATCCGTACCCCACACAGATTCCTCCTAATGCTGCTTCTTATTGAGTAGTCTCAGCCAGTCAGTGTGCCTTCTCTGGATTCCTGGAATCCCAATGAATGATTTTTCTATTTGTTACAACTACTTGGTCACCATTTCCTGCTTATTCCTCCTTTATATTAATTTCACATTTCCATCTATGCCATTACTACTGCTGTCCCACTATGGGCCCTCAGAGAATCTCTTTCTGAAATCTTTCATTACTTTAACTCAGTCCTCAGATTCTATGCCCTTCCTAAAGTAAGTCTGATTACACCACCTGCAAATCCAAACTCATTGGCATAATATGTGAGCCCTGCCACAGATTGACATCATCTAATATTTCATATATTGAGTCTACATTTCTACTGTTGACACAGCAAGCAAAATATTGGTCATTCAAACCCATAGCCATGCTTCTTAAAATTCACTCTTTCTTATTCTTTTCTCTCTTTTAAAGATGTAACCCTTTCTTTGATTCATAACCACTTATTTATGGCCTTTGAAAATGCTTTTCACTCTTTCATTATAATTATGCTAAATCCATCCTACCTGGGTTCACATTTTTTTTATCATCTGCACTTTGTAACATCCCTATTATCCTACTCTTAACAACTCCCTGAAAGTACAATTTACACTTTGCATTTCTTTACACTATATTTTAAGAACTGCAAAGTCAGGAAGGGTATTTTACTGCATCTTAAAAAAAAAAAAATCCCTGTGGCCCTTTACAGACACTAGGAATTCAATTACTTTCAATATGATTTGACAAAAATATACAGGAGATAATTCCTGAGTTCTAATGGCTGTTGTAGAAATCATTCCAGCTCAACCACTTACTTTTAAAAGTAGAATTGTTCTCAGTACAATCAACTTCAAAGGTTAATTTGATGTGAATTTTGTTGTCATCCCTCTCTCTCCACATCTGAGCAGGACACTCAGCAGGGGAGAGTCTGTCAGGGCAGAAGGGCTTGCAAAGCTTCAGTGAAAATGTCACATAGACCTCTCACTGGTTGCAGAATTCTACCTGAATGGCTAATCTGTAGCTCAGCCAATAATCTGCAAGTATGAAGATAGCTGCTGGCAAAATTACAATTCACCACACAAAAGTATAAATAGAAATACCCCTGGAACAAGTGAGCAGCTTGCATTTGTTTCCAGTGGTGGACAGCCATACTTCTCCTTGACAGAATCATGTTCACTGTACCCAATTTACTCCTGGTTCCCCATTGACAAGCATACTGTGTGTATCATATATTCCCTGCTCATTGAATCACATTTAAATTTTCAATTTCCTCTAAAACCTCATTTACAGCCCAAACTTACAACTAACTGGATATATTTTGCTCATCTCGTCCTGACCCCTGTGGCTTTCTGATTTCACATTCAGTGTGGGTTAGGTGGATGATGAGCATATTTCAGAGGCCTGTCTTTGAGATTTTTTAATTTTCCTCACTCTGAATATAGATATCTACTACACAAGAGAGAGTGGTTTGGTTTATCTAAACACTTTTTGTCTAAAAACTTTTTTCCCCATTTTACCTGTCTAACTAGTGTATTTCTCTTGACACTAAAGTTTTTAATATATTTTGAACCACTTATTTATCCTTGATTTCTGAAAGTCCTGGGTTTCCTTATTTTTTGACTGGGTGTTCTCAAGGTGGAAAGAATACATATAAATTTGCAAAGAGACATTGTATCCATTTGGATTGTTACTAACTTACCTTTATATCTTTATCACATTAAAATTTAATACTAAATTATTTTATCTTATATGAATATAAACTTTCAAATCTATGCATATTTTACTTTATTCATTGAGGTCCTACATGAAAATGTGAAATCCAAAACTCTTTCAAAAGTCAAAACTTTTTGAGTACTGATAATGCCACAAGTTTAATGGTTTAACATATAAAACTTTGTTAATGGCACAGAATTATTTAAAATATTATATTTAATCACCTTCAGGCTATGTGTATATGAAGTATATCTGAAATAAAAATAAATTTTGTGTTAAGTCTTGAGTCTCATCCATGAAATTATATCTCATTACATATATGAAAATATTTCCAAATCTGAAAAAAAATATGTGAAATCTGAAACTTCTGGTTCCAAGCATTTTGGATAAGAAATATTCAACCTGTACCACATTTACTCTAGTAATTTATCTGTCTTTTACTCTGAGGGATATAATTGGTTGACTGCAGGGGGGTGCATGAGAATTTGGGTTCTGCTATCTCTTCAGCCATCTGCATTAACAGATGTGGTTCTCATTCTGATATATTAAAGGAAAACAACACTCCAGAATAGCATATTAAACAACAGCAAAAATAAAGTTTACACTTTCTTCCTCAAGGTACTTGATGCTAAAGGAAAAGACAGCTTTAAGACAGGTAATTCATTCTATGAGTAATGGATACAGGATCAGAGAAGAGGAAGAATATTTGCAAGGTACTAAAATTGGTGTTCCATGTAGTATATCATTCCTCTCAAGTTCCATATTTGAAATATAAGTGGTAAAAGAAGCATGAGTTTAAACTCATTGGCAGTATCTTTTCATATGAAAAGATATACATTGTGGACCTGAGTTTTCTTTGACCCCATGTCAAAAGAGTACTTTGGCAAAAAAAGAATAGGATAGTACCCGAATGGTTTAAAGGGTGAGAAATTACTATTTCTCTAATATTCCATAATTGGCAGGCATCATAGTTACATGAGTTTGGGCTTCAGGAAGATTAGCCCAGTAAATGTTAGATTGTGGGAATAGAAGGCTCCCTCTACCTGAGCTATAATCCTTGAGAGAGAACTTTCTTCAACTCCTTCAACACTGAACATCCTTTGGTCTGTATACCAATGTGTAACTCACAAACACTTCACCAGATTCACCTTGGAAATTTCTTAAACATGCACATTCCTAAATTCTGTGGTATGCACACTGTAGAACAGTGTGTTCCCCAAAATTTGAGATCCTTCAGTTGAAACTTAATACTAATTTTTTCCTAACCCCCCCCCCCCTTTTTTTTTGGTGGGGGAAGTACCAGAGATTGAATTAAGAATCTCTCACCCAATGAGCCACATCCCCAACCCTATTTTGTATTTATTTAGAGACAGGGTCTCACAGAGTTGCTTAGCACCTCATTTTTGCTGAGGCTGGCTTTGAACTCACAATCCTCCTGCCTCAGCATCCTGAACCAGTAGGATTATAGGCCTGTACCACTGTGCCAACTTTTCCTAACCTTGTAATGTATGAATGAAGGTGTGCATCTGTTTCAAGCAATTGATCTGAATCTTCAAAGGGTTCTACCACCACAATACTTGGCCCATTCCACACCCAAATGTCATATATTCTTTCTTTCATCTGTTCTTATTCAAAGTTGTTTTCATTTCATTCATTCTTCTGTCCTCAATGGTCATAAAATAATTGAACTATACGTTCTGCATAATAAATATCCCTTTCTGTACCAGAAATTTCTTTATACATTCTGGTTGAGGCCATATAGTATGGGGAAGAACAAGCCATCTTGAGGAAATCTCACATTGAGACCAGATTGCATGTTGAAATTTTCACTCCCATGCCAGGTTACAGGTGCTCTAGAAGTGAAAAGTGGAGTTCATGGCATTGCTCCATTGATCCCTGTTCACTCTACATATCTATGAGCATTTGAAAATATCCCTCCAAGTCTCTCAACACTAAAGTTGAAAGGAAAACAGTAAAAAGAATGTATGAAATAAACCAAGGACATTTTAGATACTTATATGTTAGACTGTTCAATGGAAGACATTTCAATAGGATCATAATTTTTAAAAAATAATATGATGCACAATTTCTTTCTATTGTTAGTACATTGAACAACCAAATAATTCTTGTGGAAGTCAAGACATGTTCATCTTACACACACATGGGGATCTTGCCAAAAAAACATTAAATTAGCTGCCAGCAAAGATAGAAAGTAAAATAAAGTCCAAAAGACACCCCAGGATTTTACTGAGAGATGGTTTCAGTTTCCAGAGTGAAACAATGTGGTTATCCATGTGGAAAAGGGATGAATCTTAAATATCACTTTACATCAATCACAGATAACATCCTGCAGGATTATAAAATTAAATGTGAAAGTTAAAAAAAAATATTAAAAATCTTTGGCAAACATTTATCTCTCAGAAGAGAAAAATTACAAAATTAAAGAACTGAAAAATCCTAATAAAATGAAGACAAACTACAAAATTAATACAAAGAGCAAAATAAGAAAAGATAAAAGTGTCAAAATTAATAAATTAAAAAACACATTAGAGAAGACCAAGTCTAAAAGTTAATCATTGAAAAAAAATAATTTTTGAGCCATAATTATGAAGAAAAATATAGATGAGACAGAAACAAAGAGGTATTCCTCAAAGAATATTAGAAATAGAAAAAAGCTACAAATATGCAAGAGATTAAAAAATAAATGAGAATTATTATGAACAATATCATACCAAAAAATGCAAACTGCTTATGTGAAATCAAGTAATTCCTAGGAAAAAATGAATTATCTACTAGAATACAAAGATCTAGAGAGGTTTTGTTCATAAATTCTATCACACAATGCAGAAACATTTGAATACTGTCTTATGATTAAGGAATAGATAATTCAAAAACTGAATAAATTTCATTACAAGAATAAAAATGTAGAGATAAATGAGAATAGCAATATGAAATATCAAAATCTCTGGGACACTATGAAGGTAGTGTTAAAAGGAAAGTTTATTGCATTGAGCTCATTCATTAAAAGTATAGAAAGTTAAACAAAAAGAATAGAAAGTTAATGAATAAATGATCTAACATTATATCTCAAAGCCTTAGAAAAAGAAGAACAAATCAACACCAAAAGCAGAGAAGACAGGAAATAATTAAAATCAGAGCTGAATTCACTGAAATAGAAACAAAAGAAACAATTCAAAAATTTGACAAAACAAAGAGTTGGATTTTTGAAAAAACTAAATAAAATTGACAAACCCTTACTCATGCTAACCAAGAGAGAGAAAACTCAAATTACTAAAATTCATCATGAAAAAGGAACTATCACAACAAACACTACTGGAATACAGAAGATAATCAGAAACTACTTTGAAAATTTATATTCCAATAAAATAGAAAATCTTGAACACATTGACAAATTTCTAGAAACATATGACTTACTCAAACTGTATCAGGTGGGCATACAGGATTTAAATAGATCAATTTCAAACAATGAAATAGAAGACACCATAAAAGCCTACCAATAAAGAAAAGCTCAGGACCAGACAGATTCTCAGCTGAGTTCTACAAGATCTTCAAAGAAAAATTAACACCAATACTCTCAAATTATTCTATGAACTAGAAAAAGAGGGAACCCTTCCAAACTTATTCTATGAAGCTAGTATCACAATGATGCCCCCAAAAAACAAACAAACAAAACAAAGAAACATCCAAGAAAGAAAACTTCAGACCAATATCCCTGTTGAACATAAAAGCAACAATTCTCAATAAAATTCTGGCAAATTGTATACAAAAACATATTTTTAAAAAGTGCACCATGATCAAGTGGGGTTCATCCCAGGGATGCAAGTTTGGTTCAACATACAGAAATCAATAAACATAGCTCATATCAATGGACTTAAAGACAAGAATCATATGATTATTTCAATAGATGCAGAAAAAGCATTTGGCAAAATACAGTCACTCTTCATGCTAAAAACACTAGGAACAATAGGAACATACCCAACATTATAAATGCTATATATGCTAAACCCAAGGCCAACATCATTCTAAATGGAGAATAATTGAAAGAATTCTTTCTAAGAACTGGAACAAGACAGGGATGCCCTCTTTTACCACTTTTATTTAATATTGTCCTTGAAAATTTAGCCAGAGCAATTATAAGAAAGAATTAAAGAGACACAAATAGGAAAAAAAAAAAAAAACTCAAACTATCACTATTTGCTGAAAACACAATTCCCTTATTTAGAAGATCCAAAAAATTCCACCAGAAAATGTCTAAAACTAATACATGAATTCAGCAAGGGAACAATATATCAATTGCATTCCTTTAAATCAGTGGTAAATCCACGAAAAAAATAAATTAGAAAATCTACTCCACTCACAATAACCTAAAAAAAAATAAAATACTTAAAAATCAATGTAACAAAAAAAGGTGAAAGTCTTCTACAGTAAAAACTACAGAACCCTAAAATATGAAATTGAAGAAGACCTTAGAAGATAGAAAGATCTCCCATACCCTTGGAGAGACAGAGCTAATATTTTCAAAACAGTCACATTACCAAAAGCATTATACAAATTTAATGCAATTCCTATTAAAATTCCAATGGCATTCTTCATAAAACTTGAAAAGACAATCATGAAATTCATTTGGAAAAATAAGAGACTGAAAGTAGCCAAAGCAATACTTAGCAATAAAAGTGAAGCAGGAGGCATCACAATACCAGACCTTAAATTATACTTATAGAACCATAGTAACAAAACAACATGGTATAGTAACAAAACAGACATGTAAACCAATGGTACAGAAGACACAAAAACAAACCCACATAAATACAGTTATTCATACTAGACAAAGGTGCCAAAAACATTCATCGGAGAAAAGATAGCCTCTTCAACAAATGGTGCTGGGAGGGCTGGGGTTGTGGCTCAGTGGTAGAGCGCTCACCTGGCATATGCAGGGCCCTGGGTTCGATCCTCAGCACCCCATATGAATAGATAAAATAGTTATTGTGTCTAACTACAACTAAATAAATAAATAAATAATTTTTAAAAATTGTGCTGGGAAAACTGAAAAATCCATATTAGTAAGATGAAATTATACCCCTATCTCTCACTCTGCATGAAACTCAACTCAAAGACTTGTGTTGAGAGCCACAGCCGAAGGGGCCCCAGCAAACTTCCAGCTGCCAGCAAACTTCCAGCTGCCGGCTGATGATTGGCTCACAGCGGCCCCAGCAACATCTAGCTGATTGGCTCCTCGGCCCCAGCAACATCTAGCTGATTGGCTCCTCTGCGGTGATGCTCATTGGGCTGTTTCCCTGCCCTTTCAGACCACGGAGCTGCTCATTGGGGGACTTTTTTGGCTCCGCCCACGTGACCCAGCCAATTGGCCTCAAGAGCAGGAGGATTGTGGGAGGTGGAGAGAAGCTTGGGTGGGAGAGAGAGGCTTGTGGAAAGCGGTGGTGGCAGTTGAGGCTCTGAGGGTTTTTCCTGAGAGGCTGTTTTGTTTGGCGTGTGGTTCTAAAAATAAAGTTAGCTTCTTTTGACAAGTGGCTCCTGATTGTGCCCAGCCAGACTGCGGCAGACTTGGGTGCTAGAACACAGACCCTGAGCCTACTAGAAGTAAAAGTAGGCCCAAATCTTCACCATGTTGGCTTAGAAACTGACTCCCTTAACAAGACTTCTAATGTGCAAGAAGTAAAATCAAGAATCAATGAATAGAATGGATTCAAACTCAAAAGCTTCTTCTCTGCAAAGGAAACAATCAAGATTGTGAAAAGAGAGCCTACAGAATGGGAGAAAATATTTACCACATGTTCCTCAGATAAAGCATTCATCTCCAAGATATATAAAGAACTCAAAAAACTTAACACCAAAAATCAAATGCCCCAATCAATAAATGGGCTAAGGATCTGAACAGATACTTCACAGACGAAGAAACACAATGAATCAACAAATATATGAAAAAATGTTCAACATTTCTACCAACTAGATAAATGCAGATCAAAACTACACTGAGATTCCATCTCATTCCTGTCAGAACGGCAATCATCAAGAATACAAGCATCAACAAATGTTGGCAAGGATGTAGGGAAAAGGGAACGCTCAAACATTGATGATGGGGTTGCAAATTGGTGCGACCACTCTGGAAAGTAATATGGAGATGCCTCAGAAATCTTGGAATGGAACCACCATTTGACCTAGTTATCCCACTAAGTATATACCCAGAGGACTTAAAAGCAGCATACTGCAGTAATGCAACTACATCAAGGGTTATAACAGCTCGATTCACAATAGCTAAGCTATGGAACCAATCTAGGTGCCCTTCAACGGAAAAATGGGTAAAGAAACTGGTACACATACAAATGGAATATTATCCAGCCTTAAACAAGAGTGAAATTATGGTATTTTCTGGTAAATGGATGAAACTTGAGAATATCATGCTAAGCAAAATAAGCCAATCACAGAGAATCAAAGGCTGAATGTTTTTTCTGATATGTGGATGCTAATTCACAGTAAGTAGGGGGTGTGGCTAGGGAAGAATAGAGATACTTTGGATTAGACAGAGGGGAGTGAAGGGAGAGGAGGGATTATAGGGTGGGAAGGACAGTGGAATGAATCCGATATTATTACCCTATGTGCCTATATGATTATGGGACTGGTGTAATTCTACATTGTGTACAATCAGAAGAATGAGACGTTATACTCCATTTATGTATTATATGTCAAAATGCATTCTACAGTCATGTAGTTTGAACAAATTTTAAAAAGAAAAATGACAGCAATGATGGTACATGCCTATAATTCCAGCAACTCAGAGACTGAGGCAGGAGGGTTGCAGGTTTTAGGTCAGCTAAGCAACTTAGTTGAAACCCCAAGCAATTTAGCAAGACTCTGTTCTCATAATTAAAAAAAAAAAAAAAAAAAAAAGCACTGAGGATGTAACTCAGTGGTAAAGCACCCCTGGGTTTAATTCCCAGTACCCCCCGTAATAATGCATTTAATTCACCTAACCTAATAAACATCATAGCTTAGATTAGCCTACTGTACAGAAGACTTAAATTAGACTACAACCAGGCAAAAGCATCTAATGAAAAGCCTATTTTATGACAAAAAACAATAAACGTCATAAGAGGTAAAATAGTCCTGTGATAATTTTATAAGTCAAATTTATCTTAGATAATGAGTCAAAGACATTTTAAGAATTGAATACTACTGGCCAGGCTCATTCCTGAAGATAGACATAAAATTTTCAAACAAAACATTAGTAAATAAAAATGCAGAGGTTATTTCTACGGTCTTAAAAAATTCAAAATATATCTAAGTTGATTTAGTCCATAAATGTAATTTGGTTTAGTTATTAGAAAGTACATGAGAGTAATTTTTCATATTAACATATTAAAAGATGAAATCACATAGTTAGCTAAGTAGATGTAGAAAAAAAAAATAAGAATAGAAGGTAGCTACTTCCTTAAATTACCAAAAGAGAAATTGACAGGGCTTTTCAGTATACTTGGTTGCCCCAGCACAGAGCCAGGTGGCCACTGGGGTCTCCATTGCAACTAGATGTGACCACAAGGCAGAATTCTGACCATCAGAATGCAAGAGAAAGTGATATGCACTATTATTTCCATAAAAATCTCCTTCATGATTTATGCACTCACTTCGCCTTCTGCCTACCTCCTTGACTAAACTCTGAGGGTTGAGTCGTGAACTTGAAGTTATTGAGTGACTATATATAACAAGATGTTCACCACCATAACCAATACTGGCTGCAATAAACTCAATAAATAAATTTTGAAGAGTTAAATATTTTGGCTGTTTTAGCAAGTACAGTAATATTAACTGATACACTTGATAAAAAATATTAACCAACAGTTCACAAAGAATATCCTACTGCATGTAAATATTGGAGGTTATGGTCAGCACAGTAGAACAAGAAAAAGAAATTCAGAGATTAGAAAAAAATTGTATTGCTTTTAGCACAGAATATATGATTCTGTACATAATAAATCCAATCAACTTCACCGACGTCCAGAATACAAAAGAAAAAAATACTATGGCCTCCCCACAAGTATACAAAAAGACATTCAAAGTCACTAATTATCAAGTTTTATATATCTCAACACCACAGTGAGATATCTCCTCAAATGTGTCAGAATAGGTATTATCAAATCCATGAAGAACAATAAGTGTTGGGGGAAATTGTAACCCTTATAAAATGGGACGGACTGCAAAATGACACAGATTGCATTGAAGAACAGCATGAAGATTCTTCACAAAATTAAAACTAGAACTGTCATATGATCCAACCATCCCACTTTTAGGTATTTATCCAAAAATGTCGTAATCAGAGTCTCAAAGAGATGTTAGCACCTTAACAAGGTTCCTTAGGGCATTATTCATAATAGCCAAGAAGTAGAATTGATTTCAGAGTCTAACATCACAAAAATTCATAAAGAAAAAAAAACCTCTTAGATAAACTCATAGTTTACAAATATTTCCAGATACAAGATCAATATAGAAAAGTCTATTTCATTTGTATATACTAACAATAAATTCTTGAAAATTGAATTTTAAAAAATTAGCAACAAAATGTGAGGAGAACTGAAATACATACAAAGGAGATATGAATATCTCAAAAAGTACAAAAACTCATATAAAGATATTTTAAGCTGGACATGGTGGCACATGCCTGTAATTCCAGTGGCTCAGGAGGCTGAGGCAGGTGGATTGTAGGTTTGAAACCAGCCTTAGCAACTTAGGGAATCCCTAAGAGTTAAATATTTAGGCTGTTTGTTTTAGCAAGTACAGTAATATTAACTGATACACTTTGAGACAGTGAAACCCTGTCTCAAAATAAAAAAAAAAAAAGGGCTGGGGATGTGGCTCAATGGTTTAAAGCATCCTTGGGTTAACTCCCTGGTACACAAAAAAAGGATATTTCAACAGTCTAAATAATTTAACTATATTCATAGTTGTAGAAACGTAAGTATTGCAAAAATATCAACATTCTCCAGTTATATATAGATTCAAAGCAGTTTTAATCTGGTTAGAGCAAAATTTGAAAAGCCACATTCTAAAATTTAAATTTCCATAGAAGATGAAAGGGTCTAAATAACTGACATTTCTGAAAAGAATTAACCAGGCCCTGGGGTATTGCTTAGAACAATATCACTTCACCTTAAGACTATTAGTTGATTAACTCTGGTAGTCACAGAGATAGGTAAAAGATCAATGAAAAAAAAGACCTAGAAAGAGAACACATATGTAAATGGAGCCCTGGAACTGTAGATTAGGTAGAAACAACCGATTATCCATATTATGCTAATAGATCATTTACATCACACTCCTCCAAAACACACAGAACCACAATATCCAAATATAAGAAAACTTAAAATTGGAAGGGAAAAAACATGAAACCTAAAAATTTCAGAATAAAATCTAAAAGTTTGGGAGTATGTGCTTAGGAAGTACAAATCATAAAGGAAGAATTTATTACCTTCAAGTATGTAAAATAGGAGAAATTTTGTTTATTGAAAGACATCTAAACATGAACTGAGAACATATCAGGAACACATCTGACTGGCAGAAGATGAATGTCTGGCTTTATACAAATCCTATGAAGCAGGAAAATGTCAGCCTAATTAAAAATGGCAGAAGATGTGAACAGGGAGTTTTATAGAAGAGAAAAGCTGAATAAAGATTAAATGTAAATGGGCTACTTATTATTCATCAGGGAAATGTTGATTAAAAAACAGTGATTTTTACCTTTATACAGTTGGGAAAAAAAATCAAACTCTGCCAAAGGACAAGGAAAAAGGAAACTCTCATCCACTTCTGGAAAGAATAAAAATATGCAAATGACTTAAAATATTATTACTTACTTATGCTGAACATACACTATACCTCAGCAAGACACACTCGATGTTCATAACAACATTGCTTGTAATGGAACACACACCCAAATTAAAAAACATCTGATATTCATTTCAGGAAGTTGAACAAATAAATCATGATTATTCAGGCAGGGCAATACGCAACTGCTATAAAAATGAATGACCAGCTGCTACATATGTCCACATAGCTATTCTCAACAATGTCATGTTAAGCAAAAAGAGCAAAGGATCTAAGAATTCACACAGTTTATTTCATTTATTTACCTTTCAAAAAGGCAGAACTATAAAATATATTGTTTGTAAATATTTATGTGGCAAACTATAATGAAAATGAAGGACATGATTAAAATTAAAATAAGGTTAGTGGTTTTCTCTGGGAGGTATGAAGAAGATTGTGGTAAGGAGACGTAAATTCAGTATCAAAGATACTGAAAACGTTCTAAAGTAGATTTTGGATTCATGAGTTCATATTATCAGTATTTAAATTATACCCATCCCTTTATAGGCTTTTTGTATGATGTCTTTTATTTAAAATATCAATGCCATTAAAATTCCAAAGTATGTAGAACAAAAACCATTACTCTATTCATATCATCAGGATTTTTCTCTATTCATATAAATGGAAATTTCAATCTTACTTATAGGTAATATTAAATTACAAAGCTTTTAATAAAAAGATTTTTTTTTCTGATCTAGATTTTATTTTATATTAACTTCTATTTGTTTGTTGATAACGACAAACAACAATAGCAGAAGTATGCTTTGAACTCACCTTAACATTCAATAAAGCAGACTTCTTGAATTCTACCAAAAAAATGCATTTTTAAACCTGTTTTTGGCAAATACTCTATAGGATATTGTTGAGTTTCTACATCATTTTCTTGAACTCTATAATTATTGTACACCCAAATTGTTCCAGCCTGCTTAAAGGATTCTTGCAAACCCTTGCCTTTCACAGATACATTAAATAAAGGCAGTCTCTGAATGTGGCCCAGGAGGAAAGAATCACTGGCATTTGTGTGATTCTTTTCAGGTTGTACAGATTTGAAATGTTACAGTAATTACCCCAGCACTGGATGCCAGAGCAGAAAAGGGCCCACAGCTTATTGATTTATTTAATTTCTTTTATCCTCAGAGTCCCCTGCCTCACTTCCTATTCCTTGTATTCTCCAGAAACAAGTCTGCCCTGTGCGTTCCACTGTGCCTGTGTGCCTGCTACCCCCTTTCTGAGTTCACTCCCTCTGTGTTTCATCTCAGTTATTCTTTTCAACTTCCTTGGGTGTCACCTCTTCCAGAATGCCTTCCCTAGAACCCCAAGAATAGGCCACTGGTCTTCCAGGAGTAGCACTGGCAGGAGTATCCACTAGGGATTTATTTAAAATGCAAATTTGAGGGCCTGATAGTCGGGCATTTATTGAATCAGGCACACTGTAGTTGGGCCCGACAGTCTGTGTTAGACAACTGTTCGAGTGATGAGTGCTTCTGACACATTAAAATTTAAGACTGGGTATATAAAGTCTTATATGGTTCTATGTATTTCAACACATCCAACCTCAGCTGTGTCAGTGTGTCCTCCTGTTATGTTGAACTCCACACCTGCCTCTGTCTCTCTGTGAGACTCGGAGTCTCCAACCATGGCTTATTTACCTGTTTCCACAGCATCTGGCTCATGGGAGATACCAAATGCTTACTAAAGGAATTTAAATATTTTAAAGATGCACAGACAGCCTAGCATTTTAAGGCACAGGAACTCATCACCCTGATAGACCTCCTTCCTAGGCCATTTCAAGAAATGATGAGTAATTTTAGGGAAACTTTCTAATTTGAAATGGGTGGTGGGTGGGGGGAATCAATGGATTTGTGACCTTTGGTTCTAAAACCAGTCGGGTCTGGCCAGAGATGTGGCAGGAGAATGACAATTCAGAATTCAAAAGGATTTTTGATTCCATAAAGTCCTGGTTGGTGCCTGGTGGCATGTCAAGCCTACTCCTATCTATTTCTTCTGTCATTTCTGATGCCATGAGAACCCGGGAATCCTGGATCCACAGCTAGGAAACCTCTGCACTGACTGGAAGAGGGGATGGAAATCTGGAGATTGTCCAAGTCATGGTAGAAATTGATTGAAATTAGCTAGATTGCTTAGGAAGATGTAGAAACTATGATGAGGCAATGTGTCAAAGTCTGATCAGGCCAGCATGAAGAAAGAACATTCTAGAAATAAAGGATGCCTATAAAATTCCACAGGAAGTATGAAGATTCTTGTGTTGGGAATTTTTTTTTTCCAGGAAACTTGCTTATATTAAGGGTTTTACAGGCAAGACATAGAGCAGGTGAGAAATTACACCTGACAGAATCTGAGGTGGGATATAAAGACAGAGGTCAGAGGCTGAAAGAATGGATCAAAAAAAAAAAAAAATGAAAAGCTCAAGACTGATATTGGTACCTGTGAGTGGGCTAACACCACACCAGGAGGCAAATCTATGTTAAGACATTGAAATAATAGCTCCTCAACAAGCATATTGACACTAACAACCCAGAAATCAGATTGTGAATGTTGTGTATTAAAGCATGAGATCATAAAGGGCAAGAGTTGTTTTCCATGTTTAGTATTATAGAATGTATGCACTTTTTAATATTGGAAAAGACCTTTGAAGATGGAAAGACATCCATGTTCTTGGATAAGCAAAATTAATATTGTTAAAATGACCGTACTTCCAAAAGTGCTATACAGATTTGCAGCAATCCCCATCAAAATACCAGTGACAGAGCTTTTCACAGAGCTAGGAAGAAAAGAGATAGTCCTAAAGTTCTTTTGGAAGAATAAGAGACCCAGAATAGCCAACAGAATGCTCAGCAAGAAGAATGATAGTGGAGGCATCAGGATACCAGACCTCAAATTATTCTACAGAGCCATAGTAATGAAAACAAGATGGTAGGCATCAAAATAGACAATGAAGACAAATGAAATGGAAGATAAAGAGACAAATTCACAAAGATGTAGTCATCTGATACTTGACAAAGTATTGAAAACAAAGGTTGGAGAAAATATCATCTTTTTAACAAATGGTGCTGGGAAAATTGGATATTTATATGTAAGATAAATTTGACAAGATCCCTATATTTCACCCTGCACAAAACTCAACTCAAAGTGGAACAAAGACCCAGGAATGAGACCAAAACTTCTAAAACTACTGGAAGAAAATGTAGGCACAATATTCCAACATATTGGCACAGAAACAGACTTCCTTAACAAGAATCCTAAAGCATAAGAAATAAAATCAAGAATACAAGTAATAATAAATGTTGATGAGAATATTGGAGAAAAGCTACACTCAGACATTGTTAGTGAGATTACAATTAATACAATCAGCCCGGAAAGCAGTATGGAGATTTCCCAAAAGATCAGAAATGGAACCATCATCTGACCTAGCTATCTCACTACTCAGTATATATCCCAAAGAACCAAAATCAGCATATTATAGTGATAAAGCAACATCAATATTTATAGCAGTGGAACTCACAGCAGCTAAGATATGGAACCAATACAGGTGTCCATCAACAGATGAATGGATAAAGAAAATGTGATATATATACACAATATTGTTTTATTCAGCCATTAAAAAGAATGAATCATAGCATTTGCTGGTAGTTGAATGGAATTGGAAAACATTATGAAATAATGAAATAAACCAGATGAGAAAGTCAAGGGTTGAATGTTTCCTCTCATGTGCCAAAGCTAGAACAAAATGCGGGGGGAGGGGGTGGGGGGGAGGGGATGTTCTATGAAAATAGAATAGAAAGGAGATCCATGAAGCAGGACAAGGGGATTGAGAGAGAGGAATGGGTAAAGAAAGGTGGAATAAAATTGAGCAAATTATGCTATGCACATATATTAATATACCATAGTTAATTTCACCTTTGTCTATAAAGCACTAATTTAAAAAAAAAATACCCTACATACATTAGTAGAAGGAAGACCAATAGAGGAAGTGGAACAGAAGGAGGGGGAAGGGAAAAGGGTAAGTACTGGGGACTGAACTGGAGCAAATTATATTCCATGCATGTATGATTATGTTAAAATAAATCATATTATTATGTATAATTATCATGCACTAATTAAAAACAAAAAGAATATACATTATATTATTTATTCAACAAACTTTTAATAAGAATTAAGTACATACAAGGTGTTATGGTAGGCACTAAATTCCAAAGGACCACCTTGGATGTTGCTTTGCCTGGAAGAGGTCACAGACAAGTAGGGGAGATGGATACAAGGCCCACACATATCTTCACATGGTTTGTTCTGCATATCTACATAGTGGAAAGGCCTCATATACTGAGCCTTCTACCTGCTGTCCAGTACTTCTCAAATTTGATTAAATTGTACTGCACCTGGGATTCAGAATATTTGGACAAAATATCACATAATTTGGACAGAACACCACTAATTAGTTTTTTTAAACTTAAACCTACTAGAAGCAAAATTTTACACAATTCAAATAGAACCTTATATTATTAGCAGTGTGCGTTTGATCATTATTTATTCATTCAGCTAAAATTTATGAAAAGCTTATTGCATGCCAAGCTCTGGACCAAGCATGAGAGATTCCATGACAGACAGAGACCCCTCCTGAGTCTTATGAAACTTCATCCCACGTATAAAAATAGCTGATCAAAAAAGAACTGAAGTTTTAGAACCAAGAGGAAGAATACCTGTCCTATAGATAGAAATGATATGTGAGTCAGAACATGTTAGCAAAGAGGCAATGAATGAACTGAGTCGTGAAAAGTTGCTGCTCACCTGCAGACACTGAGGACAAGGCAAAGCATGGGAAATTATTGAACTGAGAGAAAGGTAGGTAGCCCTGTCAGAGAGAAAGGTGCCTTCAGACACTGCTAGTGGCTATGGCTGGAAGATCTGGTGTTTACCAGACAGTGAAAGATGAGGTCCCAAATGCAGAGGTCAGCTGAAAAGGACCTTGTAGTTCATGCTAGGAGTTTGACATTTATCTTGCAGGCAAGTGAGAGCAGTAGAAGTGCCTGACAGAGAAATGACCTGCTTAGCTTGGATTTTGGATGCATCACTGAAGCACTGGAGGTTTTTTATGTTGGAGTTTGGAGGCAGGCATTAGCTGGAGACCTGAAGGTGATTTAGCACAAAGAAGATCAATGAAGCTTTCCCAGGACTTTGGATGCCATAATACAACACTTTGGCTTTGTGTGAGAATAGCCACTCATAAGTGGGCACACTGAGCAAGCTCTGATTGGATTTCTGATAACACCCAGAAGGACAGAGTCTGGACCACACACCAAAAGAGTGATAAAGGGCAGGCAGAATTGTGTGCAATGCTGTTTTATAAGGAGGAAAGGGCAGACAGACGTGTTTCTCTGCACATCGTTTGTATCTCTGTGGACTGACACAGAAACTCTCCCTGTTTATCACTTACCCACATTTCATACTTGTTGACAGCACGTCTTATTTCGCTCATTGTCTCCACCTGACTAACAGACACAGGCCCCATCAGTTGCCTATTTTAAGGTCTGGTAGATAGTTAATCAGACTTCCAGTTTATATGAGGGAGCTGCAAAATTCTGACAAGGCTCATGTACTATCAACCTTTCAAAATCATCTTTATAACTTCCAAAACGATAAGAATAAAGAGGAAATCTTTGTACAAGATACCTGTGAAAACCAAAAAGAATGCAATTCTTTAGGGATTTTTTTTTTTTTTTGATAACTCTTAAAAAAAAGAAGAAGAAGAAAAAGAACCTACAACTCTATTAAGAGGGAGAAGGGGAAAAAGAGTAAAAGTACTTTCTCTTTTGAGAGAGAAATGTTTGCTCACATGTATATTGTTTTTTTTTTTTTGTGTGTGTGTGTGTGTGTTAAAAGGAAAATTTCTTAGAGCAACTAAATTTGGTAGATCTTATTTGAGCAAAACAAAAGATTCATGAGTCAAGCAGCTCCCAGAACAAGAACAGACTCTGACAACTCCAGTCAACAAAGTGATCAGACCACATTTATAGAGATGAGGGAGGTAGAGAAAACAACTGCATGGGCTACAGCTTAGTTAATCTCTTACAGGGCTGGGATCTCCTGAGAAACCAAGGCAGTACAAAGGCTCCATTCAAACCCTGAACCTTGTGATCAAGTCAGAAAGATTTCAGAGAAATCACTTATTTATAGGCCAAAGTTTATTAGAAGCAATAGTAAAGGGGAAAAGGGGACATACTCAAGGAGAGAGTGGGTCCTCTCAGAGAGGACGGGGACAGTGTAAGTCTCCTGTTCTCCAGTTTCATTGGGGTCCCAGGGGAAGTTTCCAGAGAGTCTTCCTCAGGTCTACCTCTTAACTCTTGACTGACAGCAAGACAACATCAGACTTTCAAGCTCTCACTTCCATGACAACTCTAGGTCACTTTGGCCCATGCTGACCACGATGTTATTAGGGTGTTATCAGGAAGCCAATCAGAATGTGCTCAGTTCTCTCTAATTGGAACCTGTTCTTATAGATTTTATAATTAGGAGGAATTATCTTTATCTCCCTGAGCTCCAGAATTTTGTTTATAAAAGAGTCACAAAAGTGCCCCCCTTATTTCAGGGTAACTTATGTTCTTACCATGGTATTTTGGATCTACATCTCTCCCACAGATAATAGGTAGCTTGCTGAGGAATGTAATATATCCTGTCGACTTAAGCCAGGCAAGGCTGCAGAAAAATTGCTTCTTAGAAAAGAAAGTATGTAGGATCAGCACAGAGGGCCCATTTTATACAATTTTCCCCTTAACCTGATGTCCCCACTACTCATGCCTATCTCCTATCAAATGGAACAGTCATTTGGGTGCAATTAGTTTATTGTTTACACCTTAGTTTATTATTTACAACTTAGTTAACTTGCTACAGGGCCTCCTGCAACCAAAGTTCAGTTATTATGGATAAACCCTGTATTGCTTCAGTCTGTTGAACCCAGTACAGGTGCCTCATGCAAATTCTTGTCCTCCCACAATTTTCATTAACACTAGTAAATATTATGAATATTTGAAATAACAAATTTAATTTCTAGAGTTCCAAGTTCAACTTTCAAGTTTGTGTGAGAAATGATTGTATCGATAACCACAAATTATTGAGTATAAAATTAGGAAAAAGAGCAAAGATTTTAAAAAGACCATCAAGTAGTCCAGAACACCAATGAGTAATTTAAGAAACACAGAAATAAATAGGAACAGTAAATCACTGTCATATACCTGGCCCTGGAACTGAGTTTTAATCAGCTAAAACCCAGTTTACCTAATGGAAGTCAGCAGGAGAGAAATGACCACATAAAAAATCCAGTTCCTTTCTTTTGAAGACAACTGTTGTCATTCCTCACTCATCCCCTCTAAACTAATAAATAAATAAATAAATAAGTTTACCTATATAAACATATTCAGAGATAGGAAGATGATTCTCTAGGGATAATTAAATTCTTACACTTGGCCCTTAATTTTTAGGTAACAGAAATCAAATGGTCTCAGAATGTCATCTGGATTAAGATTCATTCATGAAATATCGCATGAGCATTCTTACTCCCTGTTAGACTTAACGGTGAGAGCCCTTTTGCCTGTAAACTGGTGTCCAGCTATGTGAATATCATTAAGGGCAGCAAAGGCAGTGATTAGAGCCTTCTCAGAATTTGTGGTGTTGCAGGACAACAGTAGTTGGCATCTCATTCACTCTGATTACTCTTAGGTATGTTCTGAATTCATTTAAATCTTTGAATTTTTTTCACAAGATATAAACTGGAAAAAAATCATTGTCTATTTTAGCTTTCTTCTACTCAATGAGACCAAGAACTTTGGATATCTCCACTAGTCACATTTGCCACCATATATCCATATTAATGGTGGTTAACTACTGGTTACCAATGCTATTTATAAAAAAGCAATGCTTTGGGCAATTCTGCTGGTTTACTTATACAAAAAGTCTTACAACAGTTTTTTGGTTTTTTGTTTGTTTGTTTGTTTGTTTAAACAAGTTTGGAATAACTTCATTCAGTTTTTCCCAATGTATTGTGCTATAATTAAGAATTAATTATGATAGCTTACTGAAATAAATAAGTAATCATTGGAAAAAAGAAAATGCTGTGACCTACTAAGTACAACTTAAATATCTCAATTCTAATAAGAATAAGAAAAACAATGCAAAGAAAAGATTTCTATTCATAGGCAAAAGTAATGGTATTAAAAACAATTTACCAGTTGTGCTTTAGTCAAGCATATATGACTACAACATTATCTATCTTTGTCAGTTTTCAAGATGAATTATGTAATTATAGAGCCCATGATTTTTATATGATCAAATTTCTAGGATGTAATTTAACAGCATGTTAGTGGTAAATATCAAAATCAGCAAATGTAAAATAAGTAATTTAAAACCCACACATAACATTTGCAAACGTCTAGAGTATATCTATGTCTTGCCTTTTTTGAAATATGTGGCCACATTCTTCCTTGAAGATTGAACTAAATCAAACAAAGTCCATCACAAAGACAAATTTTGTTTTGTTTAGGGTTTGGGAGGATTTTCTATTTCACTAATAATTTGCACAAATGTATAGAAATCTTCATTTCTTCTTCTTAAGATTCCTGAGATTTTTTTTTAAACCATAGAGTAGTACCAGTGGAAAAAATATTGATCCTGATGCTAGATAATTTAAACAACCTTGTCTTAGTAGTATTTTAGATAATTTAAATCACTTGGTCTGAGAACGCTGCAAGTTCTTTAGCCTTAACTTCTAATTTATAACATATGTCTCCCAGTTTATTTTAAATAGGTGAAACAGTGTTATATATTCAGACATTAATACCATGATGAGCAACTGATATTGAAAAGTTGACCGTAATAGAAACAGTTCATTGAAGGGAGGAATGTGGGGAAAAGAAGAAGATATTTTTCCACAAACCACTAAAAACTGTAAGTTAATTCTTTGCTGAATGAATGTATTAGCTTTTCATCACTAAAACAAAACACCTGAGATAACCAACTAGTGGGAGGAAAGATTTATTCTGACTCACTGTTTTAGTCCATGGACAGCTGGCTTCATCGCTTTCAGGCCTGGGATGAAGCAAAAACATCCTGGCAGGGAGTATATGGTAAAGAAAAACTGCTCATCTTATGGTACCTGGATAGCAGAGAGACAGGAAGGGGTGGGTCTTTGAAAGACACACAGCCCCCATGACAAAAAGTGATCTTCCTTTCATTAGGCCCCACCACTTAAAGGTCCCACTACCTTCCAATACCTCCACAGGCAAAGCATCAATTCTTCAAGGCATGGGCCTTTGGAACACATTCTGGGTCCAAACTGTAGCAATGAACTGTTGGAGAAACAGACACGGAATAAAAACAATGTTCTGCAAATGTTTCCTTGTTGGTAGCACAGCCAGTCAAAAATAACTTATTTATCAGATTTAAAATCTTGCTGAAATTAAAAACTGTCATTCAGATCTATTAAGGGACAAGACAAGATCTGAATTTTCTGTGAGATGGAATAAATGCATATAGTTAACCTCATTTTTTTTTCCAAATGAGATTTACTGTTGGGGTTGAGGCAGAGAAGAGAAAGGAAGCAATTATACCCAGCACCTCTATCTATGCTGATGTATCTAAATTGTCATTTACTAAGTTTTTACTTCAGTGTGAACTGTTTAGAGAGAGTGCTCTGAAGTTGGTAGAAGAGACAAGAAAGATGGCAAATATTTTTATTAGTTTTTTTATTATTTTTTACCACCCAATATTCATTTTGGGAAACCATATTTTCCCTACCTTTATCCCATAAACACAGATGAATCTAGCTCAGTCCTTAATTCCTGGAGTGGAGCTCGTGGTTTAAGATTAAGCTAATCAGAGTACGTTTTCAATCCATGGTAATCAGGTCCGAAATGTTCTTGTTTCTCAGTGGAACCAATAAAATACAATGAAACTCTGACTGAAATTTCCAGGGAAAATGAACTTCACCTGCTAGAGTTAGTCTGGAGCTGAAGCCTTTTGCTTTCAGAAGAGAAAAGTGTACCTAAGAACACAGATCTGTCAGCAGGACCAATAGTCACTTAATTTCCATGAATCAAAAGATGATACTGGGAAGTAAAATAATCAAATTATATTATGTGCATGCACAAATATATCATAATGAAACTCACTGTTCTGTATAATTTACATGGACCAATAAAAAAGAGATAATAATGGAGAAATTTAAACATCATAGTATCAATAATAATAATAAAGTCAATGATTAATTGTTGGCCACCATTAATTTTTTTGCTATGCCAGATACCATCTGTGGTTTATGTACATTATATCAGTTTATTTTTATTAGATCTCCATGACAACAATGTTCTCACATTTTATATACAGCCAGAATGTGAGGGGATGAGCTTTGAAGTTCATAATTCATAGGCAGAAACTGTTTCTCCATGTTCTCACCTCCTCTCTCCTGACTATGCATCGGAATTATACATGCATACTGTTGTGGTTTAGATGTGAGGCTTCCCCCAGAGCTCCTGTGTTAATGCAGGAATATTCAGAGGTGAAATGGTTAGACTGTGAGAGCTATAGCCTAATCAGTGCATTCCAGTTTGAATTGACTGGGTGGTAACTGTAGGCAGGTGGGGCATGGTGGACATGGGTCACTGGGGGCATCTTCCCTGAGGTCACTTCTTTCCCTCTCTACTTCTGGGTCACCATAAATGTGTCAGGGTTCCTTCATCACACCTACTGGCATGAGGTTCTGCCTCACCTTGGGCCTAGAGCCATGGAGTTGGTCCACAATCAACCAAATCTCTGAAACCATAAGCCAAAATTAACTTTTTCTCCTCTAAGGTTTTTTTTTTTTTTTTTTTTAATTGGATATTTTGGTCACAGTAAGGAAAAGCTGATTAACACACATGCCCTTCTGGTCAGAGTTTGCAGTGCATCCACTATGAATGGAGATTATGTTTTCAGGCCATTGGCCAATGGAAAGTGGATCTAAGTGACAGTGGCCAGTTCTAGACCAAGAATTTCTGAGCTACAACATGACATTGGTCTTCCTGGGAACATGCAAGCCTAAGATTTGTCATGGCAAGAATACGTTACAAATAGTGAAGACACAGACCTCAACTCAGTCAGAAAGCTGGAGTCGGTCCCAGCCTATCCTATCCTTGTCTGAATCAGCCAAACCACATACATATGAGTATAAAATGAGTGTTTATTATTGTAAGCCATTGGGATTTTTAATTACTTTTCTAACAGAATAAAAGATGGACATTTTTTGTCAAAGACATATGGACACACCTATTCATACCAGAATAAACCTTGTTGAAGTAACCACTAATCCAAGGCAAAGTCAATTTTGGCTAACAGATGGGATCTGGAAAGTCTCTGCACCTGGTTGAGAGGAGCACTGGTCTTTATCCACTGATGCTCTCTGTGTCACCAATAAAGTGTAAATGCATCTATTATCAGGCACACATTACAGTGATTCAGGTTCCCATGGGGATGTACTCCAGAAAGAGGTGAGTCTTTATTGTCCAGGCAGATTCAATGTGAAATACAGACTCTTTCACACTTTTAATTTTTTGCATCCATAGAATCCAAAACAAAAAAACCTAATTCACTTGGGTCTGGGCAAAAATCTGTTGATGCAACATTTACTAAATGCCTGGGCAATGCTTAGTCCAGAGGTAGCACTTCACCTGCAGAGACTATGCCTGGAGCAGTTATGTCTATCATCATTTGCTAAGGTCATTCCCAAACAATCTTAGCAACCAATTTTGACAAGAGTGTCCTCCAAGTTAGTAAAGTGTGGAAAAAATGTTCACAATGTACTTGCATATGAGCCAAAAGATACATTTAGGAAACCTCAATCAATTTCCAGCATTGGTTATTAAGGAAAAAAATTATTTCTTCCTTTTTTTTCTATTGCTTCCTTTATTAAATGTTGGTATGTACACAAACCTTCTTAAAATGTTGGTATAAACATAAAATGAACACAAACATTAAGAGAGAACCAAGAATTTTTAATTGGAGCACAGAGAACTTTAACTCTTTACCTGCAGGGATATATAACTGAAGATTTTGAATGTGTGAATCCTTTGCAGAGAAAGATGTGAAGTAGAAGCAGCTATTCATACAGTGATAATAGCAAATATCCTTGCACCAGAAACTCAAGTTTCTCCTTGAAGATGATGTCAAGTGGATTTTACAGACTTATTTTATTTTAGTTCTACTGATTCCCTGATTTGACTTCAACAATAAAAATACAACAAGGGATAGGCTGTATTTTTGTTGATTTTAACCTATAGCTTAGTAAAATAAGATGATGTATCGCAAAAAGTCCCGACAACGGACTTATGATCCCTGCATGTCACCTCATGGGTCAAATCAGCAGGTGGTCACCCCACTGGCCTTTCTGGAAGTTGGTCAGTATCGTGCTTTTCTCTCTGACAAAGTTCAGTTCTAGGTCTGTTATTCTTGAAGTGAAGTCGCAACTTCAAGGGGGCAATAGGAAGAGCAGCAGTAGTACAGCTCTGTGAGAGAATGTGCTACCAATCAGTACTGTAATAAACTCTTCCCATTAATCACTTAGTCCATATGATCAGCCTATGATATTGCTTTTCTCTTGATCACACAGCCACTCGATCTTACAAATCCTATACCAAAGCCTGTTCTGAAACACTTTACTTCTTTCCCCTCATTTAATTATCCTTTAAACATTTTTCTTTTCTAGTTTATTTTTTGAATTTTAAAAAAATTTTTTTTTGTTCTTTCTGATTATATTTGACAGTAGAATGTATTTTGACATATACATACGTGGAGTTTAAGTTTCCATTTTTGTGGTTGGACATGATGTGGAATTTCACTGGTGGTGTAGTCATATACGAACATAGGAAGGTTATGTCCGATTCATTCTACTGTCCTTCCCATTTTCATCTGCCTTCTATTCCTTCCACTCCTACTGTCCAACCTGGTGAAACTCCACTCCTACTTCCCATGCCCCCGGCCTACTATGAGTCAGAATCCACATATCAGAGAGATCATTCTGTCTTTGTTTTTTGGGGGGATTGGATTGACTGTATCACTTTAGTAAGCTGATTTAAAGTCCTTTGGGTATATACTGAGAAGTGAGATAACTGCATCAAATGGTGAATCTATTCCAAATTTTCTGAGAAATCTCCATACTGCTTTCCAGAGTGGATGCACCAATTTGCAGTCCCACCAGCAATGTATATATATGCCTTTTCCCCCTCAGTCTTGCCAACATTTATTTTTGCTTATATTCTTGATAATTGCCATTTTGAATGGAGATGGAATTTCAGTGTAGTTTTAATTTGCACTTCTCTCGTTGCTAGAAATGTTGAACATTTTTTCAAATATTTGTTGACCGATTATATTTCTTCTTCTGTGAGGTGTCTGTTCAGTTCCTTTGATTCGGTTACTTGTGAGCTTTGTGATGTTAAGTTTTTTGAGTTCTTTGTATATCCTGAAGATTAATGCTCTAACTGAGGTACATATGGTAAGATTTTTCTCCCATTCTGTAGGCTCTCTCTTCACATTCTTGATTGTTTCCTGTGCTGTGAAGAGATTTTTAGTTTGATACCAACCCATTTATTGATCTTGATTTTACTTCTTGTGCTTTAGGAGTCTTGTTGAGGAATTCAGTTCCTAAGCTGACAATAATGGAGATTTGGGCATACTCTTTCTTCTAGTAGGCATAGGGTCTCTTTTCTAATGCCTAGATTGTTGATACACTTTGAGTTTTGTTCAGGGTGAGAAATAGTGGTCTAATTTCATTTTGTTACATATGTATTTCTAGTTTCCCCAGCACCATGACCTTAGAAGATGGAAAGACCTCCATGTTCTTCAATAGGCAGAATTAATATTGTCAAATAGCCATACTACCAAAAGCACTATACAGATTTAATGCAATTCCCACTAAGTTTCCAATGATGTTCATCATAGGAATAGTAAAAGTAGTCATTGAATTTATTTGGAAAAATTAGAGGCCCAGAATAGCCAAAGCAACCCTCAGTGGGGAAAGTGAACCAGGAAAGCATCACAATACCAGGCATTAAATTATACTACAAACAATAGCAACAAAAATGGCATGGTATTGGCACCAAAACAGACATGAAGACCAATGGTACAGAAGACACAGAGACAAACCACATAATTTTTGAATTACTGATACATGCTTAATGCACTCAAGGTATACAATTTGATGATTTGATAAATTCTCAGAATTCACTGATGGATTGGTCGTGGAATCTGTCAAAAGGAGAGGATTCAAAGCTTTCTCTATGTGATAAAATTTAAGCTACTGAATAACATAAGTTAAATAGCAGAGCAGTAGCTCTGCAGTGTCAAGCCATGGCCATACTTAATACAAAAAGCCTCAACGGCCCAAGATAGGTAAAAGATAGATGAAAGTATAAGGATGCAGAGAGCAGGATGAAGAGATAGGAAAGACAGAAACTGACACCATGACTTATGTTCTTGACATTGGATTTGAAGAAAAGGTGCTTTGTTTTGTTTTGTTGTGAGGCAACCCTTAAAAAGACTGAATAAATCTCTTTTGTGTAGAACTCAGTGAAACCTTATTAGAAGCAGCTTTAGAGATAGAAGTAAACTGGATGGCATAATTTCTGTGTGAAAGATGAATGGGATAACGTGGAAGAGAAGATTCTCTTCTGTTTTCTGCCATTTTCAGAAGTGCATTTAAGCTGACAGTGGGCATGGGGTGTGTTGGCTATCTGAGACCTGATCCTGCAGATGCCTAGCATGGTAAAGCCAGGAGCACAGGTTAGCAATCCCTTTAGAGATCACAACAGCATTTCATTATAAATCATCACTGATCACAAACCTTTGTTCTTCTCTATGGGTACACAGGTTATTCTTATAAATCTTCTGAAGTTATTTGGAAACCATTGTTGGTGAGGACCATTGAGATCATAAGGGATGGGGGTCAGAAAGAGAGATGCTCTGTCAAGGCTATGGAACTATTTTCTCTTTGTGGCTCTGAAACTACTTCAAAACTTATCTTAAGCAACAAATATCAAGAAAATTAGCAATGCTCCCAAAATGATTTATTTAAAAGATAGCTCTATTGTAGATGCAGCAACTGATGTATTATTTAATAAGCCTTACACCACAGTTACAAATTTAATAAGATATTGCAATAGAAGGAGATACATTAATTAGTACCAGCTCTTCTTGATTTCATTTCTTAATTTATATTGATCAGTTTCTTAGGCAGTATTTTTAAATGGCTAGAAAGGGTATTAATGAGCACATTCATAATCAGGGGATGTCTGGGGATTTGTGTACAATCTAGGGTTTCATGTTTATTGTAAAAAAGATTTATAGAAATAAAGAAGACAAAAAAAGACATCATTCTAGCCAAACTGAGAATTTGTTTTTCACTCTTTGTAATATGAATACTTTTCCCCTTTGTCTTGTATTTCCTCTTTATTTTCCTGAGAGAAAACAGTATGAAGAAAACACATTACTCAAAATGAGCCTGAGACTGAAAGAAAATAATAAAATTAAGTGATAGGTTACAAACGAGAAAAGACTCCAGAAAATGGAATATCTAAAGACAATGAAGATAAAAAGAATGTGTAAGGGCAGAAAAAAAGAAAAGGCAGTGGAAAAAAAGACATATAGATTCCATCACCACAGACAGGAATGAATTAAATGCCCCTAACAAAACTGGGCTTGCAGACAGATAAAAAAGAAACTGGGAATTGCAGGCAGGGAGTGATAAGTAATACAGCCTAGTCTTTCACAGAGCACAACCTGTATTTAGAGGGAACGGGTCATTAATATAGCTTATCCACTCCAGCATCATCAGGAGGAATCAACCCAACAAAATGCAAGTCCAGCATTTGTGCAGTTGGCTTTGAGTCTCATAATAAAGCCAACATGTGGAAAGAGCCCAGGAGTGAGAAACAGGACACCTAGAATCCAATTCCAAATTGGTTAGAACTCACTGATGTCCTTTAGGAAGTCTCCAGGGATCAGCTTTCTCATCTACAAAATGGAAGAATCAGGAAAAATGATTTCTAAGATCCCCATGTCTAGTTTTTTAATCACTTATACAATATCTTCCATTAAATCCTGGTATTTGACCTCAAAGTGATAGGAGGATAGATTAATGAATTTCAGATATTTACATCAGCCATTTCTATTTCTCTTCACTTATATTCCTGGAGAGAATTATTTAATTGATTTTTATTGGTGCATTGTGATTAGACTTACTGGTGGGATTCATTGTGACGTACTCGTACATGCACATGACATCATTTGCTTAATTTCATTACTCAGTACCTGCCTCACACTTCCCTCCTCCCTACTCATAGTCCCCTTCCTCTACTCTCTGGGGAGTAGCTTTTAAGAGTTTTTCAAACATATGTTCATTATCTTATTAATGTGGCATCTTTCAAGTCTCATGATTTATTAAATCACATCAGTCTGGAAACACCCATAAAGAAAATAACGATTATTTTCTCCTGCAGTTTAGAATAGCATCATGAGATAGACAGAATCACCACTTACAAAAGTATATGTATGAAACTTCAGAGCCTTCCAGAACTGGAATTTCTTTACTTAAGCAAATGCTAGTACTGATAGATCTGGGTAAAAAAAAATTAATGTTTATTTCATAGAGGAATATCAAATAACCCTTTGCAAACATTTAACTTTTTTAGTACATTTAAAATACACTGCATTTTAGAAAAATTCAATTTACTTGTAACTTTTGTATTCCATCAGATATTTTAAAAATCTATACTTTACACCCACATATTTTACTAAAATTACTTACACCTATCACTGGGAGGCATTTAATTTAAAAAGACAATGACTTGTTTACATGGCTAAAATGCTAGCAAACATATGATAATGTTGCATTAGAGTGGGAAGGATCTGGAAATTGATTTGTCATTAATTAGTTTTGTTATTATTTGATGCAGTTATTTCAGTGAAAAATGCATTAGCAAATCCATGTTTCCACAAGAGGCCAGGTCTCCTCTTCCTATATCCAGTAACTATCACCCTACAATTCATTGAGGTGCTTCAAAACTTGTGATATACAATGTGCTACATACAGGATATACAGAACAATTTCAAGAGTTGACAGAACTAAAAGTTTATACTAATTACATTTAAACACTGAGGATTTTTTTTTAAATGTCAGAACTTAGAAATACAGTCAACATCCAAAAATCAAATTGTTTCTAAACAACAGTGATGAATCCTCCGAAAGAGAAATTAGAAAAACTACCCCTTCGCAATTGCTTCAAAAAATAAAATAAAACAAAATACTTGAGAATCAATCTAACAAAAAAAGGTGAAAGACCTCTACAATGAAAACTACAAAACACTAAGGAAAGAATTTGAAGAAGACCTTAGAAGATGGAAAGATCTCCCATGCTCTTGGATAGGCAGAATTAATATTGTCAAAATGGCCATACTATCACAAGTGTTATACAGATGTAATGCAATTCCTATTAAAATCCCAATGACATTATTCATAAAACTAGAAAAAAACATCATGAAATTCATTTGGAAAAATAAGAAACCCAGAATAGCCAAAACAAGCTTAGCAAGAAAAGTGAAGCAGGAGGCATAACAATACCAGACCTTAAACCATCCTACAGAGCCATAGTGAAAAAAGAAAAAAAAAAGACACTGTATTGGTACCAAAACAGACACGTAAACCAATGGTACAGAATGCATAAATACAGTTATCTCATACTAGAAAAAGGCACCAAGAACATTCACTGGAGAAGAGATAGTCTCTTCAACAAATAATGCTGGGAAAACTGGAAATCTGTATGTAGCAAAAACTCCTATCTCTCATCCTGCAGAAAAATCAACTCAAAGTGGATCAAAGACTTAGGCACTAGAACAGAGACCCTGCACTGAATAGAAGAAAATGTAGGCCCAAATCTCTACCATGTTGACTTAGGAACTAACTTCTTTAACCAGACTCCTAAAGTCCAAGAAGTAAAATCAAGAATCAATCAATAGGATGAAATCAAACTGAAAAGCTTCTTCTCAACAAAGGAAACAATCAAAAACTTAAAGAGAGAGCCTACAGAATGGGAGAAAATCTTTACTACATGCACCTCAGATAGAGCATTAACCTCCAGAATATATGAATAATTCAAAAAACTCAACACTACAAAAACAAATAACCCAATCAATAAATGGCAAAGGAACTCTACAGACACTTCATGGAAGAAGAAAAACAACTGATCAGCAAGTATATTAAAAAATGGTTCAACATCCTTAGCAATTAAAGAAATACAAATTAAAACTACACTGACATTCCATCTCACTCCATTCAGATTGGCAATTATCAACAAATCAAGCAACAGTAAATGTTGGCAAGGCTGTGGGGGAAAATGGTACACTCATATGTTGCAGGATTTGACTGCAAATTGGTGCAACCATTCTGGACAACAGTATGGAGATTCCTCAGAAACTTGGAATGGAATCATGATTTGACCCAGCTATCCCACTCCTCAATATATACCCAAAGAACTTAAAATTAGCATACTACAGTGATGCAGCCACAGCAAGATTTATAGCAACTCGATTCACAATTCTATGGAACCAACCTAGATGCCCTTCAACAGATAAATGGATAAATATATATCACTATATATACAGAATAGAATATTACTCAGCCTTAAAGAAGAATGAAATTATGGCATTTGCTTGTAAATGGATGGAACTGGAGACTATCATGGTAAGTGAAAAAAGACAATCCCCCCCTCCAAACAAAGGCTGAATGTTCTCTCTGATATGCAGACACTAATTCACATATTAGGGAATTAGGGTCTAGGGAAAAATAGAAGTACTTTGGATTAGGCAAATGGGAGTGAAGGGAGGGGAGGGGTTTTGGGGGTAGGAAGGATAATAGAAAGAATTGGACATTATTACCCTATGTGAGTGTGTGTGTGTGTGTGTGTGTGTGTGTATGACCAATGTGATTCTACAACATGTACAATCAGAAGAGTGAGATGTTATACTCCATTTATGTATGATGTGTCAAAATGCATTCTTCTCTCATGTATAACTAATTGGAACATATTAAAAAAGAAACTAAATATTCTGTTATCTGGGAAATTCACCTATTACCACCACTACCTACTAATCCAACTCAAGAAAGCCAGATACAATGTGCTTTTTGCATTATTTCTTTTAAACTTCAGTCCAAACTCTCTACTTTTAATAATTTACATGGGTCTTGAAGACATTACTAACCTTAAATCTAATCAGACACTCCATCTGTAGGGAATTGATAGAGGAAATAATCACAGATGGGTACAAATAATGACATATAATGCTACATATTATGTATATATATGTATGTATATATATATATATATATATATATATATATATATATATATATACACACACACATAAAATTTGAGAATTATGAGTACATTTTTTAAAATGTAAGTAACTCATATATCAAAACACTAAGAGGAGAAATAGATATAAATACAATTAATTACATTCATAGTACATAATATTATGTAAAAAGTTTTTTTCTCAAATAACAAATTAAAAGATGACCAGAAAATAATGTTTAAGGAGATAGAAAAATTGCAAGTGTATGAAAAGCATTGTTGCATTGTTGTTATTTTCTTTACAACTGCATATGAAGTAAAAATCTGGAATACCATACGGCAAAATGTAAACAGAGGTTACACAATTTTGAGATTATAGCTCCTTTTATTTTCTTCATTTTACAAAGCATGTAGTTTTTTTAAAATAAAGATGCATACATTTCAAAATAGATAGTTTTAAATGTATGGATTACTGTGAGTAATTTCAAGATGAAAAATTTTCTGTTCTTGAGTAAAATATCTTTAACTCTAAATGCGTTAATCAATGTGTCCCCGATGTGGGATGACTTTGAATGCAGTACCAACATCACTAAGCCCTAGAAATCCTGGTCATACTGTTCCCCCACTCTGTTCAACTTCCTCATCTACAAGAAAGGACATTCTAGCTAACATCTCCAGACCCTGGAGCTAAAAACCTCTTAAATGCAATGGGATTGACTCACCTGCCCAACAATTACAATTCATTCTCCTCTTTCTTTGCAGGAAAACAACAACAACAACAACAAAAAATAGGAATGATATACAATATAGAAAATTTTGTTGTAATTTAAATAATTAAGTTTATGCAGTTTAGAAACTATCTTTAAAAACTCATCTGGACTATTTCTACTTTAATAAACATGTAAATTGTTTTTCCCTATATATTTAAAAGATCAAGCTCTACATAAAATTTTACACATCTAGATTAAAGAGGAAACAATTTGAAGATAATATAAAGTTACCCTTTAGAATGTGATTTTTTTTAAAAAAAGGCAAAACAAATAAGCAAAACTACCACCTCTAAATAACAAGTAGTCTATCCTTTTTAAAAATATGCATTGAAATACACTGGAACTCTACTATTCAATTTTACTGTGAACCTTAAAATGCTCTAAAAATTAAAACCTATTAAAAATAATAGCATTGGTCAAACTGTGAATCTTTGTGATTTTTTTTTTTTTGTGTGTGTGTGTGACTTAATTCTGTTCTTGTTGAAAAGTCTAATAGTTAAAGCATTTAATTCATTGGCAAAACCTCCGTTTTCTGCCTATGTGTATAAAGGCTGAGTCTATCTGCTTGAATAGCCCTCTTCTGTAGATCTCAACTGTATTATTCAAGCAGCTCAAACACATTATCTGGCTAAGACAAAAGTATACTTTTGTGTTTTAGTTTCAATACGCGCGTGTACACACACACACACACACACACACACACACACATATACTTTACCTTTCATAGGAAACAAAATTCAACTTCAAATAGATCCTGAAGTTGAGGTCATGTACCTTTCACTTGATCAGTCCTTTTCCCCATTCTCCATTGGTATTAAATATCTAAAACTCAAGAACCAACTTCATATAATCAATGAAAATAAGAGTAGTCCTTTTAAGCCTAGCATGAACAGATTTGAAGAAGAACATAGCATAGGTCAGAAAAGGGTAGGGCAGAGGAACATTTCAATGTGTCACAAGGATTTCAAGATTTAGAGATGTTACATAGCTTGCCTTTCTCACCACCAGTTTTTTTCTGAACAGGAGAAATTGAAATAAAAGTCATGTCTAAGAAATGGGAAGAGCACAGAAAACGTAGCAGCAGCATCTTCTCCTTTTTCTTTTTTTCCTTCTCCTTTTTCTTTTTCTCCTCTTCCTCCTCTTCCTCCTCCTACTGCTTCTTCTCTCTTTCTTTCTCTCTGGCTATTAGTTACGATGTTGGACAGTTCATTTCTGGGTTATAAACTCTCAAGGCAGCAGTATTTCTGTCTCATCATACCTTTTCTAGGTGGGACATTATGTGGAAAGGGGAATGCTGTTTGCATTGGTACCTATGCTATTAAAAAACTGGTGGTCCTTAGTGTTTTCAAATCTGTTTCCTCAATAATGCCAGCTTCTCAGGATTATGGTGAACCATGCATGAGTTATGATTCTGCAGTGCTTAACAAAGTATAGAAGAGATGAAGTTCTCAGAAATGTCATGTAAAGCTAGAAATATTTAGAATGCGGATGTTATAAGGTAAGATAGTAATTCCAGTGGTGTTTCTTGTGGTCATGGCAGTTATAGTGGAGAACCCAGGTGCAGAAATGGCAGGAATGAGAGTATGTCCAGCAGTCATTACTTACTGATTGCATGATGTTTCTGAAAGCCAAGAGAGGACTAATCCCATTGTGCCCTATATCAGGGGCCAGTGAACTACAGTCCATCTCCAGGTTTTATATGCCCTGAGAATTGAGAACAGTTCATATATTCTAATGGTTACATCTTAAATTATTATATTAGTACTTAAAAATATCCTTAACTTTGCAGTTTGGTTAATGAAGTCCAAAATACTAACTATATAATCCTATAAAGAAAAAAAAATTGTCCACCTATATTCTTAATTACCTAAAGCCACCTAGGACACCCTTGATCTATTGTCCATGTATTCCTCATATTGAAACTGAAGGTAATCTGAAAAAAAATATATCCCTGTCTTCACTTAATCCTAGTTGCTTGCTTTTGGTTGACCTTTAAAAATCACTAATTTTGGAGGTCAAAGAAATATATTAGTAGTCATTCACTAGCCTTGCTGTATGAACCACCTCTGATGTATACGTTATGATGATGCCAGTTGCCTAGGTTCTTTTTCAGGGTCTTGAAGGCAAATTTGCTAGAATTTCTGATTCTTAGGCCTGTGCAAGAGTCCAGTGGGTGACCTTTTGACAGCAGAGGAACCCAAACTAATGCCAACATTTTCTGAACATGTGTCCCATGAAAAGCCATGAGTTTGAAATACACATGTGCATAACACTGATTAATTCACCTCCAATCACTTCCCCCATGCTCTTGGATAGAGAATCACCCTGTTCCTCTATCCCATGGATACCCTAGGAGGCAGATTTGAGCCTGGATCTCCTGTCTCCATACCTTGGTTGCCTTTGGAATAAACACTCTCTTACAAAACTCTTGTTTCAGTGATTGGCATATAGTAAAGTGGGCAAAACGAGCCTCATATATCCTAATATGATCCAATTTAACCTCTTTTGGATGTTCATACTTCCAGAAAATATCCCCTAAATTTTCCTTGTTTTCTCACCTTCTGAAGAAGGATTCCCCCTGGGATTTTTTTTCCCCCTTCCACATAGCTAGTACATTTATTAAATGAGAAATAAAATCTTCCTTGCTCTTCACTTCCAGACTATTCTCCTTCCTGAAGATTACAAGTTGTTTTGGAATTCATACTATCAAGTTAAATTTACTAATTACGATCTCATATTAAGTGAAATAAGCTAACCCCCAAAACCAAAGGGCAAATGTCCTCTGTGATAAGTGGAAACTAACCTACAATAAGTGGTAGTGGGAAGACAGGAGTTCAGAGGATTAGACAAAGAGGAACAAAGGAAAGGGAGGGGAATAGGAATAAGAAAGACAGTGGAATGAATCTGATATAACTTTCCTGTGTACATATATAAATACACCACAGTGAATCTCAGCATCATGTGCATCCACAAGACGGGGGCTCTAATTAGAATAAGATATATTCCACACATATACAGTTTTATCAATTGGACTCTACTGTCATGTATAACTAAAAAGAACCAATGAAAAATAAATTTAAAAAAAGAAAATAAATGATGGCAATAATTATTATAAATAACCCACTCAGTGTCTTATTGGCCTAAAACAAAGTTTTATTTCTTATTCACCTCATCTGTCCATCTCTGGTCAGTGGAAAACTTTTCTCCACGTCTCTCTCATGTAGAGATTGTGTAAACAGAACCTGCATCTTCCTGTTTTCCCTAACAAAGAGAAGGAGACATGGAGAATCCTATGCTGGTTCTTGATGATAGCCTTTCAGAAGTGACATTTCACTCTCACATTAATTGACCAAAGCAATTCATATAAACAGGAATAACTTGCTAAGGGCATTTCTATGACTCGAAAAAAGAAAATTAAAAAATTATTTCTAAACTTTACTAACTCCTATCCTTTGCTACTTAATGTCTGTTCTTATTTTGCCACCATATGTGAATCTCAGGATCATTTTCTCTGACCCCTTGAAATTTTAGTCTATGGATCCTCTCCCTATCTTTCTAGCAGTTTTTGTCCCAATTCGCAATGGCATTAATCATCACATGAATTATCTTTCCACTATTTACCAATCAGTTGACTTCATTACCATACTACCTCAGTCAGCTACCCATGGTCATAATCTAGACCTTGAAATTCTTATAGGCCAGTCCTCCATGATCTAAAGACAGGACATCCTCCTACAAACACCTCCCAAATTTCCATCGCAGCTCTTTTTGTCTCCCAACACTAATGTTCTCCCATCTGATACCTTCATTCCTGTGACCCTACCGAATCTTTCACCCCCTGATGTCTTCATTTCTTTCTCTATTGTTCTCATATTTCATAGTCCTTCATTATAATCATGACTGTACACACTATATCAGCTCTCTTATCTCTCTTTCACTCTTTCTTACTCATTTAGCAAAATGTATCTCAGATTAAATATTGATCTTCTGCTCCATACCTGGATGCAAACAGCTAAGTGAGCTTAGAAAAACACACAACCTTGATGTCTAATCTCACATTAAATTCATGATCATGAATTTCAAGTGGATCCTTAGAACTTCCCAAATATATAGAATAGTTCCATCATCCATATTTTGTGACTTTTTCTTAGGTCTTTGCTACTCAGCGTTTAGTCCCAGGGCCAGCAGTTTAGGCATTGCTTTATGCTTGTTATTATAAATGTAGAATCACAGACTGCACCCAGGCTCAAAGTGTCAGATTCTGCATTGTAACAAGACACTCAGGTGATTCATAAATAAATTCCACGAAACTTCATTCTGGATAACTGTTCCACATTGACTGTACATGCTCTTCCTCCCTTGAGGATTCCTGCTTGTCTAACTTCTAACATTAGGATGGTTCAGGGCTCAGTCTTCAGAACTGTCCTCAATATCAACACCTTAGTTTAGATCAACTAGTCCCATCCTTTTAAATGCTTTGTAGAACTGCCATAGCCACATGTGTATCCAGTCACATTCTCTCCCCCACACTTCATACTTTTCTCCATAATTGTCTCATACTGTATATCTACACTGGGATGTTGAAGAGCTTCCTCAAATTAAACACATAAAAAACAAAATTCTTCAATCTCTGTCCATCCCTCCCCAATCTTCAATCTACTTCCTCAGGATTCTCTGTCTCAGGAAAGACAATCTCATTCTTCATGTTTATTAAAACCCAAATCTTGTCCTGTTCCTGACCCTTCTCTCCTTTGTGCCTTACCTCCTGTCCATCAAAAACTCCAACTGGTTGCATTTAATTATCTCCACAATCTGATCTTTCCTCACTTTCTTCATTGTTACCATCCTAGTTAGACCATCATTATCCTTCAGATGAATTACAATGAAAACTCCCTTTGTGGTCCTCCTTTATACTTCATGGCCCCTGGACAACCTACTTATTCACTTTGTAGCTAAAGTAATCTCTTTGACATGAGTCAGATCAATTCCTTTCCTTAGAATTTTCTAATGGCTTCTCATTCTCACTCAGAGGAAAATTTTTTTTTCCATGAATCACAAGGTCCTGGCTTGACCTTCATTTTCTGCCTTCTATTCCTACGATTTCTTGCCTTGTTCCTTCCTCTCCAGTCACTTTATCCTTTTTGTACACTCTCAACTAAAGGACTAGAGTCCTTGAAACTTCTATTTGGAATATTCTTCTCTCAGATACTTTATGACTAATTTCCTCATTTCCTTCTGATAAACTCCTTCCTTCACCACCAAAAGATCCAAAATTCATATATTTCTATGACTTCATTTCTTGTACTCTATATTTACTTCTTATAACATTTAGCCCTACCCTGTTTGCCTGTGTGTATTGCTGTGTGCTGTGCTTAGCACATAATAGGTACTCAATATATATGAACTTTGTTAGTATATAAAGTAAATCATGGGCCTAGTCATGGTATTCCTGAAGATATTTTGGTGAAACTTTTAAAAATAAAGTAGCATGTGACTTATTATTTTACATGTTATTATTTTATAAATATTAGAAAATAGAGAAGAAACTTATATAGGAAGATGATACCAAGTCTATCACTTATTAATGTTTATTAATTAGAATTAATTATCTGCATTTTGATGTGTCTTATTCACTTCCAATGTACTACAAATATATTTTATGTGTGTACACCCAAAATTGATATTCTGTGCATAATATTCTATCCTGCCTTTCCACCTAAATTTTATACAAATTTTATGTAAATATAATTGAATAGCCTTATAATGTCTCCACCTTATAAGCACCATAATTTACTTAACCATTCTTTTACTATTAGATATTCAGTTTTAAGTTACTTAGCTCTTTCTACATTTCTAAATTTATAGTATTTTAATAGTGAAACTGCCTAGTACATAGATCTTTATTCATACATCTATTAAAATATTTAAGAGAAATTACAATAGGCTAAACTACTGAGTCAAATAGAATATTGAAAGACCTTTGATGAATGCCATGGCCTTTATAAAACTTGTAGTAATTAAAATTCTTTTAATTAATTCTTATATAATATCACACCATCTATAGTCCAAAACTATTATTTAATTTAAAAATCACCAATATACATGAAAGCGATATTTTGTTATTGTTTTAATGAAAATGTCTTCCTCAGTAATATAGTTGATTAGTTTTCCATGTATTTGAGACTAATTCTTAAATCCATGTTCTGTCCAATATTCCTGATGCTCAACACATCATGGAGACACAAATCCTGCCTCGGCATTAAGAAAGCAATCATTTAATGTTTATTAATTAGAACTGGTCTTTTGCCAAGTAACTTATCACATTTTTGAAAAATGTTGACCTGACCCAGTGCTGTCTTGCAGTTGACCCAGGAAATACATAATTAAGGGAGCATGTATTGATGGTAAATAAGCCAGACCATATTTTATAATGACTTTATTTCAGGAATTGTTTGCCTATGGCAAAAGAATCCTTCTGTGTGAATTCAAAGTGTCACTACCAGAATCTTCAAATCAACCCAGATGAATTAGAAAAATAATTTTATATTTCAGCTTTTCCAAGAGAACAAACTAAAAGAACAATTTAGACACATACATAATAAACTGTTATTTATTCCAATGTGATTTGCAGGCCACTGTTAAATTTTTCCCTCAAAAACAACACCAAAAAACTACATTTAACTTTCCTTGCACAGTATCTTAAATTTCACCATTATGGAGATCCTTTGGCTAATGAATCCCAATGTTTTCACGTGCATCTATGTACCCATTAGTGACATTAACACATTAGGTTCTTTTAATTCACTTTCAACCAGGTCTTTTTGATCCATCTCTGAGGGAAATTTATAGCATAAGAAGTTAAAGGTTGTAAGGAAAGATACATCAGAAAATATAAAACATTACTCTAAGAAGGGTAGGTTTTAGTGAGAGTCCAAATTTGGAGGTGAGAAGTTGGAAGTATATTCAGATTAATAATACCTTGGAAAGTAAACCGGTAACATCTGTTTAAATGGCTCTGGGACAGATCTAGTGGGAAATGATACAGCCAAGAAATGAAAACTTGAAGCATGGGCAGGGGAGGAGGCAGTAATACTACGGTTGCTCTATGTTCAGTTGCACAGGGCAGCACTTTGCAAACAAGCATGTACACTAATGTCCTGGGGGGGGGGCGGGGTTACTGAAACACAAATTATTGGACCCCAAAGTGGGCTTTTGACTAAGCAGGTCTGGGGGCAACTTGAGTATCTGCTGGTGATGTTGATACTGCTAGCCTGGGGCTACACTTTAAGAATAACTAGTCTGCACTGTTGGACGCCATCGCCTTATGTTGAGATTAAGAGAACATATAGTTGACAAGCCTATTACCTCGAACTCTTTGATGCAAATTGGACACTTTCATCCTGTTCTTGTATCGATAAAGTAGAAAGCCCCATATAATAATATAATTGTGCTATAGCACAAGGAGCTCTGAAATGTTTTACAGAAATTCTTGGACTACATTTGCCAGATTTAGCAAAATAAAAGTAAGTCTATAAAAGTATAGCTAATGAATCTCACCAATGTGTACATCGACAAGAAATTAATTTGAAAAAGTAACTATTGGTAAATAGCAGAAAGATCCATAGAAAGAAGGGAGCAGAGAGTAAGGGAAGGGGAGAGAAGAAGTACTGGAGACTGAATTAGAACAAGATATATTCCATGCTTTTATAATTATGTCAAAATGGAGTCTACTGTCATGTATAATAAAAAGAACCAATAAATAAAAATAAATAGATAAAATTATATCTAGCTATATATCTATATAACTACAGGCAGGGGAGGATTGTAAAAGAATAAACATGAATAGAGTAAAATAGTAAATATTTATTGATATATTTTATATAGATATGCATATCTAGATAAAAATAGATATAGATAGATATGATATATAGATATATCTCAAAGATAAATTTTATTCTGAGTATGTGCCATGCAATATTTTACAATATTTAACTGAAATTCAAATTTCATGAATCATTCTGCATTTTGCCTGTTAAATCTATCTGTCTCTGACTTAAGCAATGTGAGAAAGCCTCTGGAAAAATAGAGGCCAATGATTCCATGGCCTTAATCAGAGCTATAGAGAGACTATAACAATGATTTCAGAAACACAATAGGGCTGAATATGAGTACTCTGAATCTTTCTCTCCAAAATAAATGGTATTCAGTTCTGTTTAGCAGGATGATATAGTAATAAGGCCATGAGACACAGTGGCCCCGTAATTCAGTAGAAAGAACAAAAGAAATAAAGTGATTGGGACTAAATCCATGCCACACCTCCGGCACTCCATCACCTTGACTGTGTTCTATAGTAGTGTTAAGAAATCCAAGTAGCAGAATAAGGGAACAGCAGGAAGCTGAAAGCATTCCCTATTATGAGCCTGCATTATCCTGCACACAGTAAGCAAAACTCTAGGTACTTTAAAAAAAATGAATATACCACTGTGAGACTCACCTTCATACATATCCACAAGACACTAATTAAAAAATAACTATAAATGAATAAAAGAAAGGTCAGTAGAGCAAAGAAAAGGGAACAGGGGGAAGGGAAAGGAGAAGTACTGGGGACTGAATTAGAGCAAATTATATCCCATGCTTGGATAATTATGTCAAATGAACACTAATATTAGGTATATCTAAAATGAACTAATAAAAATTTAAGGTCCAAATCTGCATCATGTTTGAATAGGCCCTGACTTCCCTAATGAGACCCCTAAAGCACAAGAAATAAAATCAAGAATTAATAAATGGATTGGATTCAAAACTAAAGAGCTCCTTCTCAGCAAAAGAAACAATCAATGAGGTGAAGAGAGAGCCTACATTTGGGGAGCAAGTTTTTGCCACACACACACATCAGATAGAGCACTAATCTCCAGGATATATAAAGAATTCAAGAAACTTAACACCAAAGGAAAAAAAAAAACACAAATAACCCAATCAATAAATTGGCTAAGGAGCTGAACTGTGAAACTGTGGTATAAAAATGTTTACTATCTCTAGTAATTAGAGAAATGCAAGTCAAAACTACTCAGATTTCATCTCATGCCATTCAAAATGGCAGCTATCAATAATACAGATAACAATGAATGTTAGCAAGGATGTGGGGGGAAAGGCCCACTCATACACTGCTGGTGGGACTGCAAATTGTGCAACCAATCTGGAAAGCAGTATGGAGATTCCTTAGACAACTTGGAATGGAACCACCATTCGACCCAGCTATGCCACTCCTCAGTCTATACCCAAAGCACTTTCAGCATACTATCATGACACAGCCACATCAATGTTCATAGCAGCTTAATTCACAATAGCTAAACTGTGGAAGCAATTCAGATGCCCTTTAATAGATGAATGGATAAGAAACTGTGGTGTATATACACCATGGAATATTACTCAGCAGTACAAGAGAATAAAATTATGGCATTTTCAGGTGAAGGAATGGAGTTGGAAAATATCACGCTAAGTGAAGTAAGCCAATCCCCAAAAAACCAAAGGCCGAATGTTCTCTCTGATAAGTGGATACTGATCCATAATGGGGATGTAGGGAGGCATGGGAAAAATGGAGGAACTCTGTATGGGCAAAGGGGAGGGAGGATGCATAGGGGCAGGAAAGATGGTGGAATGAGATGGACAACATTACTCTAGGTACACATATGACTGCACATATAGTGTGACACTACATCGTGTACAAACATAGAAATGTAAAGTTATGCTGCAATTATATACAATGAATCAAAATGCATTCTGCTGTCATATATACCTGATTTAAATACATTAATTAATTAAAAAAGAAAAGGAGACAAGAGGAGCAGCCGCCTGCTGAGAGGCTGAGCCGCCCCCTCCCCCTGCGCCGGCATAGTAGAGGGAACTGTGAACACGCACAGAGCAGGCCCAGCGGCCTGCTGAGGGGCAGAGCCGCCCCCCACCCCCCTCGCCTGCCAGGTAGGGGAAGGGTGACCACCGACAGAAAAGGCCCAGTGGCCCGCGGCGGGACAGAGCTTCCAATCACTCCTGCAAGGTAGGCGGGCCTGCGACCCACCGGCAGAAGAGGAGCAGCCGCCTGCTGAGAGGCTGAGCCGCCCCCTCCCCCTGCGCCGGCATAGTAGAGGGAACTGTGAACACGCACAGAGCAGGCCCAGCGGCCTGCTGAGGGGCAGAGCCGCCCCCCACCCCCCTCGCCTGCCAGGTAGGGGAAGGGTGACCACCGACAGAAAAGGCCCAGTGGCCCGCGGCGGGACAGAGCTTCCAATCACTCCTGCAAGGTAGGCGGGCCTGCGACCCACCGGCAGAAGAGGAGCAGCCGCCTGCTGAGAGGCTGAGCCGCCCCCTCCCCCTGCGCCGGCATAGTAGAGGGAACTGTGACCAAACACAGAGCAGGCCCAGCGGCCTGCTGAGGGGCAGAGCCGCCCCCCACCCCCCGCGCCTGCCAGGTAGGGGAACTGTGACCACCGACAGAAAAGGCCCAGTGGCCCGCGGCGGGACAGAGCTTCCAATCACTCCTGCAAGGTAGGCGGGCCTGCGACCCACCGGCAGAAGAGGAGCAGCGGCCTGCTGAGAGGCAGAGCCGCCCCCTCCCCCCCGCGCCTGCAAGGTAGTCGGAACTGTGACCACTATCAGAACAGGTCAGACCTGCAACCGAGAGACAGAACAGGCCCAGTGGCCTGAAGAAGGGTAGAGCCGCCCCCCCCCCACGCCTGCAAAGTAGGCGGACCTGCGACCCACTGGCAGTACAGCCCCAGAGGCCTGCAGAGAGGCAGTGCCGCTGCCTGCGCCTGCAAAGGAGGCAGAACTGCGACCACCGACAGAACAAGCCTAGCGGCCCGCAGAGGGACAGAGCCGCCGCCCGCGCCTGCAAGGTCGGCGGACCTGCTACCGACTGGCAGAGCAGGCCCAGCGGCCTGCCGGCGTGGTAGGCACATTGCCCCAATTGGAGGAGGGGCAGAGCCGCCGCCCGCGCCTGCAAGGGAGACTTTGCAACTATACAAGACCAATATAAATATATAGGGGGAAAATTCAATAGCACAACAGTTTCACCAAGTAGAAAGGAACGCGAACAGTATGAAGAGACAAGGAAAGAAAGGACCACAAGCATTGCAGGTCAACTCAACGTTAGAAGAGGTAATAGCTGCAGCTGATGGAATGTCAGATAAAGAATTCAGGATATACATGCTTCAGATGATCTGGAGTCTCAAGGAAGACATCAGACAGCAAAATCAGACAATGAAAGATCACTTCAACAATGAATTACATAAACAAATCCAAGAAGCAAAAGATCAACTATACAGGGAAATAGAGGTTATAAAAAACAAACAAACAGAAATCCTAGAAATGCAGGAAGCAATAAGCCAACTTAAAAACTCAATTGAGAATACTACCAGCAGAGTAGAACACTTAGAAGACAGAACATCAGACAATGAAGATAAAGTATTTCAACTTGAAAAGAACATAGACAGCTCAGCAAGACTGTTAAGAAACCATGAGCAGAACATCCAAGAAATATGGGATAACATCAAGAGACCAAATTTAAGAGTCATTGGGATACAGGAAGGAACAGAGTTTCAAACCAAAGGAATGAGCAATCTATTCAATGAAATAATACGAGAAAACTTCCCAGACTTGAAGAATGAGACAGAACCCCAAATCCTAGAAGCCTACAGGACGCCGAATGTGCAAAATCATAAGAGACCCACACCTAGACACATTATAATGAAGATGCCCAACATACAGAATAAGGAGAGAATTTTAAAAGCTACAAGAGAAAGGAAGCAGATTACATTTAGGGGTAAGCCAATCAGGATAACAGCTGATCTTTCAACACAGACTCTGAAAGCTAGAAGATCCTGGAATAACATATTTCAAACACTGAAAGAAAATGGGTTCCAACCAAGAATTGTGTTTCCAGCGAAATTAAGCTTCAGGATGGAAGATGAAATTAAAACCTTCCACGATAAACAAAAGTTAAAAGAATTTGCAGCTAGAAAACCATCTCTTCAAAACATCCTTGGCAAAACATTACAGGAAGAGGAAATGGAAAATAACAATGAAAACCAACAGTGGGAGGTAGGACACTAAAGGGGGGAAAATAATCAAAGTGGAAAACAAACCATGTTTAGTAACAGAAATAAACAAATATGGCTGGAAGAACAACCCATATCTCAATAATAACCCTAAATGTTAATGGCTTAAACTCACCAATCAAGAGACACATGCTAGTAGAATGGATCACAAAACAAGACCCAACAATATGCTGCCTACAGGAGACGCATTTGATAGGAAAAGACATACATAGGCTGAAGGTGAAAGGTTGGGAAAAATCATATCACTCATATGGACTTCGGAAACAAGCAGGAGTATCCATACTCATATCAAATAAAATAGATTTTAAGCCAAAGTTAATCAAAAGGGATAAAGAGGGACACTACATACTGCTCAAGGGAACCATACACCAACAAGACATAACAATCATAAATATATATGCCCCAAACAATGGTGCAGCTATGTTCATCAAACAAACTCTTCTCAAGTTCAAGAGTCTAATAGACCACCATACAATAATCATGGGAGACTTCAACACACCTCTATCACCACTGGACAGATCTTCCAAACAAAAGTTGAATAAGGAAACTATAGAACTCAATAACACAATTAATAACCTAGACTTAATTGACATATATAGAATATACCACCCAACATCAAGCAGTTACACTTTTTTCTCAGCAGCACATGGATCCTTCTCAAAAATAGATCATATATTATGTCACAGGGAAACTCTTAGACAATACAAAGGAGTAGAGATAATACCATGCATCCTATCTGATCATAATGGAATGGAACTGAAAATCAACGATAAAAGAAGGAAGGAAAAAGAATACATCACTTGGAGAATGAACAATAGGTTACTGAATGATCAATGGGTTATAGAAGACATCAAGGAGGAAATTAAAAAATTCTTAGAGATTAATGAAAACACAGACACAACATATCGGAATCTATGGGATACATTGAAAGCAGTTCTAAGAGGAAAATTCATTGCTTGGAGTTCATTCCTTAAAAAAAGAAAAAACCAACAAATAAATGATCTCATACTTCATCTCAAAATCCTAGAAAAAGAAGAGCAAAACAACAGCAAAAGAAGTAGAAGGCAAGAAATAATTAAAATCAGAGCTGAAATTAATGAAATCGAAACAAAAGAAACAATTGAAAAAATTGACAAAACTAAAAGTTGGTTCTTTGAAAAAATAAACAAAATCGACAGACCCTTAGCCATGCTAGCGAAGAGAAGAAGAGAGAGAACTCAAATCACTAACATACGGGATGAAAGAGGCAATATCACAACAGACACTTCAGAAATACAGAAGATAATCAAAAATTATTTTGAATCCTTATACTCCAATAAATTAGAAGATAGTGAAGGCATAGATAAATTTCTGAAGTCATATGATCTGCCCAGATTGAGTCAGGAGGATATAGACAACCTAAAAAGACCAATATCAATTGAGGAAATAGAAGAAACCATCAAAAGACTACCAACTAAGAAAAGCCCAGGACCGGATGGGTATACAGCAGAGTTTTACAAAACCTTTAAAGAGGAACTAATACCAATACTTTTCAAGCTACTTCAGGAAATAGAAAAAGAGGGAGAACTTCCAAATTCATTCTACGAGGCCAACATCACCCTGATACCTAAACCAGACAAAGACACTTCAAAGAAAGAAAACTACAGACCAATATCTCTAATGAACCTAGATGCAAAAATCCTCAATAAAATTCTGGCCACTCGGATACAAAAACATATCAAAAAAATTGTGCACCATGACCAAGTAGGATTCATCCCTGGGATGCAAGGCTGGTTCAATATACGGAAATCAATAAATGTTATTCACCACATCAATAGACTTAAAAATAAGAACCATATGATCATCTCGATAGATGCGGAAAAAGCATTCGACAAAGTACAGCATCCCTTTATGTTCAAAACTCTAGAAAAACTAGGGATAACAGGAACATACCTCAATATTGTAAAAGCAATCTATGCTAAGCCTCAGGCTAGCATCATTCTGAATGGAGAAAAATTGAAGGCATTCCCTCTAAAATCTGGAACAAGACAGGGATGCCCTCTCTCACCACTTCTGTTCAACATAGTTCTCGAAACACTGGCCAGAGCAATTAGACAGACGAAAGAAATTAAAGGCATCAAAATAGGAAAAGAAGAACTTAAATTATCACTATTTGCAGATGACATGATTCTATACCTAGCAGACCCAAAAGGGTCTACAAAGAAACTATTAGAGCTAATAAATGAATTCAGCAAAGTGGCAGGATATAAAATCAACACGCATAAATCAAAGGCATTCCTGTATATCAGCGACAAATCCTCTGAAATGGAAATGAGGACAACCACTCCATTCACAATATCTTCAAAAAAAATAAAATACTTGGGAATCAACCTAACAAAAGAGGTGAAAGACTTATACAATGAAAACTACAGAACCCTAAAGAGAGAAATAGAAGAAGATCTTAGAAGATGGAAAAATATACCCTGTTCATGGATAGGCAGAACTAACATCATCAAAATGGCGATATTACCAAAAGTTCTCTATAGGTTTAATGCAATGCCAATCAAAATCCCAACGGCATTCCTTGTAGAAATAGAGAAAGCAATCATGAAATTCATATGGAAAAATAAAAGACCCAGAATAGCAAAAACAATGCTAAGCAGGAAGTGTGAATCAGGCGGTATAGCGATACCAGACTTCAAACTATATTACAGAGCAATAGTAACAAAAACAGCATGGTACTGGTACCAAAACAGGCGGGTGGACCAATGGTACAGAATAGAGGACACAGAAACCAATCCACAAAACTACAACTATCTTATATTTGATAAAGGGTCTAAAAGCATGCAATGGAGGAAGGATAGCATCTTCAACAAATGGTGCTGGGAAAACTGGAAATCCATATGCAACAAAATGAAACTGAATCCCTTTCTCTCGCCATGCACAAAAGTTAATTCAAAATGGATCAAGGAGCTTGATATCAAATCAGAGACACGCCGTCTGATAGAAGAAAAAGTTGGCTATGATCTACATACTGTGGGGTCGGGCTCCAAATTCCTCAATAGGACACCCATAGCACAAAAGTTAATAACTAGAATCAACAAATGGGACTTACTCAAACTAAAAAGTTTTTTCTTAGCAAAAGATACAATAAGAGAGGTAAATAGAGAGCCTACATCCTGGGAACAAATCTTTACTCCTCACACTTCAGATAGAGCCCTAATATCCAGAGTATACAAAGAGCTCAAAAAATTAGACAATAAGAGAACAAACAACCCAATCAACAAATGGGCCAAGGACCTGAACAGACACTTCTCAGAGGAGGACATACAATCAATCAACAAGTACATGAAAAAATGCTCACCATCTCTAGCAGTCAGAGAAATGCAAATCAAAACCACCCTAAGATACCATCTCACTCCAGTTAGATTGGCAGCCATTATGAAGTCAAACAACAACAAGTGCTGGCGAGAATGTGGGGAAAAGGGTACACTTGTACATTGCTGGTGGGACTGCAAATTGGTGCAGCCAATTTGGAAAGCAGTATGGAGATTTCTTGGAAAGCTGGGAATGGAGCCACCATTTGACCCAGCTATTCCCCTTCTCGGTCTATTCCCTAAAGACCTAAAAAGAGCATGCTACAGGGACACTGCTACATCGATGTTCATAGCAGCACAATTCACAATAGCTAGACTGTGGAACCAACCTAGATGCCCTTCAATGGATGAATGGATAAAAAGAAATGTGGCATTTATACACAATGGAGTATTACTCTGCATTAAAAAATGACAAAATCATAGAATTTACAGGGAAATGGATGGCATTAGAGCAGATTATGCTAAGTGAAGCTAGCCATTCCCTAAAAAACAAATGTCAAATGTCTTCTTTGATATAAGGAGAGTAACTAAGAACAGAGTAGGGTCGAAGAGCATGAGAAGAAGATTAACATTAAACAGGGATGAGAGGTGGGAGGGAAAGGGAGAGAGAAGGGAAAATGCATGGAAATGGAAGGAGACCCTCAGAGTTATACAAAAGTACATACAAGAGGAAGTGAGGGGAAGGGGAAAAATAGTACAAGGGGGACAAACGAATGTCAGTAGAGGGGGCAGAGAGAGAAGAGGGGAGGGGAGGGGAGGGGAGGGGGGATAGTAGAGGATAGGAAAGGCAGCAGAATACAACAGACACTAGTATGGCAATATGTAAATCAATGGATGTGTAACTGATGTGATTCTGCAATCTGCATATGGGGTAAAAAGGGAGCTCATAACCCACTTGAATCAAATTGTGAAATATGATATATCAAGAACTATGTAATGTTTTGAACAGCCAACAATAAAAAATTAAAAAAAAAAAAGAAAAGGAAATTAAAGAGAAAGGAGGAGAAAAGGGGCAAGGTAAGTTTATCCCCAAAATTCATAACTGAAGTGGCTATACCTCCTACAGGACTCAAGAAACAAAGGTATGCCATGCTCCCAAGCCAATGGTCACTGCCCATTGGAAATATTGTCATTGGGTCTGAACTACTCCATCTGGAACCAAGGACACAATCTGTGGTAGTTGTTGCTCCTGTCTTCTCTGGTTTTGGAGTAATAACCACGGCTACCTTGGTAAGCACTGACAGAAACTGAAATAAAATTACTTTTTTTCTCCTTCTAATTTCACTCTAATATTTTCCATTGGCTGGTCATGACAGGAAGCTAGCTGAAATAACACTGTTATTTCATGACAGGGGAATTTGGTCTCTAGCCCTAGGAGGTAGGGAAAGAGTATAAAAGAGTAACATGAAGCTAAGAGAATATAGACACCATTTGGCACAGTGTATTCTCTGCAACTCATTTCCCTACCTCCATTTCTCCCATATTTAAGTTTTCAAACAATAATCTTCAAAACATTGGATTTCCAGCCCACAAAAAATTTTATTTTATAAATATCAAAAGAAATCATTCATTCCTCCCAAAAAGAGCACATATGTAGTCAAATAACTGGCTCTACTATGTTAATTCCACTTCTAGTTTAGTTACAAGCCCATTTAGATATATTATTACCTAAAATTAGATTATACTTCACCTTTCATAATATAGTAAGAAAAATAATATATAAATTACATTACACATTATATTATAAAATATATATAATATCTAAAATATACATATATGCATATACATGTAGACACACACATATATATGTATCACACAAGAAAATAGGAAAAATACAAGTACTCACTACTGACCTTATTTTTGTAACTAGCCATGAGGACATAGTTGATTCTCATGACTTGCAAAGTCTATGACCTCTTCCATATTCCTCTGCCCCAGCCAATACATCAGCCAGTTAGTGTTTGTTAACTGTGCATTATGCTAAATGTTTATTTCTGAAGGTTCTGATTACATATTGTCCCTACTTTTATTGGGTTTATGTCACCATCTGGTAAGGCTTAGTACTATACACAGAAGTATTCAGACACAACCAAGAGAATTTCCTGGGTATATTAGTTCTTTCTGCCTCTCTTGTGCAGCAACATCCTATTTCCACTTGTTTCAAAGAAAGTAAATGACAGCCCATACAGTGATCCTATCGCCTTCCTCTTCATTCAATGACATGAAGAATTCAAAATAACCAGGTAGGATTCTCAACTTCACTTCTACTGAAAGTAATATTATGATCCTTACAAGTTTGCCTCCAGGGATCTAATATACCTAAACCAGAAAATCCTACAATTGTAGGAATGAGAAGCCAACATTTGTTTGTTGTTGCAGGAATAAGGGACAGCAGCCACTTTAATTTCACTGTTGACTTCTAGGCTCCGTGTTCTTGCTGTGAGGGAAAAAAGTATGATATATTCAACAAAGGTTCAAAACATCTGTCTTACCCTATAGTAGATCATCAGTCCAGACTCACAAAGGGCTGTTTACACTGGTGTCGAGTGACTCCTCCAGTCCATTCTTTCATTCCATAAGGCCAGCTGGCTCAGAATGACATGCTGCAGGGTATGCACAGTGACTTCCATACAGCAGGGGGACTGCCATCTGACTGCCTTTCTCATACAATTTATTTCTGTGCTGAAGATCTGACTGAACCCATTCTCCTACGTAATACTGTTATTTCATACTAAAACACCAGTGCCACCACCATTTCTACTGCCATCACTCCAGGGAGATGCCTTCTTTCTCCTCCTAACTCCTCCTAACTCTTAACTCAGTCTCCAGGATTTCCATTGGTAGAACCTAACAGAAATCGGCTAAAATGCAATAAGCAGGTTTTGAGCCCCAATGTTAGAGAATAGACTATGGAAGGACAGTGTGGAGATGCAGAACAACAAGCACCATATGACAGAGGGTGAGTCCCCAAAGAATATAAGGATGGCAAAAACAGAGTAGTGATAATGCACTCCTCATCAACCTCACAATGATGATTGATGATTCAAACTAATTCTTTCCTGCTCTATAGACCCAGCCCTTATCAAAGAGAAGGAAATGTCCAATTTCTTATATGAAGAGCAAAATTGAGTGTTAAGGATAAAAAAGATAAAAACTATCACCAGTCATCTAAACTTTACCTAGCCCTTAATATGGACCAGAAAAATTTTTCTAGTCACTTTAACCTGTATTATCACATTGAACTCACAGTCCTGTAGCTAAGTACTATGATGGTCCTCATCCCAGTGATGAGGAGACTCGGGCATCAAGAGGTTAATCTGGGGGCTGGGTATGTGGCTCAAGCGGTAGCACGCTCTCCTGGCATGCGTGCGGCCCGGGTTCGATCCTCAGCACCACATACAAACAAAGATGTTGTGTCCGCTGATAACTAAAAAATAAATATTGAAATTCTCTCTCTCTCTCTCTCTCTAAAAAAAAAAAAAAAAGAGGTTAATCTGTCCAAGATCACCAACAAACAAAAGGCACAGCAGGGATACCCACTTAGCCTGTGTTCCTGTCCTCCGTAACACCACCGCCCTGCCTCTCTGACCTGATCTCACTTTAACATCCAATGGCTCTTGCAGCCTAGCCGACATGCAGTTAGATGGGACTGAATGTAGTGTAACTGTCCCATTGGGCTTTATTAGCAACAAACCCCAATAAATAAGTTAATTAAATTAACATGTACTAGATTCAGAAAATCAACCTCAGCCTGATTTCTTGTTATTCAAAGCTGACTTAAAACTCAAGTACCATGGGAGGAATGCAATAGGTGAAGCAGTTCTCTCAGCAAAGCTGTACTATGTACCTACTGTTTGATATGGAGTAAGCCCACCCCTTACACTATGCTTTCCTAAGAAACATCTTCAAATGTGGGATCAGGGGCCTGTAAATTAAACTATATCTTCCATTCTGTCCCATATGAGAGGAAGCTACCTGAGTCTTATGTCTACATTGTAGAAGAGAGAAAGCCAGAACTTGCCAACATTTTAAAGGAAAATAGACAAGGTCATTAGCCTATGAAGTCCAAATGATGTTACAGTGACATTTTCTGAGGTCAGACACACCATGGAAGCGATATATTAGGGAGCCCTAAGTAAGGGTTTGACTTCTGGTGCCCTCTGTAAAGTCTTGAACACACTTTAATTATCTTTGAGTTATGAATAATATTGAAGCCAATTAGAATAAGGTTACAGTTTCAAGGGTGGACCCATAAAAAGGAGCCTCTGGTTCTCCCAGCAAACACCAAGAGAGCCTTTAGACACAAGAGTTGCTGGTCCTGGACCTATATATAATCACAAGTCTCCACTCGCCTTGTCCTTAGCTAATAGAAATTGAAGTTGTAATGTGGACATTATTATCCCTTCATGGAAAAAAATTAATTAATAATGAATGTCCTGATTGTCCCTTATCTCAGTAATGTATCTGGACCCAAATAAAAGATAAAGCAGTCCTCTGATGAGATCAGTAAGATAGAAACAACGTCCCAAAGGCCTCCTCTCTGAGCTAGGTTGTACCTACTTGTCTTTCTGTTCTCCACAGCCCTCATTTGCCTTTATGCTCTTAGACTGAAAGACTACTTCACTTCTGCTGTTAGAAGGGAGTTACCAAGGACACTGGCTTAGGCATGACTTTGATCTCTTTCTCCGTTCTTCCTCATCGAATTCCTTCAAGAATTGCTTCGTCTTTCCTTGCCCTTGCCCCAAACCTACATAGCTGCCTCAAAAAGTAACTTCAAATGTGTCGTCAGATCCCTAATTCATTATTCTCCTTCTGGACCTTACAATGCAAAAGGGTCAGGCTGAGAGAGTTTATTCATGTGTCAGCAGAAAACTTTCAAGGTGTGGGCTAGTTACTCAGGTGCTGATCTTCATCTGTTCTACTCCCCAATGTGCACACATGTTTTGATTTCTTGAGTGAAATCTTAAGGCACACCCTTCAAACCTAACTGCCATCTGCATCCTCACAGCCGGCATCTCTGTGGTGTGACAGGCAAGCACATTATGCTAAGGAGATAATCACAACAATTAACTGAAAAGGTTATAATTCCATCCTGTTTGGTACAGTTGGCCTGTCAAAAATAATTAGGTGAAAATAGATCTCAAATCCCCTTTTCAGAATTGATGGGGAGAAAAATTAGAACAAGAAGAAAGAAAAAAAATGACAGCGAAGAACTTTGAACTTGGGCAAATTAAATGTTCTGAAATTTCACTGTGGCTCAAGCACTACAGAAATATTTAGGTTAGTCTTTCAACTCAGTTAAAGATGGGTAGCTACCGAATATGAATATTGAAAATAAAAGTATTGAAACACTATATATGGATGAATTTCAAGGCTCAAGTGCTGATCAAAAAGATAATCTCTTGATATTCACAAGGAAATGAGAAAAATAGAGAAAAAGTTTTTGTTAACAGTTCTGGATCTTAACCTCCATTCTGCTCAGTCCTGTAATTGATCTGAACCTAGGTATTTGCATTCTGGCATCTTGTCTCTGTTCACCATCAAATTTCCTAAGGAATTTGGAATAACTCACATTACCTTTTTAGTCACCACTTTCATTACTAAAAACAAAAGTCCAACCTAAAGTGATACAGCACTAACAAGTTGTAACATGCTATGATCCTACGAAGAAATTCTCTAAAGCAAAGATGAACAGTCTTCAGTGACAAAAATTTGATTCCATCATAGAATGATTAATGCCAGGTAAAGAAAGATTTTTCCATTTGCCACTGTTCCTTTTTATTTTCTTTTATTTGTACTGTATGTCTTGCTTTTTACAGATAACACATAAATGGTTGTTATCTTTAAATGTTTGCCCTCAAAAAGCTTTCAGTCTAGCTGTTGATGCAGAATCTAAATACATGACCCAATTAGAGAAACAAAAAGAACGAAGTGGACAAAAGATGTGGATCCAAAGACCAGGGTCGCAAAACCTGGCTCATCCAAGAGTGAAAAAAATCTCTGCAGGTATGTCACGAAAACTCAAGAATTTAATACAATGTGTGTTCACACTCTAAAGCAAGCTGTATGTATTTTATTCAGATAAAATTGGACTCCCTGAGAGTGTGGAAGATCATGAAAATACAAGATAGACATTGCAGACACAAAATGTGTCAACAGTATCTCTCCTTATGTGATATTTTTTTATATCGCCATAAAACACACGCCCAAAATTTCCACAAAGAACTCGAGATTTCACTGTTGCTTTTTGAATTTGCTCTTCAAAGATTTCCCCATCATGCTATTTATGGATTTCTTTCTTCTTTTTTAATCAAATAACTATTGACAGAAACATATTCTCTTATTTTCACTCCCTGAGCCCATTTCTATATTTGAGCTGCTTTTATTAAACTGTTTCTCATGATCACTACAAGAGTAAACACTGCTTAGCACAGTTGCACTCCATGGCACCCTGAGTCACTCTGTGCAATGTCTGGCTCACTCACACACCTACCTAGGAGGCTGGTATCCTGTTGGCACAGGATGGTTACATCAGAACAGTAGACATTACTAATTTTCTATTATCAAAATTAATATTCCATCTTTCCCTTATTGATATTTCTCATGCAATACAGATTTCATTTAAGTACCCACCTTTCTCATATAACTATATACTTCAGAAGAGGGGGACCCTCAGCTCAGTTTCAGTGGGTGAATCACATTGGGAGCAGTGGTCTCCTTCTTTTTTCTTGCAATTGAGGTTTGGTAATAGTTGGAAAGGAAAGCTTATTTAACACAATGCAAATTCCAGTAGAACAGTATCTCTTAAATTTACACATGCAATGATGTATTCAAGGACCCAAGTTCTTTCCATCTTTCCTTTCTGCTACTCTCAGCAGGTGTAAATCACCTCCAGATTGGATCTGCTTCTGTTTGTGAGATGGATGTTCCCAGTTCATAGATGACACCTACAAACAAGAAAATGCAGAACAGAAATTATAGCTAAGGAGTTGTTAGAAGAAATTTTTTTTTGCTATTATTTTAATAGACTTTTTATTTCTTGCCCATAATAACAGATGCAGAAATAAAGAGTTGATCTCCTCTGCTTCATGTTCTTCACATGACATCTTGAAATTTGGCTGCTATGTCAGAGCCTTAAGTAGAGTCTCCAGCTGGAAGAGGTAGCCCACATGTTGAGGAGGGAGGAAGGGAGCATAATCCCCAATCATTCTCACCAATATTGGCAACTGACCTCCCATAAAACTTTTAAATTTTCTCTTTCAATTTTATTGTCTAGGATTTTGTCTTAATGTCAAATTCTCATAAAAAAATTAATGATATTTTCTCAATAATATATGAATTTGTTCATACCCTAAAGGAATTATCAGAATTTAGAAAGAAAACAATACATTTTTATTTCAACCGGGGCATCACAACTTTAGTACTATAGACATTTTCACCCAGATAATTCTTTGTCATGGTGTGTGGCACTATGCAGTATAACAGAACATTTACCAACATGCCTGGCCTCTACCTACTAGATGCCAACAGAACCCATCACTCAACTGTGACAATCAAAACTTCTTCTAGATTGCCAGGTATCCTCTGGAAGACTATATTGTCCCCATGGGAGAGCTTATGTTAATCAGCATTTTATTATTGTGACCAAATACCAACAAGAACTACTTCAAAGAGGAAAAGTTTATTTTGGCTCATGGTTCCAGAGTTTTAGGCCCTATTGGACAAGCTCATTGCTCTTAGCCCCAGGTGAGGCATAATATCAAGGAAGGCAGATATGGTGGTCGAACACTGCTCCTTCTATGGCAGCCAGGAAACAGAGAACAAGAGTGGGTGAGAAGGGGCCACAGAGACGATGCACATTTCCAGGGAATGCCCCCAGTGACCCACCTCCTCGAGCCATACCCCACCTGTCTACAGTTACTACCCAGTCCACCCAGGACGGCCTGATTAGGCCTGATTACAGTTCTCACAATATCTTGGCATTAACACAGGAACTTTAGGGAGACGCCTCATATCCAAACCATAACAGAACTTCTGGTCCAAATCTATCATTTTATAGACATGTCAACTTAGGCTCAGAGAATGAAGTGATTCTCAAAAAAACACATAGCTATGACATAGTAGAAGGGAAAAAGAAACCCATGTGCACTAATTTTCAACATGTGTTCACTATGTAGCAACTTTTTATCTATGGACCACTGTGATTGATGAATTAGTGATAAAGCAACAATATATTGATGAAGTAATAAAAATATATTAGGTTTAGCTATGAGTGACCACAACTCAACATAAGAGAGTTTCAAACAAGATGCCTATTTTCAATGTAATTCTAGGCTTGATAGGGTGGTCTGATAACCCAGACCCTGGCTTCTATCTCCTTGTTTTATGAAGCTAAAAATACAGCTTCTGCTTCAAAGTCCAAAATAATGTCTCTAGCTTGCCATCATATCCTTATGGAGTCCGAAGACAAAAGAGGCAGGAACTATGTGAGCTGCTTCCTGCCCCTAAGGATGTACCACATTTACTGCTCCATTTCTACTTCTTCCAGGGATCAGAATCTAGCTACAAGGAAGGACAAGGATGGTAGTCTTTATTGGGGACAGCTTCCTGTCCTGCTAAATTAGTTGTTCTATTACTGAAGCAAATGAGCAAGATATTAGGGGACAATCATTGTCTCCAATACGAAGACCCAAGGACGGGAAAGGTAGGACAGGAGGAAAGCAGTGTGAAGGAGACAACAAGGGAAAGGAAAATCATAAATATAAATTTCCTGACATCCAGTAGATGACTCAATAAAATGAGTGCTCTTTCCTCTTTCAATCCTCCTTTCCCAACTGTGCAAGTGGTTAGTGAAGTGCAGAACAGATGCAAAACCTAAATGCATTAAAATTAAGTGCAACGTTTCTGGTATTTTTATTTAGAGAGAGAACTAGAAGATCTATCTCCTCATTCTATTTCTGATAGAACTTCCACGTTGAGACATGAGTACTAGTTGGGGTTTTTTTTATTATTATTCTGGAATTGTATTCTGCTGCTGTGTGACATTAATTGATCATGTCTGCTGGGTTTACAGCTTTGACTTCTAAGCTAGTTACCCAGCTGAGCTGCAGGAACAACATATTATTATTATTTTTAAAATTTATTGTTCATTTCACAGCAGATGGGTTAGGAAATATGTTGCCTGACAGATGGCTTATTAAAAAAGTTTTCTGGTCAATCACTACCAATGTGGATTTTTGTTTACAAGACTGATCATGCCCTAGAAGTTTGCATTTGGTGAATTTCCTGAACCATTTACGTTGTTTTCCACTACTACAACTATTTTTTTTTAAGTTTCACGTTTATGATGAATAATTTCATTTAAATTTAAGATATATAAGGTATCAAGTAAAAATGATTCATTTATTTATTTATTTATCTTAAAAGTTTTCAGTGAGTGTCAGGTGTTGCTCTAAATGTTGAAGGATATTGCAAACTATTAGAAGCAAATGAGAGGATAAGACTTACATATGCATTATTTCCTATAGAATATGCTCCCCAGCAGTCTAGTCAGGGGATGGCATCTTTCCTCTGAATGCACTTGGCACTATACACTTAATTTTATATCATACTTTTCTCCAGAGAATCAGAAATGTTGGATTCCTTACCTGTCCCCCTCTTCATTTGTAAGCTCTTTGAACAGAAGAATCAGCTTAGTTACCTTCAATTCTCTGAATATTGCATTCAACAAAAGTCAGTGAGTGAATTTAAAATAAAAATAACCAGAAAATTCCGATTGTATTTTATTTAATTCGACAAATCCATAAGCAATTGGAATTTACATTAACTTATTCAAAGAATGGAAATAATGTAGATTAGAAAAGCCACAGAAAGCATCAGGAAAAAAGCAATGAGAATCTTTATCCAAAAAGACATTGATTGTCTCAGCAGGAATCCTTCTTACTACTATAATTGGCTTCAACCTGAGTGTTAACATGAAATGTCACGGAGGAGATGACTCTGAGATAGTTAATTCCATTTTCAACTAGTGAAATTATACAACATTTGCAACTTTTAAGAGTTGGCTCTTGAGAAGTTACTGTTTTCTAAAGAAATGCCTGTGCAAAAGATATCTGCTTGAGTGACTAATGCTTTCTTTTTACTCTTTTGGCTATGCCGTCCTGGGATGGATGAATTCACCCTGGCTGACAGGCTGGCAGTTCTACCGCTGCAAATGTCACTGTGAGATAGATTTGATCAGCCGAGACTTCACAGTGACCTGGTAGGAGATGAATTAGGAATATGAAATTGTAAGTTACTTTGTCTTATAACAAAACCCGTATTTAAGCCAGCTGAGATATTTATGCAAATTTAGCACATTTTGCAGACATTAAGTTTAGCTGTTGAAATTTAACTTAAAACGGCTTCAAAACCCAGTGCTCCTATTCTTATTTTCTAGAAAACTAGATTGTTTCACTCCATGTCATATTTCTAACAAAATATTATTAAAAACATTCAGAATTGGGAAAACTGTATTGTGCACTGTGACTGTATGGATATGTTTTAGAGTGCAAACATTAGAACATTAGAACAAGCCAATATGAACATATGCCTTCTTTTCTTATTTCCATAATATTCTCTATTCAATTTACTTAAAATTGACTATTAAGATAGACCTTGGGGCTGGGATTGTGGCTCAGTGACAGAGTGCTTTCCTAGTGTATGTGAGGCACTGGGTTTGATCCTCAGCACCGCATATAAATACAAAAAATAAAGGTCCACTGATAACTAAAAAAGATATTTTAAAAAAAATTTAAAAATAAAATATATACCTTGTACTTTATCTGTTTAGGTGACATTTCCAAGGAAAATTCTGGCACTGTTCTATAAAATGATCTACCCCAAAAAGCTGACCTACAGTCTTCCTCATTTATTTCCTCTTTCCTAATTTCTTTCCTACCACTCTTTCTCTTCAATAGATATTTATGGCACTTTTCTGTACACAGCCCTACCTTGGCTCATGAGAAAACAAATATAACACATATGTAGCCTTTCTGAGTCAATCTTATCCAGAATATTAATTAAAATATAGTCTTTTGCTCCCAAAATAGTGAAGACAAAGAGACTTGAAGCATTCACAATTCTAAGAGGCACACAACTGACCCCGGGGAGACACCATGTATAGGGCACTCTGAAAGTTCATGCACAAGTTCTGCTCCTCCATCTCTGTCACTGCCCATCTCCCATCCCATTCTTTATTTAAAAACTAGCATAGCTAGATGAGCAATAAAATTGTAGCAATGTGTTATCAGCTATGTGCAACTGCTAGAGCTTTATCCTGCTCTCCCCAGAAGAAGACAGAGTGCTTCCTTCACCAAGGGACATGAGAAAAGCTCCAAGAAATTTCATTTGCAGAGACTGGTGCTATCCTCAAGGTCGGTGACTGACATCTTATTCCCCGATTTGATATTTATGCAGCAGACTTGCTGACCTTCCTTCTAAACTTATGTGAGCAGCAGAAGAGCAAACACAGAGAAAAGCTGACAGGGCAGAGATGAGATTGACCCTTTGGACTAGGATGTGTGATTTTCCAATGTCAAGCTGACCCTGTGCAGAAGTGTAGCTTGAGTTGTACAGCTACACTTAAGAGCTGAACAGCTGTAGAGAAGAATCTTGATGAGGAGGTGAAGTACTCTGCAGGAGTAGAAAAGTCTCAGCAATGTCAAGCCAGGATGTCCCTGGGACCCATGGAAGGGAGGTGGCTCCTCCGAGGGTTCCCTGAAGAGTTCATGTATAAGCCCCACAGGATAGCTAGCATTTAGAATTTAGCCATACAAAGGGCATTCTAACCAGTGAGGTTCAGCCAGAAACATAGCAACCTTTAAGTGAGAAAAACTAGTAGATGGCCAGTTACCTTAACTTAAGCACTGCCATATCTTCTATTTCTTCTTCCACATGGCCAACTGCAGGAGGACAGATCAGAAGTGAAAATAAAAGAATAATAAAAGCAGAGGTGATTTCCTACATTACAAAGGGTAATGTGGAAAAATGCTAAATGAGCAGATCCTTCCCCCATTTCCCCTGAAATCTCTTGGTTATAAGGCATCCCAGAATTCCACTGTAGATGATATAGAGGAGATTGGAATTTAAATTACCCTGGGTGAGAATGGACTTTGATTTTATAATACCAAGACATTTTAAAAAGTTTATTTTTTTTTACTTTAAATCAATAAGCCATTCACATGTTGCAAAATCCCAATGACAAGATACTCTCCCATTCCATCCCTTCCATTCCCTATAGTAACAACTTATATTCAATTCTTATATGTCTTATATAAAAGAAAAAGATTACCGTGTCTTTGATAAAATATCCATTTGTCTATTCGTTCATACACAAAGTTATATTTGGTATGACATCTACAGCTGTACATCTTGCTCCTTTTCTCATCAATTTCTTATGCAAATTTTTTCACATTGGAGCAGAAAGAACACTCTCATTTTCTTTTATGTTTGTGTGATATTACATGGAATGGATTTGTGAGATTTTTTTTAACTACACTTAAAATTTTAAAATTTACAAGTTTCTAAAAAAAGTATTAGATCTATAAGATATTATTTCAGATTTTACAAATCATGATTATATATGGTTATTTGAAAAAAAAAGTGAAGTTCATATTTTGCCAAGTTCTGGTTGTTTAACAAAAAAGTTTTTCCACTAAAATCTATATGTGCTTAGCCTCGTATATATGAAAGCTCATTTAGATATTGCATAATCATCTCCAACTGAGCAAATTTAAAACTGAAATAATTATTTTTCCCCAATAACATGTACATATTTATCCTATAATTTCCCTTTTAAAACAGGGAAAAGTTAATATTGTTACCTACTGAAGAAAAATGTCATAAGTCCATCTAATTCTCCCTGGTAAAATCTGTGCTGATAAGATGGTTGACTTTGAGACAAGTAAGTCAGAGGGCCCCAGTACTAGGGGGTATAGTTCATATCTCTCTCTCTCTCTCTCTCTCTCTCTCTCTCTCTCTCTCACACACACACACACACACACACACACACACACACACACAAAGCATCCTGAAATTTTCTGCTATAAATCATGTAGAAAACCATGGTAAACAAAAAACATACAAACAAGCAAAATAGCATTTTCTCAAAGAGGAAGTTGAAAAACAAAGCAACAGAGTGGTGGATGATTTTTAAAAACATTCATGACTGGGACCCAAGGTCAGTTTCTGTTTCAATAGGCCTGAGTAGGGTCCATAAATTCCCATTTCTAACAAATTTCTTGGTGACATAGATGCTACTGGTTCAGGCAACACCCAATGAGAACCAGTGAAATGAGAAATGTTGAATTAGATGATTCTCTCTCTGTTACTATTAATAAAATACATGTATCCCTTGGAGAGATTGGTTCTAGGACCCCCATAGACATGAAAATCTAGACACTTAAGTCCCTTATATAAAGTAGAATAGTATTTGCATATAACCTACACATATCCTTCATTATATTTTAAATCATCTCTAGATTGCTTATGGCTACATACAACATAAATGTTCTAAAAATTGTTTTTGTACTATATTTTTCAGAGAATCGTTATTTTTAAAACTTATGAACATGCTCAATACCAATGCAAATTTTCTTTCTGAATATTTTTGACCTACAGTTGTTTGAATCTACAGATCTGGAACCCAATGATTATGGGGGGTGGGGGGCTGGCCACATTGATTATTTGAAAAGATAATAAATCTTAACCTAGGAGACAAACGAGTCTTAACTTAGGAGATCTTAGGGAAGAGAACTAGTATTTAGAAAAAAGTATTATATAAATTGTAAGTTAGAAACTTCACAGAAACAAATGTTGAAGATTTTCACCAAAATTGTTTTAAAAATATTTATTTTCTGTTTTTTTTTATTTTATTATTAACTATAACCTTCAAGCCAAACATTATTACTCTAAATCTGTTCATTCTGCAACTGTTAATGTCTATCTTCCTATGACCCATTTTCCCCTAATCCACCACTACTAAATTTTGTCTTTGTCTCTGTTTCTGTGCATTGTTTTTTAATTCAACATATAAAGAAGACAGTGTTTTCTTTCTATAAAGTGCTTATTTCACTTAGCATTATGTCTTCTAGATTTCTTCATGTTGTTACAAATTTCAAGAACTCCTTTCTTGTTAAGGTTGCATTAGATTTAATTCTGCATATAAAACATGGTTTCTTTATTCATCCAGTGATGGACACTTCAGTTGTTTCCATATCTTGACTATTGTGATTGACTATGAAACAAGCCTGGGTGTACAAATATCTTTATAGTTGGAACTCCATTTCCTTTAGGGTAACACCAAGTAGAGTGATTTCTGGGTCATACATTAGTTATATTTTTAATATCTACAGAAACACTTATTCTATTTTTCATAATAGTTGTAACATATATATTTCCACCAACAGTGTATGAGGATTCACCTTTCTCTGCATCCTTATCAACATTTGTTAACTCTTATTTTGTTTAATTAGTCATCCAAAATCAAAGGGAGATTAGAAGGGACCAGAGGGTAAGAGGAGGGAAGGAAGGAGGGTAAGGGAATGACATTGGACAAATTATATTGTTATATTGTGTGTGTATACAGATATGTAAAAACAAATTTCATCACTATGTACTGCCGCAGCCTGGCTGGCTGGGCAAAATAACCAGGGGGTGACGAACAACTTGTGTACATTGATACAGCAGGAGTGGGAGCCGTTTATTGTAGGACAGGAGGGGTATATATACATTACACACAGCTTATCTTAATTAGCATAAACTAGATACAGCAGTCAACCAATAAGGAATCTCCACACTTAATGGCTCGCTGGCGTTACTTCACAAACCACTACCTCTGGCAAAATGCCAGGCACCATCTTGACTTGTTTACAGACCCCAACAATGTGCAACTAATGTACCAATAAAAAAAATATGAAAGAGGGGGAGAGAAATCAGTCATTCAAATTGGTATAAAGTGATAGCTCATTTTGGTTTTTATTTGTGTTTTGTTTTTAATTAATAATGGTGAGCATGTTTTCAAGTATATACTGGTGGTTTGTATGTTTCCTTTGGAGAAATATCTGTTCAAGTCCTTTGCACCTTTTAAAATTAGATTATTTGGATTTTGCTGTTGTGTTGTAGGAGTTCCCTGTTTATTTCAGAAGTCAATCTCTCATCAGATGTGGACTTTGCAATCACTTCCTTCCATCTTACAGGAGGCCTCCTCTTTCTATTGATTGCTGCCTTTGTTTCTCCTTACACTCATCTGCCTGTTTTATGGCATCACTCAGGTCTCTGATGATCCTTTCATTCCTCTTCATTCTTTTGTTGTTTCTATTCCTCTAATTAGCTAGTTTGAGTTCTTCCACCTGAGATTGTGCTGTTGCAATACTGTGCTGAGTTTTTCAGAACAATCATTGTATTCTTCATCTCCAGAATTTGTTTGGGTCTTTTTTATTGCTTCCATTTCTTTATTAAACCTCTTATTTTATCAATGCATTATTTTCCTGATTTCATTTAGTTATCTATCTGTATTTTCTTATGTCTTTTTTTAACTTTTTAAGATGATTGTTTCGAATTTTTTTCCAAGTAATTAATAAATATGCATCTCTTTGGGTTGGTTTCTGGTGAGTTTCCTTTAGTTTTATCATGTTTTACTCAACTCTCCAGTCTCTGGTTCTTTTTTATTTGTGTATCCTCACATTACTGTCTATGCATCTGAAGTATGCAGTCTTAGGTAGATTTCATATCACTGGATATTAGGGTTAGGACTAAGCATCTTTCCAGTCTTTAAAGACTGGTTAGGCACGTTGAGCTTCTGGTAGGTGCCTGGATAGTTGAGATTACGTTCAAGATCAGTCAAAAGGGATAAGAAATGGTCCACATGGTTGGAGCTGTGTCTGCAGTGGGGATTGTGATTTGTGGGCCTCTTACCAGGGGATCTAGTGGGCATGGATGCTGGTCCCTTGGTGGACTAGACTATCTTCAGGACCTTGGTCTATAGGACTCATATTGGGATGAGGGGTTTGTTTCAGGGCTGCAGATAACAGGACTATAACTGAGTTTGTAGTTATGATGGCTCCTCCAGGTCTTTGGACCCCTCTGGGATTTTAGGTAGACCCATGGGCAGATAGCAATCCTCAGCCCATGGCTGAGCAGGACAGGAGCTGAGCTGCAGGGCTGCTTCAGCCTGCAGTGGGGATCAAAGTCAGCAGACCTACCTAGAGGACTCAGTGTGTATGCCTCTTCTGTGTTTCTGTATCACTAAAGGTACACAGTTCACCCTTAAGATGGATTGAAGTCAAATTTCAGAGCTGTTTCTTGGCTCACTTCTAGGACCAAGTTCAGGTAATCTAACCCAAGACATAATTGGCCAAGGCTTCTCCCAGGTCCCTGAGTGGGTAGCTCTGGTAGCAGGACCCATGGTAAAGGACCTGTGGCTGAGTCTATAAATGGATGTACTGTTTCCAAGTCTACAAGTAGAGAGCCTGTCATTTGAGTGCACTTCTTCCCTCTTCAAAGACCCTTCTAGGTCTTGGGCTGCGTCAGGATTTCACAACCAAATGTCAGATCCTAGTATCCCACAGGGGTACTTTTGTTCATAGATAGACATGAAATTATGGTTGCTGGGTGAGAGGATACAAGCAGAAGACCTTTAATTCTGTTATCTTGCTTCTGGGACTTTAAGGAGGGGACTTGAAGGTTCTCTGTTGTCCTGGTCCAGCCTCAATCTTAGGTAGATTTCATATCACTGGATATTAGGGTTAGGACTCAGTAATACTGCATTTTTGCCTGTGGCAAACAAACTACTCCCTGAGGTCTTAGGCTAGTCCTCTGCAAATCAATATTTCCTGCTCTTCCTGAGCAGTAGGAGACTTAAAATGACATTGTCCCAGGAAAGTTTTCTGTTCCTTTTTTCACCTTTTTAAAATTATACCTAAGAACAGAACTTGGTTTTCTTTTATATAGAGAGAGCGACATATTTTCTAGTTGCTGGAAGTGAGCCCCAGCAATTTCAGTTTTAACAAGCCCCCTGGGTGATTCTGACACACACTAGGGTAGATCATAGATTCTCAATGGAAAAATATTGCCTAGAAGGATGTGAAAATTGTTTCTTGGAAGAGAAAAAAAAAACCTTAGATATTAAAATGCTTACATTAAAGTTCTATCAGAGCTAAAAAAAACTTGTTCTTTAGTATTTAATTTCATGAGGAAGGGAAATTTAAAAAAAAATAAATCTTCTTATGGGAGCCTAAGAAAATAAGGAATATTAAGGCACATCAAGGAGGCAAGGAATCAATGAAAACTTTTGTAGATGAAAAAAAAAAAAAAAAAGCCTTGATCTGGGCTCTTAAAAAATGGTTGGGACTCAGAAAAGCAATGAGAAAAGGACATGAATTCCACATGATGTGCCGGTCCACTTCCATTATCACTGACCTGAGCGAGCAACCAACCATCCTATGAGAACTGGGTACAAGAGTCAAGATGGGGCAGAATCCTCATTTTAAAAGTTATAGCGTTGGGTTCTCCCCATAAAAGACTAGAAGTAGCCAGATGCACTGGTGGACTCCTGTAATCCCTGGCACTCAGGAGGCTAAAGCTGGAGAAATACAAGTTCTAGGCCAACCTTTGCAACTTAGTGAGATGCTGTCTCAAAATAAAAAATAAAAAGGGCTGGAGATGTAGCTCAGTGGTAGAGAGCCTCTGGGCTCAATCCTCAGGACCACATACAAACAGAAAGACCAATAATAGTTGCCTTCTCAGGAGTGAATATTCCCGTAAAATTCTAGTTTAAGTAAAATTCTAGTTTAAGCAGAAATAAGTGAATAAGGGTAGCATTTACCCAAAGTGCTTATATGAATCCCACTACTGAAATCAAGGCACTACTAGTTCAGGATTTAGGGAAATCAGAATAAGTTTGGGAAGTGAAGTCCAAGAATGAGTAAGAAAAAAGGATTTGGAACATATGAGAGGGAGAAGCAAAAGTTATTTGGGATACTAGTTGCCTGGTATAATGGGTGTGCATATGTATGATGTATGTACAATGATTGCAGAAATGGACTTGCAGCCATTATTACTGTTCTATTCCATTCACAAGGGCAGAGTTCACAGGGGGCTTATTTATTATTACATCTCCAGCCATATTCAGTAAATATTTGCCAAAAACTAAATCTAGCTCTGGGTAGGATAGTTGTTGCTATCCTTGAAAAGGATATCTTCTAAGTCCATGTATGTTAATGTTGTGGGACATAGCACATTTTACAATATAGTGAAATTTGCACATGTATATAGAAACATCTGTTTATGTATAATTTCAAGGAATCCATAGTTTCCTAGAATAATCACTATTGCAAGCCATAAGAAGCTTTGATAATTTCCAAGTAATGGTTTCCAGTTGGTTAATATGAAAAACAAATAAATAACAAAAACTAAAAACATTTTTAACCAAAGGAGAAAAGCAACCACATGAACTGATTCTGTCTTCCAAGGAGTATTTAAATTTGGTGTTCATCAGGCCATTATTTCCTTGCCTATTTCCCAGAATAGTAGTTTGTAGGCTAAACAACAGAAAGCAATAACCAGAGTTTCTTACAAAAACAAAAAATCAGGGGCTCAGAGTAATTTTTGACATTCAGTGATCACCGATTTATAAGATCAATTTTGTGATCAGACTTTCCTTGAAAATCCAGCCTGTCTCTCCTTTCCTAGAACAAAATAAATGTCCTAGAATTCAACCAGTGAAATTTCTATCCTAGAGTTTTACAACCATATGATTTTTTTAGACAAGCCTTCCTGTGGTAAAATTGATATATAAAGAATTGCACAAGCTCAGTGGAAGAGAACTTGCCTAGCACATGTGAAGCACTGGGTTCAATCCTTAGCACCACATAAAAATAAACAAATAAAACAAAGATATGTTATCCATCTACAACTACAATTTTTTAAAAGAATTGCATATATTTATTGTGTATAAGGTGATGGTTTGGACATATGCAAAATGCCTGTAACCCCACAATCAACATAATAGGGATATCCAAGACCTCCTTATATCCTTTGAGATTTTGTGTTTGTTGTGGGGGAGTTAAGAAAACGTGAGATGAGATACATCGTCTCAACAGATTGTACACTATACTATATTAAATGTAGAAATTATGTTGTAGAGCAGATCTCTAGAACCTATTAAGCCTGCATAACTGAAACATTATATTCACTGAATAACATTTAACAATTTCCCCAAAACCCACTCCCTGGGAACAATGTTGTGTTTCTATGAGTTTGATATTATAGATACTTCATATAAAAGGAATCATGCAGTTTGTCCTTCCATGACTGGCTTATTTCACTTAGCTGAATACTCTCTAGGTTCATCTATGTTAGATGGGCAGGATTTCCTTCCATCTAAGGCTGAGTAATTTCCTGTTGTATGTACATCACATTTTCTTCAAGAATCAGTTAACATTTAGGTTTTTCTATATCTGAGAGATGGTGAAGAGTGCTACCACAAATACAGGAGTGCAAATAGTTCTTTGAAATATTGATTTTAAATCTTTTAGATATATACACAGAAGTGAGATTGTGGAATGACAGAGTAGATTTATTTTTAATTTTTTGAGCAACCTCCATACTATTCTCCAGAATTGTGGTACCAGTTTACATTATTCACCAACCAGGGTTTCCTTTTCCTCACACTTTCACCAATTCATGCTTATCTGACTTTTTCATAGTAGCCATCATAATATGTGTGAGGTGATATCTCATTGCAGTTTTGATTTGAAACTTCATCATTATTAATGATGGTAATAATCTTTCAAGTATCTGCTTTCCAATTAAATGTTTCCTTTGGAGAAATATCTGTTTAAGTCCTTTGCTAATTTTTAATTGTCATATAAAAAGTCTGTATTTTTATGGGGTCCCATGTGTTGCTTTGATACATGTATACGTATGCGATGTTCAAATTATCTTACTAAATTTTAGTTAGATTATGTATTTGATATTCAATTTTAGGAGTTCTGTATATATTTTGGAAACTAATTCCGTAGTAAGGTAATTGGTTAGTAAATATTTCCTTCCATTCTAACAAGTTGTCTTTTATTCTGATAATTATTTCCTTTGCTATGCAGAACTTAAAAAAATTATTTCACCATACTCATATAACTTTGCTTCTGTTGCCTATGATTTTAGTGTCCTATCCAAGAAATCATTGCTAGTGCCAATGTCAAGAAGCTTTTCCCCTATGTGTTCTAAGACTTTCACAGTTTGAAGTTTGTGTTTAAGTCTTTATTTTATTTGAGTTTACTTTTGTGTATAGTGTAATAAAATAGTTCAATTTCTTATTTTGTATAAGGATATTCATGCTAGTGACAAGTTTTAAAAATTACAGTAGCCTTTTAGTATTCTTTGAAGTCGGGGGTATGATGCCCACAGCTTCGTTCTTAATAAAATTGCTTTGTCCTCTCTGTATCCTATATGTGACTTTTAGAATGTTTTTTTTTATTTCTGCAAAAAAATATTAAATGCTATTGAGATTTTCTTGAGTATGGAATTGACTCTGTAGATGTCTTTGGGTAGTATGGACGTTTTAACAATGATATGTTCTTCAATGGACTTGGAAGTTTTTTTCATTTATTTGTAGCTAATTTCTTTCTTGTGGTTTTTATTGTGTTTCTTTCACCTCATAGTTTTAGTTTATTCTTAATATTGTGTTCTTTGTAATACCATAATAAAGGGAATTTTCTCAATTTTCTTTTCCAATGGCTAATTGGCAGTATATAGGAACACTACTGATTTTTGTATGCAGATTTTGTATTCAGCAACTTTATTAAATTTATTAGTTTTGGCCATTTTTAGTGGTGTCTTCAGAGTTCTTTACATATTGTATCATATTACTTGTGAACACTGATAATTGTACATTTCCCTTTTTGACTTGAATTCCTTTTATTTCTTCTTCTTGCTTAGAGAGTCTGTCTAGTACTTTGAATTCTATGTTGTTCACTAAATGTGACAAAAGTGAGAATCCTTGCATTCTTTGTGCTTATAGAAGAAAAATTTTTCTGTTGTTAGGTGGATATATGTTTAACATTATTATCTTTTCCTGATGAATTTTCCCTTTAACATCATATAATGTCCATCTGTGCCCTTTGTAACAAAGTCTATTTTATCTGCTGTGAGTGTAGTTTTCCCTTTTCTCTTCTGTTTACCACTTACATCAAATACCTTTTTCCATCATTTCATTATCATCCCATGTGGGTCCTTTAATCTAAGGACACATCAGAGAATCTAAATAAAAAGCAAATACTAGCAAAAAGATCTGAAGAAAGAGACAGCAACACAATAGTGGTAGAACACTTAGTACCACATATATTAATGCATTTGGCTACTATAACAAATAGCATAAATTTACTGGCTTACTAACAACATATATTTATTTCTTACAATTCTAGAAGCTGAAAAGTCTGAGATCAAAGTGCCAGCAGATTTGGTGTCTATCTTCCTTTGTGACTTGTTATTTTTCATAGTTATTTTCTTTGATTATTTTCTCTTTTCCTTGTTTGTATCTTTGGTATGTTTTTGTGGTTATCATGAGATTTACAAAAAATATACTTTAGTTATATAACATATTTTAAGTTGATACAAACAACTTCAATTATAGACAAAAAATAAATTTACACACGTGGAAAAATAAGAATTCATACCACATTTGAATCAAATGTATGATGTGTCAAGATCATTGTAATGTATTGAGCAACTAAAAAAAATTAAAACAGAAAAAAAAAGAAAGAAATTTACACTTTTACTTCTCCTATACACTTTATGTTAGAGATATCATAGTTTGTAACATTTTACATTGTGAATCCATTAATAATTTTTATAGATTATTTTAATCTTAATATCTTTGTCTTTTAACTTTTAAACTAAGTCTAAAACAATTTACATACCATCATTACTGTAATATTTATATACTTACCTTTACCAGTGACTTTCATAATATCAAAGCACCTTGTCTTATTGTTTAGCATCCTTTCATTTAAGTTTAAAGAATTTCTGTTAGCATTTTTGACACTAACATTTATAACATAATGTTTAATACTGTACAAATTATATGTTTATAGAAATGTTTGTGTTTGGGCTATTATGATATATAAGACAAAATTAATGTCATTTTAAATGAGATAATAAATAGAGTATTGAACATTACTTAGGAAGAAAATATGTAACAGGAAGAACCTAGGAACAAAAACATTTCTGAAAGTTAATGCAGTTCTGTTTATCACTTTTTATTGCAGGAAAGCTTGTTGAAAAATTACCATTTTATGAAAAATGTTTTCTTGAACACTCCATTGAATTGTTTCATACCTCTGTGAGGTGTAATTCTGATATCACCATCTAGAATTTACATTTGGCTTTATATTTATTTTTCAAGCTAAATTTGCTTAAAAACTTGAGACTAAGCTGTCATTTTTATTAGTTCTTTATAGTTACACATAATTTTATGCTTCATTTTGACGTAACTAGACAAGCCTGGAATATAATTTGCTCTAATTCAGTCCCCAGTTATTCTTTTTTCCCTCTTGTCCCTCCCCCGTTCCCTTCCTATACTTTAATGATCTTTCTGCTATTTGTTTATAGCTATGTTATTAGCATTTTTCATTAAGCAGGTCTCATGGTGAAGCACTCCTTCAGCTTTTGTTTGTTTAAAAGAATTGTTAATTCTCCTTAATTTTTAAAGCACAGTTTTTCCAGGTATAATATTCTTGGATAGCAATTTTCTTCTCTCAATACTTTAAATGTGTCATTCCACTTCCTTCTGAACTGCAAGGTTTTTGCCAGGAAATACGCTGATAGTCCATAGGGGTTGTCCTGCACATGAAAAGATATTTTTCTCTTTAGGTTTTAAAAATTGTCATTGTTTTTAACCTTTGACAAGTTTATTATGTGTCTCAGTTTAGACTTCTTTTGAATTAACATGCTTATATTTGGGGGGCTTCAAAAATGTGTATATCCAGACCTGTGCAGGAGCTGGGGCCCAGAGTAAGTCTGAGTCCATCCTGCCACTAGCAGACACCTGCCCAGGGCTCAGGACCAGCCCAGATCTGCCTCACCAAACTCTGTGGAGCCAGGGACCAGGGTAGGCCTGGATCCACCCCTCCAACACCACCTGGGAGCCCAGATCTACTCCACTTTCATCTTGAGACACTGCAACTATCCCTATAGTTTTTTCCATGCAGTAGCCTCTACCCTGGGACAACAGAAGGGCCTAGAGGCAGCTGCATCTTGAAGCAGACATCCCAAAGTCAGTTAAGGCCCACCCTTACAGCATCATCTCTGAAAGATGTTGCATCCATCTTGGGGCACCTCCACTGCTACCTCAAGTTAACTCCTGCTACTGCTGCCACTGCCCATAGTTGCAGTAGCATCCATCCTGGGACATCAGCAGGATATGGAAGCCCAATACCAAGGTGAGATACAAATACTACAAGATTGTAGGGTAAAAAATGTAAAACCTCAGATCCACATTGCAAGAAAGGAAATCACATAGACAACATGAAAAAACAAGGGAGGAAAGTGCACCAAACAAAACAGGATACTATAATAACAGAACCCATGGACAGTGCAGTTGATTAAATGTCAGAAAGGGAGCTCAGAATATTCATACTTAAAATAATCTGTGAATTAAAGAATGACCTATATGAACAAATCTAGGCAAAAGTTGATCACTCAAACTAAGAGATAAGAGAGCAAATACAGGCAATCATTACTGACACCAATAAACAGATTACAAAGAAAATACAGGCATCCATTGATCACACCAACAAGAGGTAAGGGAGTAAATACAAGTAGCAAAAGATCACTTTAAGAAAGAGAGAGAGATTCTGAAAAAAAAAATCAGAAATCCTTGAAATAAAGGAAACAACAAACCAAATAAAAAACTCAATAGAAAGCATCACTAACAGATTAGATCATTTAGAAAACAGAATATCAGATAATGAAGACAAAAGTAAACAATTTGGAAAACAATGTTAACTGCACAGAGAAGATGATATGAAACCATGAGCAGAATATCCAAGAATTATGGGAAAGCATCAAAAGACCAAATATTAGAGTTATTGGGATAGAGGAAGGCACAGAGCTTCAAACCAAAGGAATGCACATACTCTTCAATGAGATAATATCAGAAAATTTTCCAAACATGAAGAATGAATTGGAAAATTAAATATAAGAGGCATACAGGACACCAAATGTACAAAATTACAACAGATACACACCAAGGCACATTATAATGAAAATGCCTAGCATACAGAATAAAGATAGAATCTTAAAAGCCGCAAGAGAGAGGGATCAGATCACATACAGGGGGAGATCAATTCGTTAGCAGATTTTTCAACCTCAAAGCCAGGAGATCCTGGAACAACTTATACCAAGCTCTGAAAGAAAATGGATGCCAAACCAAGAATCTTATATCCAGCAAAATCAAGCTTTAGATTTGATGATGAAATAAAAAACTTCCATGATAAACAAAAGTTAAAAGAATTTACAACTAGAAAGACTGCACTACAGAACATCTTCAGCAAAATATTCCATGAAGAGGAAATAAAAAACAACAGTGAAAATCAACATAGGGAGATATTTCACTAAAGGAAAAACTAGTCAAAGGATAAACCAAGTCAAGTTAAATAACAAAAATGGCTAGGAATACAAATCATGACTCAATAATAACTCTGAATGTTAATGGCCTAAACTCACCAGTCAAAAGACATAGACTGGCATATTGGATTAAAAAAATAAGACTCAAAAATATGCTTCCTCCAAATGACTCATCTCATAGGAAAAGACATCCACAGACTCAAGATGAAAGGTTGGTAAAAATAATATCACTCAGAAGGACTGTGGAAGCAAGCATGGGTTTCCATTCTCATATCAAATAAAATAGACTTCAAGCCAAAGTTAATGAAAAGGGATAAAGAAGAATATTTTATACTGCTTAAGGGAACCATTCATCAACAAGACATAACAATAATAAATACATATTCCTCAACAATGGAGCATCTACACTCATCAAACTCTTCTAAAACTCAAGAGTCAAATAAACCACAACACAATAATTCTGGGTAGCTTTAACACACCTCTTTCACCATAGGATAGATCTTCCAAACAAAAGCTGAAAAAAGACACTATAGAATTCAATGATACAATCAATAACTTACACTTAACAGACATATATAGAATATTTTATCTTTCAACAAACGAATGCATATTCTTCTAAGCAGCACATGGAACCTTCTCTAATACAGACTATATAATATCTGACAAAGCAACTCTTAGCAAATATAAAAAAGTAGAGATACTACCCGGCATTCTGTCAGATCATAATGAAATGAAATTAGAAGTCAATGATAAAATAAAAAATAAAAGCTACTCCAACATCTAGAGACTGAATAATATGCTACTGAATGAACAATGGGTTGCAAAAGACATCAAGGAGGAAATTAAAAAATTCTTAGAGGTGAATAAGAACACAGATACAGCATATCAAAATCTCTGGGACACTATGAAGGCAGTACTAAGAGGAAAGTTCATTGCATGGAGTTCATTCCTTAAAAGAAGAAAAAGTCAACAAATGAATGACTTAACATTACATCTTAAAGCCCTAGAAAAACAAGAACAAATCAACACCAAACCCAGTAGAAGACAGGAAATAATTAAAATCAGAGCTGAAATCAATGAAATTGAAACAAAAGAAAAAATTTTAAAAAATTGACAAAACAAAAAGTTGGTGTTTTAAAAATAAATAAAATTGACAAACACTTAGCCATGCTAATAAAGAGAAGAAGAGAAAAACTCAAATTACTAATATGTGACAAAAAAGGAAATATCACAGAAATACTTCATAAATACAGAAGATAATTAGAAATCATTTAAAAAATGTTTACTCTAATAAAATAGAAAATATTAAAGGCATCGACAAATTTCTAGAGTCATATAAGTTTGCCAAAATTGAATCAGGATAATATACACAATTTAAATACATCAATTTCAAGCAATGAAATAGAAGACACCATCAGAAGCCTACCAACCAAGAAAATCCCAGGACTGGATGGATACACAGCCAAGTTCCACAAGAACTTTAAAGAAGAACTAATACCAATACTCTTCAATTTATTTCAGGAAATAGAAAAAGAGGTAGCACTTCCAAATGCATTCTATGAATCCAATGTCACTCTGATTCCAAAACCAGGCAAAGACACATCAAAGAAATAAAACTTCAGACCAATATCCCTAATGAACGTAGATGTAAAAATTCTTAATAAAATTCTGGCAAATCGAATACAAAAACATATCAAAAAGATCATGCACCATGATAAAGGGGGACTCATCCCAGGGATGCAAAGTGGCTTCAACATATGGAAATCAATAAATGTAATTCATCACATCAATAGACTTAAAGATAAGAATCATACGATCATCTCAATACATTCAGAAAAAGCATTCAACAAAGTACAGCACCCCTTCATGTTCAAAACACTAGAAAAATTAGGGATAACAGGAACATATCTCAACATGATAAAAGCTATCTATGCTAAGCCCCAGGCCAACATCATTCTAAATAGAAAAAAATTGAAAGCATTTTCTCTAAAATCTGGAACAAGACAGGGATGCCCTCTTTCACCACCTCTATTTAACATAGTTTTTGAAATACTGGCCAGAGCAAGAAAGAAAGAAATTAAAGTGATACAAATAGGAAAAAAAGAACTCAAAATAGCACTATTTGCCAATAATATGATTCTATACCTAGAAGACCCAAAAAATTCCACCAGAAAACCTCTAGAACTAATAAATTAATTCAGCTAAGTAGCAGGATATAAAATCAACACCTATAAATCAAAGGCATTTCTGTATATCAGTGACAAATTCTCTGAAAGGGAAATAATAAAAACTACCCTTTTACAACACCCCCCCAAAAACAAACAAACAAACAAAAAATTTAGAAATCAACTTAATAAAAGAGGTGAAAAACCTCTACAACAAAAACTACAGAACACTAAAGAAAGAAATTAAGGAAGATCTTAGAAGATGGATAGATCTACCTTGTTCTTAGATAGGCAGAATTAATGTTGTCAAAATGGCCATACTACCAAAAGCACTATACAGATTTAATGCAATATCAGTCAAAATCCCAATAACATTCCTCATAGAAATAGAAAAAGCATTCATAAAAATTCATCTGGAAAAAATAAGACCCAGAAGTAGCTAAAAGCAATCCTTAGCAGGCAGCATCACTATACCAGACCTTAAACTATATTACAGAGCAACAGTAACAAAAACAGCATGGTATTGGCACCAAATTAGACTTGTAGATAAATGCTACAGAATAGAGGACACAGAGACTAACCCACATAATTACAGTTATTTTTTATTAGACAAAGTCACCAAAAACATTCAGAAAAAGCATTCAACATTGCGGAGAAGATAGCCTCTTCAACAAGTGTTGCTGGGAACACTGGAAATTTGTATGCAATAAAATGAAATTAAACCCTTCCTCTCACCATGCACAAAACTCAACTCAAAGTGGATTAAGGACCTAGGAATTAAACCAGAGACACTGTGTCTATTAGAAGAAAAAGTAGGCCCAAATCTCCATCATGTTGGATTAGGCCCCAACTTCCTCAATAACACTCCTATAGCATAAGAATTAATATCAAGAATAAATAAATGGGATGGATTCAAACTAAAAAGCTTCTTATTACCAAAAGAAACAACCAATGATATACATATATACAATAGAATATTATTTAGCATTAAAAGAAAATAAAATCATGGCATTTACAGGTAAATGGATGGAGTTGAAAAATATAAGTCTAAGTGCAGTTAGCCAAACCCAAAAAAACAAATGCCAAATGTTTTCTCTGATTTAAGATTGCTGATTCATAATGTGGTGAGGGGCAGGGTGCATGGAAGGATTAGATGAACTCTAGGTAGGGCAAAGAGGAGGGAGGGGAAAGAAGTGGGCATGGGGGTAGGAAAGATTGTGGAATGAGATGGACATCATTAACCTAAGTTCATGTATGAAGACATGAATGGTGTGACTCTACTTGGTGTACAACCAGAGACATGAAAAATTGTGCTCTATATGTGTATGAATTGTAATGCATTCTGCTGTCATATACAACAAATTAAAATAAAAAAATAAATAAATAGAATTTTTAAAATGTGTATATCCATTTCTCTCTCTAGATGTGGGGAGTTTTCATTCCTTTTATTTATTTATTTATTTATTTGGTTGTTCAAAACATTACAAAACTCTTGACATATCATATTTCATACATTAGATTCAATCGGGTTATGAACTCCCATTTTTACCCCAAATACAGATTGCAGAATCACATCAGTTACACATCCACATTTTTACATAATGCCATATTAGTAACTGTTGTATTCTGCTGTCTTTCCTATCCTCTACTATCCCCCCTCCCCTCCCCTCCCATCTTCTCTCTCTACCCCATCTACTGTAATTCATTTTTCTCCTTGTTTTTTTCCCCATTCCCCTCATAACCTCTTATATGTAATTTTGTATAACAATGAGGGTCTCCTTCCATTTCCATGCAATTTCCCTTTTCTCTAACTTTCCCTCCCACCTCATGTCTCTGTTTAATGTTAATCTTTTCCTCCTGCTCTTCCTCCCTGCTCTGTTCTTAGTTGCTCTCATTATATCAAATAAGACATTTGGCATTTGTTTTTTAGGGATTGGCTAGCTTCACTTAGCATAATCTGCTCTAGTGCCATCCATTGCCCTGCAAATACCATGATTTTGTCGTTTTTTAATGCTGCGTAATACTACATTGTGTATAAATGCCACATTTTTTTAATCCATTCATCTATTGAAGGGCATCTGGGTTGGTTCCACAGTCTAGCTATTGTGAATTGTGCTGCTATGAACATTGTTGTAGCATTTTTTCATGTACTTGTTGATTGATTGTATGTCCTCCTCTGAGAAGTGTCTGTTCAGGTCCTTGGCCCATTTGTTGATTGGGTTATTTGTTATCTTATTGTTTAATTTTTTGAGTTCTTTGTATACTCTGGATATTAGGGCTCTATCTGAAGTGTGAGGAGTAAAAATTTGTTCCCATGATGTAGGCTCCCTATTTACCTCTCTTATTGTTTCTCTTGCTGAGAAAAAACTTTTTAGTTTAAGTAAGTCCCATTTGTTGATTCTTGTTATTAACTCTTGTGCTATGGGTGTCCTATTAAGGAATTTGGAGCCCGACCCCACAATATGTAGATCGGAGCCAACTTTTTCTTCTATCAGACGCAGAGTCTCTGATTTGTTATCAAGCTCCTTGATCCATTTTGAGTTAACTTTTGTGCATGGCGAGAGGAGGGGATTCAGTTTCATTTTGTTGCATATGGATTTCCAGTTTTCCCAGCACCATTTGTTGAAGATGCTATCCTTCCTCCATTGCATGCTCTTAGTCCCTTTATCAAATATAAGATATAAGATAGTTGTAACTTGGTAGATTAGTCTCTATGTCCTCTATTCTATACCATTGGTCCACCCGCCTGTTTTGGTACCAGTACCATGCTGTTTTTATTACTATTGCTCTGTAATATAGTTTGAAAACTGGTATCGCTATACCGCCTGATTCACACTTCCTGCTTAGAGTTGCTTTTGCTATTCTGGGTCTTTTATTTTTCCATATGAATTTCATGATTGCTTTCTCTATTTCTACAAGAAATGCCATTGGGATTTTGATTGGCATTGCATTAAACCTATAGAGAACTCTTGGTAATATCGCCATTTTGATGATGTTAGTTCTGCCTATCCATGAACAGGGTATATTTTTCTATCTTCTAAGATCTTCTTCTATTTCCCTCTTTAGGGTTTTGCAGTTTTCATTGTATAAATCTTTCACCTCTTTTGTTAGGTTGATTCCCAAGTATTTTTTTTTTTTGAGGATATTGTGAATGTGGTATTTTTCCTCTTTTCCATTTCAGAAGTTTTGTCGCTGATATACAGAAATGCCTTTGATTTATGCGTGTTGATTTTATATCCTGCCACTTTGCTGAAATCATTTATTAGTTCTAGTAGTTTTTTTGTAGACCCTTTTGGGTCTGCTAGGTATAGAATCATGTCATTTGCAAATAGTGACAATTTAAGTTCTTCTTTTCCTATTTTTATGCCTTTAATTTCTTCCGTCTGTCTAATTGCTCTGGCCAGTGTTTCAAGAATTATATTGAATAGAAGTGGTGATAGAGGGCATCCCTGTCTTGTTCCAGATTTTAGAGGGAATGCCTTCAGTTTTTCTCCATTCAGAATTATGCTAGCCTGAGGCTTAGTATATATAGCTTTTACAATGTTGAGGTAAGTTCCTGTTATCCCTAGTTTTTCTAGAGTTTTGAACATAAAGGGATGCTGTACTTTGTTGAATGCTTTTTCTGTGTCTGTCGAGATGATCATATGGTTCTTATCTTTGAGTCTATTGATGTGGTGAATAACATTTATTGATTTCCGTATATTGAACCATCCTTGCATCCCAGGGATGAATCCTACTTGATCATGGTGCACAATTTTTTTGATGTGTTTTTGTATCCGATTCGCCAGAATTTTATTGAGGATTTTTGCATCTAGGTTCATTAGAGATATTGGTCTGTAGTTTTCTTTCTTTGAGGTGTCTTTGTCTGGTTTCGGAATCAGGATTATGTTGGCCTCATAGAATGAATTTGGAAGGGCTCCCTCTTTTTCTATTTCCTGAAATAACTTGAAAAGTATTGGTTTTAATTCTTCTTTAAAGGTTTTGTAAAACTCCGCTGTATACCCATCTGGTCCTGGGCTTTTCTTGGTTGGTAGTCCTTTGATTGCTTCTTCTATTTCATCCATTGATATTGGTCTGTTCAAATTGTGTGTATCCTCCTGACTCAGTCTGGGCAAATCATATGACTTAAGAAGTTTATCAATGTCTTCACTATCTTCTATTTTATTGGAATATAGATTTTCAAAATAATTCCTAATTATCTTCTGTATTTCTGTAGTATCTGATGTGATGTTGCCTTTTTCATCCCGTATGTTAGTAATTTGAGTTCTCTCTCTTCTTCTCTTCATTAGCATGGCTAAGGGTCTGTCGATCTTATTTATTTTTTTGAAGAACCAACTTTTAGTTTTGTCAATTTTTTCAATAGTTTCTTTTGTTTCCATTTCGTTGATTTCCACTCTGATTTTAATTATTTCTTGTCTTCTGCTACATTTGCTGTTCTTTTGCTCTTCCTTTTCTAGGGCTTTGAGATGAAGTGTGAACTCATTTATTTGTTGATTTTTTTCTTTTTTTGAGGAATGACCTCCAGGCGATGAATTTCCCTCTTAAATCTGCTTTCATTGTGTCCCATAGATTCCGATATGTTGTGTCTGTATTTTCATTTATCTCTAAGAATTTTTTGATTTCCTCCTTTATGTCTTCTGTAACCCACTGATCATTCAGTAACATATTGTTCATTTTCCATGTGATGTAGGATTTTTCCTTCCTTCTTTTATCATTGATTTCCAGTTTCATTTCATTATGATCAGATAAAATGCATGGTATTATCTCCACCCCTTTATATTTACTGAGGGTTGCCCTATGGCATAATATATGGTCTATTTTTGAGAAGGATCCATGTGCTGCTGAGAAAAAAGTATATCCACTTGACGATGGTTGATATATTCTATATATGTCAGTTATGTCTAGGTTATTGATTGTGATATTGAGTTCTATAGTTTCTTTATTCAACTTTTGTTTGGAGGATCTGTCCAATGGTGAGAGAGGTGTGTTGAAGTCACCCATAATTATTGTGTTGTGGTCTATTTGATTCTGGAACTTGAGGAGAATTTGTTTTATGAACATCGCAGCACCATTATTTGGTGCATAAATATTGATAATTGTTATGTATTGTTGGTGAAATGGTTCCTTTTAACAGTATATAATGTCCTTCCTTATCCCTTTTGATTAACTTTGTCTTGAAGTCGATTTTATTCGATATGAGGATGGCCACCCCTGCTCGCTTGCGAGGACCGTGTGCATGGTATATTTTTTCCCAACCTTTCACCTTCAGCCTGTGTATGTCTTTTCCAATCAGATATGTCTCCTGGAGGCAGCATATTGTTGGATTTGTTTTTTTAATCCATGTTACCAGCCTGTGTCGCTTTATTGGAGAGTTTAGGCCATTAACGTTCAGAGTTACTATTGATAGATGGTTTGTACTTCCAGCCATGTTTGATTATTTATCTTTTTTTTTTTAATTTAGTTTGCTTCTCCATGATTAGCTTTACCCCTGCACTCTGTCTTTACTGAGGCACTTCCCACTGATGGTTTTGGTTATTGTTTTTCATTTCTTCCTCATGTAGTGTTTTGCTCAAGATGCTTTGCAATGCTGGTTTTCTGGCTGCAAATTCTTTTAACTTTTGTTTATCATGAAAGATTTTTATTTCGTTGTCATACCTGAAGCTTAATTTTGCTGGATACAAAATTCTTGGTTGGCATCCATTTTCTTTCAGTGTTCGAAATACGTTGTTCCAGGATCTTCTCGCTTTCAGCGTCTGTGATGAAAAATCTGTTGTTAACCTTATTGGTTTACCCCTGAATGTAATCTGCCTCGTTTCTCTTGTAGCTTTTAATATTTTCTCTTTGTTCTGTATATTGGATATCTTCATAACAATGTGTCTTGGCATTGGTCTACTGTGATTTTGTATGCTCGGTGTCCTGTATGCATCTACAATTTGTATATATGTTTCCTTTTTTTATTTCTGGAAAGTTTTCTATAATTATTTCATTCAGCAGGTTGCTCATTCCCTTGGTTTGAACCTCTATACCTTCCTCTATCCCGATGACTCTTAAGTTTGGTTTTTTATGTTATCCCATATCTCTTGGATGTTTTTCTTGTAATTTTTTACCAGCCTTTCTGAGTTGGCTAGACTCTTTTCAAGATGATATATTTTGTCTTCATTATCTGATGTTCTGGCTTCTACTTGCTCCACTCTGTTAGTGATACTCTCATTTGAGTTTTTAATTTGGTTTATAGTTTTCTTCATTTCTAGAATTATTGTTTGATTTTTTTATAATCTCTATCTCCTTATAAAGATGCTTAATTTCCTCTTTTATCTGTTTATGTAATTCATTTTTAATGTGTTCTTTCACTGTTTGAATTTGCTGTCTCATATTCTTTTTAAGGTTCCATTCCATCTGTCTAAGGTAATCCTTGAGTTCTTTATTTGACCATTTTTCTGATGCCTCTAGGTCCTCCTGAATATTTAGGCTGTCCTGCATTGTTTGTACTCCTTTTCTTCCTTGCTTTTTCATGCTGCTCATGTTACTTCTTGTTCTGTTTGACTACTGAGTTACGGTTTTCTGGCTTGACGATGGTTGATATATTTATTTGATGCTTGGGAGGAAATGTATTAGAAGGGAAGGGAAGAAGTCACTAAAGAGAATGAGAGTAAGCAGGTAGAATTCAAGGAAAGGGGAATAAGGAAATTGAAAAGAAATGAAAAGACAAAAGAAAAAAAATAGAAAATAAAAAAGAAAAAAAATTAAAAAAATAAAATTAAATTAAATTAAAATTAAAAATATAATAAAAAAAATTAAAAACATTTAAAAAACAACAAAAAATGAAAATGAAAAAAAAACCCAAATTAAAAAAAAATTAATAAATGCAGTCTTAGAGTTTGATTAACTTCTCTTCCAGTAGGTGGAGCTGTTCCCACCGGGCCAAGCTTCTCCTCTCAATACATGGGAACCAATCACTGTGCAGCAGCTCCTCCTCCCAGACTGGGTGGGTCTCCAATCCTGAGTGCCTAGGGCCTTCTCTTGTGTCTAGTCACTCCCCCACTTTTCCTCAAGCCAGGCCCCGCTCACTGGTGATGCTCACCACAATACTGGCTACACGCCAGGTCTGGTGCTCTCGGGAGCCCTATTTTCATGAATGACTGGGCACATTCTCCCTGTTTGCCTCCCTCAGACCCTAAGTTTGTGGAGCTCGGGGTTGAGAACCCTCAGCGAATTTTGCTTGCCCTCCGGTAGCCACGCCCCCGGTAGCTGGTGCAAGAGACCTCAGTTGTCAGCACTGGTGGGAGCGGTAGCCGGGAGTTCTGCGCCGTGGGTCCTGCCCCACTCCTGATTCCCTAGGTCTGGCTATCGTGCTCACAGGAGAGCTGGGAGGGGCCCTTAAGGTTTCCCCGCTGTATGGAGAGGGAAGGCTAGGGGGTTACACACCTGTCACCGCCGGTTTCAATGGAGTTATCTCCTCCTCCGCATTCTGGTGACGTCAGTTCTCTGCCATGGTGTTATCCCATGCAAATGGTGACAGTTCGTTCCCTTTGCCGGGTGACCAATGCAACGGGTGGGTCCTGACTGGCTCTCCCAAGCCCCGTTTCAATCCTGTGGCCACTGCCTATGAAGGCTCGGTTGGCATTAACCTCCGTAGGTTCAGAAGGGCTGACCAGTTGTTTCAGCGGGATCCTTTAGTGCTGAGTCACAGCAGTTTGTCTGCGAGAAGCAGGCGAACGGGAGCTTGAATTCAGCCGATCCGGGCTCGGTGTGTGTTCAGTCCTTTTTTTTTTTTAAATAAGCTTTTTCAACCTTTCTTTCTGTTATTCTGTAATTCTCATGATACCATATGGGTTCACTTGACTGTGTCACATAAATTGTATAAAATTTCTTCATTCATAGTTTCATTCTTTTTGCTTCTGCTTCTCTTGATTAGAGAATTACAAATGACCTATCTTTAAGTATATTGATTTTTTTTATGCTTGGTTAAGTCTTCTTTTGACGGTCTTCATTGAACTTTATATTTCAGCTATTGTAGTCTTTAACGTCAGAATTTCTTTTTGTTATTTACTAGTTTCTACCATATATCATAATTTACATTGGGATTTTATGCCTGTTTTCCTGATTTCATTTAATTGTCTAGTTGTGCTTTCTTATAACTCACTGAATTTCCTTAATATACATACTTTGAATTCTTTGTCAGACAATTTAAAAATCTATTTTTAAGACAGTTATTGAAGATTTATTTTGTAGCATCAGAGTTCACTGCTTCTCCTGTTACTCACAGATTTGCATTAGTATCTGCATATTTGAAGAAGCAGCCACCTCTTTCAGTGTTTATCCAATGATCTCAGCAGGAAAAGACCTTTGCTGAGTGCCAAACTAAATTTCAAGCTACAGATTCCCAAATGTTTTCTGTGGATTGGGGCATGCTCCATTCCTCCCCTTTCTCATGAAAGAAGTCTCAGGGTTATGTACCTTCTCCAAATGTCATAGAACCATGCAAGCCTCTGTAAACTCCCTACCCCTTTCCCCAAAGGAGTGCATTGAAATGTTGAGATGTTAGGTGAAAGCTCCACTTCTATTATTTCTTTCTGAAGAGATCAATTCTGGACTGTTTGATCTCTTCCTGTTCTCCAGATGTCTGCCAGATTTTGAGAAGTGACAACCCATTTTTTTGCCTAGGGCAATACTTTAGAGTTCTGGGAGGCTGAATACAAGCTCCCATTCTCTACCTTCAATCTAAAGGAGAAGTTTCAAGGTCATGTACCGTCTCTCTTATTGCACAACACCTTGAAAATTATTTAACCATCTTCTTTGAAATAATTTAAATAACTTCAGCTGGAACAATGGAAATTCTAAGAAAAGACAAAGAACCTTTTCATTCTTTTTAGAAATCACACTAAAAACATATCCAGACATACCCATTTTCACTAGTTACAGCAACCTAATAAGGTTTTACAAAATTTCTAATTGGTTAGCATGTCAAAAATGACAATTTTAGGCTCAACAATCTCTTCATATAATTCTTTTTTTAAAAAAATTGATTTTATTTTTTTTAAATACATGACAGCAGAATGCATTGCAATTCTTATTACATATACAGAGCACAGTTTTTCATATATTTGTATATAAACTCTGTTCACGTCAATTCATGCCTTTATTCATGTACTTTGTTTTTTTTTCATTACAATTCTTATAACACATATATACCACAATTTTTCATATCTCTGTTGTGTATAAAGTAGGCTGACACCCAATTCGTGTCTTCATACATGTACTTTGGATGATGATGTCCATCACATTCCACCATCATTGCTAATCCCCTGCACCCCTGAATATAATTCTTGAAAAAAACCCATAGAATTAAAAACATGAAACACAAAGCTTTTCTTTTCTTTCTTCTTCCTTTCTTTTACTTATCCCTCAAATCACTAAATCTTTTTAGAAAAAGTAATTTATGAGCTGATAGCTTCAGAGGAACAAAGCCAACTGTACTCTATTTTTTTTTTGTTGTTGTTTATGTGGTGCTGAGGATCAAATCCAGTGCCTCATATGTGCAAGGCAATCGCTCTACCCATGAGCCACAACCCCAGGTCTGTACTCCACTCTATTTTAAGACAAAGTGAGCTCAAGTGTCACACTCCACACACCTGCATATGAGGATATGTATTAATCACCCTCATTCTGGTGAAAGGAAGCAAGACTTTGGAGCATGAGAAATGTTCAAATGAGCCTCTTGTGGTCCTATTTCTGGAAGTATGTGTCTACATACAACAGCAAGAGGTACAGAACTGTGTGATATAGCACTTGTTCATGCATTTAACAAGCTTATTTAGCACCATCTGCATGCAAGTCACTTTGTGTATGCTGGATGATTTAGAATGTTAACTTATTAAGAGCTGCTGACCAGAACTTATGCATAAACAAAGGCAATGGTTGCTTACACAGCGCAATGTAAAGATGCTGCTAGGCCTCCTCTGTTCAAAACTATCCCTTATCATGGTTTGGTATGAATTTATCTATTACTCTGTTTGTCCTTGTGATAGTGCATTAAAAACTCTGGTTAAGAAGCCAAAAAGAACGTTTGATTTTATCTTTCAGTATAATTATAACCATAATATTATGATTTAGATATGTGGTGTCCCCCTTTTTGAGACAATGCAAAAAAATTTAGAGGTGAAATGATGGGGTTAAGAGAGATTTAACCTAATCTCCTAATCAGTGCATTAATCCTCTGATAGGGATTAACTGGGTGGTAACTCCAGGCAAGCAGGGCATGACTGGAGGAGGTAGGTCATTGGGAGCATGCCTTTGAGTATGTATTTTATTTCTGGTGAGTGGAACATGAGCAACTAATTCCTTGTACCATGTCCTGTGCTGCTTTCCTCTGCCATACCCTTCCACTGTGACATTCTAGCTATACATGCCCACGTAGCCTTTAAATATTTTACTTCACTTTTGTAAGAATCATCAAAGCAACTAAAAGAGTCCTAAAAGCTACAAGTAAAAATCAGTTTAGTAGATTACTGATTATTTCCCAAAACCCTTTAGATCTCAGATGCATCAGATACAAGCAGCCCATTTACACCATGTCTACCAAAAGAAATTTTGACTGATTGGGGGAAGAGTTTAGAAAGGCCCATCTACCATAAGGTGAAAAAACAAACAGATAGGAGCTAGAATTAACAAAATTTGAGTCTTCACTTATTCAACAAATTTTGATTTAGCACTAGTCTATGCCAGGCCTATGATAAGTGCTAGGGATAGATCAATGAAGGTAACAAAAATGGCCATCAATATCATCTCAGTGAGAGAGAGAGAGTGAGACAGAACAAGAAAATATGCAAATAATAGAATTAATATGATAATTACTGCTATGAAAGAAACAAAGCAGATGCAACAGTACAAAGATACATTAACATTGTCCAGCCAGAGAGTGACATTGAACATGGGAGTTCTTTATCACTTAATACAAAGTAAGCAATGCCATGAGAGGTCGTAGCAGGCAGCTATGGCAAGATAAAGAAAACAAGAAATGCAGGAAGAAAAGCTGTTTAAACACATGTGATATTACTTAGAAGTGACCTTGGACCTTAAGGGTATAGTTTCAAGGCTCTATGAACTCGTCTCAAGGAATCTGATAAACGCAAGTGGTTTATAATCCATATAGTCCAATAATTCAGTGAGGGTTTGGCTATAAAAATTTTGAAGAATTGCATGATGGGGCAGATCAACATCAAGTTCATGAACTGTGGGGAGTGAGTTGAATTAAATTCCTTAGTACCTCTACATACCATGATGGTTCAAGTGCAAAAAGATGAATGAGTCAAGTTACACCACCATTACTGCCAAAGCAGTATCTATGCCAGGATATATTCACTTGGCAATTTATACAGCATAAAATTATTCTGGATTATTAGCTGTTTAATGTGGAATGAAATCGTGTGCTGCAATTAAAAGTGTACTAGATTTAAATGGAAGAATTTTTCACATTATCAAGATCTGTTACAACCATAGGTAATAAGAGACAGTGCCTGTGTTGTCTTTCTTCCCATATGGCCTCTCTCTGTAAGAGACTATGATAGACCTAGCCAGGCCCACCTCCCTATAGGATCAAGTTGCCCAATAATGTAGAAAGAAACCATTTTAGAAGTAACAAACTCATATAACTGCCATGCAGGTCAAAAGTTATGCCATTAAATTTGGATGATAGTTGTAACATGGACTTATTTCTACACATTTCTCAAACCTAAAAAGGAATAAAAAATGCAGGGAACTTTATTTCTGACACCTTCTGACCAGGCAAATTCTTAACTTTTCATAAAGCTGAGGCCACCAGGCTTTTTCTGCATCTCCCTGAAAAATAGGCAGACATCAGAAGGCAGACATATACACTGCATACATATTCTCTTGCATTGCTTAATCTTTAATTAAGTAATCAAGGAAATGAAAATACTTTCAGTCAACAATTAGTCATCACGTTCCCCCAGATAATAAAATGGTGAAAGTGGTAAACTGTTCTAGCTCAGTATGATAAACATGAACTCTCCCCTTAGAAGATTGCTCCCTTAATCAATGTAATGCTTGAAATATCTACAATTAACCAGGGATCTTAATTCCCCAGCATGTCTTATAAAGTAGAGCCATTAGTTTAAAAAAAAAAATCACCAAAAGATGGATAATTTTGTCAATAAAAGAGAATCAGTGAGTTCCACCAAAGGATGAAAGAATTTAGCCAATATTTTGATCTCACAAAAATTGAAGGAAGGATCGAACTATAATCTAAAATCTTAGGCAGCTTGTTTCTATGGCTTCATTGACTAGGATGTCAATTTCTCAGGTTTAAAAAAAATCTCATCTTGGCAGAATTCCATAGCAGAAAGAACATGAGCCCGGTGATCTGGTACATCTCAGTTTGACTCATAGCAATATAACTTACTTGCTTATTTTATCACTCATTCTACAATTATTTATCAGGCTCCATATGGATGAGCTAGAGATAGAATTAAACAAGACAAACTAGTTCCTACCTTAATAGAACTCACTGTTCCGTGAGGAAAAGGGGCCAGATGTTTGTAAATAAGACCAAAAAAAATGTAAATACAAACACTTATAAAACATAGTAAATAATACGTGGTGATCTATGAGCATTAAGGGGGGCATCTGGTTAAGACAGAAGGTCAGAGAATTCTCTTTTAAGGATGTCTGCCTGAGGTTGAAATGATAAAAAATTCAATGGGCAATTTTAGGAGTGAAAGAGAGAGTTACAGACAGAGCAGACAGAGAGAACAGCCATTGGGAAATAACCTGGATATTTTTCATCTGATTGGCAAATATACAAAGTTTGATGATATCCTGTGGTGTGCATATGGTGACAAAAACCTCTACACTGGTGGTGCAAATAAAAATTGGCAAAAATTCCATAAAAGGCAATCTGGGAAAACCAAACAGAATGAATTCACATGACTTTTGATCCATTAGTTCAGCATATAGGACTATATCAAAATGGGTAATACGGCAAATATAGTCATAACAATATTTAGGATGATAACTTAAAAAGATCGAAAGCCATTTAATGGTTATCAATTAAAAGATGAATCAATAAAATACAAGAGAATACCATGGTATAAAGTATCATAGTTAAAAAAAAAATAGGAATGATGAAGTGTTACGTGTATTAACATGTTGTTTTCTCTTTTGACACAATGTTGGGGTCCTGCCTAAAAACTCTTCCCTGGGATGGTGAACATATGCCCAAAATATGACGAGTGTCATCTGCTAAATAATCTCAGTTGCACCCTTCCCTAGAGAATCACTCTTAACCACTGAGATCTTCCACCTCATCCAGGTAATGCCTGGGAGGCTCCAGGCTAACATGTGGTCATCTGTAGCCAATATCTGATGTCAGCATATAATGGCCAGACCTCTGGTCTCAAGATGGGACAATCTGTGATGCGATTACTATTCACAGCTTCCCCTGGGAACAGGCTGAAGTCAGACTTTAGCAGACTTCAGCAGGTGTTACCTCTATCCTGATCTGTCCTCGTTTTCTTCCCCACTTTCAGGTTTTCCACCTCATATTGCTACTTAATAACCAATTTAAACAAAAATCCCCACCTTAGAAATCAGACCTAAGGGATGTTTGTTCATTTGATTGATTGTTTTCTTTCAAGATCTCCCTAGCTATAGATATACAGAACCACATTTTTCCCTCCAAAGATTGAAAGTAATTGAAAAGAGAGGAAATGGTTTGAGTGTGCTGCTAGGCTAGGATAATCCATTTGCTTTACCAAACTACGGTCAAAACCAACTCCGTATATTTTGCATGATGAATAATCAGTCCTGATCCTTAAAAGTCCAAATAAAAGAATGCTTATCAGCTCAAAACTATCACCAAGCTTCCTGCAATAATTCTTGGCAGCTCAATACCCATCCTAAGGGAAAGAGCAGGGCTAGAACTTTCATAGAAAAGAATTAGGGTGACATGGGGTCCCTGACAAAGCACACAACCAGAATAGGCAGTCAAGCAATCAAACCAAAACAAGCCAGAGCAAACACAAAACCTCACCCTGAAAAAAATATCTTTAGAGCATACTCAGAAACAAATGACTCGAGACGACATGTCTACTCATTTCCATCAATCCTATTCTGATTTCCATTCCATTGTTAAGTCATCCTCCATCCATCCTTGTAGGTCTGCAAGCTAATTTTGTAGAATGGTTATTTCAAGCTTTACATAAACATTCATTAAATATTCTTGCCTATTGGAAACCTGTAACTGGAACAATCATTTCAATCCTGCCAACCTGCTTTGTAGTTTGCATTAGGCAGTGGAGTAGAGCCACCACACATACAGTTCACATTTTGGGAGTACAAATTTGAAAATTACAAACTATACTATAGGGTATTTGATGATCTGCTCCTTTATCAGTGTTTGAAAAACCTATTTCATGAAAGTCCAGAAATTTTCTCTCATATCCATTTAATGTTGTGGGTTCCTAAACAATAGTGATTGATTTTGTTTGGTCTGGCAAACACAAATTATCCTATAATCATTTTAGCCTGCCAGCCATGCTTACATTGACTTGTTTGTGTTTTAGAGAAGAAAATGCAATGACTGTCATGAAAAATGGAAAGGGTTAGAGGCAAATAAAAGATTTCTCTATACTGAGAAAAAAAGTGCAGCTACTTTAATTTTCTACAGCAAATGGGTTTTATTTGATATCAAAGTGAAATGAATCTGAAAATAGAGGAGAACACTCCAGTTTCCAAGTAAACTGATCCTTTAGACATCCCTTATGAGTTTAGATTCACAGGCTTGCTCTGTGCCAAAAGGAAAGAAAAGCTACTATGCAAGATAACAGTTTCTACCTTTCCTATCCTGAAAACACTGATACTTATAAAAATATCACCCAAAAAAGTATGAATGGATTTAACACAGAGAAATGCAAATATTCTCATAAACTCTTTGCAAACCAATAGTAAGATGGACATTAAATAAATATTATTGAAGAGAAAGAAAGAACAGAGGGAAGACACAAAAGGAAAAAGAGAAAGCAAAGAAAGTAATGTCTTCTCGTTTCATAGCTGACTGTCCCTCATCTTATAGCATATAAAGGTAGCACAGAATAGTGGGAAACTAGAGCTTTCTTCTTTCACTAACTAACTACATCTAAGACATTGAGAGCACCGGTATCCATTACTGGGTGTCTATTTCCTTAACTGAAAATGAACAGGTAGGACTACTTCTTCTCTAAAAGTCCTCCTAAGGTTGACCGATGCTTCTAAAGTAATTTCTACAACAGCAGGCATTTGATAAATGCCCCTACAGTACCAGCTGAAAGGTTGATAAAAGCCAATAGGGTACGAAGTTCCTAGGGAACTGTACATAGTTGGAAAAGTAATAGTCATTGAAATGTGCCAACAAAAAAAAAAAAAAAAAAGAAAGGTGTCAAGTCAGCAATCTGGAAATACCCTTTTGGGTAAAATAAGAAACAATTATACTTCATCAGACTTTTCTGAGCAGTTCACCTTGACAGCCTTTCCCTTTTCTGCTTTGTCTCTCTAACACACACCTCCCACGTTCCATCTAATCGTTTCTCCCCTTGGATAAACTCTGTTCCTCTGACTTGGCTGGAAAAGTTTAATTGCAAACTATTATCAACATTCACAATGTTCATTTTCATTGTTTGATTCACACTTCACTTAATGATAGGGCTAATATTGTCAATTATGAATTTTTTAATAAACAACTCTTATTTTATCAATAAAACAAAAATAATAACCCTTTCCAAATTCTTTTTGTATACTGTGTTGTTCAGGTCATTTTAAGAACCAAATATGAGTAGGTACTTGATAAGAAATTTACATAAGTATTCGTTTCAGCATAGTGCCCCTAATAACATAAAGCATAGTAAAGACCACTTCAGTTTCATTGAGAACTGTGCATATATTCAAATTAATTCAACTTCTATCAAACACTTCATATTAATAGGACATTCATCAAAATTCTGCATAACAAGGGGGGTGGAGGATTAAAAAATAAAGGCATAATATTCATGTTCTAGTGAGATTATAATTTTTCTGTATTTTAATTTTCAAAGATGAATTGTGTCCAACATGTCTTTTGGTCCTTTAGGCAACTTTCTGTAATAAATAGTGTAGAGATTTTTCTCTTTTCACAGGCATTAAAAAAAAAAAAAAAAACTTAAATAAATCATGAGCCCAAGTTGCTGAAAATCTGTGGAAAAATAAGCACTAAAACATAGACTTCTTATAAAAGCAAAACTTCTTTTTCCTACTCCAGATTAAACTCATGTGCTACTAAGCTTAGGTTCAAGAAGACAAGAACACAACAATATCATTAAAGAGAATAAAATACTGCACACCTATGGCAGATTAAACATTTTATCTAATGACTCAACAAATATTCATTGTGAAAGCAGTGTGCATCCAATCCTATGTCAGGTGTTAAGGTTTAGACAGGAAGGGTCTCCCAAAAGCTCCTGTATTAATTCATGAATATCCAGAGATAAAATCATTAGATTATGAAAGCTTTAACCTAATCAGTCCATCCTAGTTTAAATGAACCGATTGGGTGGTAACTGTAGGCAGATGGGGCATGGCTGGAGCAGGTGGGTCACTGGGAGCATGCCCTGGAAGGGTGGATTTTCCCTGTGGCCCTGTCCCCTCTTTCATGGAGCAGTTCTCCCCTACCATGCCCTTCCACCATGATGTTCTGCCTTACCTTGGACCCAGAGCAATGGAGTTGGCCAACCATGGACTAAACTTCTGAATCGTGAGTCAAAATAGACTTTCTTTTTTCTCTATGTTGTGCTTGTTGGGTATTCTAGTCACAGCAGTGTAAATGTAACTAACACACTAGGCATTTGAATTAAGTGACGACTAAAAATCTTTAAGCTATTTCCATTATGAAAGGCAGAGCAAATCAGAAAATGACAGGAATTTCATAGTAATATCTCCTTAGTGAACACTTACATCTGCAGCTTTAATAAAGTACCATATTTCTTCTCCAGATAGTTTGATAAAATGTATAAAACAACTGTATTTTTAAAAATATTATAACAATGGCCATATGGGGCTGTGATCCCTTAGACAAGGGAAACTAATGAGGTGATCCCTGTGATTTTTACAGCTTTCTACAAGAGGCCCTTTCTAGATAGTGGAGCACAGATATATAACTTAAGAAGATATTGGTTGTCACATTGTGTTAAAAAAAAAAAAAAACATTGTCAACATTCAGGGAGCTGCTAGTTGGAAGGTGGAATACTAGGAAGTAAGTCCATCAGGTAAAAATTCCAATAATCTTTCTAGTGAATACTTGACTAAAAAGCAAACTGCACATACTAACGTAAAACTTCACAAATCTGAGGGTAGATAGTGATCAATTACCAGAGATCACAAAGAAATGTGATTTCTTACTAGTCAGAGTAGAGAGATACCAGTGAAAACCTAAGGCATGGAATACAGACCCCAGAAGTTCATATCTTATTAGTAGAGTTAAAGCTTAGAGTAAAGTTTTACCTTAAGAACTTAAAAATGAGATGTGAAAGAATCTGGCTAATATATAAGTAACTTACTGCTTGCCAAAATGAAATTTAATAATGTACAAAGGAGTACAACAAAATCCAAATGCTTAATAGTCATAATATGCAGCATTCAATCAAAAAACTTTAAATAAACAAAAGATGGGAAAATGTGACCCATAACTCAGAAAAGCTGGTAAATGGAAATAGAAATATATAATAATTTGTTAAATTTAGTTAGAAGAATTTTATTCTTTAAAATAGACCCAGGAAAGATAGAGATGTTGAAATTTGCTGGCAAGAATTTCAAAAGGGTTATTAAATAACTTAAAGAAAAATAAATATATAATAAATTTCCAATGTATGGGTTATCTTTTTATTTTTTGATAATATCTTTTGATGTACAGAAATTTTAATTTTGATGAGGTCCACCTTATTTTGTATTTTGTTGTTCATACATTTTGTATCATATATAAGAATCCAATGCCAAATCCAAGATCATGAAGATTTATTTACTTTATGTTTTCTCCTAAGAAGTTGATGGTTTCATTATGTTATATTGGTTTCATTAGTCCATTTGGAGTTTACTTTTATATATGTTATAAGGTAAGGACTCAATTTCATTCAAACAAAAATCCAGGAGTTCCAGACTTAGTTGTTGAAGTTATTCATATTTCTTCAATACTGTTGTCATCTATGTAAAAAAATCAACTGACCTTAAATTTATGAGTTTAATTCTGAGATCCTAATTCCATTCCACTAAGTTATATGTCTATTCTTAATGCTGGTTGCACATTATCTTAATGAGATTATCTTTGTATTAACTTTGGAAATTAGGAACTATCAGTCTTCCAACTTTGTTATGTTTCAAGACTACTTTGGCTAATTAGGATTCTTTTCAATTCCATATGAACTTGAGGATCATCTTTGCTATTTCTGCAAAAAAATACCACTGGCATTTTGATATAGGTTTCAAAAATTTGTATATTTCTTCAGATGGTATTGGCATTTTACCAATATTTAATTCTCCTATTCATGATCATGGGTTGTCTTTCCACTTGTTTATGTATTTTTAAGTTTTTTCCAACAATATTTTATAGTTTTTAGGGGTTCTCTTTGACTTCCTTTGTTAAATTTAGTTAGAAGAATTTTATTCTTTTATTATAAGTAGAACTAATTAATTCCTATGTCATCTTCAAATAGAGATAATTTTACTTTTTAAATTTCCAATATAGGTAAGTTTTCTTTCTTTCTGTTGTCTAATTGTACTGGTAAGAAATCCAGTACAACATTGAATAGTAATGGTAAAAGCAGTTTTTCTCCTTATCTTAAGGGGGAAAATTTCATTCTTTCACCATTGAAGTACCTATTGTAGCATCATTTATTTCACAAGTATGGACCTTGCAGACACCAGACATATCCTGGTAGATAATGGTAAATAATCATTCTAGTAAGCAATATTCTCAATTATTGGAATCAACTTGAGCAACTCTTGTTACTACTTTGCTTAATTGTTACTTTAGACAGACACTTATGATATCACTGGCCCGGAACAGAGGCTTAGTGATCCCTGTCTATTTAGGGTGGGGTTCAGATCCCCCAGACTATGAGGTAACTATCTATGCCAGCAGAGGTGATAGCTGAGAGTGAGGAGACTCCAGGATTGATTGTGTAGAAAGAAGACAGTGACTGTTAATTGTAGACAAGAGACCTATTATATACTTTCTATTGGGATGATAACTTCATTGTTCTACTGAAGAAAATGTTCCCTGGATATATAGAGAGAGACATATAAGATATGGAATGAGATAGGTCTATAAATGTGCCTCCTGGGCCTACTTTGGGGATATATGGGCTACCCAGTTTCAGCAGATGTAACCAGCAGTTTCAGATGTTAGTCACTTCAAGATCTGCTTCAGATGCAAAGGGCTACCCAGCTGAGGTAATCGTGTCCCCAGGATGGCCCACACATACAACTGAACAAGGAGGCATATGAAGTCCCAGGCATATATTTTAACTAGAGGAAAACTCTGACAAGCAGAATAATCTATCTCAATCTCTTCTGAGAACCAAACCTATGACACTTAGATATTTCCAATGGAAAAGAACAAAATAGCTTTTAAGCATTGCCTTTCAGCTCTAATACCTATGCTTAAGAAACAAGTTTGAAAGTATTCTCATGTACTATTGATGTCTCTGAGTATGAAACTTGCATGTGAGGAGACATGTTACTCATTACACTAATTGAAATTCTGGGTGGGTATATGTTTTATTTTAATAAGTGAAATTAAAATGGAGCTTATTTTTATTTTTATATCACAGAGTGATTTTATACTTGATATAATCAACTTTGTCAACAAACCTCCTCTCCTAACTACTCAATTCTATATTGTTTGCTTTCTGGCCTAGATTCCCCATGCTGTATAACCTCTATTATAACAATGAGAAGCAGTGGCCTTCCCACACAAAAGAAATCCTTAAACAGAGTTTTCTGCTGCCAATGGGTTAGAGAATCCTTTCTTTTTAAAGTCTGGTTGGGGGCACCAATTCATGTCAATGATTTCAGAGAGAGTTCTGATCTGGACCTAAGGAGTACTAGGGTCTTATTTTGGCTCTGAATGATCTCAAATCAATTTCATCTCTCTGTCCTTCAATAGTCTTATCTTTTCCATGGAGACAAGATTTTCTGCCCTATGTCACCATGGTATTTTGCCTTAAAAAGTTAATAATACATTACATTATAGAGTGATTTTATGCCCCAGACATAGCCTTGAAAATGTCTGAGATATTAAACCCATTCTCTAACTATATTATTATATTTTCAATTAATTTGATCCTAGAGATAGAAGTGTTGATATGGTTAGAAACAGGTAAAAGTTAAAGACAAATAATAATGAAATATGAAACACTAAAGAGTTGTTGTGAGAATTAGCGTGTGCTCATGCTAAAATGTTTGGGATTCCTTAATTATAGCAAAATGTACAAATAATGGGAATAATTAAGGCTTTGTCCAAAACAAAACAGTATCTAAGAAATCACTGTTTAATAAATCCAAAGTTAGTCTGAGTTGTTCTGTCACATTATAATGAAAAAGGAAATAAATAAAGAGGAATCATTAGATATAAATTGCACAGGATTATTCCAAACAAATTATATTCAACAAACTCTATGGCTGTGCAACTCTCATTTCCAAAGTAATGAAGAAAATGCATCATGAACTGTGTACTGGGATCTTCCTAAAGTATTTGACTACCATGGCTCATAAAATTTTACTAGGAAAAAAATTAGTAAAATTAATTTTCTATGAGCAGATGAACGTAGCCTGAGACCTTGGCAGAAAATAAAGGAAGTCAGAGAGGAGGACAAATTGGGATGTGCCCAAGAACTCAGTTGCTGGCCTCCTCAGTGGCTGCTGACATTTTCCTGGGCCTTTGTTAATAGATAGGACATATGTATGCACATGTGCCTAGAGCCTGCTCAGGCCTCCCCGTGGGGTCTCAGTAGTGGCCCTACAGAGTCTATACCTTTCAAGATGTCTCAGGTGATGCTAATTAATAGTCATGCATGTGGATCACTAGCAAGATCAAGTCTTGCTGGAAATGTGATAGGCTAAGCCCAACCAATAGCCAAACAAGAAGTTAATTTAAAATGACATTGCGAGTGTATTATCTGTTAGAAAAGGGTAATATAATTGGTCTGAGCCAGTAAGCAGGATTGTGTTGCCAAATCCAATCCAGGGAACACTGGAAACAGCTCACTTCCTGTCTGCCAGTGAACACACCCCAGCAGACTCATACCTGCATGTGAGCTTCCAGGTGGTGCCAGTTCTGCACTAGCCAGCACCCTCTCTCATCCTATTGTATGAATTAGGATTCTAATTTGGTACATCCCCAAATCATTCTAGGGACAGTAATAAACATTAGGTGAATAAAAATGTGGGGTGATTAAATAAATATGGGAAACTTGGGTTAACAAACTTAAATAAATCCATTTCTTGCAGGGTATTTCAGAACCTGTGCATAAAAATGTATACTCTGGACCCTGAATATATGCTATAGGGTGCAATGTTTCAAAACCGCATATGCCCAAGGAACAGTTCCAAACCTCACCAAATATACTGTCTCTCTTGGGTTTACCCTTCTGTGGAACATCCTTTGGGGATCACCATTCTATGCATACCACAAAAATCCTACTTTTGATTGAGGAGAGCACAGGAAGAACCATAATGAGACTTGCATTGTATGAGAGCCACATGTCATTATTCCTTTCAGTAGATAAAGTACCTGATAGATCTATATAAAGTAGTGAAGAACACTAGAAATGGCCACTGCAGGATACCTGCTTTAAATATGGTGATAATTATTGGAATCTCTTTAAAAGACAATAGGCTAGTAGGAACAAAAATAATAAAACCATTTTATGGGATTTATACCACATTATAGAAGTGAAATGTATGGCAACAGCACAAAGAAAAAATGGAAAAACATTCTTATAAGTTTCCTTTACTGTACAAGAAACAAGACACAATCACATGAAGAGAGCTTCAAAGTAAGGATGTGTACTCTAAGACCTAAATGAAATAATAAAACAATATTCAAAGAGTTATAAGTAATAAGCCCCCCCAAAATAAATAAATTATATTCTAAAAGTGTTCAAGCTGAAAAGGACAAAAAAAAAGGAGATTTGGGAAGGGAAAAATAATAGTACTAAAAGAGAACAAATACCAAGAGTCAAGCTCAAATATATCTATAATTAGACTAAATTTGACCAATATGCTGATACCAATGAAAAGGCAGAGATTGTTACTTTGGATTAAAAAGCAACACCCAAATAGATACAAATCCATTTTATACATAGTACCAAATTAGAATCCTAATTCATATAATAGGATGAGAGAGGGTGCTGGCTAGGAGCAGAACTGGCACCTCCAGGAATGTGTAAAAATCCATTTTATACATAGAAGCATAAAAGAAATACAGTACTTATATGTGCCATACTAACACTAATTTTTAATATAAAACACTAAAGAAATGTTGTGAGAATTAGCTTATGTTCGTGCTAAAATGTTTGTGATTCCTTAATTTAGCAAAATGTACAAATAAGAAGAGATGTTGATGATAAATAAGCACATGAGAAGATGATCATCATCATTAATCACATAGAAAAATAAAATAAAACCACAGAGAAATATATAAACAACTGGCTATATCACATGTTGACATGAATATGTAGCAACTAGAACTTTCAAACACTCTGACAGAAATAAAGATTGACATGAACCATTTGGAAAAAAAAAATGTTTGATAGTTTCTTTAAAAGTTAGAGATTCTCTTACCATATATACACCATTTATTTCACTCCTGAGTATTTGCCTAAGCAAAAAAAAAAAAAAAAAAAAAAGCTTTTTCAAGGCACAAGGAGATGTTTGTGATTGAATTATGTTACTTATGTTGATTTTTTAGTGACTTCATAAGTGAGTACCAAGCAGGTTTCTGTATACTAATTTTACCTCAGAGAAGCTCTTTAGGGGGAAAAAAAGCATATCTATCTTATATTAAACTCTTGAGGGAGGAAAACTATCCTGAGAATTTTTAGCCATAACTTGTCCTGACATAGATTGGGTTTACTGAACTACACTGACTATAAGTGCCTCTGGAAATCTCAAAATGAGAAGGGAGTATAGTTTCCCCACATTGGTAGCATCTAAGGAATCCTGATAAGAACTAAAATAAATTTATCTTAAGGAAGACCTTTCAATTCAGACCCTGCAGCATTCCCACAATGAAGTCAGGAAATGTGAATAGGAGCCCATAATCCAGTATTCCCAACATTCAAGAAAAGAGATCACCATGAGTGAAAGTCAGCTGACATACTCCACAAATTCCTTTAGGATATAAGAACTGGATTTATCATACATGAAATATAAACTGGATGTTAATATTTAGAGATCGAAATATAGAATAAAAACCATGGTGGTTTTCAAAAGAAATGAATAGAAAAGTTACAATCACTGATGTTACACACTAAAGGGATTGATTAAAACATCAGAAGAGATTCATCAAAAAGAAAATCAGTGATCTGAAAGGTCGGTCTGCAGAGATTACATGATATAAACCAAAAAAGAGTTATAAATTTAACAATAAAAGAGATTAAGAAATGTGGAGGATATAATAAATTCAAATGTGTTTCTAATCACTATTTTAATAAGGAAGAATCATGAGAATGTCAAAGTAAAACTAATAATGGTCGAAATTTTCCTATAATAGTAAAAAGTATGACTATTTGTTTTCAGGAGCTCATCAAATCCCAAGTGGCATAAATGAATCCAAGAGTTACTATATGAGTCAGGTACCTGTATGCAGCATAAAAATATTAATAATAATTTTCAATATTTTATATTTAAATTGCTTTGAAGCATTTTCAGGACATTTTCTCTATGAATTAGCCTGCTGAACACCTCTGTGAATAACAACATTGTCATCCATTTAAGAATATGTAATAATTCATTTAAGAGTACTCAGAAGTGTGGTGATACAGCAGCAAGAAAAATAAAGCCATACTCAGGAGACCTAGACTGAAAACTCACTTGTGCCTCTTGCCTCTTCTAAGCCGTTGTTTCTCATTTAAGCAAGGAGCAATCATCAGAGAAAGGAGTTATGAATTTCTGTCCCAACCCTACTATAATTTATAATCTGATCATGAGTAAATCACTTCATTCTTCTATACTTCATTTTCCTTTTAGAAAAATGCACTTAAATTACAATTGTTCAGGGATGTTAAAAGGCAAGATATTAGAAGATAAATGCTAAAACACTTTGGAAAAGTGCAACACACAACTGCTACCTATTATTTGAGAACGTTTTTTAGTACCGTGTTCTAGTCTCAGGAGCCATCCCACATAAAGGCAGAATCTTACACCACTGCTGCTGTTTTGCAAGTACGTACATATAGTAGCAGATATGGATTCAAGGGACTGCTTTCAGGGAATACTAAAAGGTGCCTGGAATCAAGAAAGAGAATCTCAAGGCTAGACAGTAAAGGTCAAATTTGGGGCTAAGTATTTATTAGTAAACAATGTAATCACTTTTATCACCTTCTGGTCAATGTGACATTAAATTTATGATTAAATAGATCTGAAGTTAAGAAACACATAACTACCTTAGGAAACCAATTCTCTGAGTGTTGAAAGTTACCCCTAGTGCTGACACATTGAACCTATATGAAATTTATTTCCCCTTAAAAAAGAATGGAGTGAAAATAAAATCAACCATTTATTGATTTCCTATTGTATGTGACACAAGGAAGCACTTTATATAGTTACATTCTAATCATCAAAATAGTCTTGAAAGATAAGTTTAACTATCCTATGGAGGAATCAATATTCAGATTTATGAGGCTTAACTAAGGTCATCCAATTAGTCATTAGAAAAATCTAACTTTTGCTCTCAGTGTGCTAAGGCTGCAGTTCAAAACCTAACCGAAATTATATTAAGACAACTTAGCTTTAAAAAAAATACAAACTATTCTTACATAATTACTGGAAATTCTTACATGATAGGACCAAAGTCCAATTTCCTAAAGCCTAGCGCAGTTTTTAGAGTGAAAAAACATTCAACAACGGTTTAGTTGTGTTTTACATACAGAAGACCACACTGTTAAACATTTAGTACTGAGAAAGTCTACCAAAATTCATTCAACCAAAACAAATGAACAAACAAAAATAATTGGAAATTGGTAGGGCAGAATTTCTGTGAAAATACAGTCCTTTGTGGAAGAATCAAGATGGTGGAGTGGAGGTAGGCCACAGATTTTAGCTCCTCCATGGTTTGGAATTGAAATGCTGATTGGCAAGGTCAGAAACAGAATGAACTGGAAAACAATTATTAACTGTCAGGGAGTTGGAGAAACTCAGAATTTCTGAGTTAACTGAGGGGAAAAAAAAAGCAGCAAAGAATATATTAGCCCTGAACATATTGCACCTGAAGCATCGGGCAGGGCAGGTCTGGGGGAGGCATCATAGAGAGGAGAGAGAGGGATGGGCAAAGCAAACAAGCTTACTTAGAAAGCAGTAGTGGAAGAGAAAATGAGAGGTGGTTATGCTGGAGCAAGAGCTATAAAACCACCTGGTATGTGAGAAATGATCTGCTTCTCAATTTGTTGGTGGAGAGCTGTGGCAGGCATCTCTTTTGTAAAGACCACACCTAAGTTTTCATCTCTGGAAAGAATTAAATCCCTACAGCTTTATCCTACCTAAACATACCAGCAAATATTGCCATAGGGAACACAGGGCCATCTGACTGCAGCAGGTTTGCTGGGAGTTGAAAGCTGCTGCCAATACCCGCCGCCCCCAACACACACACACGCATACACACAATCAGTGACAGGCAGGAGTGGAGCAGAACAGGCAAGTTGCATAATACTTCCAGGAGTACAGGAGCAGGGCTTCTGCCACACACAGTGTGCCTCCGCCTTGAGTGCCCCTATGAAAACTATGTGGGGTCCTGCTCACACACCCACAACAGCCCAACACAGTTTAATCTCCCCTAAATAGGGAACTATCAAGTAGCTGGATTCATAACAGAATGTTCTGAGCCACATGGGCCTCACCATAAAAGGATAGAACAGGTCTGTTTGGATAGCCCTGGGCACATGTGGTGTCTTTACAAGCAGGCACATAAGTCTGCAGTCACAGCCAGGTGGCTACTGGGCCACAGACAATAAGGGGCCATTTTCTCTGAACCTATAGAGATCCCTTAGGTACTTTTTTTTGGAGCATGCCAAGGAACTATGGGACCACCTAGGTTCATGCTAGAGTTGAGCAGGATGAGGTCTGTATGGACAAGTGCCAGGACCTGAGTTCTGTGCAGTTTTTGAAGCAGAAAGCTAAGTTAAACAGAGGGAATGCTGAATGTACCAGTCCTCCAAAATAGTGTGGAAATAGCTGCTACTGTCAGTACTTCCATGCCCAGAGATAGGAAGAGACATGTAGCTAAGGCTTGGATACCTACTACACTTCCCAACACCTGGTGGACTCTGTCTGGAAAGACCAGTAAGAAATATCTTTATTCTGTCAGCTTTTTCACTGACCAAAAAGACTTAATAAGAACAATTTGAGGAGGAAAATCTTATTTGGGGGCTCATGGTTTCAGAGGTCTTAATCCATATATGGCTGACTCCATTTCTTGGGCCCTGAGATGAGGCAGGACATAATGGTAGAAATGTGCAGCAGATGAAAGCAGCTGGGTACATGGCACCAGGAAGCAGAGAATGAGAGAGAGAGAGAGAGAGACTCATAAACAAAATGTAAATCCCACAGGTACTTTTATATCCCCATTGATTCCCTTCCTCCAGTCACACGCTACCTGCCTATAGTCACAATTCAATTAATCCCTATCAGGGAATTAATTCACTGATTGGTAAGGCTCTTTTTGGAAGTATTGGGGCCCTGGGTAACCCAGGAACCAAATAAACACTCAGAGACTCATCAGCTTTATTGGCAAGGCAAGATTTTTACTTGCATGCTCAGAAGGGCACACAGGAATCAAAACCTAAAGCAGACACATGGAACAGACAGAGATTTGTTGAGATTCATCACTGACACAGGGTACTAAGATTTTGTCCATTGGTTGGGGCTGACCACACAATCTTTGGTGGGAACAGCTATTAAAGAAAGAAGGTACTTGACCACTGCTCATTGGTCAGGGCAGAAATCACTATCTCCTACTGTCATTAAAAGAGACACATAGACCAAGGGAATGGAATAAAAGACTCAAAGACAAAACCACACAGAGTTCTGTGATTTTGACAAAAAGATTTCAAAAACATACAAAAAAGAAACACACATTATATAAGAAACATAAAATTCCTGAAAAACTGAAATCCATATGTAGAAGAATGAAACTAGATCCTTGTTTCTCAAACTGTACAAAATTCAATTCAAAATGGATCCCAAATCTAATTGTAAGACTCGAAACTTTGCAACTGTTAAGACGAAATATACGGAAAAATACCTCAGTATATAAGCACAAGCAATAATTTCTTGAATAGAACTTTAGTAACTCAGAAAAAAATAGCAAGAACCAACAAATGGATGACATCACATTATAAAGCATCTATACAGAAAAGGAAACAATTAATAAAGAGACAACTATAGAATGGGAGAAAATCTTTACCAACAACTTTTCTTACAGAAGATCAGTGTCCATAAAACAATTCAAAACTTTAATGTTAGCTCTCCCCAAATAATTATGTATTCAATAAATGGTCAAAAATATATAGACAGTTCTCAAAAGAAGCATAGATGACCAATAATTATATGAAAAATGTTCAACACTGAGTTTCCATCTAACTCCAGTCATGTGGCAAGAATGCAGTAACAATATATGCTGGCAATTATATGGGGGAAAAGGAATTCTTCTACACTATTAGAGAAAATTAAAAAATGCTACATCCATTATGGAGATTAGTATGGCAGTTACTCAAAAATCTACAAACAGGAGTACCATATAACCCTACAATACCATGCTTTGGTATTTATCCAAAAGAATTGAAGTCAGCATACCATTGAGATACATGCATATCATGTTTATCACAACACAACTCACAAAAGACACATTATGGAATCAGCCAAGATGTCTGAAAGCAAGTAGGTATTTGTAGAAAATGAAGTTTTATTAAGTCATAAAGAAGAATAATTAATTCATTTGAAGGAAAATGGATAGAAATAGAGATCATAATGTTAAATAAAGTGACTCATACCCAGAAGAAGTATCATACATTTTCTCCCATATGTGTAAGCTAATGAGAAGAAAAGAGAATGACAATAGATGAGGAAAAGAGAGACAAATAGGATAAAAGAAGAGGAATGGGGAAATGGAGAAGAGAAGAGTAAGGGGAAGTATTGGGGAGTAAAATTAATTAAATGTTTTTCACATGCACCAATATGACATAATGAACCCAACCATTCAGTATTATCAATATGCACCAGTAAAAAAAAAAAAAAAAGAAGAAGAAAACACTGTATATCTAAACATGAGCAAGAGATGTTTTTGCAGAGTAATTGTGATGGTACTAATTTATTACTATATTTTTACACATATATATTATATTTTCTATTCTGATTTGAAACTTATAAATTTGGGAAAGAGTCCAAGAAAATTTCCAAACTTCCCACAAAGACACACAATTATGGAAAACTATCACACTTTCTGAAGTTTTGGATTTCAAAATATGAAAATTTGTCAAGAAGACAGTTTCGTTTTTAAAAAATATTTTGACTTTAATATACTTTTATTATAAAATTCTCTCTCTCTGCTCTGGCATTTACTTAATGAGTTCTAAACAAGCTCTAAGATTATCAAATTGAAATTTCTTCAGAGAAAAACTAGAAAAATAATACAATATGGAGTCCTCAGTCTGTCTTTATTCTTCAATCTGAATTCAGATGCATCTGCAAAGAGGGGGATATATTAATGGATGCGTAAAGTCAGTAGGTGAACTATATGATTCCCTCAGATTGTCCAGGCTCCCATCAGATTCAGAATGATGAAAGATAAAAGAATGGAAAAAGATGTACCTGGGAATTATTATTATAGAGAATAATATTAATATCTGGCAAAAATAATTCAAAAGAAGATGTGATAAAGTTTACAAGGTATCTCATATGGGTAAGAAACAATAGCTCACAACATAAAAGTTATTATGAATATTATGCTGAATATTATGCACTGTACAATATGGTCTCAAAATGCACCAAGCAATAACTGAAAGATCTCGGAAGGAAATAAATCAATAAAATGTTGTTTTAATATTCTCCCTCAAAATGCAGTAGGTGAAGCAGATTAAAAACTAGCAAATTTGTAGTCAATCTGAATACTAGAATATTCATACTTAGAACAATGAGAGTATTCTCATTGTTTGTTTCTCATTCTTTGTCTTTTAGCATTTATCAAGCTCTCAGAGAAACTCCCCACATACTTGGTAACAAAAAGGAACCTTAATAAATCACAAAGAAAAAAATCACAATCACTATATTTTCCATCCTAATGCCAATAATTAAAAATTAATAGCAAAGAAAAAAAGAAAGTTAAAAATCCTCAAGGTCTCAAATTAAATAACACTATTTAAAAATCATTGGATTAAAAATAAATTATACGATACTTAGAAGTAACCATTGCATGTTAAAATGTGTAGAACTCAATTAAAGCAGTACTTAGAAGAAATTTTAGTTTCTAATATGCTTTTCGTGAATTGAAAATAAATAGGCTTAGTATTAAATTTTTAAATGGGAAAAATGTATTAAAAATATATCCCAAATAAAAGAAGGAAATGAGTGACTGCAAGACAGAAACCAATTATGAAAAGAACAAAAAATAGATAAGATCAACAAAACCAAGATGATTTGTTTAAAGTAATCAATGGCCTTGGAAAAATATCTATTAAAGAATTCAAGAAAATATGCAAAAAAAATAAAATGAAAAGGGGAAATTGTTACAGTCTAGTTTTTAAAACCCAATTGATGTGGTGGGCAACTACACAGGAATAAAATTAAAACATGAGAAAACTAATTATAAACCCATTTTTCCTATGCACATAGACCCCCAAATCATGAAATTACTTACTAAAACCAATTATTAGCTAATTAAATTCAAAACTGATTACATCATAATCAAATGGAATTTATTCCAGGAATACAAAATTGGTTCAACATCAGAAAATTTATCAATGTAAATGACCTCATTAATTCAATAGATACAGTGATAGCATTTGAAGAAGCTCCAACACATTAAAAGTTCAAAGCAAATTGGGAATTCAACTGACATTTCTTAACTTTAAAAGGTCATGAAATAAAAAATATATATATACATTGAAAATCATACTTAAGATGAACTGTAGATCTCTTTCCATTCACATCAAAACAACAAGGATATCCATTTTCCACCTAATGATTCAGATGTTTCTATAAAGTTAATAATCACAATAAGTAAAAGCAAACTGTATATGTAAAAATACGACATGAAAATATTAAAAATTCATTTTTGCAAATGCTATGATTATCTGCACAGAGAAATCAAGAGAACTACTAAAGTATTCAAACTCATGGGAATGCATAGCAATGTTTTTGTACTTTAACAAAGTATGAAAATCACTAAGTTTATCTGCACTAAATTTATCAACTAGAAAATAAGATGCCATTTATAATAGATAACAGGTAAATTATCTAGAAATTAACAATAAAATGCATAGGTTTATATGGAGAAACTTTTCTGAAAAATCAAATATATGTGAGGGTCTTCATATATGAAAGTTTTTTGATTCTTTTGTATAAAACTATTTAAAATTATGAAGATGACAATTATCTCCAAATTCAGGGTGCTTTTGAGAATAATTCCTACCAGACTAAGCACTGTGATGTATACCTGTAATTCCAGGTACTTGAGAGACTGAGGCAGGTGGATGGTAAATTCAAGGTTAGCCTCAGCAACTTAGCAAGACCCAGTTTCATAACAGAGAAAAGGCTAGAGATGTAGCTCAGCGGTAGAGTGCCCTCATGTTCAATCCCCTGTACTGCTAAAAAAAAAAAAAAGAAAGAAAGAAAGAAAAAAAAGGCACAGCTGAATTTTTATTAACTGGATAAACTTACTCTAAAAGTCGTATAAAACAATAAAGTTTTACAAAAGCTTATCTAACTAAGAAAAACAGAGAAAAGGGTTTTTTTTTTATCTGTTTTGAAAACAAACTGTATGTGTATATTAAAAAAATAGTGTGTTTCAAAAAAAAGACAAAATGCAATACAAAGTGTTACATGGGTCCACTCCATGCTTTGAACATAAACCCTGCTCCTAGTTGCTGGCAGATTTTTCTTTAAAAAAAAAAAAAATATATATATATATATATATATATATATATATATATAATTTCCTCCTTCTTGTCCTTCTCCCTGCATATGGCTTACTGTGAACAGGAATGATGTCCAGACTTGGGAACTGGTATCAAAGGATATAAGAAATAGTAGTCTCATAGTAGTCTCTCGTGGTTACTGCTTGTATATGAATTATAACTTTTGATACACATACCTGGAGTTTAACCTTCATATTCCCTCTTGAAAAGTTCAGTGATCACCCTAGCAGCTAGAATTACAGCCTCTGGAACATGAGTCCTCTGTGTGTTCTCTTTCCTGGCAAATCAATAAAACTTTCTTTTTCTTTTCTCTCAAAACCTTGTCCTATTACTGGATTGGCATCATGAACAAGAACTGAACTTTCAGTGTCAAAAAGAGGGGAGTGCTCAAAAGTAGACTCATATATATATGGGGACACAAAGATAAATGTTGCCTCCAAAGAAAACTGGCTCACTCTGTGGCAGAAACTAAATACAGATATCTACTTTACATCAATGATGGAATCTAGACAAATGGAAAATCTAAGTGTGAAATTTAAGACTCTAAAACTAATAGAAGAAAATAAAGCAGAATATTTTGTTTCCTAGAGATGGAGAAATACATCATTTATACAATCAGCAAAAAAAATCAATGGATTTTATTAAAATTACAAGCCACAGTTTAGATAAAGTTAATATATGGAATGGTGACTAAGAAAAGATTTTTATGATACCTGACACTAATGAGAGGTGCGAGAAAATCATGCAAACCAGCAAAAAGATCAGAGACAACATAAGAAAAAGGAAATACAAATGGTGGAAACTTTATTTATATTCAAAGAAGTGAAAATTAAAAAGACAATAGGACATTCACAGCCATCATCTTGGCAAAACATGAAGTGTGATAATGCAATATTGTCAGATATTGTGGGAAAAAATAATCACATGGGCTGCTAAAAGGAGAATTTACTAGAGCTGACATTTTGGAGGATAAGCTCATTTATAAAAAATCTATGTGTAACTGATGACCAGCATCTTCAGTGTCACACAGGACCAAAAGTAGATATATTTGAAGTTGCTCATCATGATATGACTTGTATGGTAGAGAGGTAGAGGCAGTGGAAATGTTCAACTTCAACATATGAGTATGAAATGTGAATGAACATCAGGAGAAAATTAAGAGACAGCAATTCAGAGATACATTACATACATACACACAAAAGGGAGTTCTCAAAGTAATGGAGCTGGACAAGGTCTATACAAACATGTTCATGTTAATTTCTTATATACATATATGTGACATAATTTTCAAGAATACATACAAATTCAGAATATACAAATTAGATAAGAAATGAAAACAAAATGAAATACATAAATAACTAAAAAGTAAGCATATAGTGAAATATATACAGTTGTCCTTAAGTGTCTGTGAGAGGTTGGTTTCAGGACCCTCAAGGATTCCAGAATCCATGGATGCTTAAGTCCCCATATAAAGTGGTATATCATTTGCATATGACTTATACACATCCTCCTGTATACTTTAAATCATCTCTAGAAGACCTATACCACCTAATACCATGTTCTAGTCAGCTGTTTTGCTGCTGTGGCTTAAAGACCTGACCAGAACAACTGCAGAAGAGGAAAAGTTTATATGGGAGCTCACAGTCTCAGACATCTCATTCCTTACATAGCTGGCTCCACTCCTCAGGGCTCAAGGTGAGGTTGAACATCATGGCAGAAGAGTATAGCAGAGGGAAGCAGCTCACATGATGATCAAGAAGCAGAGAGAGACTCCACTTGCCAGATACAAAATATATACCCCAAAGCCATGCCCCCGATGCCCCACCTCCTCTAGCCACACCCTATCTGCTTCAGCTTAATCCCCTCAGGTAATCGATTTGCTGATTGGGTTAAGGTTCTCATGGCCCGATCATTTCTTCTCTGAACCTTCTTGCATTTTCTCTCACATGAGCTTTCAGGTAACACCTCACATCCAGACCATAACATATAACATAAATGCTACGTACATAGATGCTATACTATATTATTTAGGGAACAATAAAAATGCAAAAGTGTGTACATGTTCATTTCAGATGCAACTTTTTTTAGAATATTTTTGAGTCACAATTGGTTGAATCCACAAACACAGAACCTCCTGATATGAAAGGCTGACTGACTATGTACTGTATTAAGAGAGGTGTCTCTCTATATATATGTATGTAGAGAAGGAGCAGGTACAGCTCCTAGCAGGAACTAGGGAGTATAATTTGCTCAGTGCTCTGCGTGTAGATGCAAGCACAAGTTTGTGTCAACACACACATGCTTCTTGGTTGTGGGAAGAAGAAATAAACACATGAGCGGACCTAGTGACAGCAACAGCACATTTATTTCTGAGTGTGCTGAAAGCTTCAGAGAGCCGAGATGGATTCTATAGCACAGAGAAATGTTCTTCATTCAAACTCCATTGGGAAAGAATTCAAGGAACATAAAAGCATGTTGTTTGAAAGAACATGAATTTTAGGATAGATGTCATCATATCTGTCTACCTAAGCGATGCCTCCACAGGGCAAACTATTTCTGCTGTCAGTGCTGCTGCAGGCTAAATAATCATTGTTGAGCAGGACCAAAGATCTAGGGAGAAGGCCCAGTGAAAGAAACCATAACTTAGCTGTGGGACACCGTCCATAGCAGAGGGAAACCTTTTAGACCAGAGCTTTAAAGGTTTGGAGGCAAGTTCAGCACAGATTTGAAGCCAATGCCTAGTCTCTCTCTCAATTGACTTTGAACTTTGACATAAAAGAACATATCGTTTTTCATCTTATTTGTGAAACAACAAAGTGGCAACATTGAAGAGCACTCTCAATATGGAAAAATGATCATAAAGTCAGCACTCCAAAAGAGCCATCTTCACCTTATCCATATTATAATACATATAATTATACATATAATACTGTACCATATTAATATTCTTCTCCAGGACAAATTATAATCTACCTTACTGTCATGCTCAGGGATCTATTGAACATTGTAATAGACATCACTTTGTGATGAGTTTTTTCTCTGTATGTTTTCTAAGCCACATTTTTTTTTTTTTTTTAGGTATGGTAACTATTATAGAGGAGGTCATTTGGCATGCCAACTGGAAAACGCATTCAGAGTTGGACACAGCATCTTTCCCACAACACAACATCTAAAACCTCTGTTCTTTCCACTAACATACTGGCCCCAAAGAAGAGTAGCACTCAATTTCAATCCACCCATCCACCTGTTTTATTCCAGTTCTTTTCAGTTATCCGTATGCAAAAACACACTTTCCAACAATTCCTCTAGGAAATCTCTGGATTCCAGAGATTCCTCCATTTCCTCTGGAATCAGCCTCTTGCTAGATGTGGGGACAGACTCCAAATGTCTACAGTTAAGCTCCCATGCTGAAGTTTTTGGCAGGCTATGTTATGTCTTTAGTGTGCAACTGTTGAGAGCCACAGCCGAAGGTGCCCCAGCAAACTTCCAGCTGCCAGCAAACTTCCAGCTGCCAACTGATGATTGGCTCACAGCAGCCCCAGCAAACTTCCAGCTGCCAGCTGATTGGCTCCTCTGCGGTGATGCTCATTGGGTTGTTTCCCGGCCCTTCAGACGAGGGAGCTGCTCATTGGGGGACTTTTTTTGGCTCCACCCACACGACCCAGCCAATCCACCTCAAGAGCAAGAGGAGTGGGGGGTTGAGAGGCTTGTGGGAAGCTGGTGGTGGCAGTTGGGCTCTGAGGGAATTCCTGAAGAGCTCCTGTGGTGTGGCGTGTGTGCTCTAAAAATAAAGTTTGTTTCTGCTTGATAAGTGGCTCGTGAATTGTGCCCAGCCAGACTGCAGCATGCAACCAAGGCTATGCTATAGTCAGTGTGCAATCAAGGCCAGAAACACTCTGATTCAGTGTATGTACTCAAGGTCATAAACATTTGGTTGTGAGCATGCACCCACTGATGTAACCTGTTTGGCAGTGTGGCCTGCAAATAAAAAGATCTACAGAAAAAGCTCAGGGGGCAAAATGGAACTGGCTGGGGGCTGAAGCTAAAGTTGTAAGTTGGAGGCTGTTGCACCTCTGGAGGAAACATGTCTACTATCTGGCTTTTTGCATCTTCTTCCACCTGCTGAGATCCTTAATCTGTTTTCCTGAGCCTCACTCCATGTGACAGGAGAGTAGGAGGAGACAAGAGATGAAAGAGTGGCGAGAAAAGTGAATAATGCAATGCAGAGGAGGGTAAAGCTGAATCCTCACCACCTTCCCCTGGCAAATCAGGTTATTGGTTGCAATTTCAAAATGAACACTGTGGACAAGGTGGATATTCAGGGTCTTCATGATTTTCTCATGGCTACCATTGGAAGTGATAGGTGGGTTCTACTATCAGGAGAGATGAATTTCTGCTAAGAGCCAAGTATATGATGCATGGCATTTTTGGTCGAAAGGTGAAGCCAGCTAGCCATTGAGATGATATGATTATGTTAAGATTTACATTCATATGGATATTGGACTCCTGCTGTTCACCTAGGCCGGCTACGGGACTCCTGGAGAGTTCCCATTGGTTGGGGAAGTACAGTAGGAGGGAGTTCCGGGGGAGGAGCTCTCTGGGCGGTCCGAGAGGAGGCCGCGTGTGTGGAAAAAATCTTCCCGGGCGGTACCGGACATTGGCGGCAGTTTCAAAAAATAAACTTTGTTCCTGCTTGAGTGGCTCGTGATTTTGTGCCCAGCCAGACTGCGGCAACTGGTGGCCCGTACGGGGAACGCCTGAAGTTTGGAGGTGAGTAAAATTGCTCGCCCCTGAGGGAAGGCAACAAAATGGGTGACCATTTCAAAAAACAATGTGTTCTCGTTTTGATTTATCTTGTTTTTGTTTCAAGCTGCCTATCCCTAGAATTTTCTCAGACAAACTGGGAAAATTGGTTGGCTCAAGGTTTGAAGTTGTTCGGCCCTGAGAAAGAGAAAATTGATACAACTATTCTTTGTTCGGTTTTTGTTTCATTCTGTTTCGGTTTTGTTTTATGCTATCTTATTGGGTTGCGTTACCTTTATAGTAGATTAGAAACTAGTAAAAAACAAACCGAAAGACTGTTAAGTAAATTGTTAGAGGTCCAGACTATGGTAGAAAACATGTTAGGTCAAGCGAAAGAGAAGGTCTCTCAAGCTAGTCAGACAGAGGAAGATTTGAAGAAAGAAAGCTTAGAGGAAAAACAACCATCAGGCGGGGAATTACAACAGGAGGCTGCTACTAACCCCGTTCTATCACCAGAGGGCGTAATTCAACCGACAGCTCCATCTACAGCTGAGCGGCCCTCAACTCCCGTAGTTGATGGACGGAATCCTGAGGCAGGACCCCAAAGATTAGCATGCCCTGTACTTGAGCAGGCAGGAGGGCAACGAATTCACCGTGCTTTAGATTTCAAAACAGTGAAGCAATTAAAGGAGGCTGTAACAACCTACGGGCCGCAAGCACCCTTCACTGTGAGCATGGTCGAATCCATTACCAACTTAGACATGACGCCAGCAGATTGGGCTAACATGTGTCGATCTGTGCTAAATGGAGGACAATATTTGTTATGGAAGGTTGCCAATGAGGAATTTTGCATGGAGACAGCTAGGCGAAATGCAACAGCCGGTTACCCTCAAAGAAATCTAGAGATGTTATTAGGAAAAGGACCTTATGAGGGTCAACGGCAACAAATTGAATATGATCCTGGCGTATACGCACAAATTGCTGCAGACGCAGTTAGGGCATGGAAAACTTTACAGGGGCATGGAGATTTACAAGGACAATTATCTAAGGTAATACAAGGAGCTAATGAACCTTACGTTGAATTTGTAGATAGGCTTATTCAGACAGCATCTAGAGTATTTGGAGATACAGAACAGGCAATGCCATTTATAAAACAACTGGCCTATGACCAAGCAAATCGTTGCTGCAGAGAGGTCATCAGACCATGGAAACATGAAGATTTAAACACATATATTAAATTATGTAGAGACATTAATGAACAAGGGCAAGTCTTAGCAGCAGTACAACAGGCTTTAGATGCCAGGCCAAAAACATGCTATAATTGTGATCAAACAGGAAATTTTAAAAGGAGTTGCCCCATAGGAGGAGGGTTTAACAAGGCTAGGTATCAAAGGAATAGAATACCGGGTATTTGCCCACGATGCCGTAGAGGGAAACATTGGGCTAATGAATGCCGTTCTCAAACCACCATAGAAGGTATTCCGTTATCAAAAAACAGACAAGGACCAAGTGTTTACCCACGATATCGTGGAGAAAGACATCAGGCTCCATTGCCAAAAAACGGACTGGAGGGCCCAATGCTCCGGGGCCCCAAACCACAAATATACGGGGCAGTGGAGGAACCCAGCAACACCATCAAAGTAGTGCCCAGGAAGCATTATCCATTAAATCCCTCATCAGACAAACTAGAGGGAGCGCAGGGTTGGACATCTGCGCCTCTGCCAGAGCAGTACTAACTCCAGAGATGGGAGTTCAAATCATTCCCACAGGAGTAAAAGGACCTCTTCCCCAAGGAACAGTAGGCTTATTATTGGGACGCAGTTCTTCAACACTAAAAGGACTTATGATAAATCCTGGGGTAATTGATCCCGATTATGAAGGTGAAATAAAAATTATAGCTAGTTCTCCAAGAGGTATATCAGTAATTTCACCAGGAGATAGAATAGCACAGTTATTAATAATACCCAGCCTACATGATAAATTTTCCAGTCGTACTGTAGAAAGAGGTTCCAGGGGATTAGGCTCCACAGGTGTAGATTGGGCTATGCTGTCTTTAAATCTAGATTCTCGCCCAATGCTAAAACTAAATATTCAAGGACATGACTTTAATGGGCTACTTGATACAGGTGCAGACCTTAGCATCATATCTCATCAAGAATGGCCGAAACATTGGCCATTACAACAAGCCACTCAAACGCTTCGAGGCCTAGGAGTGGCAACTAATCCCCATAGAAGTGCAATGGTATTAGATTGGAAGGATCCTGAAGGATGTGAAGGAACTATACAGCCCTATGTATTGGATCATCTTCCTATAAATTTATGGGGACGAGATGTCCTAGATCAATTAGGTTTGACATTAACAAATAACATCAATCCTAATGCGCCCACTACTAGGTCTAGACAAGGCTTTAGGAAAGAAGAAAGATTAAGAGAACAAGAACAAGGTATGACAGCACCAATTCAAATAGATCAAAAAACAAATAGACATGGATTGGGTTTTCAGAAAGGGCCACTGAGACAATCAAAATTACTTGGAAATCAGAAAGACCAGTGTGGGTTCCTCAGTGGCCCCTGACTAAAGAAAAGATACAAATAGCCCATGACCTGGTCAAACAACAATTAGCGGAGGGACATATACAACCTTCCGTATCTCCCCATAATACTCCCATTTTTGTCATTAAAAAGAAATCTGGTAAATGGAGATTATTACAAGATTTAAGAGCCATTAATAATGAGATGGTTATTATGGGACCTGCTCAATCAGGGATTCCCCAATTGTCTGCTTTACCAAAAACCTGGTATGTTTTAGCTATAGATATTAAAGATTGTTTTTTTTTCAATTCCAATTCATCCCGAGGATAGTCCACATTTTGCATTTACTATATCTGCACTAAATCATGAAGGTCCTGATCAGAGATATGAATGGAAAGTACTCCCTCAAGGGATGGCTAATAGTCCAACTATGTGTCAAATTTATGTTAACAAAGCAATCCAGCCACTTAGAAATCAAAATCCTGAACTACAAATATTTCACTATATGGATGATGTGTTATTGGCACATAAAGATAAAAACACATTGCTAGAATGTTATGCCACACTTACAAATTTATTAAAAAATTATAATCTAGAGATAGCAATAGATAAAGTACAATTAAATCTTCCAATTAATTATTTAGGGGTTTTATTATCCTCAACCATGGTCCGTCCACCCAAAATTCAAATACGAGTAGATCAACTCAAATCACTTAACGACTTTCAAAAGTTATTAGGAGACATAAATTGGATAAGGCCTTATCTAGGCATACCAACAGGAGAGTTGGGACCTTTATTTGATATTCTAAAAGGTCCATCAGATCCAAACTCACCCCGCATGTTGACGCCTGAAGCAAGAAAGGCATTAAAAATCATTGAAACATATATGGAAAATATGCATTTGGATAGGATTGATATAAGTTTGCCTTTATTATTTATTGTACTGCCAACAAAAAATATTCCTACAGGAGTATTCTGGCAAGAAGGTCCATTATTGTGGATACATTTATCTTATTCTCCTAACACTATTCTTACTAGGTATCCTGAGGCTGTAGGACAATTAATACTCAAAGGAATAAAAGCAGCCAAGGGAGTGTTTGGGATTTCTCCCAATAAAATTATTACTCCATATACTATAGATCAAATTGATGAGTTAGCTAATGAATTAAATACTTGGGCAATAATCATGTGTAAATCTAATGTTTCATTTGATAATCACTTACCGTCTAATCCTTTGTTGTCTTTTTGGTCTAAACATCCTGTAGTTTTTCCAAAGATGACAAAAAAAACCCCTATCATGAATGCTCCAAATATATTCACTGATGGGTCAAATAATGGTACAGCAGCAGTAGTTACCCCTGATCAAACTTTTACATTTTTAGTACCCAAACAATCAGCTCAAAAGGTAGAGCTTAATGCAGTATTACAAGCTTTTATGATGTTTAAAAATTCTGTATTTAATTTATTTTCTGATAGTCAGTATGTAGTTAATGCTATAGTATCCCTTGAAGATGCTGGTAGGATTTCCCCTTCTTCTACTGTTTTCTCTTTGTTTTCTACTATACAAAGTCTAATCTGGGACAGAAAAGATCCATTCTTTATAGGACATATCAGGGCACATACAGGATTGCCTGGAGCCCTTAGTTTGGGCAATGAGTTAGCAGATAAAACTACACATGACATACATATTTTCTCCACAATAGAAGAAGCTATAAATTTTCATAAAAGGTTCCATGTCAATGCTAATACTTTACAAAAGCGTTTTAAAATAACTAAAGAACAAGCCCGACATATAATAAAACAATGTCAAAATTGTGTGACATTTTTACCACAAGTTAATCTTGGAGTCAATCCTAGAGGACTGATACCTAACCATATTTGGCAGATGGACGTCACACACTTGCCAGAATTTGAAAAATTAAAATATTTACATGTTACAGTTGATACTTCTTCCGGATTTCTGATGGGCTCCCTTCATGCTGGAGAAAAAACTAAAGATGTTATAGCTCATTGCTTACAAAATTTTGCCACTGTGGGCGTTCCAAAACAGTTAAAAACCGATAATGGTCCTGGTTATACGTCCACCTCTTTTAAACAATTTTGCTCATCATTTGGCATTACTCACATAACAGAAATTCCATACAATCCACAAGGACAAGGCATAGTTGAAAGAGCTCATCAAACTATTAAAATGTACTTATTGAAACAAAAGGAGGGAATTGGAAAGGGGTATATATCCCCCAAAGATAAACTTAAAATAACCCTTTTTACTCTAAACTTTTTAAATTTGGATTCATCAGGGCTTAGTGCTGCGGAAAGACATTTGTATCCAAAAAATGTACATAAGCCTAAGGTACTTTGGAAAGATATTCTAACAGGACAATGGAAAGGTCCTGACCCAGTGATAGTCTGGAGTCGGGGCTCTGTTTGTGTTTTTCCACAGGAAGAACAGCAGCCGATTTGGATTCCAGAAAGACTAACTAAAACAGCTCCTACAGATCAAAAGGAAGATGATTCCACTCAAATCCATAACAGCTGATATCCAGATCTCCAGCTTGGCTATTCTTACATCTGTGACAGTGATTAACCAGGATGTTTTTTTCAATATCTATTTTATTATTGCTTTTTCCCACATCATAAAGTTCTATTTTATTTTTGAGCTCATACAGACCTAGGTTAATGTTTTTTCTGATCAGTTTTATATTTTGACTGTGGAGTTTTTGAACATTGCAATGGAGATTTCACCTAGGTAAACCTACAAGGCCTTTACTATTGTCTTATGTGTTATATGTTATGTGTGCACACTTCTGTTTTGTGTTGTATGTCTGTATGTGCGTATGTCCATATTTCACATATGAGGGGCGCTCATGCACATGGATCCAAAAAAAAAAAAAAAAAAAAATTTTTTTTTTATTATTCACATGATTTTAATAGTTTAATTTAATTTGGGTAAACAGCTGTTGAGGATTGTTCTAATATATGAACAAATAGAAGGTTAACAAATCTGTTTGTTTACTTTCACCTTTCCTTTTCATTATATTTAATAATTCTGTTCAGGATAATGTAAATTGTTCTAAATATTGTTTTCTTAGTACCTGTTGAAATGTTACATATTTTTTTTTAGCATCATTGTCAAAATTCCTATTTTCATCCCAGTGCCGGTGAAGACAAAGATAAAACCAAACTACAACTTCTTTGAGAGTTAGCACAACAAACCGTGTAAGCTGATACATCAATGATTTATAACTCAACAAGTAATGCTCAATCAATGAGTCGATTTATTTTGGAAGGATATGGACATATTGATAGATTCCTCTGCTTTGAACTGCTTACAGAACTTGCCTGGACTATGTATCACTTGTATGCTTTATTTTGGGAGGATATGGACATATTGATAGATTCCTCTACTTTGAACTGCTTACAGAACTTGCCTGGACTATGTATCACTTGTATGCTTTGTGATCTATTTGTTGATGCAGCGAATTATGGTAGTGCTAGCGTATCTTTGCTGATGTGTCACCAGTGATGTAATTTTTCCTGGGAGCCATTAATTGACTTGGTGTCATGACATTTCTATATCCTCCTCCCTTCTACTAGTGATGGTCTAATTTTGGGGGCCAACAGAGGTGAGGTAAAGAACCTCACCCCCCCACCAGCACCAAGGCCAATTTTGGGGGCCAACAGAGGTGAGGCAAAGAACCTCACCCCCCCACTGGTACATAGGCCTATCCACAAGTATGGCTATATGCTGGACCGGTAGTCAGTGACGGGTATGATCCAATTGCAGTGGTATCAACCTAAGACAGGAGGCTGACGCCTAAAAGTCAGTTTTCCGATGACGGGTAAGAACCATATGTTGAATTGGACAAACCTAACAGGCACGGTACCTAGCCAGATTGCTTGTTACTTAAACAGAAGGGGGGAGATGCTAAGAGCCAAGTATATGATGCATGGCATTTTTGGTCGAAAGGTGACGCCAGCTAGCCATTGAGATGATATGATTATGTTAAGATTTACATTCATATGGATATTGGACTCCTGCTGTTCACCTAGGCCGGCTACGGGACTCCTGGAGAGTTCCCATTGGTTGGGGAAGTACAGTAGGAGGGAGTTCCGGGGGAGGAGCTCTCTGGGCGGTCCGAGAGGAGGCCGCGTGTGTGGAAAAAATCTTCCCGGGCGGTACCGGACATTGGCGGCAGTTTCAAAAAATAAACTTTGTTCCTGCTTGAGTGGCTCGTGATTTTGTGCCCAGCCAGACTGCGGCAAATTTCCTAAAAATGAAGCAAAGATAAAAGTAAAACATCCCATCACCAATATCTCCACACAAAAGAGAAATATTTTGCACATCTTTCCCCAGAGTCTCTGAGATAATATTGGAAAACCAATGAGCAATGCAAGCACCAGTATTCTGCTCACATGCTAGTCAGTCCTTCTTCTGAGAAGCTTCGCGGGGTTCCCAGAGCCTATGCCCAATTCTGGTGTAGCAGGCTTCTTTCTATCCTAAAGGAGTTGGAAAGAAACTGAGATTTTTACAGAGCTTGGTTAGAGCTAGTTCTTCACCCAGCTGCACATCATTTTCACTGGGCGGGTAGAGGAAGTTAGGGAGTCTTTAAAAACTAATTAAGTTTAAGTCACACATCATGAACCAAATCATGAAGATTGGGCTCAGACATCTCCAGATTTTTAAAAATTCTCCAGGTGATTCTAACATTCAGTCAAGTTTGAGAACCACTGAGTTGAGTTAAAGGTAATGAAGTCACTCGACAAAACAGGAATAGAAATCAGAGTTCCTTAGGCTGTTGACAAATGTACACATAGCACAAACTCATTTCACACAACTTGACCATTCTCCTGTTGTAGATTGTTTTCCAGAAGATCAGTTCCTCTGATATCAATCGTTTTCCCTATCTCACACTCTTTTCATTGATTCTGCCTCCTAGCAAAAATCTTGATAGGGTCAATTCTACTTAAATTCAACCACTTTAAGGAATGCTCAGTCATTTCAAGTTATACATAAGCCATAAGCTGTGGATTGAGGCCACTTACTTTTCTCTGGTTAGGGACTGCATCTCCAAGGAAAGACATGCAGGTAAAGCAGAAAATAGAGCATCAGGACCCAAGCTGTCCTGTCCTAAGATTCTCTCAGATGCAAAACTGTCCTTTCATGGACTTCAGTTGTAAACCTCCCCTAGCCTCACTAAAATATTCTGAGCTGTTGCCTGCAATCTTGTGACCCTCCACTTTTGCATGATGATATCCTTGGTACAATGGTGAGCAGACTCCTGTTGCTTCCCTATTTCCCTTGATATCCTCTTCCTCCTGTTCCTCTGCCCCTCCGCCCACATCCAGTCTTTCTCTTTTACTGAGTGCTAGGATGCCTGGGTAAAGTTTAGCTATTGTTTTGGATAAACTGACACCTCTATCTTCAAGGCCTCTTACCCTATCATTCATACCTTTACCTTTGTTTCCTGGAACAAACATGCAAGATGATTCCTGGCCAGAGTTCCAGATGAGAAGAAGCTACAACTCCATCCTACTGTACTTCATGTTAGCATGAAGGACTTATCCTGAGGTTTGTTGCCTCCCTTCGCTTCACTTAAAGGGAAAGTCATGGGCTTTCTCTGCACTTGGATCTTCAGAAGTTGGTATAGCCTTTTCCCCCAGAATTTGGCCAAAGTTAGGAAAGTGCAGAGTCACTGCCTTCCTTCACCTCACTGAATGCTTTTCCTTCAACTTCTCCTCCTCTCCCCAGTTAGAATGATTCTGTCTAGTGTGGTAGGAAAGTGGAAGAATTTGCCTCAAAATAGCTGTTCCTCAGATGTGAGCGGTTTTTCTTCCATCTTACACATCTCCAGGGACAGGCAACTTAAAACAAAAGTGAAGCAAAACAAAAGTATAATCTTAAAATGGCTACCCATCCTCTCGCCCTGCCCTCAGGGGCGAGCAGTTTACCTTATCACTTACCCTCAGTCGCTCCCTGTGCGAGCCACCAAATGCTGCAGTCTGGCTCGGCACAATCAGGAGCCACTTGTCAAAAGAAACGAACTTTATTTTTAGAACCACACACACCGCACCACACAGCTCCTCAGGAAAAACCCTCAGAGCCCAACTGCCACCACCAGCTTCCCACAAGCCTCTCAACCTCCCCACCTCCTCCTGCTCTTGAGGCCGATTGGCTGGGTAGCGTGGGCGGAGCCAAAAAAAGTCCCCCACTGAGCAGCTCTGTGGTCTGAAAGGGCAGGGAAACAACCCAATGAGCATCACCACAGAGGAGCCAATCAGTTGGCAGCTAGAAGTTTTCTGGGGCCACTGTGAGCTAATCATCAGCTGGCAGCTGGAAGTTTGCTGGGGCCCCTTCGGCTGTGGCTCTCAACACCAAAACATGCCTGGGTATCATTGAGATCAGCTTTTTAAATTTAAAAAACAAGAATGACATTAAATTGAAGAGAGGTGGGTGGAGAATCTTGCATCAATTAATGTCAAAAATTGTATTTATTGTATGAATTATTTACTTATTTATTTATATTTTGCTGCTGGGGAGAAAGTTCAGGACCTTGGGCATGCTAGGCAAAAGCTGGTCTACCACTGAGCTACATCCCCAGCACAAATTAATTTTCCTATCATCTATGAGTATATAGGATTATTACCCAGTACAATATCTGCACAGCCTGAGTTATTTCTTACTGAGTTCTAACTGTTCTTATCTTTTAGAGCACAATGCCGGGAAGTTAAAAACTACTCTTTGTGATAATCTGCTGAAACTGACCAAATCCAATGTGGCCACCTCCATGACCTCTAACAGACCAAAACCCATTTTAATTCCATTTGTATGCTAAATGACACATGTCAGCACTATGACAGTTTACAATCACCAAGGCGGAAACTAGGAAGAACCATGTAAGGAAATAAAACAGGTGATGCCTGTACTGCTAGAAAACTGCCACCATTTCTTGAAAACCAAATGAATATTCCTTCCCCTAATTTCTGCTGCGTATTATCTGTGACTGTACAAACCCCAGCGGGTTGAGAAACTGAATTGTGAACTAAGCTCCCACTTCACCATTTTTTGGCCATTGAATAAAGCTGGTGCTATTCACACTGAGCTTGAGTTTTACAGTTGGCTTTGCAAAACCAGAGAAAGGATACTTCCTTGGGGGTCTCTTATTTATACGAGGGGTCAGAATTATTTTGAAAACATTATTATCATAGGTAATAAAACTAGATTCAATCATCTAGTATCAGGAGTGTTTTCCAGCAACAGGTGATTTGAAAAAGGGTTCTTTTGATGCCTTTTACCCACAAAATTCAATGATATATTTCCTCATTTTCTCAAAACAAGTTATGGACCTCCTTCATTAGAATTTTCTATAATGCTTGTAAAAAAAAAAAGGCATTTCTGGATCCCATAGCAGAACTGTAGAATCAGATGCACAAAGAAGCAAGGCAGGCTTTTATATTTTGCAAATGCATCAGGTGATTATCTTGCACACTAAAATGTGAGAACCAGTGCCAAGCCTCCTATTTAGCTGAGATGTGTTTACAGTTTGTACAGCTAGCACTCAGCTTTAAAACACTGAGTAGTCATTGAAATAGGATAGCCTCTCTTTTTCTGAAGAAGTAGTAATAATTTACTAAATAGGAAGTTACAATCTTTACTTGTTTGTTATTGCTTGAAGACTTGGTATTTCCATCTAACATATTACTCTATTCCTATAAGTAGAATTGAGTTACTCTATTCCTATAAGGAGAAGTAAATAATCAACAGGACAATAAAAAGCTAAACTCACTAAACCACTGATCATTTCTAGGACTGTGTTAAGAATTTTATCATGCATGATTTTGCACAAGAACCCTGTACTATATATTATATGACTTCTCCAACAAGTGAGAACATTAGAATTTATATAATTAAGTGTATGATTAATACCACACCATTCATTTAATGATTGGAAGTTATTCTAGTTCAGTTTCAACGCCTTTTTACATCCTCTGTTTATATCATCTGGAGAATCAGACTGTTGTGTTCTGAGATCAGTTTCAGGTAAGACAGAGGAAGAAAGGGAAGGAGGAAGAGGTGAATGAATAAAAAAAAGGAAAATCTAAAAATTTTACAGAATCTATGTGTATTAGGTTCCAGAATACAGTACAATTTAAAACTGTTAGGCAGCTGAATGTCCTTCCTTTGACGCCCACCTTATCACTAGAACATGACTTTACTTGCTTGTTATGGTCACAAATATCTATTCTATGTTTAGAAATTCTTGTCCATCAGGATGAAGCTGCCCTGGAATAATAGGTTAAGAAAGATTTAAAGAACTTTTCAAAACATATGGCCCAAGGATGAGAATTGGCATGTTGTGTTCAGTCACTGAATTTCAATGTGACAGGGTAGGTTTTGCTTTTAGTTTATTTTCAAAAAGAAGAATAATAAAGAAAACTTACCCAGTATGCAGCATGTGTGAAAAGAAAAAAATCCATTTCTGTTACAAAACAGAATAACTTTAAAGTGCATGCTCTTTTTCTGTAAAATACAGTTCATACATAAATCAATTGGAAAAGAAAGGTAGCAAGGTGGTAAATTATATTTAAAAATAGGTCAAGCTCCCTGGGCCTTGCTAGGGCAATTATATGAGCATGTTCGAATGCCATTGTTCATAAACTTGGTGTTTCTCATGTGTTGATGGAATTCATCATATATTGTTTGATCTATTCAAAAAGAAACTCTGGTAGACCTTCCTTTGCATGCTAAATCCACACTGAAATTTCACCCGCAAAATAGTATGCCTATCAGTCATTTCTGTAACTCCATCTTTATCTTCATGCTTGCCCAAGACAGAATCTGTGATATTAATCATGATTCCTGTGTAAGATACTATATGCTACAACTCCATAAGACTACATCTTTTTCCTAATAACTACTTTAGTTAAGGATAAGAAAAGTACATGAGGTAATTGGATAAAATGATTGATTTTTTTTCTTCAATTCAAGTAACAGAATTAATATATATACATTAAAGTTTTCCATTCAGAGCTAGGGAATAAACAATATTATTAACCCACAAAATGTTTTCAAAGCCTATTTTGCAATTGGATTTAGAGCTATTTCTAAAACCCACAAGAAAATTATCTTAATATTTTATAGCCACACTATTTAGACCCAGAATGCGTTCAAACATCAGAACTCCCATACATGCCCATATAATTATGGTTTGAAATATTGATATGATTAAATAATCTCACTACCCTATTAATTTACTATTTCTAAGATCTTTGCTGTAAGACATAGACTTTTGCAAATATAAACTGAACCTCTACTTCAGAGCCCATGCTGTCCTGTCTTGTCTCAAAGAGGAACCAGCAAATGAATGTTAAATGTACAAACATGCAGATTGTATTTCAGTTTTCTTTGGTGTCTCGTGTATTTCCGATCAGCATATTCATTAAGCACTCTCAAACAACTTCATT